>NC_045596.1:201996227-202700968 GCF_009762305.2 Zalophus californianus
CGTCGCCCACTGAAGGTGGTGCTTTCCTGCAAACAGCTTTCTGGTGACAGCATCCTGAAACTGGCACAGGAAGTCATACTAGTCATTCAGGAAAGTGTCACTGCTGCGTCTAGCCTGTGTGGACGGCGTAAGCTTGCCGTCCACACAGGCGCATCTTCCGTGGGGTCCACGGGAGACATACATAGAAACACAGAGTCTTTTTCTTCAACAGGCTTAGAATTCACCTGGAGAGTCCAGGAGAGACTTGGACGCTGACGGCAAGTTCAGTCCCCTGGACCCATCACAGGAGCTCGGGGTAGCGGCCGGGGTCGGGGGCAGAGGCAGGCCGGACCCTTACCGCTGAGTGTCTGCTGCAAGGCGGGAGCCATGCCAGGCACCTTAAATAATGCTGTCCACTCCCTCCACACAGAATAAACTCAGGAGGTGGCCATGGAAGATCAAGTCAGAAACATAAAATTATAAGAGGACAGTAACTCAGCCAAGGTCTCCCTGGATGTGCAAAAATATTTATTTTTTTAAAAGATTTTATTTATTTATTTGAGGGGGAGAGAGAGAGCATGAGCAGGGGAGGGCAGAGGGAGAGAGAAAATCTCAAGCAGACTCCCCCTCCCCCGCCCCCCTGTGCTCAGCGCGGAGCCTGATGTGGGGCTCGATCCAGGACCCTGAGATCATGACCTGAGCCAAAGTCAGACACTTAACCAACTGAGCCACCCAGGTGCCACCCAAAATGTTATCTTTTGGTAGAGAATCCTCCAAATACTTTATCAAACAGACAGGTTTATAAAGTAATGATTTTGACAGATTTTTTAAAAAAATGTGTGACTCCTGATTTTCTTACTGCTACAAAACATAATGCACTTTTAAGGCAAAAAGCTCCATGATTAGCTCACTTCAATTGGCTGAAAAATGAACTTGGCCTTCAGTGTGAGGAGAAAAATCTCTATTTTCTAAGGATTATTTACCAAAAATATTGCACATGATTAACTTAATAGTAATTAAATTACAATGGCTGACCCAAAAGCTCGTGTTGCTGCAAATTCTAAGACAAATAAATATGTACGTTTCTTACAATACATTATCATGGGATATTATTTAATTTTTAAAGTCTGTAAATAGTTAAATTTTATCATCTTATGTGGGAAAGCTACATTTGGGCAGTGTCAGGAAGTGAGGTGAATCAGGAGCCTATCTTTGACATTAACTAATGAATCCAAGGGAAGAAATAATTATTTAGCCTCAAATTTCAGCCCCGACTGACCTTGGGCCTTGCCCCTGCTGTTCCCATCCCATATGATTAAGTCCTTTTCTTTTCATATGTATTTTTTAGCTTGAACCTTTTCTTATCCTCTGATCGGGAAACACTTTGCCTTCTGCATCATCAACCAGTCGGGGCTGAGTCCCCACTCTGCAGGATGATGCAGGTGGGAGGCGCTCCCAGCCCCTTCCTCACTGTCTGTATGGACCCCGTGATTTCTCTGCCCTAACTCCATGACTTTAGTCGCATCGTGCTTTCTGGGAGAGAAAAAGAGAAACCTTTAGGGGAATCTATCCTCACAACTATTTGTTCCAGAGTCTTTTAAAAAGATTGTATCAGAACTTTAGGATTGGGGATTTCCCATTGTGGGGCCAGCGTTCAGGGGAATGGCATTACCCTCTGCAGACCACAGAGGGATAACATATTTTTAAATATTCATGGAGACATGAGGAATCCAAGTAGTAAAGGAGATATTTTTTTTTTTTATTCTAAAGTGACAATTTCCTAACTTACCTGTTAAATCCACACTACACACATACGGCACATGCATGTGGGGAAGATCAATACTCCAACCAGCACCAGGTGGGAACGTGCTGTTCTCCTCACAGACAATCTCTGCTACCAGGTTTGTGGGCACCTTTCCCAGAGGTAGTTATGTCTACATGAGCACACATACATAAACATGCCCAAGGGGATACGGTTCAAATATTCAACACCGGCTTTGGCCCAGGGACCCACCAATCAGAACGGATGCTGGGCAGAATCTGCTTGCAGGCCAATCTGCCTGTCAGGTCTTGGTCACAGGACAAAGCACAAGACACATGTGGTTCTGAATCTTATTATTTTTTAAAGATTTATTTATTTATTTTAGAGAAGGGGGGCGGGGCAGAGGGAGAGAGAAGCCCAAGCAGACTCCCAGCTGAGCACGGAGCCCGATGCAGGGGCTTGATCTCATGACCCTGAGATCATGACCTGAGCCGGAACCAAGAGTGGGGTGCTTACCCGACTGAGCCAGGCAGGTGCTCCCTGAATCTTATTATTATTTGTGAAATACAAGGTCTTTGAAATTAGTCCCAACCGCACACAGGGACTTCATTCCCTTGGTTGGTTTCTCAGCATTCATGATCTAGATGCACAGGAAAGGAAGCATTGCTTCTGATGGACAACTGCAATCATTTTCAGTCTGTTATTCCTATAAACCCTCCTGACGTGAAGAACTCTGTCTCTCTCTCTCTGGGATCATACGAGCATTTCTGTGGAATAAATTTTCAATTTAATTAGTGTAGACAAAAGGAGGGTGCATTTTATCTGAGGTAAATATTTTTCTTGTGGTAAAATATAGATAACAGAAAATGTGCCGCTTTCACACCACTTGTAAGTGTCCTATTCAGCGGCATTAATTCCATTCACAATGTTACACAACATCACCACTGTCTACCTGTCTACTCGAGAACTTTCTCATCACCCCAAACAGAAACTCTGTGACCATTCAGTAATTACCCTCACACTCTCCCCAAGCCCTTAATGACTTCGAATTCACTTTCTGTCTCTATGTGTGTTTTCCCATTGTTGAGTTTTATTGTGTGTTTTGGATACCAGTCCTTTACTGGATATGTGTGTCACAAAGATTTTGTCAAGAATGTGGTTTCTTGTTTTTTTTCTCTTAACAGTGTGTTTTGCAGAGCTGTGTTTAATTTTAGTGAGGCCCAATTAATCCTTCTTTCCTCCCATGGACTGTTCTCCAGCGTTGTATCTGAAAGGTCATCACCAGACCCAAGGTCACCTACGTTTTCTTCTATAGTAACTTCTATAAGATTTATAGTTTTGCATTTTATATTTATTTCTATAATCTATTTCGACTTAACTCTTGTGAAAGGTGTAATATCCAAGTCTAGATTTTTGGCCCAGAATACAGTCTTCCTTCATAAATGTCCTGTGTGACCTTGAGAAGGAGGTGTATGAAGCAGTCTACAAAGTTAGGTAATTACTGATTCGATCTCTTAACTTGTTATACACCTGTTGAGATTTTCCAGTTTTTCTTCAGTCAGTTTAGGTAAATTTTCATTTTTATAGGAATCTGTTCATTTCATATGGATTATTTAACTTGTTGCTCTATAATTATTCATAGTATTCTCTTACAATCCTTACTTTTGTATGATCTGTAGTAATGTCTCCACTTTCATTTCTGATTTTACTTGTTTATGTCTTTCTTTGTTAATTTAACTTAAAGGTTTGTTAATTTAAAAAAAAATCTTTTTTCAAAGAATCAAGTCATGATTTGGTTGACATCATTTTATTTCTATTCTGATTTTAATTATCTCTACTATACTACTGATTATTTCTTTCCTTCTGCTAGCTTTGGCTTTCTCTAGTTTCTCAAGGTGTAAAGTTAGGTATTGATTTGAGATCTTTTTAATGCAGACATGTACAGTTATTAATTTTCCTCTGAGCACAGACTTTGTAACTATTCATAAATTTGGGGGTTTTCATTTTCACTCATCCCTAAGTATTTTCCAACTTCCCTTGTGATTTCTTCTTTGGACTGTTGGTTGTTTAAGAGTGTCTTATTTAATTTTCCCATACTTGTAAATTTTCTAGATTCCTCCTATTTTTAGCTTTATTCCATTGTGGTCAAACAGATACTTAGTATGATTTCAATCTTTTAAAATGAACTGAGACTTCTTTTGTGGCTGAACATATTGCCTATCAGAGAGAATGTTCCCTGTCCACTTGAGAAGAATGTGTGTTTTGCTCTTGTTGGCTGGAGTGTTCTGTCTATGTCCGTTACAACTAGTTAGTTAATAATGTTGTTCAAGTTCTTTATATTTTATTGAACTTCTATTGAGACATCTTATCCTTTATTCAAAATGTATTCAAGTCTCTAATTATTACTGTTAAGCTATCTATTCCTTTCTTTAATTCCATCAATATTTTGCTTTATATATGTTAGAAATCTGTTTGGTGCATATATTTTTTAAATTGTTATAATTTCTTCGTCATTTGACACTTTTATCAATATATATGTCCTTTGTCCCTCATTTCCTCCATTACTGCCTTTTGTGTTTAGTTTATTTTTTTTATAGTGAACCATTTTGATTTCCCTTTAATTTCCTTTTGTATATGTATTTTCTCTGCAGGTAAGTTTGGGATGTTAGGATTATATTTATCATCTCAAATTTATAACAGTGCAGTTCAAATTGATACTAAATTGATTTCAATAACATACGGAAGCTCTCCTCCTGGATAGCCCCATTCTTTTTGTTGGTTTTCACAAATTATACCTTTACACATTGTGTGCCCAATAACACAGATTTATAATTATCTTTCATATAATTATCTATTAATTACTGTATGAAATTTAAAAATGGAGTTACAAACCATCAGTATAATAATGCCAGCTTTCATATTTGCTCATGTATTTACATTCACTGAAGATATTTTTCTTCATAAGGCTTTGATTTACCATCTATCACCCTCATTTCCAATGACTCTCTCTAGCATTTCTTGCAGAACAGGTCTCGTGGTATCAGACTCTCTCATTTTTTGTTTATATGGGACTGTCTTACTTTTGCCTTCATTTTGAAGGGCAGGTTTAGTAGATACAGACTTCTTATGTGACGCTTTTCTTCCAACACTTTACATACCATCCCCTGCTTTTGTGGCCACCATGGTTTCTGTTGAGAAATCAGGCCATAAGCTTTTAAGAGTCCTTTGATTGTGATGAGTTGCTCCTCTTACTGCTTTCAAGATTTTATTATTATTTTTTTTGTCTTTGAATGGTTTAATTATAAGGTGTATTTGTGTGGGTCTCTTTGTGGTTAGCCTACTTGGAGTTCATTAATCTTCTTAGATTTTTAGATGTTCTTTCCTCCAGAATTTGTTTTTCATAATTTCTATTTATATTCTCATTGTACTCATACATTGTTTTCCCAATTTCCTTTAGTTCTTCAAGTATATTTAAGAGAATTGTTTTAAAAATCTTTGTTACCAAGTCCAATGTCTGGACTTTCTAAGGATCTTTCCTTTCAATTTACTTTGGTGCTTTGAATGGGTCACATGTTCCTACTTCTTTCTATGCTTTTTGATTCTTTGTTGAAAACTAGACATTTGAAGGTTATAATGTGGCAACTCTGGAAACCTTTCTCCAGGGTTGTCTGGTGTTTTTTTGTTTGTTTGTTTTGCTTTTTGTTTTTCTTTTTTTTTGAAGGCTACAGTAGTCTATTTGGTAACTTTACCAACTTTTATAAAGACTGTAACCTTTGTGATATGTGGTTACTAAAGTCTCTTCCTTAGCATTGTATCCAGCTAGTGTTTTGACAGAGATTTCCCTGAATGACAGGAACTAATAAACAAAAAACCAAAAAGCAAACAAACAAAAACACCTTTCCCAGTCTTTGCAGATTTTCTCTGTGCTGGGGCATCCTTCGTCACTTGGACCAGGCTTGCAATGAGTCTAAAGTCAAAACTTAGTCTTCTCAGGTTTTTTCTGAACATCTATATTGATTTGGTATACATGTGGCTTTCTAAATTCCCCATTAAAAATGCATGCTTGTGTGTGTGTGTGTGTGTGTGTGTGTGTGTGTGTGGTGGTAAAATAGACATAGCATAAAATTTGGTTGAGTGGGTGGAGGGAGGACAAATAAAACTTCTACAAAGATTTTTTCCCCTTTTTTTACCCTATTTTTTTACCCTATTTTTAAGTTGCCCTTTGCTTGATTAAGCTTGCTTGATAAGCATTAAGCTTGCTGTAAACTTTTGACCATTTTCTAGTATTCTGACAAAGTTGTTCTGATGGTTTCCACATGCTTTGCTTTTTCCATGGGCAGGCTGGCACTTGGAGCTGTCCACCTCACCATCCTGCTAAAGCCACTCCTGTGCATCTTAAACTTCCCTTCAAAGAAACTCTCAGTCATGGGAGGGAGTATCCAAGGCCTTCAGCCTAGTACATTAAAAAATGTTTTAAAAATAAAACATTTCATAAGAATTTTTATTTCACCATTAAAAAGGCTGAATATCTTTTCATATGTTTATAAATCATTATTACATATTCATACAGTGAAATATGCACCACTCCACAATCTAGCTAAATGCAGTGAATATACAGGGGCGCCTGGGTGGCTCAGTCGTTGAGCATCTGCCTTCGGCTCAGTCATGATCCCGGGGTCCTGGGATCGAGCCCTGCATCGGGCTCCCTGCTCCGCAGGAAGCCTGCTTCTCCCTCTCCCACTCCCCCTGCTTGTGTTCCCTCTCTCGCTGTGTCTCTCTCTGTCAAATAAATAAATAAAATCTTAAAAAAAATAAATGCAGTGAATATATAAAGACAAATCACAGTGCCTAGTGCAGGGAATGATGTCAGACCTGCCTGATAGAACCTGTGACTCTAACCCAGACAGGGGGCATCCACACAGGAAGGAGACCCAGGAGGAAGAAGGGGCTATTGAGGGCGGTGGGCACAACCACACAGAACAGGAGAAGTCTCATGGAGACAGTGGCTAAGATGGGTGTGGCTCAGAAACATGAAAAAGTGAATATAATTTAGACCCACGGCTTTCCTGCAAGTTCTTTCTGCTCTGTTTCATCTGACTTTTACGGACGTCTTTCACTAGAGATTTTACAAGATACATAAAGGCAGATACAGCTCTCCGGGGCCAATTTTGCAAGCATCTCCCACTCCAGCTGAGAATCAGGCTGGAGAAGAGCATCATTCATAAAACAAAGTGAAGAAAGTGTTCTTCTTTCAGAGATCATCTTCTCAGAGATGAGGACGGAAGACCTGTGTCTGTTGAGACAGCAGGGGAACTCACACACAGGACACAGTCCATTCTGTTCTCAGGCAAACTGAAATTTCAGTGTTCGACCATCAACATCAATGGACTTCTTTAGACTCGTATGCTACCGCCAAGCGTGTTGGTCGTGTTTGCATGTTGCTGCCCTCATGAAGGGATCTAAGCCAATTACTAAATGAGTGCTTTAAAATTGCAATTATCCTTGGAAGTAAATTGTAAACCCTGGTGAAATGATTCACTTTGTAAAGTTCCAAACAAACATTTTGAACTAATGACTGTCCCCAGTGAAATAGCAGCTATTGGCTGTAGGAACAACAACAACAAACATAGAAAATGATTTTTGAGCCAGGAAAGAAGACCAAATTATGGGATAATTTGCTAACTTCCTGGTTATAATCCAGAAAACTGAATTTAGAATTTAAAAACTCTGTTAAATAAAGCAGATTTGAACACCAATTAATTGCACCTTGATTTGCTAGGACCTGTGAAGTATGCTAAGGAAAATAATACACTTTCTTAAGAGGAATAAAAATAGCATTAGACACATACTCACAGAAAACTGCATGTGTTAATGGTGCATACTGCCAGTTATCTGGGTTATGTTATGGACCAGACACTATGTGATGTTCTTTCATGCACGTCTTGTATGGTATCCACTTTCTGAAGAGGGAACTGTGGCCTTAGAGAGGATGAGTACCAACAGAACTCATCAAGGGCACAGCCAGAATGATTAAATAATAGGCTTACACACAATGAAAATCTCGAGGACTCATTATTTTAAGTAAGGCATAAAATAAACATGATCTGTATGAACCCATAGGGCAACACTGAAGGGCTTAGCTTCACAACATCGCAGAACCAACAGCTATGGTGGACTGAGGGCCACCAAGCCCCGGGCACTAAGCATGCACTATTTCTGATTTCCAATAATTACTAAGGTTGATAGATTCTGTTTTCATTTTTAAAGAAGGAAATGAAATTCAGGGCCATTATGTCCCTTTCCATAGTCACAGACTGGGAAGTGGTAGAGCAAGCTTTAAACCCAGAGCCATCCGGCACCAAAGTCCAGGCCTGGTGTGTGTCCCACAGCATCATCCTGGATGGGACCTGGGAGGACACTGTCTACCCTTGGGTTCACGCCTACAGGAGGGCTCCTGCCATGTTTTACCCTCTGTTTCACCAATGAAATGTAAGAAGCCACTGAGTACCCCTCCCACATAATTAGTCTCAGTCCTAATTGTCCAGCTCACACCTCTCTTATTTCAGGGGGGTATGCATACGATTATTTCCTATTCCCTATCTCTGCATGAATGCCATCTGACTATATCAAGTGTGATCTCGAATATGTGCCCTTTCAATTTATTCTTGTAGTGCCTGGGGCTGTTTAGTTTATGTTAATTAACAATAATGGTGATCCACAAAATACTGACGTGGAAGGACTGGGCCCGAGATGTCCATCCATCCAGTGTTACTTAGTTTTCAGTACACTATTTCCCTTAAATTTATGTGACACTTCACTTCATAACCTCTCCTGAAGCTCTATTGCTATATTAGAAATACTGAAAAACTATTTTTTTGATTTTTTAAGTATAGTCATATAAATTTAAATTACTTTATTGGATTAAGAAAAGAACGTGTACAACTGGTCCCTTGCTCTTTTTCTTCTTTTAAAACAAAAATGGGTTATTAATATTCTCACAAAATAACACCACTATGTGCTGTTAATGAAATATCATTGCAGTCATTTTCCTTAGATGTTCTAATTTGGCCATAAACTTTTCATTGTTTGGTTTTGGTGCAGGTGTATTGTCATTATTGTAAAAATCTCATTCATTATTGGGGCGCCTGGGTGGCTCAGTCGTTAAGCATCTGCCTTCGGCTCAGGTCATGATCCCAGGGTCCTGGGATCGAGCCCCCCATCGGGCTCCCTGCTCCACGGGAAGCCCGTTTCTCCCTCTCCCACTCCCCCTGCTTGTGTTCCCACTCTTGCTGTGTCTCTCTCTGTCAAATAAATAAATAAATAAATAAATAATCTTTATTAAAAAAATAAACAAAAAATCTCATTCACTAATTTCTTCAGACATAAAAGCCCGAGAACCTCAAATTTCTCCCTCATTGCATCATGCACAAAGGTCTGCATACATAAGTGATCTTCATTCCTGCTGTTACTGACAGCCACCTCACCTGCTACACTTAGTGCAGACAGCCACCTCCCACAGTGGCCTGGGCCCCCGGGGAACCAGCGCTGTGTGATCCGCAACTCCACAGCCCTGCTCTTCCCTCAGGCAGACGCGTCTTCCTCCCTGTTTCAGACACGCTACTTTCTTTGGGCTTCAGCCACGATTTCATGAACACTAAAATGGCTTCTGCACTGGAAAACACACACACACAATTCTCTCCCCTTGATTCCACCAGCTGACCTTTGATAAGCTGTTGCAAATCTGAGGGGTTAAGGCATCTTCTGGGAGTCCTCTCTCTCCTCCCAAGGGATAAATGACCACTTTTCTTAAGAGTGCATTAGCTACTGTCTCCATTTGCTGGGGAGACAGACATGCTTTGAAACCCCATCTCTCTCAACCTCATACGTGGTTCTAGTAAGGGGAAGAGGGCACTGGGGTGTATCAGCAGAAGTGCCTTAGGGAACAGTCAGAGCAGACCATGAGGGAGGTGTGTGTAATTGCCGGATATAGGGCTTAAGGAGTCTATGTAAGAAACAATCCCAAACTCCAGAGACTGGGAAGGGGAGCAGAATGGCCTGTCCTTCAGAGTCTCCCTTCTCCTCGTTTCCTTCAGATCTTGAGCACTTGTCCATGCTGGAAGTCACCACTATGTGCTGTCTGGGGTTGTTTGAGCTTGAAAGCACAGACAGAAGAACTTTACCGATTCCCCATTAAGAAAAGTTGGACCTTATAAAGGGAGAAACATCTTCTTTAGAGAAATGTCTGTTCATATCTTCTGCCCATTTCTTGAGTAGATTTTTTGTTTTTTGGGTATTGAGTTTGAGAATTCTTTATAGATTTTGGATACTAGCCCTTTGACCTGATAAGACATTTATAAATGCCTCCTCCCATTCTGTAGGTTGTCTTTTGGTTTTGTTGACTGTTTCCTTTGCTGTGCAGAGGTTTTTATCTTGATGAAGTCCCAAAAGTTCATTTTTGCTTTTATTTTCCTTGCCTTTGGAGATGTGTCTTTAAAAAAAAAAGATTTTATTTATTTATTTGACAGAGAGAGATAGCGAGAGCAGGAACACAAGCAGGGGGAGTGGGAGAGGGAGAAGCAGGCTCCCAAGGAGCAGGGAGCCCGATGTGGGACTCGATCCCAGGACCCTGGGATCATGACCTGAGCCTAAGGCAGGCGCTTAACGACTGAGCCACCCAGGCACCCCGGAGACATGTCTTAAAAGGAATTGCTGCAACCGATGTCGAAGAGGTTACTGCCTCTGTTCTTCTCTAGAATTTTGATGGATTTCTGTCTCACATTGAGGTCCTTCATCCATTTTGAGTTTATCTTTTTGGATGGTGTAAGAGAATGGTTGGGTTTCATTCTTCTGAATATAGCTGCCCAATTTTCCCAGCACCATTTATGGAAGAGACTTTTTTCCATTGGTTATTTTTTCCTGATTTGTCGAAAATTAGTTGACCATAGAGTTGAGGGTCCAATTCTGGGGTCTCTATTCTATTCCACTGATCAATGAGTCTGTTTTTGTGCCATTACCATGCTGTCTGGGTGATCACAGCTTTGTAATATAGCTTGAAATCAGGCAACATGATACCCCCAGCTTTGGTTTTCTTTTTCAAAATATCCTTGGCGATTTGGGGTCTTTTATGATTCCATACAAATTTTAGGATTGTTTGTTCCAGCTCTGTGAAAAATGCCATTGGTATTTTGATTGGGATGGCACTGAAATTATAGACTGCTCTGGGCAGCATAGACATTTTAACAATGTTTATTTTTCCAATCCATGAGCATGGAATGTTTTTCCATTTCTTTGAGTCTTCCTCAATTTCTCTCATGAGTGTTCTAAAGTTTTCAGAGTACAGATCCTTTACATCTTTGGTTACATTTATTCCTAAGTATCTTATGGTTTTTGGTGCAATTGTAAATGGGATTGATTTCTTGATTTCTCTTTCTTCTGCTTCATCGTTAGTGTATGGAAATGCAACCAATGGAAAAATGCTCAAAAACACTGGGCATCAGGGAAATACAAATCAAAACCACAATGAGATGCTACCTCCCACCAGTCATAATGGCTAAAATTAACAACTCAGGAAACAACAGATGTCAGTGAGGATGCGGAGAAAGGGGAAGCCACTTACACTGTTGCTGGGAATGCAAACTGGTACAGCCAATCTGGAAAACAATGTGGAGATTTCTCAAAAATTGAAAAATTGAGCTACCCTATGGGCCAGTAACTGCAGTAATAGCTATTTACCCAAAGGATATAAACATAGTGATCCAAAGGGGTACCTTCACCCCAATGTTCATATCAGCAATGTGCACAATAGCAAAACTATGGAAAGAGCCCAGATGTCCATCAACAGATGAATGGGTAAAGGAGACGTGGTGTATACAAACAAAAGCCCAGGGCCAGATGGCTTCCCAGGGGAATTCTACCAAACATTTAAAGAAGAATTAATACCTATTCTTCTAAAACTGTTCCAAAAAATAGAAATGGAATGAAAACTTCCAAACTGATTTTATAAGGCCACCATTACCTTGATCCCCAAACCAGACAAAGACCTCATTAAAAAGGAGAATTACAGACCAATATCTTTGATGAACATGGATGCAAAAATTCTCACCAAAATACTAGCCAATAGGATCCAACAGTACATTAAAAGGATTATTCACCACAACCAAGTGCGATTTATCCCTGGGTTGCAAGGCTGGTTCAACATCCACAAATCAATCAATGTGATACAACACATTAGTAAAAGAAAGAGCAAGAACCATATGATCCTCTCAGTAGATGCAGAAAAAGCATTTGACAAAGTACACCATTCTTTCTTGATCAAAACTTTTCAGAGTATAGGGATAGAGGGTACATACCTCAATATCATAAAAGCCATCTATGAAAAACCTACAGCGAATATCATTCTCAATGGGGAAAGGCTGAGAGCTTTTCCCCTAAGGTCAGGAACGCGGCAGGGATGTCCACTCTCACCACTGCTATTCAACATAGTATTAGAAGTCCTAGCCACAGCAATCAGACAACAAAAAGAAATCAAAGGCATCCAAATCGGCAAAGAACAAGTCAAACTCTCACTCTCTGCAGATGATATGATACTGTATGTGGAAAACCCAAAAGACTCCATCCCAAAACTGCTAGAACTCATACAGGAATTCAGGCAAGTGGCAGGATATAAAATCAATGCACAGAAATCAGTGGCATTCCTATACACCAACAACAAGACAGAAGAGAGAGAAATTAAGGAGTCAATCCCATTTACACTTGCACCCAAAACCAAAAGATACCTAGGAATAAGTCTAACCAAAGAGGCAAAGAATCTGTACTCAGAAAACTATAAAACACTCATGAAAGAAATGGAGGAAGACACAAAGAAATGGAAAAACATTCCATGCTCATGGATTGGAAGAACAAATATTATGAAAATGTCAATGCTACCTAGAGCAATCTACACATTCAATGCAATCCCCATCAAAATACTACCCACTTTTTTCAAAGAAATGGAACAAATAATCCTAAAATTTGTATGGAACCAGAAAAGACCCTGAATAGCCAGAGGAATGTTAAAAAAGAAAAGCGAAGCTGGCGGCATCACATTTCTGGACTTCCAGCTCTATTACAAAGCTGTCATCATCAAGACAGTACTGGCACAAAAACAGACACATAGATCAATGGAACAGAATCGAGAGCCCAGAAATGGACCCTCAACTCTATGATCAACTCATCTTCGACAAAGCAGGAAAGAATGCCCAATGGAAACAAGACAGTCTCTTCAACAAATGGTGTTGGGAAAATTGGACAGCCCCATGCAGAAGAATGAAACTGGACCATTTCCTTACACCACACACAAAAATAGACTCCAAATGGTTGAAAGACCTAAATGTGAGACAGGAGTCATCAAAATCCTCAAGGAGAACACAGGCAACAACTTCTTCGACCTCAGCCACAGCAACTTCTTCCTAGAAACATCGCCAAAGGCAAGGGAAGCCAGGGCAAAAATGAACTATTGGGATTTCATCAAGATAAAAAGCTTTTGCACAGCAAAAGAAACAGTCCACAAAACCAAAAGACAACTGACAGAATGGGAGAAAATATTTGCAAATGACATATCAGATCAAGGGCTAGTATCCAAAATCTATAAAGAACTTAATCAAACTCAACACCCAAAGAACAAATAATCCAATCAAGAAATGGGCAGAAGACATGAACAGACATTTTTCCAAAGAAGACATCCAAATGGCCAACAGACACATGAAAAAGTGCTCAGCATCGCTCAGCATCAGGGAAATCCAAATCAAAACCTCAATGAGATACCACCTCACACCAGTCAGAATGGCTAAAATTAACAAGTCAGGAAATGACAGATGTTGGCAGGGATGCGGAGAAAGGGGAACCCTCTTACACTGTTGGTGGGAATGCAAGCTGGTGCAACCACTCTGGAAAACAGTATGGAGGTGGGGCGGAGCAAGATGGCGGAGGAGTAGGAGCCCTAGATTTCGTCTGGTCTCAGGAATTCAGCTGAATAGGGATCAAACCATTCTGAACACCTACGAACTCAACAGGAGATCGAAGAGGAGAGTAGCAACAACTCTCTGAACAGAGAAGCGACCACTTACTGGAAGGTAGGACGTGCGGAGAAGTGAATCCGAGGCGATATTCAGGAGGATAGACGGCGGGGGAGGGGGCCTCCGTCAGCCGCTTCTGGCAAGTGATAGAGTCGCGGAGCACAAAATCGGACCTTTTAGAAGTTGGCTCCGCTGAGGGACGTCGCTGCAGTGGCTAAGCGGGGGGTGGAATCCTCCCGGGACAGTGGGGTCTCAGGACCCTCAGGGTCACAGAATGACCAGGGGTGCCTGAGTGCGCCAGAGCTCCCAGGTATCAGAGCGGGGAAGCCGGCTGCAGAGACGGAGCCGAGGCGCGGGCTCTCAGCTCAGGGTTGCCATAAACTGTGATCGGTGACAGTCGGGCCACTGCTCCTCCAGCAGGGACCCAACAAGCGGCAGAGCCGGGGAGACTCCCCTTTCTCCCCCAGGAGGAGCGGCGCGGGAACGCACCGCAGGGATCTGCTGGGTTTGGAGACTCCACACGGGGTCGGGTGTCAGAGATACAAACGCTCGGTCAAAGGCCGGGTGAGCACGGAGGGCGGCCAGAGACCAGGGAGATGGGAGTGACTGCTTTTCTCTGGGGGCGCACTGAGGAGCGGGGCCCCGAGTTCTCAGCTCCTCCGGGTGGAGATTGGGAGGCCACCATTTTCACCCTGATCCTCCAAAGCTATACCGAGAGCTTGCAGGGAACAAAAGCTCCTGAGAGCAAACCGGAGCAGCTTGCTTAGCCCGGACCGACAAGGGCGGGGCAATTCAGCCTCCGGGAAAGACATTTGGAAACCAGGGCAACAGGCCCCTCCTCCAGAAGATCAGCACGAACAGCCAGCAAGCCAAGACCAAGTTTACCGATCAAGGAGAACGGGAGAACTCCAGCGCTAGGGGAATACTGCACATAGAATTCATGGCTTTTTTTTTTTTTTACCATGATTCATTAGTTCATCAAAGTTAATTTTTTAATTTTTCTTTTTCCCTTTTTCAACCAACATCTTATCCATCCCTTTTTGAAAAAAAAAATTTTTTTTTTTTTTAGAGTCATATTTTATCCCTTCATAGTAGTTACCCTTATTTTTGGCATATATATGTAAGTTGTTCTTTTTCAAATTTTGAGATACAGTTTCTTCTAACAGTTCCAAATATACCCTAAATCACTAGTGTATGGCTTTGTTCTAGTCTCCTGCCTGATCACATTCTCTCCCTTTTTTTTTTAAATCTTCTTTCTTTTTTCAAACAACTTATCAATTACTTTTATAAAATCTTTTATAATTTTCATCTTTACAGTCATCTTCCATCCCTTCATTGTATCAACCCTTATTTTGTACATATATGTCTTTCTCCCTTTAAAATTTTAGGAGGCACTTTTTCTAACAGACCAAAATATGCCCAAAATCTAGTGTGTGGCACTGATCTATGCACTAGCTGATCATATTTGATCATATTCAGTTTTTTCATATTGTTCTCTTTTTGTATTTATATTTTTCTTTTTGTTTTTTTTTCACATTGAAATTGAGGGGTGGAAAACCATTTACCATGCTAATGGACACCAAAAGAAAACTGGGGTGGCAATCCTTATAGCAGACAAACTAGATTTTAAAACAAAGAGTGTAATAAGAGATGAGGAAGGACACTATATCCTACTTAAAGGGTCTATCCAACAAGAAGATCTAACAATTGTAAATATCTATGCCCCAAACATGGGAGCAGCCAATTATATAAGGCAATTAATAACAAAAGCGAAGAAACACATTGACAACAATACAATAATAGTGGGGGACTTTAACACCCCCCTGACTGAAATGGACAGATCATCTAAGCAAAAGATCAACAAGGAAATAAAGACTTTAAAGGACACACTGGACCAAATGGACTTCACAGACATATTCAGAACATTCCATCCCAAAGCAACGGAATACACATTCTTCTCTAGTGCCCATGGAACATTCTCCAGAATTGGTCACATCCTAGGTCACAAATCAGGTCTCAACCGGTACCAAAAGATTGGGATCATTCCCTGCATATTTTCAGACCACAATGCTTTGAAACTAGAACTCAATCACAAGAGGAAAGTCGGAAAGAACTCAAATACATGGAGGCTAAAGAGCATCCTACTAAAGAATGAATGGGTCAACCAGGAAATTAAAGAAGAATTAAAAAAATTCATGGAAACCAATGAAAATGAAAACACAACTGTTCAAAATCTTTGAGATACAGCAAAGGCAGTCCTGAGAGGAAAGTATATAGCAATACAAGCCTTTCTCAAGAAACAAGAAAGGTCTCAAAGAAACAACCTAACCCTACACCTAAAGGAGCTGGAGAAAGAACAGCAAATAAAGCCTAAACCCAGCAGGAGAAGAGAAATAATAATGATCAGAGCAGAAATCAATGAACTAGAAACCAAAAGAACAGTAGAACAGATCAACGAAACTAGGAGCTGGTTCTCTGAAAGAATTAACAAGATTGATAAACCCCTGGCCAGACTGATCAAAAAGAAAAGAGAAATGACCCAAATCAACAAAATCATGAATGAAAGAGGAGAGATCACAACCAACACCAAAGAAATACAAACAATTATAAGAACATATTATGAGCAACTCTATGCCAGCAAATTAGATAACCTGGAAGAAATGGGTGCATTCCTAGAGATGTATCAACTACCAAAATTGAACCAGGAAGAAATAGAAAACCTGAACAGACCTATAGCCACTAAGGAAATTGAAGCAGTCATCAAAAATCTCCCAACAAACAAAAGCCCAGGGCCAGATGGCTTCCCAGGGGAATTCTATCAGATATTTCAAGAAGAATTCATACCTATTCTCCTGAAACCGTTCCAAAAAATAGAAATGGAAGGAAAACTTCTGAACTCATTTTATGAGGCCAGCATCACCTTGATCCCAAAACCAGACAAAGACCCCATCAAAAAGGAGAATTACAGACCAATATCCTTGATGAACATGGATGCAAAAATTCTCACCAAAATACTAGCCAATAGGATCCAACAGTACATTAAAAGGATTACTCACCACGACCAAGGGGGATTTATCCCTGGGCTGCAAGGATGGTTCAACATCCGCAAATCAATCAACATGATACAATACATTAACAAAAGAAAGAACAAGAATCATATGATCCTCTCAATAGATGCAGAAAAAGCATTTGACAAAGTACAGCATCCTTTCTTGATCAAAACTCTTCAGAGTATAGGCATAGAGGATACATACCTCAATATCATAAAAGCCATCTATGAAAAACCTACAGCGAATATCATTCTCAATGGGGAAAAGCTGAGAGCTTTTCCCCTAAGTTCAGGAACGTGGCAGGGATGTCCACTCTCACCACTGCTATTCAACATAGTATTAGAAGTCCTAGCCACATCAATCAGACAACAAAAAGAAATCAAAGGCATCCAAATTGGCAAAGAGGAAGTCCTAGCCACAGCAATCAGACAACAAAAAGAAATCAAAGGCATCCAAATTGGCAAAGAGGAAGTCCTAGCCACAGCAATCAGACAACAAAAAGAAATCAAAGGCATCCAAATCGGCAAAGAGGAAGTCAAACTCTCACTCTTTGCAGATGATATGATACTTTATGTGGAAAACCCAAAAGACTCCACCCCAAAACTGCTAGAACTCATACAGAAATTCAGTCAAGTAGCAGGCTATAAAATCAATGCACAGAAATCAGTGGCATTCCTATACACCAACAACAAGACAGGAGAGAGACAAATCAAGGAGTCGATCCCATTCACAATTGCACCCAAAACCATAAGATACCTAGGAATAAATTTAACCAAAGAGGCAAAGGATCTGTACTCAGAAAACTATAAAATACTCAGGAAAGAAATTGAAGAAGACACAAAGAAATGGAAAAACGTTCCATGCTCATGGAAGGGAAGAAGAAACATTGTGAAGATGTCAATGCTACCTAGAGCAATCTACACATTCAATGCAATCCCCATCAAAATACCATCCACTTTTTTCAAAGAAATAGAACAAATAATCCTAAAATTTGTATGGAACCAGAAGAGACCCCGAATAGCCAGAGGAATATTGAAAAAGAAAAGCAAAGGTGGCAGCATCACAATTCCGGACTTCTAGCTCTATTACAAAGCTGTCATCATCAAGACAGTATGGTACTAGCACAAAAACAGACACATAGATCAATGGAACAGAATCGAGAGCCCAGAAATGGACCCTCAACTCTATGGTCAACTCATCTTTGACAAAGCAGGAAAGAATGTCCAATGGCAAAAAGACAGTCTCTTCAACAAATGGTGTTGGGAAAATTGGACAGCCCCATGCAGAAGAATGAAACTGGACCATTTCCTTACACCACACACAAAAATAGACTTCAAATGGTTGAAAGACCTAAACGTGAGATGGGAGTCCATCAAAATCCTAAAGGAGAACACAGGCAGCAACCTCTTCGACCTCAGCTGCAGCAACTTCTTCCTAGAAACATCGCCAAAGGCAAGGGAAGCAAGGGCAAAAATGAACTTTTGGGATTTCATCAAGATAAAAAGCTTTTGCACAGCAAAGAAACAGTCCACAAAACCAAAAGACAACCGACAGAATGGGAGAAAATATTTGCAAATGACATATCAGGTCATTTATCATCAGATAAAGGGCTAGTATCCAAAATCTATAAAGAACTTATCAAACTCAACACCCAAAGAACAAATAATCCAATCAAGAAATGGGCAGAAGACATGAACAGACATTTTTCCAAAGAAGACATCCAAATGGCCAACAGACACATGAAAAAGTGCTCAACATCGCTTGGCATCAGGGAAATCCAAATCAAAACCTCAATGAGATACCACCTCACACCCGTCAGAATGGCTAAAATTAACAAGTCAGGAAACGACAGAATTTGGCGGGGATGTGGAGAAAGGGGAAGCCTCCTACACTGTTGGGGGGAATGCAAGCTGGTGCAACCCCTGTGGAAAACAGTATGGAGGTTCCTCAAACAGTTGAAAATAGAGCTACCGTTCGAGCCAGGAATTGCACTACTGGTTATTTACCACAAAGATACAAATGTAGGGATCCGAAGGGGTACGTGCACCCCAATGTTTATAGCAGCAATGTCCACAATAGCCAAACCGTGGAAAGAGCCAAGATGTCCATTGACAGATGAATGGATAAAGAAGATGTGGTATATATACACAATGGAATATTATGCAGCCATCAAAAGGAATGAGGTCTTGCCATTTGCAACGATGTGGATGGAACTGGAGGGTGTTACGCTGAGTGAAATAAGTCAATCAGAGAAAGACATGTATCATATGACCTCACTGATATGAGGAATTCTTAATCTCAGGAAACAAACTGAGTGTTACTGGAGTGGTGGGGGTGGGAGGGATGGGGTGGCTGGGTGATAGACATTGGGGAGGGTATGTGCTACGGTGAGCACTGTGAATTGTGCAAGACTGTTGAATCACAGATCTGTACTTTTGCAACAAATAATACATTATATGTTTAAAAAAAAAGAAGAAGATAGCAGGAGGGGAAAAATGAAGGGGGCAGAAATCGGAGGTGGAGATGAACCATGAGAGACAATGGACTCTGAGAAACAAACTGAGGGTTCTAGAGGGGAGGAGTGTGGGGGTTGGGTTAGCCCGGTGATGGGTATTAAAGAGGGCACGTTCTGCATGGAGCACTGGGTGTTACATGCAAACAATGAATCATGGAACAGTACATCAAAAACTAATGATGTAATGTATGATGATTAACACAATAAAAAAAGATGTGGTGTGTATACACACACACACACACAATAGAAATACTACTCATCCATCAGAAAAATGAAATGTTACCATTTGCAACAATGTGGATGGAACTAGAGGGTATGATGCTGAAATGAAATAAGTCAGTCAGAGAAAGGCAAATATATGATTTCACTCATATGTGGAATTTAAGAAACAAAACAGATAAACTTAGGGGCAGGGAAGAAAAAAAATAAGATAAAAACAAAGAGAGAAACCATAAGAGACTCTTAATCATAGGAAACAAACTGAGGGTTGCTGGAGGGGAGGGGGTGGGGGATGGGTAAGCCAGGTGACGGGCATGAAGGAGGGCACGGGATGTGGTGAGCACTGGGTGTTATGTGCAACTGATGAACCATTGAACTCTACCCCTGAAACTAATAATACAGTATATGTCAACTAAATTGAATTTAAATAAAAATTATGAATAAAGAAGATGTTAGTTGAAAAGACAATAAAGGGAGAAATAAGTCACTAAAACTTAGGAATACTACTAGGGATTAACACCTTCATCAAGATCTAGACAATCAGCCTCATGCATTTTGTTGTTCAAGGTCACAGGTCCTTCTTCTTCCATATGAAACCTTGAAGTAAAAATGCCATCCACTGACCTTCGTCCTTTTCATTCCATTGGCTTTCCCCTCTTCTGGGGACGTGCCCTCCCTGCTATGGGGGCGGGGGCGGGCTTCAACCAACCATCCATCAGTTATGAGAGAACTTTCTATAGCGTAGCAACAAGACAGCTAGGAAATGTCCCTGAAATGACGGAGTTCAAAGGAAATGCATACCTTATGCCGAGTTTACTAAAAGCATGACAGAAATGAACTAACTGCAGTCAGAAGGTTTGGGGACAAGTGTAAGGAGTATTGTCCGTGAAGCTGGGTCATTACCAGTGGGTCTTCCTGGGAGTGTGTGGCCCCAGGGATGGATGGGAAGAACACAGACCCTGCGGTGAGACCAGCACGGGGGTCCCCTGTGCAACGGGCCAGCATTATTGAATGTTTATAGGACTGTGATGAGCACATGGGGAGCTTACTCATGGAAAATGCTTAATCCAGTCTCAGACAGGTGCTCCCCCCAAGTACAGCTGTGCCCTCTTCTACCTCCCTGCCGGCCACACACTTCCTCTCATGCATATACACACGTCCGTGTAAGTCCTGGGAGACAGTTTCTAAGAAAAGAATGCCTAGCTGTTACTTCAAAAAAGAATTTTTTGCTGCACTGAGGTATGACTGCAGACACCACAGTGCAGCCGTGAGCTGTGGGCATCCCAGTCAGAGTGGGTCTGTGTCCATGCCCACGACACATCCCCTCCAGAAACACTGTGTGTTTGTAGGCTTTTGCTTGTTGTGCAGAGAGCACATAACACAAGAGCTATCCTGCGAACCCGTTTTCACGTGCGCAGGACAGTCCTGCTATAGCGGCAGGACCTGCGGTGCGCTCATGGTTCTCCAGGACTCACGCATCCTGCCCGCAGGACTGTGCACCAGCCCCTTTCCCATCCCCCGAGCAGCCACCCTCACGGCCATTAATTCCTCCAAAACTAGGGTTTAATAATGACCTCACACTGCTCAGACCAACAGGGCAAGGCTTTTCTGAAACACTGCTCCTGCCCGCCCGCCCTCCCTGGGCCGGTGCCTTGTCCGGAAAGACAGAGCGCTCTGGCTGTCTGCCCGATGTGAGAAGGGCACGCGCCACATGAGAACAAACAGTGTGATATTCCAGTCAGACGACCCTGTGCCTTCCTCTGCAGTCCTCCGCAGGCCGTGATTGTCCTTTACTTTGTTTGTGATGGGGGACCGCACTTACACCGCATGTGCCCCCTGGCATCGGGCAGAGGCGCCTGGAGGACAGGTAATGCCGATCGTCGGGACAGCAGTGCAAACGGAAAGCAAGTGCTGATGTCAAGCATTCACTCCCTGGGTGGCTCGCCAGGCGTCCAAACTCTCAGCTTCAGTGAAGGCTTTGAGGAGTAGGAAACATTGCAAAGCTTGCTCATCTGCATCAAGAGCAAAGCCTAGAGACAAGAGCAGGTTCTACTGGGAGGGAATGCAGAGGCTTTCCAGCCGGAGAGAGCGGTGGGCAGGTGGGAACCTTCATGGGGCGGGATGAGGAGCGGGGAGGCAGCCGGCCAGGGGCCCCTGGGGCCACCTCCTGTGCCCTGAGGGTGGTGGTCCCCTTGCGGAACCCGGAGCACCCCAGGGGCATGTTCTCAAGACCCAAACACACTGAGCAAGGTGCACGAAGCAGGTGCACCTGCTCTATTTCCCCCAACCCCCCCATCGGTGGGGGTGAAATCGTGGGAAACCAAGATGACCACACTGTATCTCACTTACTGGATTGGAGGGGTCCATTCCTCTTACCCACTTTCTCTCTCCCCAAATCTGAGACCCCGTGCTGTCCACAGTGTGGTCCCAGAACAGAGCAGACCCGCCTGGCACCCACCTTGTCAGCACCCAGTAAATACATGTTTTATAAGTAAGTGATGGTCACCTTTCTCGTACCCTGGGCCCGTGCTGGAGGCTGTGGTTCTGGATGCCAGGCAGAGCTGCCCAGAGATGGACCTCATTTTCCCCAATGTCCAACCCTTCCATTCGGTGGACAGATTCCTGCTGCATGCAGACACTGCGCCAGACCAGACAAGGTGGTTGCACGGCCACCTACGCAGTCAGTATCTGGTGTAGCTGAAACAGGGCTCGGGGTTTTCCAGACTTTGGTGGAGGCAAGACATGGTTAAAACCCTGGAAGAGATGCGGCAGTCACAGAGCCTTGTGTCAGCAAATGTCAGCCAGTGGGGGAGGGGGACAGGGCTAGCTGGCAGAAGCTCAACGCAAGGTCTCTTTCCACACCTTTTGTCTCAACTACTCCAAGGGCCCAGACAGTCCCACGCCAGGGCCCAGCCCACGTAGATGTCATGGCGGCATTGGTTTTGAGAGTTGCAAGGGACCCTTTCGTATGCTGATGATGAACCCCGCTGGGACTATATTTGGAGACAGGGCTTTTGGGAGGTAACTGGTGTTCAGTGAGACCAGAAGGGTGGGGGTCTGATTTCGAACGTCCAGACCCTGGAGCTGTAAGTAGTAAGGGTCTGCTACTGAAGCCCCCATTCGGGGCACTTGCTCAGGGCAGCTGAGCTAAGACTGAAGTCATCTGAATGGCTGAGGCATTTTTACTTACACAAGAAAGCCTCTCTAGACTAACTCCTGACCTACTTTAGAAGTGCAGTCTGGTGGGAATTGCAGATGATAGTAATTATGATATCCTTTTGGCTTTATAAGCATTTTTCTTCCAAGGAGCTCACATCACTTAAAAAAAAAAAAACACAATTTAAAAAATATTAGGTAGGGAATAGTGTTCTTGCTCCTAATTTGCAACCAGCATCAGAAGACAGGCTTTTAAGTGAATATCCTAGTAGGAAGTAAGCTGTTAGTTATTGAGGGAAAGGTGAAATCTAATTCTTACAACAGTGGTTTTGTTATTATGGAATGCTTTCTTCATATGTTTTTTTTTATGTTAAACTTGTATGATTTTGTGTTCCTAAGATTAAATAAGGCAATTATTAAACATCATTATAATTTCACACAAAATTAGAATGAGAGTCACGTATGAAAAAGTACAATGAGAATCTGTTTCCAGATTTCATGCCTGTTCACTTGTTTATTAGGTGTTCTAGTGAAAAGCGGAGGCCGGACAGATGACGCCGAGGCCCCGTAAGCCGCCTGGGGCAGCGGCCCCCTGAACCTGGTCTGGGGAGGATGGTTCGCTCCCATACAGCCCTTAGAAAGGCATGGATGGCAGACACCAGCCACCCCAAGTGGCTGGGAGTGGGACTGTCCAGACAGAACTAAACTTGCTTATTCCTTCTGTTTTTGGTTTCGTTTCTTTCACTTATTCCTTTTTTAAAGGTGAGAAAACTGTAAATGACTCAGGGGGCTCCCCTTCTGTCTTTAGTAATGGTACAGGTCTGACCAGACATCACTAATGCCCTTGACGGTCTCCTCTCTCCTTGGACCCCGTTGGAATTTTCCACCAGTGCCCAAGTGGGGAACCTGAGCTCCATAGCTCCACCACTGGCCCCAGGGATGTGGGCCTCCTCACCCCTGTTCAGGCTGCCTGTCTGCTCATCCCATCAGACTGAGTTAGCACATTTATGCTATCATCCCTTTCTCGTGAGCTAGCCACAGTTAGGATTACATTGCTTCCAAAATTACCTTTGCAAATGAAGTGTTTTATTTTAAAAGTTCTTATAAAGAGCGCTTTTCCCTTTTAATAATTTTAACTACTCCTCTGTGACATGAGGGATACCTGTCCTGATGTCACACATCCACTGTAATTATGCAGGTGAGCAGCAGCAGGGCTGTTCCCAAGGACTTATCTAAGATTCCTTCCTTAGGCTCCCTTCCAACCACAGGCTGGGGAGATGACTCTTGTATTAGGGGCCACTGGGTCACACTTCACTTAGTGCCTTCCTCTGTATCCCCATAAAACTTTGTTTATACCTCACTTGCAGAATTCACCACAATACGGACTTGGCTTCCTATGCGCCTCCATTACTAGACCATGCTAGTGTCTAGTACAGGGTTTAGCACATGGCAACACTCAACATTTCAGGATGGACAGACAGATGGACGGATGGGTAGATGGATGGACGGATATGGATGCATGGACATGTGGATGGATGGATGGATGGACAGATGGATGGATGGACAGATGGATGCATGGACATGTGGATGGATGGATGTATGGACAGATGGATGGATGGACATGTGGATGGATGGATGGATGGATGGATGGACAGATGGATGCATGGACATGTGGATGGATGGATGGATGGACAGATGGATGCATGGACATGTGGATGGATGGATGGATGGACAGATGGATGCATGGACATGTGGATGGATGGATGGATGGACAGATGGATGCATGGACATGTGGATGGATGGATGTATGGACAGATGGATGCATGGACATGTGGATGGATGGATGGATGGACAGATGGATGCATGGACATGTGGATGGATGGATGGATGGACGGATGGATGCATGGACATGTGGATGGATGGATGGATGGACAGATGGATGCATGGACATGTGGATGGATGGATGGATGGACAGATGGATGCATGGACATGTGGATGGATGGATGGATGGACAGATGGATGCATGGACATGTGGATGGATGGATGGATGGACAGATGGATGCATGGACATGTGGATGGATGGATGGATGGACGGATGGATGCATGGACATGTGGATGGATGGATGGATGGACAGATGGATGGATGGACATGTGGATGGATGGATGGATGGACAGATGGATGCATGGACATGTGGATGGATGGACAGATGGATGGATGGACAGATGGATGCATGGACATGTGGATGGATGGATGTATGGACAGATGGATGGATGGACAGATGGATGCATGGACATGTGGATGGATGGATGTATGGACAGATGGATGGATGGACAGATGGATGCATGGACATGTGGATGGATGGATGGATGGACAGATGGATGCATGGACATGTGGATGGATGGATGGATGGACAGATGGATGCATGGACATGTGGATGGATGGATGGATGGACAGATGGATGCATGGACATGTGGATGGATGGATGTATGGACAGATGGATGCATGGACATGTGGATGGATGGATGTATGGACAGATGGATGGATGGACATGTGGATGGATGGATGGATGGACGGATGGATGGATGGACAGATGGATGCATGGACATGTGGATGGATGGATGTATGGACAGATGGATGGATGGACGGATGGATGCATGGACATGTGGATGGATGGATGGATGGACGGATGGATGCATGGACATGTGGATGGATGGATGCATGGACAGATGGATGGATGGACAGATGGATGCATGGACATGTGGATGGATGGATGGATGGACGGATGGATGCATGGACATGTGGATGGATGGATGCATGGACAGATGGATGGATGGACAGATGGATGCATGGACATGTGGATGGATGGATGTATGGACAGATGGATGGATGGACAGATGGATGCATGGACATGTGGATGGATGGATGTATGGACAGATGGATGGATGGACAGATGGATGCATGGACATGTGGATGGATGGATGTATGGACAGATGGATGGATGGACATGTGGATGGATGGATGGATGGACAGATGGATGCATGGACATGTGGATGGATGGACAGATGGATGGATGGACAGATGGATGCATGGACATGTGGATGGATGGATGGATGGACAGATGGATGGATGGACAGATGGATGCATGGACATGTGGATGGATGGATGGATGGACAGATGGATGCATGGACATGTGGATGGATGGATGGATGGATGGATGGATGGACAGATGGATGCATGGACATGTGGATGGATGGATGTATGGACAGATGGATGGATGGACGGATGGATGCATGGACATGTGGATGGATGGATATATGAACGGATGGATGGATGGACAGATGGATGCATGGACATGTGGATGGATGGATGGATGGACAGATGGATGCATGGACATGTGGATGGATGGATATATGAACGGATGGATGGATGGACAGATGGATGCATGGACATGTGGATGGATGGATGGATGGATGGATGGATGGATGGATGGATGGATGGATGAGGAAATGAATGATCCTTATACATATATTTAGAGAATTTAGGTTCTATTCCTTCTACTTGAGTATTTATAAAGATGTTGAGATAAAATTACTCCCAAGGATCCTCACTGCTCATTACTTGTCTAGTTGTCCCTGGTACCCAGTTATCCAAATACCAAATCTCTCTTCAGTCATATGGGCAATTTAAAGTTCCTAACTGAAGTTCTGGTTCCTAAGAGGAGATAGCTGATAACCTTAGAACATCCTCATCCTAAACAGAAGGGGATATGTGTGTTTTTCTAACATACATACATATATATATATGTGTGTGTGTGTGTGTTATATATAAATTATATATATATATATATATATAATTTATTTATAGACACAAATACACGTCTTTCACTGGATACCTACAATGAGCTCCTCATTACTTGACTTCTGTGTCATTATTGTCATGGACTCTTTCTTACTAGATTCCTAGGAAGCCATTCTTCCTCCCCTTGATTTCATGAAAACCATGCAGCAGAGAGAAAAGGAAGAACATTTGCCAAGAACTTACTCTGCCAGCCCCACACCCACGGACACCAAGGTCCCAGCACTCTGCATACAGAGAACTGCACTCTGGGTCAGGGACTGAATGGCTGGCCCAATGTCACGGAGCCTCCGGCAGAGTCATGATCAGGTTAAGCCTCTCTGAGCCCCGCGTTCCTGAGCCCCTAGCCCCCTGTGCTGCCCACCGTGGCACATAGCCCTCTCCCACTGCCTCTTGCACCCACCACGCCATCTGTCCCACGCCGCTCAAGGGATTCCCTGGACACTCCAAAGGGTCTTGATTCTTTAAGCACTGACTTTTTAAAGCAGGAGTGAAAAGGCTGTTCTTTGTTCATAGGATTTGTCAAAATTAAGGATTCAGTAAGACTTCACATAGATTATGAAACCAGCCTTCATGCTGATCCAGACATATATTTATTCATGTAACATCTCAAAAAGTATTTAATACAACACATGCTCGGCAACAGGCCACGACAAAGATCAGCACAGGCTCAAACGCTTTCCTTCCTGAAGACACGCAGGTGGATGGAGGCTGGGAGATGTCAGGCGGTGACACCTTCGTCTGACCTTGAACATCATTACAAAAATGCTCCTGAAAGTTAGAGTGCATGCAACCAGAATTCTGTGGGAGATTGACGGCGCCTCAAAAATCTTCAAGCACACCCTGGAATTTACTTGTGTGGCAACAGTTGAGGTTCTGGGGAAGAACTCAAGGTAGCCCAAGATGTCGAGGAGACGATCTGCATTCAGGAAAGGTGGTAGATTTTACAGACATCTACCCTCAGGCTCTCAGTCACTGAAGACCACAGCTCACCCGCAGCACAGGATGAAGCTACGGCCCCACGGCCAGCTGGGGTCCACCATGACCCCACGCCCCAGAAGCATCCTTTGAAAAACCAGTGCTTGCAGGAAAGGTTTAAAACCCTTGTACTAATAGCAGGCCAAAAAAAAAAAAAAAAAGGCTATTGACAGACATATTTCCAAGGATTTCATTTAACTCACTGGGTAACCTTCAAAAGCTCACTCACACTCCTCTGCATCGCTCTGCCTACCAGCCAAATTGGGATAATATTTCTCATCCGGCCCACAGGCATGTTGTGATGCTTCCTTAATTAAGGCTCCTAAAATGATTTCAAATTCCCAGGTGGGGCTGTGGAGAAGGTGTGCAAATGACGGATTTTGCTTTAAGCAAAGCGGTACATCTCTCTTCTTGTCCTTGGAATAAAGGGACCACCGCACAGATGCGCCAGGACAGCTCTTCTGCGGAGTTACCTGCCATCAGATCGATGTCTGTGCCAGAAGAAAGGCACTGCGCCATGAGGGGGTTTCCCTGATAGTTTAAAGGACCTAACTGCCTTTTACAAAAACATTTCACTCCTTAGGAGATGTGTGTGTGTGTGTGTGTGTGTGCATATCTATCTGTGTTGCTCACATAGACACATAAAAAGTTACTTTAAAGACAGTAAAACAGGCAAAGCAAAATATGTATGGTCTGCAGTCTGATCCTCAAGAAAACACTGGAGCATTGTTCTGGGTGTGTCCCAGAATACATCAGGGGTAACAAACTCCTTGTCTTGGGTGTTTAATTAAACACAATGACAATTTCCTCCGCAGTTTGTAGGACAGGAAGGAAAGGAGGTATTCCACAGCTCACCAATATAAAAGACTGCAAACGATTTTGCACACTAAAATATCTTCTGCAAAATCAGCTGGTCCGAGGAAAGTGTCTCGGAGGCTCACAGACCATGCAAAGAAGCCCATGCAGCCTGGAGGTTGTGGACGTGGACCTGTAGGCGGCATGGGGCTGGGTCTGTGAGCCATCCCCCTGGGGGCAGAGTGTGCTGTGCAAGGACAGGTAGGCGGTGGCAGGCACAGTGATGTGCGCCCCATCTCCCCTGCAGGGTGATGATGGACCGGCGTCTCCCCACTCTCCTCACTACTGTGCACCAATGCACGGGGCACGGCGTGCAGTCCGGTGGCTAGAGGAAGCTGTCCAAGAAGACCATGGAGGCCACCCTGCGGATGGCAGGTCCTCTGTGTGCCCGGTGTGCAGGTTGTCTGCGCCTTGGCTCATCGGGACCCGGGCTGATGCAGCTCTGTCATCTTCCATGTGGGGTTTCCAGGGTGGTCCTGCGTGTCTCCAATCCACCCACCAGCAGACAGAAACCAGACAGATGGAGGGTTTGCGACTGGGTGGGCACTCCAGGGAAGATAAGAAATGAGTTCAGGGGCCAGCCAGCCAGTCTCTGCCGCAATGTCAGACCTGGTTATAGTCTCCTATTTGATGTTTGTCTTTTCCAATTGCTTTCGTCACTTCTGCTTACTAATATCTTCCTCCAAGGAGCTATGATTACTTCTTTACTCTCACATGGATTAACTATCTTATTGTAAAATCCCAATTTATATCATATTCAATGTAAACATTATATATTTCTGCATAACAAATTACTGCAAAACTTAGTGATTAAAGAAAAAAACTAAATGTTTATTATCTTGCACGTGCACGCACACAAACACACACAGAATTACTTCAGTGGGTGGCTTTGTATTTTAAAAATTGGGTAATGGATAGTAAACGGCTTGTTTAATCTCTGAATTTTAAAAATTCAAGTCAATGCTGACCCAGTGGCTTCTGTGTTCGGACACCCTGCTGGCTCTGGGGACGGCGGGCTGTTGTGACCCAGCCCTCGATGGAGGGGAACGCACTCGCATCCCCAGCTACGCTGAAAGTCAGGATGTGGCAAGTGCAAAGTTCTTTACCACACAGTCCCACTTACTCATCAGAAAAATGGGAAAATAGTTGCTAAGAAGGAGACCCCGTAACACCTTCACCAGCCTCCTGTAGGTGACAAGGGAGAATGTGAGTCACAGCCTGGCTTTCTCTGATGTCCTGATACAAAGATGGGATTTTCTGCCAAAATAAGACAAGGCTCACTAACGAAGTACGATGTGATGAAGGACGCCCCAGGAGCCACGCTGTGTGCACGGACAAGATGGGGGCAGGGGCTGACCTGGGACATGCCCAGCGTCCCCGTGTTAGTCCGTTGGATGGCAGCAGGCGGGGCGAGGCAGCAAACCTGCCACCTCTCCGGGGCCGGGCAGCACTGGTACCAGGGCAGAGGCCTTCCCGCCTGGGCTCAGCGCCCTGGAAAGACCACCAACTTCCCCTCCAACACGGGATCGCATCCCGCAAGTCTCACGCTGGCTATGCAGCAAAGTCAGCCCAAAGTAGTTCCTCACCGCCCCAATTTCTTATAAAATAGGTGGATCAACACCAACACCAGACAGAAATAGTCGCAATATCCAAAAAGAAGAAAATTGTCAAGACTCGGAGAAGGACGCCATGCACCTGCTCCTCCCTGCTCCACAGTGTGAGCAACGGCTTCTTTGTAGGAACAGCGGTCGGCCCGGCCCCCTAACTCCGAGAGGTTCTGCAGGCAGGAGAAATGTCTTCTGTTCAGGTCGGGGCTTAGCAGCCCAGGAAGCAACAACAAAAAATTCAGCACAGAATAAAATGGAGAAATAAACAGATCATTTCAGGAAAAACTCCAGAGCCGATGGAAGATAATGGGAAAAGTTCCTGTTCCATTAATCCTCCTGAGACAAACTGCACATAATGCAGGAGAAAGCAGGAGGCAAGGAAGGAAAAATCAGCCAGAGGTCTGCCCTGGGGAGAGAGCGGTCTGTCTGTCCTGGGGGAGAGAGCGGTCTGCACCATGCGCCAGGGTGAGGGTGTTGAGTCCCTGCACTGCAGCAGGATGGAGGAGAAGCAGGTGTGGGGTGTGTGTGCATGAGAGGAAAGCAGTCAAGAGGGAATGACAGGGGACCACCTCCAATCCCAGAGGTCTCTAGCCTTCCTGTCTGCCACCTGTGCCTCCCCCTTTTCTCCTGCATCAGCACCTGCCTACAAAGGCTGGCTGCACGTAACCGCCCCCCTTCCATAATAACTAGACTGTGACCATTATAAGTGGTTTAGAGCCTCATATGGTTATTATGCTCTGAGAGGGACTGAAAATTTTTAAATAAAAGGAAAATCTGGGAAGTGGTTTCATGGGATCGAAGGAGCAGAGATTTGCTGGTCAGACAGTCCTGATTTAATCCCTGTTATCACTAGCAACTAAATGCACGCACTTGGCAAAATGTTAAGTGCTTCTGAGACTCACTTTCCTCATCTATAAAATGGGGATAATAATATTTAACTAGTGGTATGTTTTTAAATGGCAATTAAGGAAGACAAAAATAGGAGCAAAGAGTAAGAGCAACACATTGAAGATAGTAACCAATGTGGTAGACATTAACCTTACTATATCAATAATGACTCTGAACACTGATGGTCAAAATATCCCAAATAAAAGAGATTGTCCAAGAGGATCAAAAAACAAGACCCACCTATAGGCTGTCCACAAGAAACCCACTTCAGGGGCACCTGGGTGGTCTAGTCTGTTATGTGTCCAACTCTTAATTTCAGCTCAGGTCATGGTCTCAGGGTCATGGGATCGAGCCCCACCTTGGGCTCTGGTGCTCATCAGGGAGTCTACTTGAGATTCTCCCTCTCCCTCTGCCGCTCCCTCCCCCACTCACCATGCTCTCTTTCTCTAATAAATAAATAAATAAATAAATCTTTTAAAAAAAAGAAACCCATTTTAAAAATAAAGACACATATAGGCTCAAAGTAAATGGATAGAGAAAAAATGCACCATGTCAACACTACCTAAAGAAAACAAGGCTACACTCATGCCAGACTGAGTGACTTCAAAGCGAGAACGTCACAAGGGATGGAGAAGGGCATTCCATAATTCTCCAAGAAGACATAACAATTCCAACAAGCATGTGTCTAACAACAGAGCTTTGTCAAACTATATGAGGCAAAAACTAATAGAATTGCAAAAAAGAAAATAGATGGATCCACCATTATAGTTGGAGACTTCAATACCCTACCTTCAGAAATAGACCCACAGGCAGAAAATCAGTAAAGGGCACAGCTGAACCCAACAACATCATTAATCAGTGGGATGGAACTGACGTGTCTAAGCTACTTCTTCCAACAACAGCAGAATACACCTTCTTCTCAAGATCATACAGATCACTGACCACAATAAACCACATTTGGGGCCGTAAGACACATCCCAAGTGGTCTGAATGAGAAACGGATAGTGCTGGGCACATACCGGAGCCCCGTGCATGTTCTTCCTTCTACCACTTTCTGTAGCTTTGTTGTCTTCGTGACGTCTTCCACTTGACTTTTGGGCTAACTAACTCTGCTCTCGGGAGATGGGTGGCTGCTCAGGTCAAACCATGGGGTCCGACTCTCCTGTTTATCCCCAATACTTGTATCTCAGGTAGGAATGAATTCCTAAGTCTAACATGTCACTGAAATATTATGAATTGGCTCTTAAAACTTGTCAGTTTTATGCTTGGCCTTTTGTTCCCTTCTGGCTCAATCCCTAAATCATGTCACACCTTCTCTTCCCCCATCTACCATTTTATCTTTTTTGGGTATCACAGATGGTCAAGAAATATTTAATTGAATACAACCACTTTAAAACCATCTTATGTATCTTAGGAGAAAGCAAATTACATTTGCTACTGAAATTGGAATATTGATTTGGAGATCTCCTCTTGTTATCTTTTTTTGGCACACAGCAGAGGTATTCCTGAAAAACTGCCATAATGTCCTGAATTCCTGGGGTTGGGGGGGTGAGCTCTGCTGGGGTTTCATGATCTCATGAAATTTTAGCGCAGACGGATACTTTTGTAAGAACGCTGAATGAGGGGCATCTGAATGTCTCAGTCGGTTGAGCATCTCCCTTCAGCTCAGGTCATGACCCCAGGGTCCTGTGATCGAGCCCCATGTCCGGCTCCCTGCTCAGCGTGGAGTCTGCTTCTCCCTCTCCCTCTGCTGCTCCCCCTGCTTGTGCTCACTCTCTCTCGCTCTGACAAATTAATTAATTAAAAAGAATGCTGCATGACGGAGACCTGGCAGTGTAACTCCAAGGCAGCGTATCTCCAAGGCAGCAGGAGGAGCTATATGAACTCGTGTCTAGGCAAACCCCACATGAGCTGGTGTTCCCAGGGGTGCACTGGGAACTGGGTGACATGACAAAGGTTGATACTGGATACACGCTCTGACTTTAGGTCCACAGGAATAAAAGCAGTGAGGTATCAACTTACGGCTCTACAAGAAAAGAATATATATTTAATGCTGCCCAGTGTGCACAGGAACTCTAAGAGCATAGGGAGGGTAAGCTTGAAAAATAGGGTCAGCCAGAGAGGACCAGCAGGATTAAAATGGCAATGCCAAGTCTCAAACCAAAATGATCATTTGTTAAAAATATGACTCCTACATGTCATAATACACTTGTGAATTTTATTTCCTCTGATTCATTAAAAAAAAGTAGATGCTTCCATTTTTAGCAATTCTATGACAAACGTACTGTTCTGTTCACCTCATCCAATCTTTGAGTGCTTTCCAACAAACCTTTTGCTCCTAATACCAGTTACTAAGACATAAACGCACTTAAATCCAGAAACGAGTTTCCATCAGGCCAGGAACGGTGCAAGATCTCAGTTCAGGATCTTGTCAAAGTGCATTTGCATCACTTGCACCAGAGCAAAGTAAGACTCTAGCTCTAGATCAATGTCAAAGAGAGAACAGAGTCAAAGGAATTTGTTTTCCTTGGAGGTTTTCTTTTTCTTTTTCTTTTTTAATTCAGGAACTCTAATGCATAAATGGCTAGAATTTTCTAAGTCCTGATCTTTGTGTTGGAAATCTTACACGATTTTCTTCAAAAGAAGCCAAAAAGCAACCAAATTCATCTGAATGTTAAGGAACAGTGAACATCCTGCCATATCTACCCCTTCCCTAAATTAATGGAGCCGTGCGCGTGCGTGGGCACACAGACTTGCACGTGCATACTGAATCCAAACACAGCCAATGTGTCAGGCTATTAGTCCACATTATAGAGCTTACATTCTTCTTTCCAAAAATAATTTACTGGGGCTTATAACTGCCTAAATAAGTTGCTATGGGTTAATTTAAACATAAGCTCCACTCTTATGAGCATTCGACATTCTCGCCATACTGGAGAATGAATGTTTTTCCTCCAGAATGCATTTGTGTAAATCAGGGCACTTTCCCCACAGTGTCTACAGCACCCTAAGTCCACCAGAAAGGTGACAGAAGCCTGGCGACACGGGGAGGTGGCACAGGGTGCAGAGGACAGGCCCTGTGATGGACCGACTGGGGCTCCACTCTCTCCATGCCTCTGAGACCCAGTGACATTCACGCAGGACTGAGCAGCCCTGCACACAGCCCCTCGTGTGCATGAATGCAGCCCAGGTACCGCACACCTTTATCGGCTTTATCGGTGGGAAGGAGGAAGGCTAGCGTTGGTTGCTGAGCTCCTGCAATCACAGGCCCCGCCTCCCACGGGGGTGCTTTCCTCCGTGCTATAAGAGGAAACAGGGTGAGAGCCCAGCTCTCACAGCTGATGCTGGTGGAGCCCCTCTTGAGCCCTGAGCTCAAAGTATTTGATTCTGACTTCTACATATAGTGTTTGTTGACACATTATAAAAGAAAAACCTAAGTAGACAAGTCAAAGATGGGAATAATTAAGGTGCATTTATAGTGTCTCACTTCTTTAAAAAAAGTCCCTGTTTTTAAGCTATCTTTTAAAAAAGTAATACTTTTTGTATGAATCAGCAGAATTAGGTCCTCAGAAAGATATGTCTCATTGCCTGTGTAACTGGATAGTTAGCTATTATTCAGCTGCAATTCCAAGGCACCAGGTATTAAAGCAGCGAAGCCAAAGCATGTCTTGTATTATCTCTAGGACAATTTCTACCTATAAGCATGTTCTTTCCAAGTATCTTCTTAAAACTACTCTAAAGGCACAATCTTGCAATCATTTGTTAGTGTCTTTTCTAAATGTGATTGAACTCACTGAGAAAAAAATGAATCATGAAACATTGTTTAAAAATAAATCTATAAACTGTTTTCCAACTACAAATACTGAGACACACCATTCAGATGGCAGATATCAGGAAATTTCAACTAACAGTAATTTTTTTGTCTATTTCTGTTCTTTTCTTTTAATTTTATTATGTTGTCAGTCACCATGCACGTCTATTTCTGTTCTTATTCCACTATGGAAACCGTTGAGAATGTGATTGATGAAACAGAACACAAACATCTACTTCGAAAATATAAGCTCTCATGATTAAATTTCAGGTGGAGACTGCCTTATCTGGTAGACTCTATGCCGTATATAACTGCAGCAATATTTTGGCAAAACACCAAAAGCAAGATAAATAAAGCAATTTGCAGGTCATTAAGTCCTAGGAATTTGGTGCAGAGAGATACAGAAGCAAACAGAGATTAATGGAAATGTGGAAGGTCAAGAACAAAGAGGGACAGAGAAGAATTTTTTGGATATAAGGAGTGAAATGAACAGACACAAAAAGTGGGTGAGTTGAGAATCCTTCACTTATATCAGAGCTATCATTTCTTCTTGGAGCAAATCCCTTTTTTGTACTGATGCAGAAAACAGTACCACGATGGGTACGGTCTTCTGATGCTGAGCCTCATTATACAGATAGGTTCATTTTAATGGGCTTCCTTGAAGCAATTTAGAAAATGACACATGAGCATTCAACATCCTCGCCATACTGGAGAATGAATGTTTGTCCTCCAGAATGCATTTGTGTAAATCCGGGCACCTCCCCACATTGTCTACAGCACCCTAGCAACCACGCAACTGTTTGTCCCAGGGACAGTGCACTTAACTGAAAAATCCATAGAATTCACAACGTGCATAGTCTCACCTGCTGGTCTGAGGACTAGGCAACAGCAGACTTTAAATAATATTGCCTATTGCCAAAAAAGCCACAAACACTGGTTTGTGTTTAGAATATATGAAATATGAATTTCATAGAATATATGAAAAATGAGGAAGAAACCTCCTGGAGTTCTATTTTATAGATAATCACTCTTTACATCTCTGTACTTTATCTATGGATGACTTTGTGGTCCTGCAAACAGGTGCGCACTGCATCACTTCCCGCATTGTTGGAAAGGTTATAAGCATGACACTGAAAGGCATCACATGGGAGACACATGCTTTAATAGCATCCCTTACTGCCAAACAAGGGTGTTTCTAGTTGTTTGCTTGTATAAATCAAGTTGCAAAAAAAGCCAGTATGGAAGCTTTTGCTAAATTTGTACTTATTTTCAAGGATAGAGTTGCAGATTTAGAATGATAAGACCACAGTGTATGGGCACTGTCAAGATGATTATTAGGTAAAAAGAAAATTTGTTACTAAAAAAAAAGTTGAATAGTCAATAAGAATTTTATCAGCATCATCACTGTCACTTTATGGAGTTAAAAAAATGCCAAACAGAAAACTAGAAATTAGAACAAAGCAAAACAGCATCAGGGCTGAAATAAACTGCCTTTTGCAGCCACAGAAGTAATTCATGTTTTCAGTAAAGCAAAGGAAATTACATTTATATTTTATTTTAAAATAACTTGTATTCTATAAATTAAAACAATTATGTTATACCCAAAGAATCATGGGCTTCCTTTTGTAAAATGCAAGGTCTTGGACTCTGGAAAAGGAAATGGAAGGATGGAGGGGAGGTGGGTGGGGGATGGGCTAACCGGGGACGGGCACCAAGGCGGGCACGTGATGTGATGAGCACTGGGTATTTTATGCAACGGATGAATCACTGACCTCTACCTCTGAAACTACTGACACATTCTATGTTAATTAATTGAATGTAAATTTAAAGAAAGGAAATGGAAGGACAATAGGCCCAGGGTAACAGGTGCAGCCCCTGTGCCTGTCCGGAGCCTCCCAGGACGCTCTTGCGTCATTCATTCTCAGGTTTCTCCCAGAGCCGATCAAAGAAAAGAGGGACAGAAGCAGAATGTCTCCTATGCATCTCCGACCCCTTCATGCAGCCGGTGTCCTGGGACAGCCTGGGGAGGGGCCCCCTGCCTCTGCCAGGTCGGGACTTGGGTTTCATGATGAGCGCGCAGCGCTGTGGTCTTGTCTGAGTGTGACAACAAGGAGGGCTCGGAGCAGTTCCGCCCTGGTATGTGCTTCTGTTCTCCGATGCTGGCTGGGCGCTGAGGTCTGCCCTGGGCCCCGCGGGCCGCTGGGGGTTGGTGTGTGGCCGCCGGCCCCAGGGGCCAGAGGGCTCGGATTCCGCAGCAGTTCCTGAGCATCCGGCCTGAAGCTGTCTGGGGCGAGTCTAAAGGACGAGGAACCACATCAAGGTCACCATGACAGGAAAAGCCAATCTATAAAATGCCTTTGCCATAAATGAGGGGACAGAGGCACTTGGCTCAAAACCCAAATCTGAAACCTCGTGAATGTGTGCTTTCTGAGCCTGCTGTAACTCAGCTCTGCTCAGCCATTAGTTTGTGGACTAACTGCAAAAACACTTTCTATTTCTACATATTTGAACTATTACTATGTGTTGGACATTATGATAAGGCCTTTACACACATAATCACATTTAACCCTGAAGACACTCTGAGCCGGGTACTGCTATCATCCCAATTTCACAGAGAAAGCTCAGCAAGGGCACGTCCTGCCCCGGGTCACAGAGCATCTCTAGGGTCCCCTGGCTCCAAACCCAAGCTCCCCTGATGGCTTCTGACACAGTCAACGGCTCGCTCTCCAGACAACCGCACACCGAATTCTGAATGTAACCGCAGGGGTCGGCTTTAAGACACGTAAGCCTTGAAAATGCCCTTAAGGGTTCCACGGAAGGATCTTCACACTGCAGGTGACATTGCAGACATGAAGGTGTCTGCCCCCTGACACATGCTCTCCTTCTCCCCGGTCGCCCGTAACTGGTATGTCCAGGGAAGGACCGCACCCCAGTGTCCATGACCCAGGGATGAGCTCCACGGTTCCCACCCCTTCCCTACGGGACAAAATCCTCATCCCTCAACACACACCTCAAGTGTCACTTCTCCCTTGAAGGTTTTTTTCTTTCATCTTTGAGCTACAATCACCCCTCCTTCCTTTATATACTCCCTAAATACCACCTGCTCTTCATTCCTCCTATTAAATCCCTGCCTTCCTACACATGTAGAGTGGGGTCTGTTCTTTTTTTTTTTTTTATGCAGGGAAAATCAATCCATATCTATTAACTAAAGGGATATAAATAAATAAATATTGTGACACAGGCAGGTGTTCTGATTTTCCCAGTTAAATACTCATGGTCACCCTTAATCACAAGGAAAGAGATGGGAGAGGGGAGGAGGGTAGACAGATTGCAGCCTGAGTACAACGCTGGCTGACATCCTTAGCAGCAGACATCACTGAGATCTGATCCGTACAACTGGCCAATGGACAGGACACCTCAGAGGCGCCTAAAGCAGCGAGTGAGCGACTATCCCAGCTGAACAAGAGGAATCACGCAGGCTGTGGAATCAGGAAGAAGACTCACATACAGAGGAATCAGGAACCGCCGCCAAGCCCGGCCCACTCATCAGTGTCACCAAACCCCGCTGCTCCGAGTAGAGGTTTTGTTCATGCTGTCTCCTGACCTGGTGCAGTGGGCAGACTCCAGGTGGGCCCAGGGGTCCCCACCGTCTGGTGTTCATGCTTCTGTGGGACCCCCTCCTCTTGCATGTGGGTAGGAGCTGTGCCTTGGCTGTAAGCAAGGCCTTGCTGTCACTCCTGGGACTGGGGCACATTAGGAGGAAAGACGCCACCCCATGGGCAGACGTTCCGGGTTCTCTGGCTCCAGTGTGAGCTTCGCAGAACACGACAGCCATGGGAATCCGACGACCGTGCTGAGTGAACTTGGGAGCGGGCGCTCCGTCGGACAGGCTGACCAGCGAGAACACAGCCCCGCCCGATACCTTGACTGCAGTCTCGTGGAGATCCAGTTGCGTCATGCCCAGACTCCTGACTCAGGAACTGCGACATACTAAATGTGTATCCTCTTAAGGCATTTGTTTGAGGTAATTTTTTATGCAGCAATGAAAAGCTAATATCCCTAGAATTCCAACTTCCCTCCAAAGCATGCTCTTCACATACCTATTAGGACCCTGCTTCTCTCTGATTCAGGGTTTTCAACACATTCACTTTTCTTACTTCTTGATGAATTCAGTTAGGACGGGCCTTGTGTTTGTGTGTCCATGTGTTCACACAGACAAAAGCATAGATCTTCATCCACAGCAGGTTTAAAATTTTATGAATTGAAACTGAATTGAGGAACATTCTAGAGCATAGAATTAATGAGTTGACAAACCCTAGTATCAAAATAATCAAAGGACTTTGAAGTTGTTTTCACAAAGGTCTTTTGAGATGGAGAACTTCTAATTTAAGATTACTATAGTCTGACTGTCAAACCACAGCAATGTCACACATCTCTTATCTGCAATTGCACACAAGTCCCACTTAGAAAAGTACCTATTTTTCAGTCTTATTGGGATATAACTGACATATAACACTGTTTACGTTTCAGTTGTGCAGCACGGTGATTTGATATATGTATATACTGCAAAATTACTACAACGCTCATCACCTCACAGCTGTCTTGTTTTCTTTTTGTGATAAGAACATTTAAGTTTTACTTTCATAGGGAAACCCTCCTACCCTGTTGGTGGGAATGCAAGCTGGTGCAGCCACTCTGGAAAACAGTGTGGAGCTTCCCCAAAAAGTTGAAAATAGAGCTACACTATGACCCAGCAATTGCCCTACTGGGTATTTACCCCAAAGACACAGATGTAGTGAAAAGAAGGGCCATATGTACCCCGGTGTTTACAGCAGCAACGTCCACAATAGCCAAACGGTGGAAAGAGCCAAGATGTCCATCGACAGATGAATGGATAAAGAAGATGTGGTCCATATATACAATGGAATATTATGCAGCCATCAAATCTTGCCATTTGCAACGACGTGGATGGAACTAGAAGGTATTATGCTAAGTGAAATAAGTCAATCAGAGAAAGACAATTATCAAATGATCTCACTGATACGTGGAATTTGAGAAACAAGACAGAGGATCATAGGGGAAGGGAGGGAAAAATGAAATAAGATGAAACCAGAGAGGGAGACAAATCCTAAGAGACTTAATCTCAGGAAACAAACTGAGGGTTCCTGGAGGGGAAGTGGTAGGGGATGGGGTGACTGTGGGATAGGCATGAAGGAGGGCACGTGACGTAATGAGCACTGGGTGTTATATAAGACTGATGAATCACGACCTCTACCTCTGAAACCAGTAACACATTATGTTAATTAATTGAATTTTTTTTAAAATGAAAAAAATAGGAAGATTTAAAAAATCTGCTTTCTTAGCAACTTTTAAGTATGTAATGCCATATTATAAGCCACAATCATCATGCCATACACTAGATCCCCAGGACCTGCTCATCTTAGAACTGAAAGTTTGTCCCCTCTGACCAACATCTCCCCATTTCCCTCCCCCAGCCCCTGGCAACCACCACCTACTCTCTGTGAGTCTGACTTTCTTCAAGTCCATGTATAAGTGAGATCATGGACTCTTGTGTATAAGTGAGATCATGGTCATTCTTGACTTACGTTACTCAGCATAATGCCCTCAAGGTCCATCCGTGTTGTCACAGTGGCAGGATTTCCTTCTTTATTATGGCTAAGTAATATTCCATATATATTTTATATATACTTACGTATGTTATACATGCATATAAAACAACATCTTTATCCATTCATCTGGCAACGGGCACTCAGGTTGTTTTTGTATCTTGCCTATCATAAATAATGCTGCAGTGAACATGGGGTGCAGACATCTCTGCAAAAGTTAGTGTTTTCATTTCCTTGGATAAATACCCAGAAAAAAAATTGCTAGTTCATGGGGTAGCTCTATGTTTAACGTCTTGAGGAACCTCCACACTGTTTTCCAGAGAGTGGCTGCACCAGCTTGTGTTCCCACCAAGAGTGCACAAGGGGTCCCCTTTCTCCACATCCTCACCAACACCTGTTTTTTCCTGCGTTGTTGATTTTAGTCATTCTGGCCAGTGTGAGGTGATATCTCATTGTGGTTCTGATTTGCATTTCCCTAATGATGACGGATGTTGAGCATCTTTTCATGTGTCTGTTGGCGATTTGTACATCTTCTTTGGAAAAAAATGTCTATTTAGGTCCTTGCTCATTTTTTCAAATTGGATTGTTTGGTTCTTTTGCTGTTGAGTTGTATAAATTCTTTACATATCCTGGGTATTAACCGTTTTTCAGACAGATGGTTTATACATATTTTCTCCCATTCTGTAGGTTGCCTCACCATTGAGTGGATGTTTTCCTTTGCTGTACAGAAGATTTTTAGTGTGATGCAATCCCACCTGTTTATTTTTGCTTTTGTAACTTGTTTTGCAAATTTCTGTAGTTAAAATTGATTCCCTGTGGTAAACGAAGTTTACTTCTTCACAACTGTTAATTTTCTGTATGTTCTTTTTCCCGTATGAACAGGAAGATACCACTTCTGCGTAGTGGTCCATGGGTTTATCGATGTGAAGGACATTCCTGCATTAATATATCTCCTCTGAGGAGACTGAAAAGTGCTCATGTTTTAAACAAATGAAAGACTGAGGCATTGTTATGGCTTTAAGCCTCTGCTGTCAAAGGGATCTTCAACACATGATTCATTTATGCAATGTTAAAACCACATGTGCATAAAATATAAACATAGGATGGCTGGACCAGTGACTAGGGAGAGGGTAAGATGGAGCTTTGCTTCCCTAAACACAGTCAGCTACACAGAGATCTCTTTTCTTCAATAAATCCATGGTTTGACTAAAGAAATATATCATTTTTATTAAAACCTGAATTTTATGAAAGCCTGAATTTTAAAGATTCATCAAGTTACTGACAGCTCCAGTAAGCAAATAAAATGGTATGAGAATACTTTTTTGCTTTCTTCAAGTTAGCATAAGGATTTAATTGTATTGGAATTCACTTATTCTTCCTAGCAATTATTCCTTCAGCCAACAACAAGAGAAGTAATTGAGTATTGACCATGTTCAGGATTATGCAGATGACCTGGAGAGTAGTCTCGAGAGTTTAGCTCATTGCAGTCAAGGATCATGCCTCACGCCTCTGCTCTCTCAATCACAGAACTGGAGGGCTCAAAGAGATCACATCTCGTTTTACTTCTGTATGTAAATAGAGAGCCCCAAGGATTAAGTGTCTTGTCCAAGGTGATCCTACTCTTTGGTGGCAGAGAAAGAACTAGAACACAGTCCTTCTTTCTTCCGTGCACCTGCTCTGCCTTGTGCCTAGCTCCTGTGTCTGATCTGGTGTGGGTGTTTTTCAGAAAGATCATGTCCCTTGCATTCTGGAATTGGAAGACGCCATTAAAAATGACTATTGACTAAGACCAAATATGAATCGTCATTGGTTTGTTCTGCAAGCAGTTTGATGAGTTCCCAACCCTGCCAACCTCCCAACACCCCGTCCAGAACCACGTTAAATTAACTGAGATTCAAGAGAATTCTTCCAGCACAAGGTTTTACAATCCACAAGACATCTCTATTCGACTTTGACTCTATATTATTGGCCCTGACAGGTTGGGCAGATGCTAACCTTAAATGAATCGAGGCAGGGGACAAGGGTTGGGAGCAAACGGACCCTGGCCACTGATCTGATGTGACCCCCGTGAGTTAGCTCTGCTGATTCCTGCCCCTGAGCTTTGTTAGAGCTGCACCTGCCTGGAAGGTCCCCACACTATTCATCTCCCTGGACAACACTTAGATACCCTTCACCACTAAGTTCAAGATTCACCTCTCTTATAATCATTTTTTATAATCCACCTGCTTCCTGATAAAACTGGCCATTCCCTTTGGACACTAAAATTCTATAACAGTATATACTTGTTTTATGTGTTTCTTGATATATGGATTTCTCCCTATAAAATCTCCCTGTTCTATTACTTTCTATATCCCTAGTGCTTAGTAGGAAGTCTAATGAAAACAGGTTGTCTAGATATCTGTGAAATATAGTACTACTAATAATAAATAGAGCTCCTAAACATTTGGCAAAGTGGCCATATTTGCCCAGATGCATCAGGATGGAAAGGAAGCATATGATATAAATCACTCCCGTGTCCCAAAAATTCATTAGGATAGCAACCACACTTTGAATTAACTATTGTATTTCTATGATTTCTAGAATTTGCCCTAAGGAAATAATCATGAATGAGCATACAGATAAAGCTATGAATATATTCATGAAGGTATAACTTATATTAGTAAAAAAATTAGAAACAGCTTAAATTTCCATTAAAAGGGGATTAATCCAATAAATCATAGTGGACCAACACAATGGAATAATATATAACCACTAAAAATGATATTTAGGAGCATATTTAATGTTATGGAATATAGGACACAATTCACAGCTAAGCAAAAATGCAGATAATAAGGAAAGATGCGTGGTATGATTCAATAAACAAACACATCTCTTCGTTGCCGAGTACATTCCTGAAAACCATGCTGTAAAGTGGAAAGCCATAAAATGAAACCTTAATTTTATTCATTTTAATGAGATAAATTATAATGTCTTCTTCCAATCCAAGGCACACAAATAATTTTTGCTAATAGAAAAATGTATCAATTAAAGAATCCAAACAAGTTTATGTTTGTCATAAATATTACAGTTAAAGTAAAGCAACAAAATTGTGCCATAAAATGCAAGTGATGGGGTTTGTTATACCGGCAACGTAGCTTTGCTCGGAGGGTGTGAGGGCATGCTTCTTTGGAAGGTGACAGAGCAGCAGAGAACCAAGCATCAGAAACACAACCTTTGGGCTCCTGGTTCTCAGGCACCTAGACCGCACTTGCATCAGCAAGAGAAACATGTTCAGGGCAGAATAAAGGGCCAACATGTGTCAACAGCACACACAGCAAAGAGTCATGGCGATGTGATCTTGGCACCCCTCCTTCTTGGGATGCCCCAAAGCAAAGCCTTGTGGGTGCACAGAGACATGGCCCAGGAGCCGCCATCTGACCCATCATGGCTCCAAGTGAACCCACATGTCAGCCCCAAACTCTGATGCTGAAGTATCATTCTGGGGGTGATTTGGGGCGTGAAAAAGTAGTTGTGTGATTTTTTTTTAGAAGCTGTTAGAAAGAGATGTAACATTTCAAGAGCCCCTATGGTGGATGGTTGTTGATCCTAGTGTCAAAGTAAGAAGTCTGAGAACACACCTGCAGAACAGGAGGCTCCACACCAGGTCCCAGGGATGGGCGGGTGATGGACAATTCCTGTTTTCATTTCCCCCTGTTACATTGTATTGTTCTCTTTTGTAATAAGGTCAAAATAGAGTGATCAGAAAAATTTAAAAAAAACAGCATCCATATATGACAAATCTAAATTGATGTTTGTAATGAGTAATGTTGATTTTTTATAAAAAGCATATCTTATTTTAGTCCTTAGAGAGTTCTCCAGAAATCCTTATTTTACATGGAATTTCCCATGTTCTCTTCTTTTTGAAGAGGGAGTCTGCTTCTCCCTCTGACCCTCTTCCCTCTCGTGCTATCTCTCATTCTCTCTCTCTCAAATAAATAAATAAAATCTTTAAAAAAAAAACAGCTTCTATTTAGTGGACTCCTTCACACTGGCTGCAGAATTTGGATTAAATTCAAACCCAGATGCATGTTTTTATGCAGCAAACTCAGCACCTGTGTGGAGCCAGCACACCTTCCAGAAAGGACGATGGTGTGTGGCACATCCACTGGATGAGAACATGGGAAATTCCCAAAGCCCCAAAAGCCCCAGAATGGCAGGCATGTACTTTGACCCTCTCCTTATGAACTTATTATCAGCAGAGGTTTTGCGTCATCTTTTTGGCTTCGTGTTTCCACAAACATCTGACAAGGAAACATAATTCCATTCTCATGAAAATGATGCTCTTATGACTTCCATGGTATCTGGAACTTAACGTCTGATGGAGAAGTGAATCCTTGCCATTTGCTTCAGGGCCACCGTCCAGGCATCTCCATGAATGTGACGTATGCACCTGCCCCTTCAGCATCCAGGCACCAATGCTTCACCGCGACTTGTCTTCCTTATTCCAAATTTTGTGCTGCAAGCTACAAAGTGTGCTTGGTTCTCTCTGCTCCATGACCTAGCACCGTGACCTATGGTTGGTGCTTTGCCTTTCTGAGCACATTTACTTATTGGAGACTGAGGTATTTGGACCACATGATCTTTGAGGGTTCCCCCCAATCCTTAAATCATGATCAAATTATATAAATACATAGAACACCAAAGCTGCTTCTGTGTGATCAGGAAGATACGAGAGCCTGGTATGGTCGTCAGATGGCTCCAAATTGAGATCCAGTCCGTCTCTTGCGGATCATGTAAGACTGAGCTGGCAACTTTACTGATCTGTTTATGACATTAAGTTAAGAAATAAATGGAGTAGCCGCAAATCCGACAGATCCGCGACTTGACCACAATGCAGCAGAAAGGCCAGTCTTGGCTGTACTAGAAGGATGCACGAAGAATACGCAGTAAGTTTCCCGATGAAGAAATTAAAGAAATACAGAGCATTTTTAAGTCAGTAAATTAAGAGCAAGGGAGTTACTTCTCTTCTCTTGTCACCATCCTGGATATTTGGTAGAAATTCTTAGTTTGAACTGAGCTTGGTCATTATTTAAAAAAATGAAAATGAAAACAGAACAGCTGTCTCAGAAAATAAATCCAAACACACTCTTTGCATGTTTCATGTTCTTACAGATGTTGGTCGACTGTTGTGTTCACGTGTGTGTATGTGTGCTTGTGTTTGTGTGTGTGTATTCATTCCAGGACACTTAGGTTTGGGGAAGAACAGGTCACTTTTAATCTCATCTCTTACATAAATTAAAATATAACCTAAAAATGAAATCTCCATAAATGTAAAAAGATTCTAACGCAGACTGAGAAGCAGTAAACAGGCTGCCGTGCTGAGACTCCGCAGCATTATCAACAGTTGGATCCCAAAGTTGTCCTCTGAATTGCCGAGACTTTCAAATGTGAAAACCAGTGACTGAATGGCTCGGGTTCTGGGCTGATCTCAACATCAGAAGGTGTACTGATAAGTATAGACCCAGCTGCCCAGAGTCAGAGTGGCCTCGTGGCCTCACACAAAGATATTAACTCAGGACAGTTCACCGAAGGTTTCCCACTAGGGATTATATCAATGTCACTCCAGCCGCAGCCTTTGAACAGAACCCCATCCCTGTCACGGGGGATTCTACAACGAGCTTATCTTAATTTAACATGTGGTGTCCATCACAGTTCCTTAAAAAACAGCTTCTATTTAGTGGACTCCTTCACACTGGCTGCAGAATTTGGATTAAATTCAAACCCAGATGCATGTTTTTATGCAGCAAACTCAGCACCTGTGTGGAGCCAGCACACCTTCCAGAAAGGACGATGGTGTGTGGCACATCCACTGGATGAGAACGTCACGCAATCCTGCCCCACGGTGCCGCCGCCCTCCAGAACCGGCAGTGGCGGGATGCTGCTGATCGTCGGTCTCGCGTAAACCGAGCCAAGTGGTACCGGTTACACTCAGAGCTGTAAGACCAGACGAGCACGGGTGACACAGGAGCACGTCCTGGATCCCGCGGGTCCTCACCGTGTACGAGGCGGGAGCCCTGAGCCGCACCTCATGCTCCGCAGGCAAGCACGTGGCAGGACGGTGGCCGGGAAGCCTCCTGACTGCACACTCCGAGGAGCTGCCCGCTGCCGCCTGGTTATCCCACACCCGGGGCTAGTCAGTATTTGTGGCTGGGGTGAAGGCCTGTCCCCAAACTCACCCAACCATACCATCCAGACCGACAAAAGTCCCTTCCACTCGTGGCTCTGGGCAGCTCTCTGGAGCTAATCACCTACTGATTCCTATCATAAGTGTTGGCCCTAAGTAGGAATACTCAGGATGAGAAGCAAGATCACGTCCCAGCGGCCGGGGGGGTTTGTCAGAGGTCTAAGGCAGAGACTGACCCACAGCACTGAAGTAGCAATAAACCACGACTGTGCACTTCAGTTCCCCTGGGGACAGCATGAGCGCTGTCCTTTTTACCTTTTTGTGGTCCTAAACCTCCATTAGAAATTGATGAAAATGATGTACCCTTTTGCCTGTAAAGCAGAGACACTTCCAAAAGTTGTGTATAGAGTTGTGGGCTAGTCATAGACCGACGGCTCCTGGTCGGTCTTAAAGACAGGTAGGAAAAAATCTGCAGGATGACATGGAGAGTCACCCCCGACCTGAGTCCCAGAGACCCCTCAAACCTCAACACCATGGTTCCTGAGCCTTGTCCTCTCTTAGGGTCCAGCAGGTCATTTATTCCAGATGCTTTTCCCACAGCCAGGGCTCCACATTTGATTATTCCTTCCCACAGACGAAATCATTTGCTTCTTCTCTGTCATTACCATAACACAAAGTTAAAAATGTTATGGGATTTATATGACATGTATGCCTTTCTTTCTCCACAAGACATCACTGGTCTGAAAGCCCCCGTCACCTGGCTCACCACCCTCACATGCCAGACATTCTCCATATATCGACCTACACAAACTTACTGCTTCAATGGCCAAAACCTGAAGACACATGCTGATAGCAGGTGTATCAATTCAAATTCCATCTCTTAAACGGGAGTGTTTCAAAGTTTCTGTCATTACATTAACTGTCTTATTTTGCTTCACAATACCTAAGTATTGCAGAATTTGAGAAAATGGAGAATAATAACATGATTCTAATTACTGGAGAGCACTCAGCAGCATGTCTGCTAGAAGAGCCACACAAGGTCGAATTTCTCCATGGCGTCGTGGAACCTCTGTCAACGCTTGGGTATATTCCTCCTTGTTGGCTGAGTTTGTTTCTCTGAGGACCACTCTTAATTGTATTCCTGAGAATTCCCACCAAGTCATTCCCACAAAGGCCCAAATGAAATTTACATCTCACTTGGAGTCACTGAGCACTTTTTTAAGGCAAACTGTGGCCCTACGGCTCCTTCTTCCAAGGCCTCCCGCCTTATCCCTCTCCCAGCTCAAGCGCTCATGACAAGGTCCACGCGTGTGGAGAAAGTCTCTGCTTTTCTCTTGAATCTTTAAGAGAATCGGGATAACAAATCTAGGAACTTTCTGCTCCGTGCCGTTCTCTATGAATTTGTTGACCAGTCAGCAGTACGTGAGCCCGACAGAGAGTTAATAAATGTGTGTGCTCTCCTACTATGTGCCAGACAGACAGAGGGGAAAGCTGCCTACAGCTACTTCTCCCAAGACTCCTAAAATGTAGAAGAATCTTCCACTGTCTTCTTACCCCAAAAGTGCCTCCTCACCTTATGAGCCAAAGCAGCCCCAACTATAATCATTCATACGCCAAGTCTGACTACACAGGAGAACCACTTCTTAGAGAACAACATTGATCATCATCATTGCTACAATACAACCACTGGTTTGCTATTTATTGCAACTGTTGTTTTAATTCTCAGGTTTTCTTTAGATGCACAGCCCTGCATCTCCCCGACACCTAGAAAAACGCCTGACGGATAGACAGAGGAAAACCACAGAAATGGTGCAGTCAACAACTGAGCAGAGATGCAAGCAGCAAAGTAAAACACGCACCTGAGTCCTTACTATGCACCAGGCACTATGCCAAACACTATAATTTTCAAAATTGCCTTGAAGTGAGGGTACTATTGTACACATTTCGTTGACGAGGACCTTGATTCAGTGAAGTTACATGATTTGTTCAAGGTCTACGGGTCCTACAGGGAGAGAGCCGTTGAGTTCTAATTCTGTATTCTTAATTTATGATCTTTTTAAACATTTTCACACTTTTTCATTTGTACATTTATCGCTAGTTCATTTAATTGATAACTTACTACTATTCACTACAGTAATAGCCTGCCAAAATTAACTACCACGGAATTCATGAAGGTGTAGGGAGGGCTGTGAATTGGAGTCACGGGAAGTGGGTCATCCCTCATTACAGTTTTGAAAAATTAGTGCCCATCTGCCTTCTTTGCTGCATGTCTGATAATATAGCAGAGTTACACTAAATAGCAGGTCAATGATGCACAACGTCATGGAAACACTCTCTCGGCGATGCCTACGTGTAGACAGTTTGGAGGAGAACACCAGGCCCACGGGGTTAGGCTCTCTAATGAACTGTAAACACTGGGATACTGACTCCAGATTCCTGGTGCAAGTCCCTTCCTACCAGACTCAGAGCCTCTATTTCTCCCCAGAAACTCGGCAATCTTGGATGTAAGACAGAAGTCAAGACAGAAGACGTGTATTTCAAAACTATTTTCTAAAGCAAAACCAGTGATTGTGTACATCATCAGTCCACAAAGTTGTGACGATCGATAATCCCGTGCACTGAAGTGGCCGCATGTGCCTCCTCCCACCGTTCTGTCTGTTCCAGCCTCAGAGAGATGTGCCCCCACAAACCCGACTTGTGCAGACTGAAGTCACTCCGTTGTGAGAAAGGGGCCCTACATTTGCTTTTGTGGATCCAAGACCCCTGCCCACTCCACCATGGGGCCCCTCCTCCTATGAGAGCACATGCGCATCTCTGCAGGCCCCCAAACACCTGCGCTGACATCCAGACCCACAGCCCGCACTGGGCGTCTGAGCGCAAGACTGGTGTGGGGGCCACCCACGAATTCCATGTTGGATAGTCCCCTCGGAGGCCGTCCCATGAAGGTCGATGCTGTGAAAACCCTGAGCATCTGTGATTTATCATGTTGCTAATGAGATGCAACAATCAGAGAGAAAAGCAAAATTATGAATATATATCACTAATCATAACAAGGGCTTTCAGCAAAAAGTTTCTCCTTTCTTTCAGCCACTTAAAAAGACATATAATATCTAAAACCCAGTCGAACGTATGGGCTAGAGCCCTGGAGGGTGGACGAGGGAGGTTGCTGGCTGGACCTTGGGCTCACGTCCCCTCCCCTGGGAAGCATGGCAGACAGACGCCCTCCCCAGCAGGAAAGAAGTCAGCAGCAGGGCAGAGGAATGGGGAACGTGGGGGCTGCTCAAGAGCCCTGATTGTGCTGAACCCCAGACTGCTTTCAGGCCCAGGCTGGGCCCCACTGCGACTCTGCAGGTCACCCCCAGAAGGAGCAGGTCTACATAGGCTATCGGCACCCAGCACTCACTGCCCCGGACACAGAGATGCTTCCTTGTCCCGGGGACGTCCTGGGACCCACCAGCGCAGAAGGAACCTCCCCAAAGCATCTCCGCCATGTGTGCCAGAGGCGAGCCTAAAGCATGGGATTAGAATTTGAGGAAAACAAGTAACGAGCTGAGATCATTTAACTTCTGGGTAGACACTTCATTATCAAGAAATAGAAGCACTCGGCGTCTCTGCCTTCCTGCAGCTTCGGGAGGTGGGAAGGTTTTCCTTAGGATGAGTAACTCTCAGCACAGCAACGCGAAGACACCACGTTTGGGGGGTTTCACGCTCATCTCACAAGATGGCATGGCTGATACTCAAGTATTACAACAGAACTCTTGCTTTCAAAGCGGACAACATCCAAACCTGAAGATGAATGTCAGGTCCTCTCCTCATGCGAAACGTCTCTCTAGAGCCCTTTTCAATATGGGAAAGGAGCTTATTATGAATTCTACGAGGGACTCTAGTTCCCTCTTCCTCTATGTACTCAACCGCACATATTCCGTATGTCCTTTCATCTCCCGAATAGGCTTCAAAGTATGGCAAACAGGCGCGGGTTTAGCAACAAGAGAATAGACGGTACTTTACCTAAACATACTAAATCTGAAACCTGATATTTAAATTGCTCAGCAACCAGAAAAATCGAGCATTTATTTATTCCTTGAGCATTAATGAGGTAAAATTGCTTCAGTGCAGGCTGGGAATGCCTGACTCTCAGATACTGGATAATCCAAAAACACGAAACATGCAAATCAGGGTTCATTTGTGCATTTTATATCTTTCTGCATAGATGCCTAATTGTGACCGCGTCCCAGACACCAGATGGTCCATGCAACGCTCCCCATTCTCACTCTATCTTATCATATTTAGTGACTATGGTTTCACCTCTGATTCTAAGTGTGGCTGACAAAAACTGCCTTTGTTGGTGATGAGACCAGATGTCTGGATGGTCAGTTTTATGCATTTGGCTCAAAAACACGCAGCTGTGATGTGTACAGGGCTGTCTAGGCCCCAGGTGTGAACACAAATGACGCAGTCCCTCGGCTCATGCTGCCCTACCATGGGGGTGAGGCAGCTCGTGCCCCAGCAGCAGCCACAGAGGAGGAAACTTGGAAGGAGTGTAAAGGACAAGGCATGACAGAGGGTCTCTGAGGGGAGGCCACAGGGCTCATCAGCAGCTGGGGCTTGAACTGACCCTGCAAGTCTGTTCCCAGATTTCTCTATTTTTAATAAAAAATATTACATGTCCCCTCTGCCTCCATCCATGCAAACCCTAACATCTACTGAGATAACAAATGTAAGCCACTCCTTGCGTCCCTTCTGTGTTCACATCTCACACACACACACACACACAGACATGTACACAGACACGCACACAGACACATGCATACATTACAGACACACACATGCACACACGTATATGCACACACAGACACATATGTGTCCATACACACACACATGCGCGCACGTGGTCCCCATGCACTACCCCCTTGCTGTGCCCATCACACTGCTGTAAATCCTTCCAAGTCCAGAAAGTGCTCATGGAGCACAAAGTCCTCAGATGGGGACCCAAATACAGGGGGCATGTGTGGCCTGTGGTTAAATGTGGGCAGGAAGGGAAGTTGTGGCATTTACGAAAGACTCTGAATGTGGGATGCCTGTGGTGGACAGTGAGGGGCTCTGCCAGCATTTGAAGCAGGAAACAATAGAACATGCCAGGGGAGCAGACGTTCACAGCTGGGCAAGGAGGCTGGGTTCTCTAAACTTTTGGGGACCCCACAAAGGGGACAGCAGAGAAGCTGCTTCTTGCTTCACACCCTCCACCAAGAGAACATGTGAATCTGTGCCCATCTTGAAACCAAAAGGGTCCTAGATTTCTGCAAACATTTCCAGTAAATCTTGGGTGGTTTGTGTAAGCACCTGCTGGAATGTCCCATAAGCCACAAGTATAAAAGAACTGCATGCACATGAACAGGTAGACGTTCGGAACTTGGCCAGAGTCCCTGAGCAGACAGCACACTGTGCTCCCATCCAGGATGCCCAGGCCCAAGGAGCCACTCTGAGAGTCCTCTGCTCCCACCTGGTGCGACCGACTTGCCCCACTGGACCCTGTGCGTGCAGATAAGCCGTCTCCTAGCAGGATTTGGGACCTGTCAGTTTCTCCTTGCAATCCTCAGTTTACTTTTTTGCTTTCCATATTTCAAGTCTATTCTAAAGTAGATGATTGCTTTGGCTTCTTAGAGTATCATTTTTTCACTAAATAGTGACTTCATTTATCTATAACAATCCTGGAGGCATTTCCATCCTGTATTTTGTGTTACCTGAAACTTTCTTCCTTTGGTCTCCGTCTCTCCCCTTCTCTTTTATTCCACTTTACATTGAACAGGTGCTGTTTTCTCACGTCCCCCTCGTCCCCCTACATCGTCTCAGCAATTCTGAGGTATTATTGCAAAGCCGTCCAGCACCCGTTTTCATGATGAGAAGCCTCTGGGAGTCACTGCACCATAAATAATCTGTACATTCTCTTTGGGGATATTAAGTTGTCTCTTATACTCCACAGTTTCACTTCATTGGATGTGCATGTGTTTTTATTTACTTAGTTTTAGCATCAGGAGTTTTTAGATCAAAAAGGCACAAAAGATTTCTTTAGTTCTAAAATAAATCTCAGCCTTTCCTTCTGAGCAATGCCTGTCCTCTGTTCTCCTCAGTGTCTCGTTTTTTTTTTTTTAACATTTTTTAAAAATTTTATTATGTTATGTTAATCACCATACACGACATCATTAGTTTTTGATGTAGTGTTCCATGATTCATTGTTTGCACATAACACCCAGTGCTCCACGCAGTATGTGCCCTCTTTAATACCCATCACCAGGCTAACCCATCCCCCACCCCCTCCCCTCTAGAACCCTCAGTCTGTTTTTCAGAGTCCAAATGAACCATGAGAGACTATGGACTCAGTGTCTCATTTATCTGCAAACACGGGCTTGTGTTTCTCAGGGCATCCCCCATGCTTCTTCATTTGTGTCTCATGTCACCCTCAGGATTTTGATGCAAAACTCTGGGTAATATCCTCATATCTGTCTTCTGGTTTGCTCATTCTCTGTTCAGCTCTGTCTAATCTGCTTTATGATAGATGGACACAGTCATGAATTTAAATGACATTTCTTGGCTTTGGATATGCTGTTTGTTTTTTAATCTGTCTTTTTGTCATACTAGATAGTTATTTCATTATGGTTTCTTTTCCTTTTAAACACCAAGTTAGTAATTTTCCACACACCCAGTATCTGTGCAAGCCACTATTTCTGGCACTCGTTGCTTAGTCTCCTGCCATGTGTACTCATCCCCTTGAAATGTCTTTATATGGGTTATAATCTTTTATTGTCTTTTTTAGGAAAGGGGGAGTCCTATGTTGTCAAAGATTCTGTAGATAATGTGTGATTTTGATTCTGCCACAGCCCTTGGGTTCTGATAGCATCCTAATTGATTTGGGAACAATTTTCACGTTCATTCCCCATGCCTCCAGCATGTGTTTCTTGCTGGTGACTTTATATTCTACCCATAACCCTGGAAATGTGACCAGCTTTCTTTATACTCTCTTGGTCAGTGTTTTCTAGTCTTTTTCTCACACATGGAGAAACACGTTGAGATTCCGGGTTTCATTCCGGGGACAGAGTCCCAGCACCTCCCATGGGCATGGTTGCAGGTGCTCCCACATCCCACACCTGCCAGAGTATCCCCCCATAAGTCCTTCTGGGGCTTATGTCTCAGCAGCTAATGTGGCCTTGAATCTTGCCTATCCTCTGGTTTAAAAGTCTTTCTTTATTCTGGGGAACCTGATGATCGCCTTTCCTTCACCGAAGCTCAGGTTTGCACCAAAAGCAACCATGACACACAGCTGTTTCATGACCTCACAGTGGGAGGAGCAGAACCTTCTGATGCCCTCCATCCTGGCCTTTTAAGACCAACGGTTTTCCTTCTTGTATCCTCCACAATATTTTCTGATTTGTACTAAAACACTAACCATCCTAAGGTCCCAGAAGACAGATCGGTTGGAATGGAATTGTTTTCTCTCAAAAGCCAGTTGAATTCTTCAGTTCCTAAGCAACGCTAATTTTTTCTAGAGTGCCTGGCACATGTTGAGAACTTAATAAATGCTGGTTATCTACCACAAACCTCCAAGAATAGCAAACAGAAAAGACCATTTTTATCCAAAGCATATAATTAACGAGGTCTGATCTCCAAACGAGAGGGGCAGAAGCTGTAGGTGAAGCACGGATGCCCTCCACTTCTGTGAGAGTGGAGGTGGGGCTGAAAGGCTTCTTCCCAAACCCACGATGCCCAGGCTTTAAAAAGCAGCCTTCCTATTCTTCCCCAATCGCTGAGAGACCTTAAAACCTCAGGATGACACCTACTCAGTTAAGGAGCAAAAACAGTATGGAAGTTTTAGATCCTTTAGAGTCATTTGTGAGGAAAATCTTGAACACTTGTATTAAAAAAACCAAGAACACAATGCTAGTAAATACAGGAAACATTTGCCATTTTTTCTTACTCATGAGTGAGGAACAGAAGAGGTAGCTGGGGTTCCTTCTATCTGTAGCGATATATAAGAGTCTGCCCCAAATTCTAAGAGCAGTATGCAGTTTGTGTCCTGAAATGATCAAAGTAAAAACCAAAACCAAAACAAAACAAAACAGGTTTAAAATGAAAGTCTCTATCTTAACCTTTTCGTGATTTTTTTTGAACCTGAGTTTTGCTTTACAACCAGAATTTCTACAAATAACATTTTCCAAACACCCCAATATATGTTGATGCCTCCATAAACACTCTACTTCTTTTGAAGTTATAATCTTAAGGCATCTATTATGAAAAATCCTTCATGCTAAAATCCATCCTAACATTTTGGAGCATTATTCCTTTGTACCAAATTTATATTATAATAGCTTATTTTATTCCTTAGTTTTAATTGGGTTAAATAACACAGATGTAAGATACTGTTATTACATTGTAAGGGATCTCAAATAAGTTTTCCTAAACACTTCCAGGCACCATTATCTGTCTTCCCACATTAGAAAATCTATTTGCTAGGAGGGCAACTTGAGCCATCAAAACGTACACAAATGGGCACATCCCTGAATTTACGTCTGTGGTTCTACCATAATATTCCCTGTGGTCTAGTTGGAAAGCAAGTGCTGTGTCATGCATCTGTCAGTAAAGTCTGAAAAGTATCATATACTCTTAAATTATTTTCCTATATTAAATGGATTGGTTATATCATGTGAAAACTTCAGAGATGCTTGCAGTGTCAAGATAAACTAGCAAAATGATCTTTTTGCTAGATAATATCACTCCAACATTGGAAAGACGACAAGAACCACAAAGAACACAACACACATTGAGACAATCCTACCACGAAGTCCTGTAGCAAACCATTATAACAAGATTGCTCTTAGTAGATTTTAAACGTTTTTAATTGGTCTCTAGTTTGGCAGAACACTCTGGTGAGCGTATCCCTGCAAATGGCAGGTGATTCTGGTCGAGTGACGAGCTCCTCCATCTTGCAGCACCCCCCCCATTTCAGAGTTACCTGTCTGTACATTCTTGGTAGGAAGAAAGATACCAATAAATTAACAACGAATTCCATTAAACATTTTCCTCTCAAAATCATAGTTGTCCTAATTTCAGAAACCATGCAAGGTAGAAAGCATAAGCAAATCTACATACTGAAACTGCGATCTACATGTTATGTACAATTACAAATTTATGTTCTCTGCAAAACAGGCCACACCTTTGCAGGGATCCTCACTCGTCACATCCTGAGGTCTCCAGCACCCCATAAACTTTGCTCTTAGTCTCACTGCCTGACGGATATTATCATCTGAGACAATGCTAATTATTCTGTCTGTATCCAACTAGCTCCCTCCAAGAGAACCAATCATTAAAATGCAAATAGGTGTTTCCCACTTCACTAGTTTAGCAGAGAAAGACTGTTAACAGCTTTCTGACAAGAAAGAGAGAAGCTTAATGAGTTGAGGCCTTAACCTTGTGGATGGAATGAGCACAACGCACAGGATCTGAGTCTGCGATGTGCGCCAGCCTCTGGCTCTGATCCTTTCTGTTCAGCGGCCTTTATGAGTTAACTGATAGAAGCTGCTGGAGAAATTACCAAACAAAAAAGCTGATTTCAGATTCCACTCACTGCACCCAGGCAGCTCTCACTTAGACTAATTACTTAAATGATTTAAAAATGTATGAATATGCATGGTAGTGCTTTTCAAAAAATAAAGCCCAGCTGAGACCATGCCATCAAATCTTTCCTCCCTTTCTCTGATTTGGAGCAAGTGCACTTGCATATCTGAAAGGCTGGGCTGGCTGCAGATCAGGGTGGTAAAGGGACGGGCCCCACAAACACAGCCGCAGTCTCCCCGACCCTCACGGTCTCCTCGGCGTGGGCGTCTTGGACCATTCTCTGACTGAGTAAAGCAGGTCTTGGTCTGCCCCCAGAACAAGGAGGGGCACATCTCTTCTCTCCTTTCCCGACATTCGTACACCTTTGGTGTGGGGTTGACGCTCTCTGGGATGTGGACGCTGAGCACCAGCAGAATGCTGGGGGATGTGCCGGGCACTGTGCAGGACGGGCAGAGGCAGATCTGACGTCTGACAGGGTGGGGCCGGGAGCTCTGGACATGGAGCACTCCCAGGGAGCCGGGGGGGAAGGATGCAGCCCTGCCCCTGCGGGGAGGTCAGCTTCAGGGGCCCTGCCACCAGGGGTATCACAGGAACACACAAACACCTGTCCCTGGGCGAGGACTCCCCAGGGAACACCGCCGTGATTCAACCCCACACCCTCACCCAACCACACGCGCTGGACTGATTTGTCAGAACCCAATCTGCTCTTTTAGGACCGCGAGAAGCAGGCAAAAGCTAAGACCCAGACTCCACACAACGCACACAGACTTCGCAGACAACAGACGTTTTGAGTAGGAACAGGTAGGCGGGAAAGCAGGATGCAGTTGGATCAGCCACAAGGCAGGAGCGGCTGAGACTTCGGGATTGCTCCAGGACCCGGAGCACAGTGAAGACTCTCAGCAAAAACTGCGTGTGTCGTGAGGGCAGCAAAGACGACTGCACAGGACGGCAGCGTGCAACGCGCACATTCCCGGCGTGGGACAGACACCGAAGTTACCACGACAAGAAAGAATAAAATGCCCAAATGCCCGGAGGGCACACACAAGCTGGAGAACACTGCGGGCACCCACCGCACCCTCCCGGCCAGAAGGGTGCTGCTCAGAGCAGAAACCTGCTCCCCGTGGCCTCCCTGTGGCCTCCCAGCGGCCTCCACTCCAAAACCCCGGAAACACCGGGCTCCCAGGCTTCATGCAACCGTGACGATTTGAGTTAATGCGCTTTGCCCGGCCGTATCTCCACATGATATATTCCTTACCCAGCACAGCGAGAAGTTTGAAGACTTAGTCGTATCTCAACCACAAAATGGAAGCCACAGAGTGTTTGATGGAATTTCTAAGTTAACCCGATAGTCACCTTTCTCTTTCATCTCATGGGTACAAATCTTTGCAGTGAATATGATGACGTTTGCGTGGCACGGTGCACATACTAGTCATGCATATTCAGGCGTTTTGGGACCCTGGACTCCAGAGGCCATCACTCCACACTGCGGTGAGGCCCGAAACCAGCTGCTCTGACCCTGAAAATCAAAACTCTGGTGAATTCTGAGCCCCCGTTAATGGAGGTCACGTGCTAACCACATTCCCTTTATTCTTTTCTGTTGTGACTCTGAGAAATAGGACAGATTTTGGCTTTAACTATTTTGGAACATAGTTAAATCACACATTCAGGAGCTCTACTTCTAAAAGTATCTCAGACGCAGGAAATTTGAATTATCGTGCATTGTTTAATGTCACTGATTACCAGCACAGTTCCTGCTGCACCTCTCAGATTTACTCATCAATACGGAATGGTTTTCCGAGGTCTCATTTCATATGAGGCTCATCAGCACTTTTCACTAATGTATTTAAAGCCAAGAAATACGTATTTCTAATGTCGGCATTTATTACCTGGAGAAGCCTGATCAAAATTTCTAAATCCAAAACAAAAAGGAAAGTGTTGTAATTTGGTTGTGATTCAATTTTCCTTTAGAGATTACCTCCTCTTGCCTAAAGCTCATCCTGCACACCATGCTGATGGTTTTACCCAGTTTCCATCAAACACCGTGGAGAGCGCGCACTTGGACACGCGTACCGCCGTCGGTCACTGTGGTGCCCCCGCCATGCCCACCGGAGGCAGGGGTGATAAGGTGAAGCACACTCACCTTCCGGCTCCCCGCAGAGGGTGCACTGGGACTCTGCAAACAGAAGAGAGAGAGGCCGTTACTAAGGGGTCTCAGGCTGCAGGCGCACACTTCACACCGGCCGCCGGAGGGACTGGGGCATCATCCAGCAGCGTCCACTGGCCCCACAGACACAGGTGGCCCTCTCAGTACTCGGCCAGCCAACCCCACGTCTGAGCAAATGTCTCTGTAAAGAAACCACCTAGCAAATACTTCCTACATTACATTTCAGTAAACTAACGCTGTCTGTCACAGGCACATGCACACATTAAATATGTTTTCATGACTATGTATGGCTCAACACAAATTACTTAGCTGAAATAAATGGTGTATTTTATCACCTAATTTAGTATCTAAGCCTTTACTTTGATTACAACTCTGTTATATCTGCTTTAGGCACAAATAGTCATGAGCAAAAGGATATTCTCCTTCAGTACAAACACTAAGCCTATAATCACTGACCATCCTCAGGACGCAGACCCATCCCTCTGTCAGACTCTGCAAGACAGACCAAGATGTTCGGGGGTCACGGCATTCACAGTCACGTCGGGAAATTACAACAATAAACACAAGAGCAATTGTTTCCAAGATTTGCGTTCTTCGTGGGAAAGAAGCAGACTTTGGGGCCAGGTCACTCTGGGCAGGCACCTTGCCCCTGGGGCTCTAGAATGGGGACACTGGCATCCTCCATGTGGGGATGGGAGGCTGAGTGACAAGTGGTTCAAGCAGCCCATCAGGCGGCCAGCACCGGGCACTCGGGGAGACGCCAGCCTCCTTCTCCCCCAGCCCCAAGAAGCAGCGAAGGGCTCACAGAAGAGACAGCATCCAGACTGAGTCCTGAAGGACAAGTAGGGCTTTCACTAGAGAGAAAGATAGGGCAGCAGCACCACAGTCAGAGCACGGGCATGGAAGAAGGCAGACAGCCAGGGACGAGGGAGGAGTCTGCCTGGAGGACGGGGCTGGCGGAGCCAATGTCTGACGCAGTGGGGGGTACATCGCAGACAGTTTGGGAAGGAAACCGAAAATCATAGAGGAGCTGAGATTTATTTTTAATATAAAATCAGAAGCCAAGGATGGTTTCTGAGGGGGAGGCGGGCAGTGTTAGATATTCTTTGGTGGGACTGCCTTGGTAGCCAGGAGGGGCCGGTCGGGGACAGGCGGGGAGTCCGTACGTCCATGCTCGCGCCCAACCCAGCAGGTGCATGTGTGTTTGCGGGCAGAGGTGATGAGGGAGAGAGGGGCTTGACGGACATGCCAGAGAAGGCGGAATTGTCCTTTAAAGCAAACTGGACTCGGAACTCTTCTGACTTCTTGGAGACCAGGCTGTTCGTATCAGGGGTGGTAAATAGCTGCGCTGCCCCCACACCCCCACACGGACAGGCCATGAGGTGCCGTGTCCACTCTGGCTGTGGGGCAAGACGGACAGCACATCCACCTCCTGATGTGCTGAGGGGAGCCCAGAGCTGAACTACTCTGCATCGCAAGCGGGTGAGTCCAGAACACGGGGGAGTCAGCGACTTCGAAGGAGACAGCGTGACCGCGTGCACGGGGCTGGCTCCCTCTGCCGCCATGCCAGACCACAGTCTAGGAAGCACACAGATGTGTTCCAGGACGGAGGCCTGGGGCCGGGCACCCACCAAAGTGGCATCCCTGCAACATTCGTAGAGGGCGCCTGCGACCAGTGCACAGGTAAAAGCTATAAACACACACTCCACCCCCGAGTGAGGGTCTGTAGGAGACGGGAAATGAGGATCTCTTGCTCGGGTACAGAGCGACATCCCAGGAACTTCACTCCAGTTTCCAAGTTCCCCTGTGCTGGTCTGGGTTTCAGAAGGCACAGCACTATCTACCTTCTCCATGGCTCACTATGGATACGATGCTGAGCATGCTCCAGGTAATGGTGGAAACCCCTTGCCACCTCCTCTGTGGATACGGCCACGGCCGCGGCTGGCATTAAAGGACCTGCAGGAGGCCACACAATGGAAGAGGAGCCTGATGTCCCCTGGCCCCAGCTCTCCTCACGATGACAGGACAGAGCAGAAACGGAACTCCTCCTGGGGACTTTGGGAGGCACATGTGTCTACGGGGAAGAAAGAGGTGACAGCTCAGGGCTCCCCAGTGGACCACAGAGCTGGAGAGGGGGACTAGGAGAGGGGGCCACCTGGGACCCAGGGCAGCCATGACTTCAGAGCCATGCACTTAGGAGAACCGGATTTACCTGTAAGTCCACCCTCAGCCAAGACCACTACCCCTCCCGCCCCTACAAGGGCTGTTGGAGCAGGAGGTAAATCAGAAACTGGTTTTCACCACTCATTGTGAAGTGCTAACCTGAATTTGCACCAAAAGCGACCCACAAACGTAGGACTTTCTCCATACATCTAATCCCGATCACAGGTTGGATATGCTCGGAATCATCCACAAAGTTCAAAGCACAGCGATTGCACAATAACACCAAGAGCGCAGGAACTGATACCCTCAGAGAGCTGAAATTCTGTGGGTTGAAGGTCACCAGGAGCCTGAGGAAAGGCGTCAGTTTGGCCCCTGGCATATTAACTTCTCCAGAGTCCAAGTCTTAGGCAAATGCCATTCCAGAGTCCACCATTAATGCTTCCAGGCCTTATCCTTAAATTATTTCCAGCAAGATCATAGGTGAGAAACTGTCATTCTCTGTATTCTGAGCCCAGGACACAAAGTGACTCACTCTGTATTTCCTGGAAAGGTCCATGGGAGCCTTCTGCCTGAGCGGCAGGGATGATCTGGGAAGGTTTTCCCGTCCTCCACAGCATGCGCATCCTCGGGGAGCATCCTCGGGAAGCCCAACTCTGCCATGAGGTGAATGACCCCAGGAGCACCCGAAACTCCACATGCTTGGAGTCTGGAGTGCAGAAGAAGTGAAGATTTCGGTGAGGGAACCAACCGCCTGGCGCATGGAGGGCAGCTGGATCAAAGCGCTATTTCCCAATTTACATGGATCACAGACATGGTCATCCTCACAATCAGGAAGATATTCCCAGATGGCCTTTAAACCCAGACCAGTGACCGATGTTAATGGCGGCCTGCTGACCTCATGATGAGGACGTTTCCTCTGAACTCCTTAACTGTCCACACTGGAGTCTTCCCTCCCTGAGTGCACTGCAGCTGACACCCGGGCTCCCGGGTTCACTCTGTGCTGAAGCCCAAGGACAGATGCCCGTTCAAGGTTGGGGACGCTACCAGACATTAGGCAAAGCACCGTGAACGTACACATTCCCACCATTTATTTGCCTAAAACACATGGAAGCAGTTTCACAGAAAGGTGAGCTGCTGGACGTGAATCAGTACTTACCCAATGGTAGTGGGAGGAAGGTGCATGGCCCCACAGTAATAACACGTCTGAGGACCAAAGGAGGCGTCCCCGGCAGTGGACCTCCAGCCAAACACCAAGCACAGGGCTGCGCATGTAATAACCGTCGGTCCTCAGAGTATCAGTGCACTAACGTCCCGCTTCAAATTCCCTTTGATCCGCTCATGGGAGTTTGGACCCACTGATGTGCTTGGTGCCATGCTAGTTCGCGTGAGCAGAAATCTGTGCGACGCCCTTCCTCGTGGAGAGGCCAGCCCTGGCTGAGGTGACTGCAGGCTGAAGGAGACACAGCACAGGGGCCGCAGAGCTGCACTCGTTGAAGAAGATGCACCGATGAGGAAAAGGGGAGCAGCGAGGCACTCACAGTGTCTGGTCTGAAGGCACAAGGGACCGCATCCGAGTTTTCTGGGGTGCAGGGAGGAGCCACGGCAAAGGGAGAAGCTCCGGTCCCTCGGCCCAAACTCCAGAGCGTCTGGACCACTTGGTGGCCATGGAGGGGAGGCCCCCTGAGCAGAGGCGGGAGGAGATGCAGCCCATCAGGCGACAAGGGTGGCCACGGTGAGGACAAAGACGCCATTACGTCAGCATTGTGATCAGCCTGCGTTCAGCCCTGTCCCAGGCTCCCCGTCCTGATGCACGAGTGTGACACTGAGCCCCACGGGAGCAGCGGGGTGTGGACAGCGCTGGGTGTCTCTCCTGTGAGCCAGCAGGTAAGCAGCTCCCCCGGGAGTGGGAGGCTGAGGCCCTGACGGTGGTGGGGGCATTCTGGCCATTCCGTGGGCTTCCTCCCCTGCGGCCGTGAGCCTGGGAGCCCGGCTGGCACTTCCCCTTCTGGGCCTTGCTCCCTGTCCAACCTCATCGACAAAAGCGGGCGGGGCCTGGCTGGGAATGAGTGAAGTTGCGCGTATTCGACACAGCGTGGTGCCCGGTGCTGGGCTGGGGCTCCGTCAAGGGCAGTTCTGGTCTGTGCCCGTCCATGTTCCAGGACGGTGGCCATCCGCTGCCGCCTTCACGCCCTCCAGCAGCTTCCACACCTCCATGCCCGCCCTGCTCCCACCCGTAGACTCCGTTACAGGGATGCGGACGTCCGTGGCCTCGGCCTGACGGCATCTGATCGACACCAGACCATCTTCCCTGAGAAACACCCATTAAAAACACAGTCACAATGTACAAGGGAATAAAACCCAATACACTGTGAATTCATCATCATTAGCACGGAGTCTCATTTCAATTAGGAGAAGACCGCACTAATTTATGCTAATTGACATAAGACAGAGAATTCTGCCTGATTTTCTGTGCTCATAATCTATACCTGAACCAGACACAGCCTTGCAAGAATCAGCTTATTCCCCAAGCTCCAAACATGAACTGTGAAAGCTACCCCGCTCTTCCCTTGGCATAAGGCATTACCCTATTTTAATCTTCCAGAGAAGACGGAACGGCTGCATCTCTGGTGTGAATCCATAGGCATTTTACGTGTGGGGGTTTCTCCAGCTCGCGGCAGGTATTTTTAGAGGTGGCTCTGGGCCTGGGTGGGAAGCACGCACACATGCAGCGACTCTCTTCCCTCCGGGGGGACGCTGGTCCCGCCTCCGTGAGTGCCGGGGTGGGGTGCTACTAACACCTGCAGGAGGAGATGCGGACGCCCCCACCCCAGAGCCCACGGAGGAAGCAGCTGACACGCGCACAGCAGCTCCGGCCACTGGCCACGGCCAAGCTCGGCGGCCAGACTTCTGGCACGGCCGATTTCAAGATCCCTGGGAGGAGGAGCCACTTTCCCGAGGCCATGGAGGCGAAGAACATCAGCACTGATTCTGCAGTCAGGCTGGCTCCCGAGCCAGAAGGCGGCCAGGCCGGGCCGGCGCTCACTGGGGGCTGGGCCGACGGACAGACAAGGGGATGGCAGGCCCAGATCCGCAGCAGGGAGGCTGGCAGGGGGCGGTGGACTCAGACAGCCTGGTGTTGGGCTGCTGTGCCAGCCAGACTCGTTGGCCGCTCCTTCCACCTGTCCTCCAAGTCTCAAAGCAGCAGGAGGCTTCCTGGCACTCATCACGGGGAAACGCTCCATTGTAAGAGCCACGGGAGGTGGAATGCGAAGCCATCCTTTGAATGGGGGGGGGGCAGGGTCAGGCCTGCGGATGCCACGGAACCAGGGCACCACTGTCACCGGGAACTCTTCTCAAACCAGCAAGGAGCATGACAACCGTGACCCGCCTCAGAGATCCCAGCACAGGCACTCACCTGCCCACGCACTTAACAGGATAGGGAATCCCAACACGACGATTTCACAGACACAGGATCATGTGATGATGGGAGACTAGAGCTCTACTCACTGGCTCAAGTAACCTGACCATGCGTCGACTGAGGAATGACTTAACTAAGTCCTCATTTATTGATACTAGGGACTCTTAGATGCTAAAATGGAAAAAACTCATTCAAAAATAAAGAGAAAGAGGAAAACTGTCCATGGGTTTCTCATTTTTGAAAGTGTATTCTTTAATATTTATCCAAGACATGCTTCTATAGAGAGCCCGCTGTGTGTCAGCATCGTGCCCGGTGATGTACGCTGCTCGTCCGAGGTTAAGATATGTTGGCACTGTACATTTATAAATGCAGAGCAAAGCCTAGAATGACCAACGGTGGATTTGTATCGGAGGTTATTCCTAGGGAGGTGTGGCAACAGGAGTGAACATATGGGTCAGGGACAAGGGGTATCAAATGAAGCTCTCAGTGAACATAGGCTAACTTTTAATTTGAAAAGCATTTTAAAAACACAAACAGCTTAAGTATAAAGGAAAACATATTTCTGGGACAAAGTAAGTCCCTAAATATTAGCTGTTAATATTACAATCCTCTGAGTTTGTCCTCATTCCAATTTTAAAATAAACAGGACACAATTTTACTATCTAGGAAAGAGGAATAGATTCTACCCCTAGGGTTGTTCCAGAAGTAAATGAGATAATCGTGTAAATGCCTTATCCCAAACCTAGCACATGCTGATCAATTGCCAAACGTTAGCAATTTAATAAGCATTTTCACTGATTATTAGTCTATAAATATAAGAATCCCATCACATGGGCAGACACTGAGAGAGGCCTGTTACAATATGGGACGAGCTCTGCCCGAGGGAGGAGAAATGTGTTCCAGAAGCAAGTGCAGTCCCAATGGAGCTGGGGGCACCGCAGGGGCAGCGAGAGCGACCAGGCTCTGAAGGACCAGCAGGAGTCGTGTGGGTGGGGTATGGCCCTCTCGGGAAAGGTGTCCACATAAATGTCTGGGGAAGAAGTTACACAAGTTCTGTTTCTAACCATTTTCAAAATATTTCACTAAGCAGAAGATTATTGGGTGCCATCCTTTCTCATCTTTTAACGTGCACACCAAAAATACAGAATAGCAGCAAAATGGTAGAAAATGTATTTGGGCTTCTTCAATACTTGAGAAACACGAAAGAGAAGAAATCACACGAGACACAAAATGGTCAGGCACCAAGCTGACTGCACTGGGCTCTACTGTCAGTGATGGATGGAGCTTAGCATCGTTCCCTCAATCAAATAATTGCACATAAGCAGAATTCTGACAAGTTTGTTTGATATAAAATCTGAAGATGTGAAGGCAAACTGAGAAATCGGGAGCTTTCATAGAGCGGTGGGCCACAGGGAACCAGATACAAAGGCCATGGACGGATGTCTGGAAACCATGGTTTGCTGGTCACAGGCATCTATCTATGATAGACCTCTGCTCAGGATCCATAACACATACAATTACAATTTCACAGTCAATACTAACGTGTGATGCTCAAATATCTCAGAGGACACCTCCCTTCCTCCGTCCCCTCTCCCTTGAGTACTGAGAATCTCCTGTGTTCCCAGCATCCTCGGTGTGTGTGGGGATACAATCGTGACCAGAGCAGGAAAGCATCGCTGGGAAACATCCGACCGTCCACATCTGTGGGAGCAGCAGGTACACGGCAGACAGGAAATCCTCCAGCTGCCCCGAAGCCCCGTCCCCTGGGAGCTCATCTCTCAGCCCCTCCCCTTTCCAGCTGTCAAATCCCTAAATGTCATATTGGACTCTGAAATGTTTCTGGGGAGCCAATTCACCTTCAGAGTAAGATTGACTTAAGAAAGTTAAATCATTGATGGGAATCCCTGAGGAAAAACAGGGTCCCGAAATTATTCACTCAAATGTATGCTCACTGCCAGGTAGAGGTACGCTGGGACTGGGAGTTAGCCATAAAGTAAATGGCTCATCTGTGAGCAATCGATGGGTCACTCCATTCCAGGCCATTTTTGTCTATGAAATTCAAAGCTCCTTGTAGCTCCAATCTTATTAACTCCCATGACAACTCTATGTGAATGACCAGCATTATTAGTTCTTTCATTCAGTCAGAAGAGAAGCCTGCAGAAATGAAGTCACTGGCCAGGCACATAGGCAAGTTCATGGCCAGAACCAGGAAGTGATTTCCATTTGTTGGCATGTACCTGTTCTTGAAATACATCCGCGGCACCCACGGATTCTGAACATGAGGTGCTCTTGGCATTTCTGCCCTCGCCATCCACAAAACACACACAAGCCGGTCTCCCTGTTATTCAGCCACTGTCCCGGAAACAGCAGGAAGGAGGCTTGTGTTAAGCCTGACTTCCAGGGTCCAAGGACCTGTCCCAGCTCAGCACCAACACCGTGGACCTCTGTCCTGAACACCAATGCCCCCAGGGTCCCGCTCAGGGCCCACATATATCTCACCTTCCCCAAGCCCAGATCCGACACCCAGTGTCTGAGTGGTCACTCTTGCCCAGCACACCAGGGCCTCCCGATGGGCTGTTCCTGAGGGTCGGCAGGGGTCCTCATGGCACACACACAACTGTGCTCCCTGAATTCACATGCTGAGGTCCTAACCCCCACACTTAGCTCACTGAGCATAATGCCTTCGAGATTCGTCCATGTGCAGCCTGTGTGTGAATTTCCTTCCTGCTGAAGGCTGAATAACGTCAGGCTGCACAGAGAGGCCACTATGTGTTTATCCGTTCACCCATCTGTGGACACTTGAATCACTTCCATGTTTTGGCTACTGTGAGTAATGCTGTGATGAACATAGTGTACAAATATCAGAATCGTTGCTTTCATTTCTGGGGGGCATATCCTCAACAGTGTGGTTGCTGGGTCATTTGTGCTATGGACTGAATGTTTGTGTCCACCCCCAAAAATTCATAGGCTGAGACCATACCCACAATGGGACAGTGTTAGGAGCTGGGACCTTTGGAAGGTGACAAAGTCATGAGGGTGGAGACTCCAAGATGGGATCAGCACCCTTATCAAAGTGACCCCAGACAGCTGCCCTCCCTCTTTCCATCACATGAAGACAACTCAAGAGAGGTCCTCACCAGGAACGGACCACACTGGCACCTGGTCTCAGACTCCGGGGCTCCACAACCGTGAGACAATACATGTCTCTTGTTTATAAGCCCTCCCCCCCAGTCTATGGTACTTTGTTATAACACCCAAACTAAGACAGTCCTCCATAGGGCCACTAAAGTGACCCATCGAAAATGCATATATGATTCTACCACCAGTGACTTCCCCTGCCTGATAAGGCCACGTGGATCCTGCCCATTGCTCAAGCCCAAACTGGAAGAGCCTCCTAAATCCTACCAATTAAATCTGCAACATGGGAAGACAGATGGACCCATTGTTGGGTTTTCCTTTGATTTTGTATAGATTTTAGTTTTTAGAGGATGTTTTAACATCACAACCAAACTGAGTGGGAGGCGCAGGGACTTCCCTTAAAACCCTGCCTCCCATGCTACAGAGCCTCCCCCACCCCAGCAGCCCCACCAGGTGGTGCATTGGTCAAAACTGATGAACTGCATGAACTCATCGTTACCATCAGGGTCACTCTTGATGTTGTACTTTCTGTGGGTTTGGACAAACGTTTAATGTCTTGTTTCCACCATCACAATGACTTGAATCTACCATCACAGGGTCATACAGAGTAGTTTGAATCTTCTGGATGTACTGCTTTTCACTCAACATGGATGGTATATTTGGGTCCCGTTATCTGATCATGATTCACAGAGTTAATCAAGGCAAAAATAGAGGGGTAGGTTTTGATGATTTCCTTTCCCTCCTACAACCAACTAATCATTAGTCCTCTCAAATTGCAACTCCAAGATTTATCATGAACCCACTCCATCCCTACTGCCAACGCCATGTCCCAGAGCTATCCAACATCAACTCCACTTGGTGAGCCTCCTGGCTGCTCCCAGGTCCAGCACAGCGTCCAAGGTGGTGACTCTACAGCAAAAGTCAGACCGTGCCGCACCCTCTGGGAACCCTCTGGTCAGTTCCCCTCACACTTAAGAAAGCAGCTGAACTTCTCCCAGTGTCTGTGAGGCTCTGACCCCTGCTCCTTCTGACATTGGCACTTGCTACAAGGCTCTGTCCTCAACTCACCGAGGGAGAGGATTTGCACCTGCTGTTTCCTCTCCAGAATGTTCTACCTTGAGACCTTCACACAGGGCTGCCTCCTCTGCCATGAGAAATACATCCTGAACAGACCCCTCCGCTGTCATTCTCTATCCCTCGCCCTATCTTCTGTTCAGCCTCAAACTCATTACTGATGTGTTTGGGCACTTGGTTAAAGATTTAACATTCATCTCTTCCCCACCCAACAGAATATGAACACAGGCCAGCTTCCTATTTATTGTGTTCCTCTCTCTATCACCAGATTTAAAACAGCTCCTGGCACACAAGAGACACTCAATGAAGGGGGGTTCAATAAATCAGAATGCTCGTGATTCTTATCACCATAAGGAGTATCATCACCAAAATGCACAAAATGTACATGATGATAAGTACCAGGCTCCATTAGCAGCACCTGCTATGCCCCACTTTAGAAGATGCACCAGACATGGGCATGAGCTGAAACAGGAGGGTGGGAGACATTGGAATGAACATGGCTGTGGACCAGCTGCCAAGTGTGATGAGAAACAGAACCGGGGTGGGGCAGCCCCCACTCAGAGACCACTCAGTCTGCCACCATCTGAGAGCCTAGGAACACAACTATGCCATGCTGACCACTCAGGCACCTCTGCTGGGAACTCTGCTCTGCCTCACCTCTGGTACTCGCCCCTCCCCAAGAACCAGCCCTGGCCAGCAGTTCCGACCAGTGTGCCAGGCAGAATGAGCTACTTCTTCTTCTTTGGGTCATGGGATTCTTTACATGTGAGTCAGTGACTGGGGAGGTATTCTCCCCTCTCGACTGGGGGTATCCAGAGGCCAAGGATGGGTCTCCCCAGAACTTGTGCTCAGATAGATTTGAGCATCAGTACAATCTTTGAAAATAAAGACTCCCTCCCCCCTTCCCAAGGTTTATATTGTACTGTAAATAATTCCTATTTGTCAATCCAACATTATAATGTTGACATTCCTTATGTTTTCTGTGTCATACTGACTACATTCACATGAATATGTAGTCATTTGCCTGACTATTACTTACATCAGGATCTAGTTATAAATATACAAATCCATGTATGGATATATATATCATATACAAACACATTATTCATATACAAATATAAATACATAAAAACATATAATCATATGCATGCTTCTATTTATATGACTTACATCTACAAATCAGCACAAATATAGAGATAGACTTGTACATAGGAGTACATAAGTGTATGGAGTGTGTATCCTTCCAATGTGGAACGGCACATTCACAGGTGTTCATGTTTTGAAAAATAAGTGTGCGAACATATTCCATATAGATTTCTGATCATCACAATAAATATTAGCCTCAGAGGACTTGACCTAATTTATTACCGTCAAACTAATGTAAATCTGTATGAAATAACAAAACACTAAACAGTCTGCAATACTATGATGACACAGGCAGACTGTGGACAGGTGCCTTACCACCAGCCCCACAGGTAACGGCAGGTCCAAGCTACTTTTACTTCCCCAAGCCATAAATATTTCCACTGGGACCTTTTGTATCAAATATCCTTTCCCTGGCATCAGTGCGTCCTTGGTTTGTTCAAAAAGTGTCAGCAAAATATCACTTATTTTTAAGCCTTTCTTTGTTCGTGGCAAGGTATTCATTTATCATAGCAGGATTCACAAGAGTTGATAAGCAAGGTGTTATTTAGTACCATGGACAGAGGCTGTTATTTATTTGTCAAGTCTGAGATCATTTCTCATACTGCTGTACAGAAAGAACTCCAGTGTAAAATTTAAAACAATATTTGCTAGGTGGTGGCTGTCATACTTTAATTTTACTTGAATTTGTATTTTCCATTTTTTGGCCCATCATAACCTATTTCTTTTCCATTTCTGTCACTTGTAGACAGTGGATGAAGTTGAAAGGCAGTTAAGCCTATCTGACAAAGTGTAGGGTCTTTACAAATGTTTTTGAACTTATCTTGAATTTATTTTTCAAAGAGAATAAGTCCTTGTGATAGTTCAGACTATATGAAATATTACCTTGAGTTGGGGCCAAATATAGCTATAATGAAAGCCTTGTCTCCAAATCTGAAAGGGATTTAAAATACTGGCTCCTTAAACCATATATAATATTGCAACCCTGTTAGGGGGGCACCAGTGACCCCCAAGCTGAGAGGGGCAGCTGAGTTGAAATGTCGCTAACAGGTTCATTGGGACTTTGGCAGCAGGGATCAGTCGTATCAGTGGAAAGGCACAGAGAGAAGGACGGGGACGAAAACCCGAAAAGCAATAATGTAGCTGAAAGTGTCGTCAACTCGACTTCTGAGGGTCCTGAGTAGGACTGGGATGGGTAGGAAACTCACTTCTAGATTTCCAGATTTGACTGAAAGTTTCTAGGACTCCTTCAGCTTTAGGATAATTTCTCTCATTAATTTATTTTGTTTGGGTCAGTTATGCACAACCTGAACATTAAAGCGACCAAATTTAACAGGGTGATTACAAAGTGTTTAGAAGACACATGTGGGGACCCGATTCATAGCACACTTAATGTATTTATGGAGCCAAATGTGTTCATCTGAGTTGAAAGGTAGTCATGGATCATACAAAATTCAACACAAAATTTTAATATGGGAGTTAAAGGTGTCATTACTCCCTTGTTCTGATCCTGTCAGTAGGTCCATTTCCTAAATGATACAGCCTTCACTTCTCAGCGAGGAACAGAAAGTGCCTCTCTCCCTCCATTAGGCTACACTAGACCCACACCAGACCACTCCGTGCTCTAAGATCAAGACAGGCTGTTTTGTAGCTCTGGGTCTTCCCACATTCTATGTATTGTTCATGAGTGTGTTTTTCTGCCCTTCTTTGCCTGGCAAATGACTATTCCTCCTTTTTGCTTAGTGATTTTTTAAAAGAACAGATCTACTCCAGGTATCATTTACATGCCACACAATTCACCCATTTAAAGAGTACAATTCAATGGTTTTCAGCATATTCAGGGAGTTGTGCAATCATTGCCACAATCAATTTCAGAACATTTCCTCCTTTACCCTTTACCAGTTGGTTGACCAGTCCCTCCTCTTCCCAGCCCCTGGAAACCATTCAACTAATTGCTGTCTACACTTGCCCAATCTGCACAATTCATGTGAATGGAACCCAATGTGGTTGTAATACGTGAAAACATTAACAAAATGTTTTCAAGATTCATTCTGCTGTAGCATGTGTCAATACTTCCTTCCTTTTGATTGTTAAATCATATTCCATTGAATGGATATATCATCATTTATTTATCCATCTCTTGGTTGTTGTATAGTTGGGTTGTTTGCACTTTTTGACTATTGTGAATAACGCCCCTATAAATATTCATGTACAAGTTTTTGAGTGGACATAGGTTTCATTTCTTTTGGATATACACCAAGGAATAAATTTCTGGTCATTATGGTAACTCTATGTTTAGCATTTTGAGGAAACACCAAACTATTTTCCGAAGTGGCCACACCATTTTACATTCCCAACAAACAGTAGGGCGTGAGGGTTCCAATTTCTCCATAGCCTTGCCAATGCTTATTCCTGCCCGTCTCTTTGACCACAGCCGTCCTAATGGGTATGAAGTGGTGCCCCATTGTGACTTCCATTTGCCTTTCTCTGATGCATAATGATGTTGCACACCTTTCCATGTACTTATTGGCTATTTGTACGCCTTCTTTGGAGAAGTGTCTATTTAAAGTCCTTTGCCCATTCTTTTATTGGCTTATTTGTCTTTTTATTATTGAGTTATAAGAGTTCTCTGTAATGTCTAGATACAAGTCTTTATTATATATATGACCTGCAGAAGTTTTCTTTCTCACTTTCTTGATGGTGACCCCTGAAACACAAACATTTTTAATTTTAATAAAATTCAATTAGTCCTTTTCCCCCTTTCTTGCTTGTGCTTTTGGTGGCCTAAGAAACCATTATTAATCTAAAAGCCCAAAGATTTGTATTCATTTTGTTTTATAATTTCAGCTCTTACATTTAAATCTTTGATGCATTTTAATTTTTGCATCTGGTATGAGGTAGGGGCTCAACTTCATTCTTTTGCATGGGAATATTCAGCACCATTTGTTGAAACCCTATTCATTCTTTATGATTTATTTTAAACGTCAATGCTTTTGGAAATCAGCTGTAATTGCTCCATGATGAATTAAATGGCCCCTCCTCCATGTTTCCATAGCATCTCTTTTACAAGAATACTTGAGTCTCATTAGGATTATTTGTCTTTCTCCCTCAGGAGATTATACATTATATCCCTACAGACTTTAGTGCACATCTTCAGCCCTCATTATGCAATGTTGAGTGAAAACAGTCTATAATGCATTTATACAATGACTATTTGAGCGCCTCTGTAGTGTGTCCAACACTGGCTGGGAACTGGAGTACAAAGTTAACTTGTCCAGAAGAAAGACACACATGTACACGCATGAATATACCCTGTACTGGGCACACCTGGGTGGCTCAGTCGGTTAAGCACCTGACTCTTGATTTCGGCTCAGGTCATGATCTCAGGGTCCTGGGATGGAGTCAGACTCCCTGATCAGCCAGGAGTCTGCTTCTCTCCCTCTCCTCTGCCCCTCTCACTCGTGCTCTCTGTCTCTCTCTAAAATAAATAAATCTTAAAAATAAATAAATGAATAAATAAATAAATAAATAGATAGATAGATAGAAAAATAAACCCTGTACCTGCATCATGTCCTCCAAAACAAGAAAGAACCGCCAGCATATAGAAAAGCCTCCATGTCGGCCACACCTGAGGTAGGGCTTGGAACAGGAAGGGCATGCAGGGTCACATTCTAAGGTTTTAATCTGCTTGTGTAATTTGCTTAATAAAAGAAAAAAGGTGCCCCAGTGTGGGGCTGCATCCTGGAGGACAATGAAGCTATTTTAGGGGTTTTAAGCAAGACGGTTATATAAGTAAATTTGGGTTTCAGAGAGATTTCTCTATAGCAGGTGGAAGGGCATCTGGGAGAAGGATCAGAGACGTAAGAGGGAGACTGTTTAGGACTCACGAGCAGGGCGTTGGCTGTAGAGTGGAAGGCTCCTCGCAGGCAGACTGAAACACGAGGAAATAATGCCTGGATTTTTTTTTTTTTAATCTCGCTCAGGAGAAAAGCAGGGCCATATGGGGAAAATTCAAGGAGCCATGCAGCCACCTGACTTCTCACATTAATGTGCGGGAAGTAGGAAGCAACTGGTCTCACACTTTATTGCGAGAGGGACAGGAAGAGGCAACGGGGGTGTGCGGCTCTGAACAGGGTCGCCCTCAGAGAACACTGGGCTGCAGGTAAGAACGGGAAAACCAGGACCACTCAGGTCAGCCCCGCCTCCCGCCAACGCCGCGCAAGCACACAAGCCCCCTCACTGCTGGCACAGACGGAGCTCCCGTGGAGATGCTAGGATGTCCCAGGGTCCTCCTTCCTAGGGTGGCCGCTGCTCAGCCACCAGCCCCCCACCTCTCTAACCCCTTGTGCTCCTCTTCTGAAGGTCAGAGTTGAACTTTCTCAGAATCGCATGACCAGCCAGCGTCTGGATTGGGATTTGTAGCCCACTCTGCTTTTCTCCCAGCTGGGGCTCCCTGTGCCCCCCAACCCAGTCCCTCACACCGCATGACTCAGTCCAGAGTCCTGGGCAACTCAGCATTAGAAATGGCCATGGTTCTCAAGTATGTGGGTTCACAGGGATGTGTGCACAAAGAGATGCATGGCAGCTTCGGTAAAATAGAGATGCCAAGACCTGACAGAACCCCATTTCCTCTGCACAAAAGCTCTGCTGGGGAACAGGTTCCTGCCTTGAGAGACCCAGCAAAGAGTGGGTGTTTGTCTGAGGCTCTGGAGGCTCGCACCTGCTCCCCACGTACTGGTCTTCTCCCGTATTCATTTAGCAAGAAGGCTGTGAGCACTTACTAGGAGGCCAGCCCCACACTAAGTTGCTGAGTGCTAGGAGTGTCTTTCTACTGAGAGAGGAACATGCACGCAAAATAAAATATAATGAAGCAAAGTGGAAAATGGGAGCAACACTGGCGTTTCCCACTGGAGGGGGGAGAGTCAGGAACATGTTTGCGGAGAACAGACACTCAAGATGATACTGAACCAGCCAGGAAGGTTCTCATTCATTCATTGCAGGCTTCTCCCTCCCAGAGCGTACCTTCAGGTGAGGGAGGCAGTCACAAGAATAAACATAATGTGCCTTCTGTGGCCAGTGCTCCCAAGGAAAGGTGCACGAGGTGACAGGACATGACCTACCTCTCTAGGTGGGGGCAGTTTCTTTGAGGAAATGACCTTGAGCAACATTCAGGAGGAACAGGATGGGGGAGGCATATTCCAGAGAGAGGAACAGTCTATCGCCCACAAGTGATGTGGCCCCACAGGGCTGTCCCCACCATGTGGACGGGAGTCAGGCAGGTGACCCAGGCAGCCGAGGCACTGGCTGCACCCTCAGTGCCGTGCCCCCGCTGGTGACCTCCTGGGCATGTCCTCTCCCACTGCAGTGCCTCCTCCAGTCTGAGAGGGCAGTGTAGACCTCGCGGCCCTTCTCCTGCCCTGTCGCGCCCTCCCCAGTGCCCCTTCCCCTCTGCCCCCTCCCCCCTAGTACGACTGAGCCAGCCCCCTCTCCTCGGTCCCTCGGTGCCCAGAGCTCTGCCAGCAAATTGGATAAACTAATTAGTGCTTCCATGTTAATTAATTTTCTGTTGTTTATATAAGCTATGAGATTTCTGTTCTTGTGTTGGTCCCTTTAGGTAAGTTTATCTACAAACAAATTAAATCCCATTACACCAAATTACACTGGAATGCCAATCATCAAAGTGAGTCTTAAACGCATGTCTTCCCCATAGAACCCTCAGAGATAATCTCATATCATAAAGAAACTTTTCAAACAGAGGTAATGCTCATAATTGATGTACATTGTCATATGAAAACTTCAAAAAGATTGATTAGAAAAGTCACTTGAACAGTGTGACAGCCGTATTTTTCTCTGCATTTCTACGTTGAGAAAATTAAATCACCAGATTTAAGAGTGGAGGTATCACTGAGCTATAAAAAAAATAAGGACAACCTGAACGTTTCCAGAATTGATTATTTTTTAAGCACTTACATATTTCTGCCGATTTAAATCTAAATCACACTCATGCTCTGAGAAATTAAAATTATGCAGTTAGTACAAGTCATTTGCGTTGGTTAAAATGAAGTGCATGACAGATGACTAAGCCCAAAGCAGAGGGAGAATTCAGGAGCTGACTGCTTCCCCCCCAGGACAGATCTGCCATGAGGACCCCCGGATGCACCACGCTGGGCTTCCTGCAGTAGTCATAGTGGCAGGCGTCTGCTGCAGACCACAGGGCCTCCAAGGAAGAAATAAATAATGCCTTGAGGCATGAGGGAACTCCTCCACCCAGTATTATACTAGGAACGCATTAAAAACCGTATGCATCATGCTTGCTATAAACATCGTGCACTCACTCAAGAACAGACACAAAGCCCTAGCCTCGCAATCTCTTAATTCTAGATTAATTCTCACCATCTCACACTTTACGTCAAAGATAAGTAACAAAACCAAATTCATTAGCAGTCCCAAAGTCAAATTCAGATCACTTTGGATATAATTTCAAGCCTTGTTTCCAAACCATTCCCTGACATGGGATTTTAAAACTGAAATAACCTCTTATAGGTTGAACTGTGGCCCCCCAAATTCATATGTGGAAGTCCTAACCAACCCCCTCCTGTACCTCAGACCTTATCTGGAAATAGGGTCACTGCAGATGGAATCGGTGACTGTAGGATGAGGTCACCCGAGTGTCCCTACTCCAGTTGACCACCTAAGTACTTCCCCTTCGGAAGGAGGGCAAGAGCCACTTCTAAACTCAGTCTTTCTCTACACTTTTAGGCTAGATAGTAATGAGGAATTGCTCTCTGATGTCTTGTCTTTGAAAGCAGTTAGAGGTTCGTTTGGGAGTCTCAACAGCGCCAGCAGCATCCACTGACTGACCGATAACCATGGTGTCCTCCCAGCGGAGGTCAGGCTCGCCCATGCAGACCCCTCCTGTGACGTCGTGATTTCTCTCGTTCATATACACCTGCAGGACGCTGTCACATCCGGAGCACAGAGCTTATGCTGTAGTCCCACGGGTTCCACGCCTCCAGTATTTAGCATGTTTGGTCAAGTAGGAAGGGAGACCCTCAAGGGAACCTTATATTCTGCATGTTTGTGTTACCTTCGGTTGCTTAGAAAGACAACTGACAAGTACTCAGCAAACTCTCGTTGACCAAGATCATCCATCAATACCCATAAACAGAGCAAAAAGTAGAGAGAAGGGCCTATTCAATGTGGGGTTCAGGAGTTCTGACGCTGAGTCTCGCCTCAACCGCTTCTCAACGTCAGCTGCTCTTCAACACGCTCCGGAAGGCTTGGTGACCCCATCGCCGCCACCCTGCCCTGTCATACCCTCTGTGCTTGGCCACATGGGCCACCACCCAGGATCCGCCGAATATCCGGCATGATGGCAGGTGTGACTTTCCCGTAATTGTTAAGACAGTCACAGCACCTGTTCTCATGGGAACTGCAGCTTACCCTGCTATTAAATTAAGGGCTCCCTGGAGCAGAGGCAAGACCAGATCTACCTGCAGTCAGGCCAACATCCAAGGAAAGTCAGTGGAATACACACAGAGCATGAACATCAATACCCTCAGCATGGGTCATTAGAGCCCAAAGGGAGAAATGGCTCGAGTGTCCATCAGTTGATCGACAGACAAATCGAGCATATCCCTATGGTGGAACAGAATGCAGCCAGGAAAGGAATGATGTTCTGACACCTGCTACAACATGGATGGACCTGGAAAGCATCGTGCTGGGTGAGAACAGCACAGCAGGCCACCAGGACTGTGTGATTCACTTTATAGGAAATGTCCGAAGCCGACCAATCCGTGGAGGCAGGAAGCACACCGGTGGTTGTCCAGCGCTGGGAGCAGGGAGCGGACCTGGAATGGGGAGTGGTGGTTCATGGGCACAGGATTCCTTTTGTGCGGGACAAAAACGTCCTAAAATTAAATGGTGCTGGTGGTGGTTTTACAACCCTACAAATACACTAAAACTCATTAAATTGTATGCTTTAAAAGGGTAAACTATATGGTTTGCGCAAGGTACTGACCCGCTGCTGAAATCCTTCCTCCAAGAGTGATAATCTCTCCTTTACAGGAGGGCTGGGAGCCAAAATGAAATGTTGTATATGATGGCACCTTGTACATGGAACACTCAACGGACACAAACATCGATAATCACTTTTACAGGATTAAATTATGCCCTTACTTTGCAGTTCCCGCCTCATCCCGCCTCCGGCCAGCCCGCTAACAACCCAGCCCATTAGGTGCTGTTCAAGGGACAAGACTTGTTGGTGCAAAGTCAGGTGACCCAGAGAAGACCCTGTGTTCCTCCTCACCCCCTGCAGGTCAGCGTGGTGGCGGTCACCACGATGAGGGGGCTGGAGAAAAGCCCAGAAACAGAGACCCCGGGAGAAATGGGCAGAGGAGTGTTCCCAGCTGACCGAGAACATCAGGCTCCAGAGGCTTGGCTCCTTAGAGTCCATAAGGGGAAGAAGGACATCCCAGCTTAAACTCCAAACCACCAAGCTCCAGCCTGGAATATTCATTCCCCAATGCTCGCTCCTCACTCCAGTGGACCAGATCCCACAGCCCGGCAGCCCCCGGCACATGGTGAAATGTGATGCCTTATCTAGTGCACTGAACGGGTCGGCCACCCCCAGTCATAAGTGTGACAATGCTAAATTATAAATGCCCTAACTGAGCATCTCAGACTCTTCTTCAAACTGAAGAAAAAAGAATTCAAAATTCGGATTCACTGCTTGTGTAGAAACTTTCAAGTTCCTACAGCAGCTCTTTTGTGTATAACAAAATGCAGAATAGGAATGGAGTGAGGGTTGGGATCGAAGACCGGACTTCATGGCCCCTGTAGCTACCCCAAGAGCAGCAGGACTCTGACCAAGCTGGTACTACACACTGGCTCTCAGAGCCCTTGTCTTTCAAATAACGGTAGTGGTGATTACGTGTCACAGAGTCAGCTTTGTGGGGCATGGGGGGATAACTGTACCGAGACAGAGTCACATACCATACAGTTTACCCATTTAAAGTGTACAATTCAAGGTTCTGAGTATATTCACAGATCTGTGCAACCATGACCACCACAATTTTAGAACATTTTCATCATATTCTAAAGAAATCCCACACACGTCTGCATCCCTCAACCCTAGGCAAACACTAATCTACTTTCTGTGAAGCTTTGCCTCTTCTGGACAGTTTCTAGGAATGGAATCCTATAAGATGTAGTTTCTGTGTCTGGCTTCTTTCACTGAACAGAATGTTTTCGAGGTTCTTCCATGTTGTAGTGTGTGTCAGAATCCCACTCCTTGTTACTGCTGGAAAACATCCCATAGAAGGATACACCACGATTTATTAATCCACTCATCAGCTGATGGCCATCTGGGTTGTTTCTATACTTCGGCTATTCACATTGCTTTGAACATTCGTGGGTAAGTTTTGTGTGGGCACATGTTTTCATTTATCTTGGGTAGAGACCTACGAGTGGGCTTACGGGCCATAGACCAACTCTACTTACTCCTCTGAGGAACTGCTGGACCATTTTCCATGGTGGCTGCACCATCACATGTTCTCCTCAACCGTGCATGAGGGTCAACACCCGGTACTATTTATTACAGACATCCTGGTGGGTGTGAAGGGGCGTCTCAGGCTGTGTTAGTCCACATTTTCCTGATGAGTTGCAAAGATGTTGGGCCCTTTTCATGTGCTTCTCAGCTACTGTGTATCTCCTTAGGAGAAACATCTACTTAGACCCTCCCCCCCCTTTTTTTTTCTTTTTAATTGGTTTATTTGCACTTTTAAAAATTGAGTTGGAGGAGGACTTTATATGTTCTAGATACAAAACCCTTATCAGATATATAAAGTGCAAATATTTCCTCCCACTCTGTAGGTTGTCTTTTCACTTTCTTGATGGTGGCCTCCGAAGCACAAGTTTTTAAAATTTTTTGATGAATTCCAATTTATCTACTTTTCCTGTGGTCAACTGTGCTTTTGGAGTTAACATCAAAGAAAGCACTGCTTACTCCAAGGTAACAAAGATTTGCCTCTGTTTTATTCGAATGGTTTTAGTTACTATATTTAAAGCTTTGATTCATTTTGAGTCACTAGTTTTTGTCTATGGTGTGAAATAGAGATCCAACTTCAATATTTTGCATGTGGATATCCAGTTGTCCCGGCACCATCTGTTGAAAACACCAACTTTACTCCATTGAATTGTCTTGGTTCCCTTGTTGAAAAGCAACTGATCACAACTGTGAGGGTTTACTTCTGGGCTGTCAATTCTATTCCAATGATTTATACGTCGATTCTTCTGCTGGAACTATTCTGTCTTGATTATTATAGCTCTGAAGTAAGTTTTGAAATAATCAGAAAGTGTGAGGCCTTACCAATTCTTTTTGGCCATTTTGGCTGTTCTGAGTCCCTTGAATTTCCAAATGAATTTTAGGATCAGCATGTCAATTTCTGGGAAAAAAAAAAACATCAGGTGGGACCTTCATAGGGATTCGTTAAACCTGTGGACCAACTTGGGAAGTGCTGCCACTTGACAATATGAAGTCCACTGATCTGGTCCATGAACGTAGGATGCCTTTCCATTAATTTCATCCTTTTAATTTCCTTCCACGATATTTTATAGTGGTCACAGTATAAATTCTGCACTACTTTTGTTACATTTTGCCGACTGTTGGATTGTTCATGGGACATCTACATAAATGCAATTAATTTTTGTATATTGATTTTGTTTCCTGTAACCCTGCTGAACTCAGCCATTATTTCTAATTTCTTGTTAGTGGATTATTAATGCAATTTCTCTCCTTTTTATAGGTCTATTCAGATTTTCTATTTCTTGTTGAGTCATTTTTGATAGTGTGTGTCTAGGAATTCATCTATTTCTTCTAAGTGACACATTTATTGGCTTACAATTGTTTATAGTACCCTCTTAAAATTCTTTTTTTTTAAGTTTTTCTTAATTGAGGTGAAATTCACATAACATAAAGTTAACCAAAACTATCCAGTGGCATTTAGCCCTTCACAATGCTATGTAACCAGCACCTCTGTCTGGTCCAAATATTTTTATCACATTTATCAGAATATCTTCACACATTCTGGATGCTACCTTATAATTCTTTTTCTTTCTGGAGGTTGGTTGTAATGTCTCTTTATTCACTTGGAGTTTAGCAACTTGGGTTGTCTCTTGTATTTTCTTCACCAGTTAACTAAAAGCTTAACAATTTTGTTGTTGTTGTTGTTGTTGTTTTCAAGAATAAAGCTTTGGGGCACATGGGTGGCTCAGTCAGTGAAGCGTCTTCCTTCAGCTCAGGTCATGATCCCGGGGTCCTGGGATCGAGTCCTGCATCAGGCTCCTTGCTCAGCAGGGAGCCTGCTTCTCCCTCTGCCCCTCCCCCGACTTGTATGCATGCACTCTCTCTCTCTCTTTCTCTCTCCCTGTCAAATAAATAAATAAAATCTTAAAAAAAAAGAATAAAGTTTTGGTTTCATTGAATTTCTCTATTGTTTTCCTATTCTGCATTCCATTAGGGTATTCAGGAGGGTGAAGTGAAACCTTGGGTATAAAGGGACCTTTAAAAATGAACTTGCGTATAAATATTTATTAATTCAGCAACATTTCATTGGATACTTTATATCTTCCAAGCAGGCTCTGTCTTAGGTGCTCAGGATTTGGCAGTGAAAATTCACTAGACTGTGGTTTTACAAATGCACTTAACCGTATTTCTTACTCAGAAAAACTCTGCCTTGTTCCTCTTTACATGGTTTCGTCCTGGGCCCTAGGAAATGCTCCATGAATGCTAGGTAAATGCCAAAGAAAATGTAAGAGAAGCTGTTGGAGAGTAGAGACCCTAATTTTGATCATCCTTGTAATTTAAATTCTGCCTACCATGATGCCTCAAACACATCATGTGCCTGAAAACTACCATTTTGATGAATCGGCTAATTTGAATCTGCCTTCATATTAATTAATATTAAGGAGACACATTAACAAAAAATCGAAGCTGACAAAGCCATCCAATTACAGTTTAGAAAATGTCCTGAGTGTTTTTAACGACAAGGACTATGAGACTTCTTTCCCATCTCATGTGTTGCTTGCTAGAGATGAGGTAGAGCTGGTGCTCTGTAAATTTCTGCCTATTGTTCAACAGATTTCATTCTTAGAGTTCCAGAAGGAAACTGTCCTACCTTACTCAGGGAAAATTAAACTGTCATCACAAAACCCTCCATAATGACTGCAGGGGATAATCTAACGACTGGGGCTCCCCATGCAAAACAATGTCCATCCTTTCGAGAAATCTTATTGTGGGGACCAGATAAATCATTGCTGCTCACTCTATGTAAATATCTCTGGTGTTTGAGCCACCCACAGATTTTAATACATCACATTTTAAAATGATATCAGCCTGTCAAGAAGACAGTTAATAAACACATTATTTTAGCTTGGATTTCTCTTCTGCTCACAAAAAGGAAGAGGAAGCAAGGATCAACAATTCTAGTCATACTACTTGTTTTTTTGAAGCAGCCCTTATTATGCAATGCTTTTTTTCTTTAATAGTTTAAACTTTTATTAGTCGTCTGGTAGAGGGAAGAGAAATGTCATCCACCCACTAATTGGTTCAAACTCATCCTTTTTCCTCCCAGCCTGTAGTCACTGCTTTTAAAATGCAGAGTTATCGTCTTGTTATGTCTCACTGTAAGGTGACAAACAGCGCCTTCGGTTGGAAAAAATGTCTCCTCTTTACCTTGATTTTTCATTACTTTCCATCAACCAAGACAGAACAGAATTTATCCCCTAATTATGTTACTACTGTTTACGTCATACTGTTTACTTTATGTCCAATTCAGGGAAAATAGGAGCTTTTTGGTGGGGAAGAGAGGGTGACATATGTATGAGGACGAGGGAGAATGTGATGTGGAACTACACAGTGCAGTTTAAGGAGAGAATTACCTCGAAAAATCAATCAGTGGTTCCACAAAAATTAGGACGGAAGCCTAATTCACACAAGGAGTGATGGAACTTTCCGGGATGCCCACGCTTCCAACTTGAAGTGAAAACATGGCTGCTTATAATCATCACTCATCTTCGGGGTACCTGAGACTTTTCTCATGCTCTACCTGAAAACCCGAATCTGACAACACTAGACACACTTTCTCGATGCCCTATGATGTATAGGACCTCGGTGATGCAGACTCGCATGCACTTATGCTCCCTAAAACCAGAGAAAACAGGGAAGAAGCTCCCTTCCCAAATGAGAATTGAGCAGCAGCAGAGGTAGACAACAGGCTCCACCCAAGGCACAGTCCTCAGAGCAAGCGTTCCCACACAAACCAACCTCCTAACGTGCAAGCATTAATCTTCCAGAGTCCCACTCAGGGACTGCAGACCGTCAATGAGCAAACCACATGAATTTGAACTTTTGCTCTCCTACCACAATTATCCTAATTCCCAACTGGGTGTTGTGACGCTGTTCTTCTTTCTCAAACTGAGTCAATTCATGACTTCCTTCCATTCTGTCCCTTTGCAGCACATTTTTTATTAATGTCCCAAAGCTCTTCCCATTGATGGTACCAACTGTTGCCCACATGAGTGTAGGTTATTTTCCCTTTTCATGTTTTGCCTGTTTCCATTTTGAGAACACACTGGGCAGCAGAGTAGAAGAGCAGAGACTGAGCTCTTGGAATCCTACTGCATTTTTCAACATGAGTTCTAGAGCCTCTGAGTCAGAGGAGGAATGTACGTTCCTCTGTTAGGTTCAGATATGGCCACGTACATGGAAATATCAACAGCAGCAGATGGTTCTTAATTCATTAGAGAATATTATGTATAATTCAAGGCTAATTAGAAAGTCTTGATAATAGCAAGACTAGCAAATATTTATGGCCTCGTTCACTCTGCAGAGAGGTCTAGAGTGCCTCCAGCGCGTGTGGTAAGGAGACCAGGTCCACGGTGTTGAGCGGAGACTCACGGTCCTTGCTCACGTGGGGCTCAGGTGCACACAGTAAGGAGGAAACTGCACACCTGCCAGTAACTGAGAGCCAAGAAAAAAGCCACAGGTGAGTGAAGAGGGTCAGAGCCCCGGGCTGTGCCCTCCCCTCCTGCCTCGGTTTCTCTGGAGAGCAGAGACCACAGATCCTAGCACAGATACTGAGGGAATGCATCTGACATTGGAGACGACCCGCACGCCATCCACAGTCCCAGTTTACAGGATGCTTTGGGTGTGACTGTTAATAGAGCTGTTCCCCCTCAGGAGCATCCTGGTTTGGGTGACAGAGGATGCCGTCTCCGCCCCCCCCCACCGAGGCCGGTGTATGTCAGGCCCTCAGTATCACCACTGCTTTCATTCAGGTTGGTCAGGAAAGGCCTTAGGAAATTTAAAATAAAAAGAAGCCCACTGGGTGACGCGGGGCTAGAGGCGGTGGTGAGGAGGGCCGGCAGGGGCAGGGAGGAAGGGGGTCTGGGAGAAAGCACCGCAGGAGGAAAGGGTCCCCAAGCCAGAACTGTGTGGAACCCTGCGGCCACAGCATGGCACATGGCAGCAGGTGGCTCGTGAGGGCAGCAATGGGAAGAGGCCACGGCAGGGTGTCTGGTTTCATCCAAGGAGCGGACACAAGACTCTGATGGATGCTCGGGACAGGGGAGGCCAGGATCTCCTTGGAACCCAGACAGGCCGGCAGAAGTGCAGACAGCCCAGAGACGAGCATTTGCTCGGTGCTTCCTCTCCTGGCGAGCAAGAATCACCAAGGTGGATGCAGGGGAGGCAGGGGGCTTAGACAGCCCCGGGCCACGGAAATGATTAGCTCTGCAGTCCCAAATCACCTCATAAACGCTGACGGTCACAGACACGTTTAGAGTTCTGTTCTCACAGAGGAGGGAAGGCATCATTCCTGTACCGTTTAAAGTGTACGGCACAGAGAAATTAACTGATGAAGCTGGCTTAGCTCTGCTATCAAAACCTGAGAAACACATCACAAAAAACCTAGGGAGCAATCTTACTTACAGATACAAACAGAAAATCCCAAGTAGAATGAAGACAATAGATATTTAGTGATATAGAAAATTAATAATGCCACTAACACAATGAAGATTTACTCTGGGGAATTCAGGAAGCAGTATTAGGAAAATGACTAATGTAATTATTTTCATAAGCTAATAGCAGGATATGGCCGATTATCATTGCAATAGAGAGTCAAAGGATATTGGACAAAGTCTAACTTGCAAAATTGATCGAAACTTTTATGAAAAACAAACAGTTGTGGACTTCTGAAATTAGTTTTAAAAATCTATTATAAAGCAATGAAGGTTTAAGCCTGATGTTGATATGTAGATATGAATCCATTCAAGTAATAAATTAGTAAACCTTACATCAGCTACATAGTATCATTCAATGAACAAAAAGGGCACAGTATCATTACTCAGGTGAAATGATTTTCTTTCTAGAAAAACCGAGAGATCTCAGAAAAATGAATAGTTTATTAAAGTGCTGAATACACACTATTTGGTGGCTTTCCAAATTCTCATCATAAAACAAATGAGAGAATTTAAGGTAAAATATTTCCAGCATAAGAGCAACAACAATGTATAATAAATAGGAGTAAACCTCCAATGGTTTCATATGAAAAGTTGAGCAAATTAAGACATGAGGTGTTGGGGGAGGGAAGAGTGCATGCTATCCATGTGATCATTCTTCACAAGTATTATGAATTAAGAACTTTAATCAAAATGCCAGCTACAGGAGAAAGGTAGGTCTTGACAAAATGACACACACACAAAATAAAGATGTCAGAAAATGTCTTAAAAGAAATGCAATCAGGTGTGACATCCCTTGCTGGCACTTGTCCTAATCAGCCCAGCTCCAGGTGACTCCTCCAGGCAGCCTTCTGGGATGCCCACCCCTGCCTGTCAGCCCAGACGGCCGTCTGTCTCTAAAGTACATGGGGAGGCACACGGGCACTGAGACTCCACCCAGTTCATCTCTTTACAGCCAGTACAACCTAGCCAGACATGAAACCAATCTTTGGCAAATGAACAAATGAGGTTAAAAATGTGAAGGATGGTATTATTTGCAGTAGAATCTGAAGGACACGTTTTAATGCTCCCTGGGTCTCAACCACAGAGAACGGGGTCTTTCCTATTCCGCCTGTGGAGAGGGAGCAGCACTCCCTAACGTCCTGCTAGAGCTGAGAGCCATTGCAGGTTCAATCCTTCTTTTCCTGAGGTGGAGACAGGGACCCAGAAGTCAAATGACTCCTAGTTTCTAGAAGACTGTCATTAAGGCGTTTTGAGCGTATGTCATTTTGCTGCTCATCCCATGCTTTCTTATTTCTGCATAGTCTCTCAGCCACCATACACACATCTAAACTCTTTTATTTATGCAGAAGATAACTATGTGCCACCCTGGCATCTGCTTTAGGGCTGTGAGCAGGTGCGCAACCTAGAACCCAGAGCCCTGCCTTCTCAGGGAGCAGACCAGGTTTGTCAGAGCGACTGAGGGAATTGGGTCTTGGCGGGCCGAGTGCTGGCTTCTGCAACGGATGATTACTGATGAGCTCATGGGATAACTTTGTAAGAAGCACATCACCTAATTTTTGTACACGTCCTGAAAACAGTAGTTTGGATTAGAAGAGTAATTTATATCGTAGGTTACAGAAATTTTCATGAATTTTGGATTTGATGCAAACCCTAACAGCTCTAGGTTATAAAGTAAAATCCCTTTTTGGTGATACAAGGATCCTTTACGTTGTCATTTCTTCTCCTGATGGTATAATTGAGGGCACCATTTTTTCTATTCATATATTTTATGGAAAAACAAAATAGGTCACTGTATGGGGTTTACCGCCACCAGAAAACCCCTTCTCATGACCCGCTGACCAGATTGTTCACGTTTTCGATTGTTGTCACTGCCGGCAGCCGTCGGTGTCCTGAAGGCGGGGCTGCCAGCCATGAGAACAGCCACGCTCAGCTGCAGGGGCGCCCGGATGCGCGAACAGTGCGCACAGCTGCTGCTCGTGCCAAACCACACTGTGAGCCCACAGAAACTCTTCTTAGTAAGGCTGGAAACCCTCAGACTGCCGGTCATCCTGCCTTCTCGCTGCAGGGCATGGGGCGGGCGGAGGACCGAGCCCTGGAGGTCCTCACTCAGGAACGCCCCCAGGCAGACCCTGAGCACTGGCGTGTTCCAGGGGGACACCGGCCCTCCATCCACTGGGAAGGATACTGACTGCTGCGGGGAAGGGCCATGTTGAGAGCCACATTGCCGCCCAAAGAGCAGAGGATCTGGGCAGTCTCCCACATGGCAAAGCCACCAGCAGGGCAGGGGGGCAGGTACGGCACAGGCATGCAGGGGTGCGTCCGGGCCAGCCCAGTCAGAACCCAGGGCTGGGGCCCCCGGCTACACTGAGGAGCTCCGGGTCAGTGGGTTTGCTAGCAGCCCTCCTCTGTATAATACTCTGCAAGATGGGCTGTTATAGACAAAACTGGCCACAGAGGAAATGGGATGCAACGCCACACCTCGGCCCCCAGAAGGCTCCCCATGGGCACGCTCCACGGATGCCACTGCTCCAAGCTCACAGGTGAAGGACGCCTGCACCTCGGTGAGCGCACCGCCTGAGCAGCCCCGCCCCACTTCGCATTCCGATTGTTCTCTGTCTACTGTCATTGCTTCCTCTAGGCTGCAGGCGGCTTTGGGTGTCTTAAATACCAAGCCAATTAGGACCTGGGCTGGAATGCACAAGTTTGCAGCCCCACTGAAAATGCCCTTCCCAGCCTCACCTGTGACCTCACAGGCACTCTTCAGACTCTGCAAGCAGTGATCCTGCTTCTACAGAAATGCTGCCCCTGGGTGGGACTAGATCCTGTCACACTGTCACCCCTGGACCCACAGGGCCAGCTGGGGATCCAGAAGACCGTTAGGTGGAACCTGGGTCACCCACAGGCTGTCAGACCCAAACACCACAGCAGGACCCAGCCCAGGCATGACTTAGACTAAGACCGTCAGCAGAATCCTACAGCAGGAACAGGACAACACTGGGCAGACGGACTATTTAGGACCACTGAAGATACGTGGGGTTAGCAGAAGCTGGGTCTCACGCAGGAGTGTCTCCGAGCACCTGCATGAAGAATAAACTTACTTCCTCTGCAAGAGTCATAATATCTCACAAAAATGTGAAAACTCACAGTGGACACAAGAGAGAGACGGTAAAGTTACACAAAATGAGCACAATGAACAGCTAATTCCTGGACCAATATTTTTCAACTTGTTCTGTAATTCAAAAATCACGTCACATTAATTGTACCAGATCCAGGCAATACAGGGTGTATGCCCGCTCTACCACCCAGCGGCCTGGTGCACACACCCAGATGGGGACACGAACAGCCTCCCCACCCCCAGGCCTGTGGAGTCGAGAAGGGGTGAGCAGGGCGGGCTCCTAACAGCGCCCCACGGATTGCACATGACCTAACTCCCTCCCCCCAAAACCATCTATTCTATTTCTCAACCTCACGGGTGTGACCATCAGTCTGGGGAGAAGGGGACTCCTTCTTCTTCCTGTTTTTTCCCCATAACGATGGAATGCCGCATTCAGCTCCCTGGGAGTCTGCCTGCAGCCTGAGGCTCCAGGGAAGGGAGAGCAGCACCAAGACGGAAGCGGTTCATTCACGTCACTGAGCAGGTCCTGGTGTCTCGTGGGAATTCAGGCACAGACCCAGGCCCTGGACTAGGACCTGCCCCCTGGCCTCGGAGGGTCTTGCTTGGTGGAAAAACAGCCAGCCCCACGGAGAGAGCATCCCCACACAACGCAGCCTGTGCCATGCACACACTGCACACAAGATAATGTTGGCCTCCATTTACTTGCAAGATGATGTCTTAGCTAGACATTGAAGGATGAGGGGCAATTATCTACCCAAAGAATACGAGAGGTTTTCCAGGCATGAGAAACAAATTTGGCCAAAGCACAGACATGTGAAAATAATTTGGTGCGTGTTGGGAATGACAGGCAGTTGCAAAATAGGGAGCAGAGAAAGATAAATCTAGGGAAGTACCACAGGAGGCATTTTATATTATGCTCAAAGCTGAGTCTTCACCCTAGATATTTAAGATTGCATTCTCTGGTAGACTGGAGGGAGGCAGGATGTCTACCCACTTTTAGGAAGTGACCTACCGTGTCACCCATGTCTCCTCAAGGCTTGGAGGAGGTCGGGAACATGGATGCACAGAGACACAGGGGGCCGAGGTGATGCTCAGGAGGGCCAACCCTTTTGCATCCTTAGGGGCAGCTTTTTCCAGCTGCAGAGTAATGCAGATGGCCCTCATCGATCCCTGGTGCAAATGTCCCCAGGGAGCTGGGGAGCTCAGCACTCAGGGAGGCGCCTCGGGAAACTGCCTGAAGGCACCAGCCCAGGATCTATGGAAATGGTGGTGACAGTACAGAATTCTGGTTCCTTTTAACACACACCCCGATTTTAACTTGGTCTCCCTGTGAACCTGAGAGTTCTCCCTGCAATGTGGCTTTCAAAGATTTTTATCCTTCCCTTGAATAAACTCGATGTGGGATTACATCCACCCCTTTTCCCCACTGAAGGTTAATTAGAAAATCTCCCTTAATGTTGAATACCTTGTTCTTATTTCTCTCAGTATTTGATATGATAATATATCGAATATAATATAAAGTGTCCTGTTTTTGTTCTTTACCCATAGCATGTGTGTGGTGTGCAGTTCTTGGTGCTTTTCCTGTGGAGTTCCCTGACCTTCCCATTCCTCATCAGTGCCCAGCACTGTTAGCCTCACCCCTGGGCCTGCGTCATCTACGAACTCAAGTAACATATGTCTCCCTATAGCTTCCAAACCCTTAGTGCAGACCCCATATCACACTGGATGTAATTCTGGGCCCTAGGGAACCCAATAGACACCCCCCCAGCATACAACTGTACTTCAAGAAACAAAGACATCAAATTACATTAATCGTGGCCCAGAATAGAAAATTAGTATCAAGAGTATCTGCTAGATGTTAATTTGAATAATGGAGAGTGAAGGTTTTCTCTGGACTTGGCAGCCTACAGAAAGTGCGGCACACGAGATGACCTGCTGTGGCCTGGCAGCTGGGGCTGTGCAGACATGTGTCTGCCAGGCCACATTTGGCCGCGGGCTAGACAGGCCGCCGTGTGTCCTGTCAGCACGCCGTTTTCCCTCCTGGCACCTGCTCTGCGTTCTGGCCCCCTGTCTCCTTGAGGTGGGCCAGAACGCAGCCTGTGGCTGATCCCACCTCGGCCGGAGCCCACTAGGCTCCTACCGGACGTGGTCACGGCCAGCTCCTCATGAGGGTTGGGGAGATGGGGTCCCCCCAGGCATGGGGTGCAGAGAAAAGGGGCCTGAAGGCCCCAAAGTTTCACTGAGGAGTCACAAGTTCAGGGGCAGAGAAGAGCTAGCATGGAAAGGGGGCAGGATTAGGAAGAAGCAGAAGGATGAGGGGGCCGCGCGGCTCATCGGGAAGAGGGTATTGCTTTTTGTGCAATAAAGAATTTGTCTGGTTTCTTCCTGGGTTCCTGGCACAGAAGTTCTAAAAAGTATCTGTGCTACAGACTGATATGTGCGCCCCCCAATCCTTATGTCGTTGCCCTAACCCCGTGTGACTATACGTGGAGGTTGGGGTCTTTTAGAAGCAATTAAGGTAAAATGAGGTCATAGTGTGGGGCCCTAATCTGATGGGACAGGTGCGCTCGCAAGGAGAGGGAATCAGGATACAGACACCCACAGAGGGACGACCAGAGGGGACGCAGGGAGCCCCGGGAGGAACCAGCCCTGCCCACACCTGGATCCCTGGATTCCCACCCGCCAGGGCTGGGAGAGATGATGAATGTTGTTTAAGGCCCCCATCTGTGTCTGTATGGCCTCCCACGCTGACTTATAGGTGTTTGGACTCCCCCCACTGGTACAATGTCCCCTTTATGCTAAAGAGGCAGCCCTGCGTGGGCCCCCAGCTTCCGGTGCGGGCTGGGCACCCAAAGACCAACAATGTGAGTAGGCGGGGGCTTTGAGCCAGCCAGACCCACAGAGAGGGTAGGGGGCTGGGGATGCAACCACTTGCCCGAGGACTTAATCAATCACCAATCATGCCTACTCACTGAGACCCCAATGAAAGCTCTGGTCATCACAGCTCAGCGGGTGGGTGGACACATGGACGTCCCCGGAGGGAGATGAGCCAGCAGGAACCCCTGCCTTCAGGACCCTCCCTGACTGCACCCTGCACGCATCTTTACAACGAGCTTAACGAGAGTTCTAGGAGTCGTCCCAGTGAATCACCAAATCTCAGGCTGTCCTGGCACCCTCCGGCTCTGTGGCCAGAGCGCGGGTGCCTGGGAGCCCCGAGTGTGGCCGTTCACCTGTGGGCTCTGCTGGAAGTCTGCGAGTCCCTGGGTGCGGTGGGAACGCTGTGAGAGCACCGTGGGACGTCCAAGCAGTGCGTGGGCAACCGTCCAACCGTCCAGGCCCACAGGCCAGTGGAGGAGCAAAAGGAGCACAGCCCACAGGGCTGCTGGCTGGGAATTCAGGGGGCACCTCTTCGGGATAAAGTAGGCAGATTCAGCAGAACAACACAGGTGCCCAGTTAAATCCGAATTTCACATAAACAACAAATAACATTGTAGAATAAATCTTTCCCGTGTAAATTTGGGACTTAATACTAAACTATTCCTCGTTGGTTACCTGAAATTCAAATTTAACCAGCATCCTGTGTTTAACATGATGACCTTCTATGACTGAGCTCGCGCTCGCCCTGCAGGGTCCACTCCCCGCCACTCTGTTCCCAAAGTGAGCGCGTGGGGGTGTGATGCCCTCCCCCCGCCTTGGGGGAGCTGCTGGCCCCTCATGGGTCACCCCTCACAGTCTCCGGCCAGTCCCTGGGTTTTCAGATCACTCACAGGACCAACGTCACAGTGCAACAGCCACATCGGTTGTAAACTAATGATGCATTTTAATTCTTGTTTCCTGTAGAAAGCTGCTTCCCTGAGCCCCCACCCGGCCCCCAGGCCTGTCGAGCCCTCGGCTGCCCCTCGATTGCTCCGTGGCCCAGAAAGTAAAGGGGAGCATGGTGCCAGCACCACAGATGCCCTGCCTGAGCCTGGCCCATGCCTGGAGAATCCTCAGGGTGAAATGTCCTGAGTTCTCAGCAGCCTCTTCCCTGCACTTTGTATTTTTAAAATGCTTCTGTTTAGGCTATAATAAAAAAACCAGCCTTTACAAAGGACCACCGCGTGTCACAGGCTGCAGGAAACCGAGGCACGGATCGGCACAGCCACCACACGGGGTGGGTTCTCAGAACTCATTTCTACAGGACAGGAGGACCACGCTCATGTGCATTATGTCCATGGGAACCTGAGCCCAAGCACGTCCGCGTCAGAAGTCAGCGCCGGGTCCTCAAGGGGCTGCTGACTCATCTTCCCAACGCAGCCAACACAACTCTGGAAAGAGGTCCATGAGTGTCCCCTTCCTTAAAAATGGGGATAAGCTGCATCCCCGGGGGGGAGAGGGCAGGACGAGAGGGCACACTGGGATGCCCCGTCCCTTTAGCCACAGAGGGAAGTGTTATAAAGACCACCGTCCGCACCGGGGACGGCCGCCCCAGGACGGTGCTTCCGGGCATGCTCAGGAGAGCCCCTGTCCTTGTGCCTAAGTTATCTGTAAATAAAAATGTTTGCTGAAGTAGGAAGGTGGGCCTGTGAGTGTCACAGGAAAACAGCCCTGGATCCGGTCCCCAAGGAGCTGGGAGCGACTCCCAGAGAAGGAAACATGGTCGGTCATGTTTGCGGGCTTACATCCACAGTGACTCCCGGGAATTACAAAGTGAACATTCGGGCTGAGCACTGTGGGCGCCTTCTGTCCCGCTCGTGCAGCTGCTGGTGAGGGGCCATCTTCTCTCTGCAGGCCCAGAGGGCGGAGGACACGTGCGGAGAGAGGAGATGTCACGGTGACCTGAGCATCCTGACTCTGGACAAGAGAGCTGCTTCCTGCCATTGCCCAGAGCGTGTTGGGCACGAGGCTCCATCCAGAGCCCTGGGGGACAGCTGGCCCCCCGGGACCAGAAGCAGCTCCATGGACCCGAAATCACGCACCCTCAGAGCACCAGAACTGCCTCCAGAGCCATCAAACCCCTTTTCATAAGACTAGAATACAGGACGAGTTACAAGTTTTGGTGACACCATAAAGGAAACAGATGGGAAGCAGTCATGGTGACTGCCTGATGGGGACGGGGATGGGAGCCCCTGCAGGGGGACAGGCAAGGCCTCACCAAGGGTGCAGTGCCCCCAACACAGATGAACGGAGCAGCTCTTCCCCAGAGGGAGGCCCCCGCTTGGGGAAGGCTCGCGGCACGTGCACGAAGCCTGAGGCAGGAAAGAGCTTGCCGTCCTTAAGGGCCAGAGGGAGGCCAGTGGTGCCAGAGCCTCAAGGAGACGCAGAGAATGTGAGCAGACAGGGTGGGCAGGCTGGTGGGCCTGGGGGTCAGCGTTCCAGACGCCACCAGAGAGGGAACCAGGAGGGAGTGTTCAGGTGGTTACCCCCACTGGGGACCCAGCACCCCCAGCCATGGATCCTAAGTGCTGGCTAGGGATGTTTAAGCATAAACTGTGGTCCTCAAACACCTGTGCTTCCACACAACGCTCACCAGTAACCTCGCCATGGAACCTTCCCTTCCCACTCCCTCTGGACGCACCAAATGCTCAATCAACACTACTTTGCATCCGTAGTGCTTTACCAAATTTCAGGCTCTACCATGCACCCTAAATGAGATGGTCCCCAAGGCCATCCCCTTCATGTTTGAAGGAAAAAGGAAGTCTACTGAAGATTGCATCCATCCTTCTGAGGTTGAGTCAAGCTCTCCTTGGACCCCGGAACTCTGAGTCACAGAACAGCCGGGCTCCCCTCTTCCTAGTGGAAAGGACTCCATTTCAAAATAGGGACTTTGGAAATCTGTTCACATTCCATGCTTTTGTCAGCGGCTGTGGCCTCGCTCCTCGGCCGGGCCTTCCCGAGGACCTGGTGGGGACTCACGACCAGAGGCCCAGCAGCTTCTCCCAAGCGCGGACCCCGCCCGGCACGCAGCAGGTGTCCGGCGGCCACGGAGGTTCCTCCTGTCCCTAGTCTCTCCCCACACCCTCGGAGTGCATGCTTCACGGGGTGTCAGGGCCTCTTCGGGCAGACTCTGCACTTCGGGATCCATCCTTCCCTCAAGCAGCCAGGCAGTCACAACTGTCAGCCGAGCAGGGGACCCAAATCTGCCCCAGTCAGGATGCACCTCAACACCAACCGCCAAAGGGATGCCTGCTGTGGGAAGTCTTCCGACAGGGCTTCTCACTCTCAAGTTACAAGAAGAGTAAGCAACACTCCCCTTAGCGACTAACACCGTGATGGGTTGGGAAGGTCTTTCCCCAGGACGAGGGGGTCAGCACATGAAATGCTGGTTGGCCCTCACTCAGTGGACAGGAACCCCATGAACTCCAGTGACATCCGAACACGTAGAGCACACGACAGACCCTAAGGGCTGCGATTACGGCTTCGTCTCCTACACAGATGCCTGGAACCATCAATGTGCTGAATTAGCCTTACTGGAGGACCATCTTCATCTGTTGCTCCTTGTTCCGGGCAAACACAGCCCTCCTCAGCTCTGGGATGAGGTACAAACTCTGGGAAGGCTGGTGCTCAAGGCCATGTATAATTAAGCTCAGCCGCGTAAATTTAAACTTATCTGTCTTTCCAGTCCGCTGCCCGCAGCATCTCTCCTCCTGCCTCCTCTGCCACCTGGCCGTCTCCTCCCCCGCCCCGTGCATCCATACCCCCCACCTGCCAGGTGGAAGTCAGGCTCTCGCCGAAGGACGTGGGAATGGAATACCTTCAATGGAGCTTGCGGGACTAGCCACGCACTGTGTGCCAGCACAGCCCTTCGGGCCTCAGAACCATAGACGGACAGGTGCACTACATCCGTGTGTGTGCACGTGCCCTCCCTCTGTGGTGCGCATACACATAACACACACAGCACGGATGCATATGTGTGGATGTATTCTTTGTCCTGTTTTCCCAGAGGTAAAAACTAAAATCACCTATAGGAAGTAAGTTGCCCAGTGTTGCAATAACCCATGAAATTTCACCTTATGCCAAAGTCCACAGCATTGCTGTTCCTTCCCCATACCCAAACACCTCATCCCCCCTGCACAACGGCCTGTAATTATCCCTCCTGTGTAGTTCTGCGCTAGACTCTGTATTACGTTACTTATTTTTAATCTCTCACTGTATCTAACGGTGTAGAGCACACAGTAGAAGCTAATGAAAATGTTGATATGTTCTCTAATAAAAGTTATCTGGCCCTCTTGCTATTCGAATCCTGGTCCCTGGACCAGCAGCATCAATCACCATCAAGTAGGGAACTTTCTAGAAATGCAGAATTTGCATTGCATTGGAGATGCTGAGGGTCCTACCTCAGACCTACTGAGTCAGAATCTGCATTTTAACAAAATCTCTACATGATTCATAAGCAAGTAGAAGTTTGAGAAGCAGTGATCTAGCCTAATTTTTAGTTGCAACAGAAGCTTTTTTAAAGCCGACCAACTTTCCGACCCTTGAAAGGCACACATTTACTGGCTCGCTTACAGGTGAGCAAGGACATCCCTGATACAAACATATCCCCTCCTTACACAAATGAATGGCACGTAAATTGTCCTTGTTCAGTTAACTGCCTGAACAGGGCACAGGGGAGACGTCGGAACAAAGGAGGTAGCTTCTGGGCGATGCTGGCTACGTGAGGGTCATGGTGATGTTACGTCACCACGAAGGGAGAACACCAGGGGTAGTTTGTAGATATAGTCAGAACTGGGACAGAGAATATAGGGATTTACGTCATCTCAGCTGCTGGCTGTCATCCACTCCCTCCTTGATATAAATACAACTCTTTGTAAAGGTAGGAGGCACGCGCCAAGACACAATGAAAAGATGCGGAAAAGCGTGGGGGGACACCCGACAGAAGACGCCCATGGACGCTTCTCCACAGGGATCCCTGGGAATGGCGTTCCTGCTCGGGGCGTGGGACACACAGACAGGGGACTTCGGAAAGGACTTCTCTCCTTGAAATCTTAAACTCTCAGGAAAACACGTCTCATGGATGATGAAAAGAAGGTATGCACGGTACCATCACTGCATCACGCGCACACGCGGGTACTCTAAGGGGTCCGCGATCGCCCCACTGACCCAGCCTCCTCCACACCACATTACCCGGCACCCAGCCAGTCACCCGGCAGGGACAACGAAGTCTCCAGAAGAGTCACAAATGACCCCACACCTCGCCCCCTGGGCCACACATCAGCAGTGTCCCTTGGATGCCGGGTGTGTCCTCTACTGCTGTCCTCAGGAAAGCTTTGGGAAGGGATTTCCACCTTTGCCTGAAATCCCCCCAAAGAATGAATACATCCAGGATGTGCTCCCTGGAAGAACGGGAAGGCCATCCTTACGGAGGGGTCCCTTGCTGACAGGATCTGAGAATTCCCAGCCCTCCTGCGTCCACTGGAAAGGGGTCACACACAGCCCTACCGCGTCCACGGAGCGGCCCCGAGATGAGGAAAAGCAGCGTCTGGCCCTTAGCGGGTGATGACCACCTCCTGAAAGAGTCACAGAGCTCAGAAGCCCTATGCAAAATGGCAGGGAGGCCCCTGGGAGTGTCTGAGAGCAGGGCCAAGGGAGCGGTGCGGGAAGAGAGCTGGCCAGTGGATGGCAGGGTGGGTAGATGGACGGGCAGACAGACAGATGGGCGGATGGACAGGTGGACAGGCAGGCAGATGGACTGGCGGATGGATGGGTGGACGGACAGGAGGATGGACAGGCGGACTGGCAGACCAATGGGCGGATGGACCAGTGGGCAGATGGGCAGACAGAGGCGCAGATGGACGGGGCAGCGGCGAGCAGGATACCGGAAGGGCAGCAGCTGGAGAGCTGGCCGACAGGAAGGGCATCATGTGAGGCTGTCGGCAGCACGTGGACAGCAGTGTCCATGGACAGCAGTGTCCGTGGACAGCAGTGCATGGACAGCAGTGTCCGTGGACAGCAGTGCATGGACAGCAGTGTCCGTGGACAGCAGTGCATGGACAGCAGTGCATGGACAGCAGTATTCGTGGACAGCAGTGCATGGACAGCAGTATTCGTGGACAGCAGTATCCGTGGACAGCAGTGTCCATGGACAGCAGTGCATGGACAGCAGTATCCGTGGACAGCAGTATCCATGGACAGCAGTGCGTGGACAGCAGTATCCGTGGACAGCAGTATCCATGGACAGCAGTGCATGGACAGCAGTATTCGTGGACAGCAGTATCCGTGGACAGCAGTGTCCATGGACAGCAGTATCCGTGGACAGCAGTATCCATGGACAGCAGTGCGTGGACAGCAGTGCATGGACAGCAGTGCATGGACAGCAGTGTCCATAGACAGAGCACATTCTGAAGCAGCAGAGAGCCTTGCACTCAGGCTAATTCAAAGTTCTCTGCGAGGAGGCATGATGGGGCCTGAGCTGGGATGGGAGGCTGGGAAGCATCCGCCTGGGCTCATGCTCACTGGCAGGAGATGGGAGTGGGGGAGGGAAGGGGCTCCTGCAGGGCAGGACATCACTGCCCACCCGTCCGCCCTGCAGCAAGGGCCTGGGACCCTCACCTCCCAGAGCCATGACTCATAACCGCCTCCAGTCTGGCCACCTCTCAGCATCTGTGCACTTCCCAGCTCCCAGAAATTCCTATGCATGAAATCAACAGATTTGGAATACACTTCCTGAAAAGAAAATTTGGTATGTCTGACATTTCCTTCATCCTCTGAGAAAAGGTCATGACTTCCCATTGTCAATAAACCCCAACTCAAGCATTTTAGGTTGAGTTTGGCCCCATACCTCCCAGCCTCTAGACCTTCCCTAACACAGCTCCCCGTGCCTTCCCTGCTGCTTCCAGTTTGCCCTGCACGCTGGGTTCAGCTTTGCTCCCTGGACTACACAGCCCCTGCCCCGCCCAGCCCTTCACTGCTTCCTTCCGCAGGCTGTCCCTCACCATGCAGAGGCACATCTGTGTCCCCACCTGCCTCCTGTGGTCCTCAGGACCAGACCCCTCTGGAGCTTTGACAGCCACGGCCTCTGGGAACACCAGGAGAGGGTGTGGGGGAGACTAGCGGATAAAGGGAGGATCCTTCTGGTGACATCTGTGGAGAAGCAGGACACCCATGACTGAAGGGCACTGGGAGGCATGGGTGAGTGTGTCCACTCTGGGCAGGAGTGTGCCCCCTTGCATGGGCCAGCAAGCACGGAGCATACACCCACAGAGCAGCCAACCAGGAGATTCTGAGGTCTTTCTGGGCTTGTAGGGATGAGACTCCTAGAATCAACAACGCATATGACACCACATCCTGGCAAGGACCTGGAGGAGCCGGAGGCCCCATGCACGGCTGGCAGGACTGCACAATGCTGCAGACGCTTTGGAGCACAGTTTGGTGCTTTCTCACAAAATCAAACATACAATCCAGCAATTGTACTCCTTGGCATTTACCCAAAGGACTTGGAAACTTAGGACCACACAAAATCTTGCACACAAATATTTACAGCAGTTTTATTCAAAATTGCGAAAACTTGGAAGCAATCAAGGTATCCTTCAGTAGGTAGATGAATAAATAAACTGTGGCCCATTCAGACAACGGGATAGTATTCAGCACTAAAAAGAAACAAGCCTTCAAGTCATGAAAAGAAATGGAGAAGCCTTAAATGTCTATCACTAAGAGAAAAATGTCTGTCTGAAAAGGCTCCGTGCTGTGCAATTCTAGCTCTATGACATTCTGGGAAAAAGAACACTATAGAGACAGTAAACATATCTGTGGTTGCCAGGGCTTGAGGATGGAGAGGGAGGGGGGAGGACGGAGAGGGAGGGGGGAGGACGGAGAGGGAGGGGGGAGGACGGAGAGGGAGGGGGGAGGACGGAGAGGGAGGGTGGAGGACGGAGAGGGAGGGTGGAGGATGGAGAGGGAGGGTGGAGGTTGGAGAGGGAGGGGGGAGGATGGAGAGGGAGGGTGGAGGACGGGGAGGGGGGTTGAGGATGGAGAGGGAGGGTGGAGGACGGAGGGGGAGGGTGGAGGATGGAGAGGGAGGGTGGAGGATGGAGGGGGAGGGTGGAGGACGGAGAGGGAGGGTGGAGGACGGAGAGGGAGGGTGGAGGACGGAGAGGGAGGGTGGAGGATGGAGAGGGAGGGTGGAGGTTGGAGAGGGAGGGGGGAGGATGGAGAGGGAGGGTGGAGGACGGGGAGGGGGGTTGAGGACGGAGAGGGAGGGTGGAGGACGGAGGGGGAGGGTGGAGGACGGAGAGGGAGGGTGGAGGACGGAGGGGGAGGGTGGAGGACGGAGGGGGAGGGTGGAGGACGGGGAGGGAGGGTGGAGGACGGGGAGGGAGGGTGGAGGACGGAGAGGGAGGGTGGAGGACGGAGAGGGAGGGTGGAGGACGGGGAGGGAGGGTGGAGGACGGGGAGGGAGGGGGGAGGACGGAGAGGGAGGGGGGAGGACGGAGAGGGAGGGGGGAGGACGGAGAGGGAGGGTGGAGGACGGAGAGGGAGGGGGGAGGACGGAGAGGGAGGGGGGAGGACGGAGAGGGAGGGTGGAGGACGGGGAGGGGGGTTGAGGACGGAGAGGGAGGGTGGAGGTTGGAGAGGGAGGGTGGAGGACGGAGGGGGAGGGTGGAGGACGGAGGGGGAGGGTGGAGGTTGGAGAGGGAGGGGGGAGGACGGGGAGGGAGGGTGGAGGATGGAGAGGGAGGGTTGAGGATGGAGAGGGAGAGTGGAGGTTGGAGAGGGAGGGGGGGCAGGCGGAGCACGGAGGGTCCAGGGCGGTGAGACCACTCTGGGGGACCCTGTCAGGGTGGGGACGTGTCATCACACATTTGTGCAAACCACAGAGCGTGCACCACCAACAGTGACGCTGATGTAGACTGTGGACTCTGGGGGATGATGACGTGTCCACGCGGGCTCATCAGTGGTGACAAATGCACCGTCCCGGGGGGATGCTGGTGGTGGGGGGACACTGTGCATGTGGGGGGAGGCATATGAGAAATCTTCGTCCATTCTTCTCAGTTCTGCTGTGAACTTCAAACTGTCTGAACGAAATCTTAAATAAAAACAAACCACCCGCTTCATATGACTGGAAGAAACAGGAGAAGTCCCCTCATCCCCCATCCCCTAGGGTGGATGAGACTCTGAAGCAGAGCAGGTGCAGACAGAGGAGCCTGGGGGGAGGCAGAGCTGGGCCCTGCGCTCAGAGACACTGCTCACAGAGGTGCCAGTGACACCTGCCTCCAGGGCTCCTGCGAATTGAATTTGTGAGCCGGCTGGTGCAGGAACCCCCAGACCCACCTCCTCTCTCGACAAGGCACCAGTCTCCTGCCTGTGGGACATCTGAAGGCCACCTAATGGATCTCATGCTATGGCTGGCTCAGCCGAAGCCTTCGGCTTCTCTCATTCCCTCCCCACAGCAGGAAGTCAGCCTTTACTTCAATTATATTAAGAAGAAAAACGTTTTATTACATCTGAAGGGTGGCTAAAGGTTGTTGGACTCCAGGCTCTGTGCCCTCACCTGCACCATTAAGACCTTCCTGCTCTTTGCTAACGTGCCTGGTGCACAGGTGTATCTGCTAGAGAGCAGATGTCCTCAGTGTCCAGGGCCCAGCAGGATGAAGAAAGCGGGCTGCCCCCAGGGTGGCCAGACAGGTCCCAGAGATGCAAAGTATTTCCCAGCGGGAGAAGCCACACCAACCAGGCCTGTGTGAAGTCAGGAACCTGAAGCAGCTAGATGACGAAGCATCTCAATCCCACGGCCCGCGGCACGCGGGAAGGAGGACCGTGCAGGCGAGCTCGAGCACTGGCGGGTCTCAGCGTGTGGGCTGGGACAGTCGGGCTGACTTGACTTCTCCCTCTGGCGATGAGATCGTGGCGGCTGGCATCCCGTGACCTCATCTGTCTCCCTCCCTAGCACCAGCCATCAGTCTGCAGGCAGACTTCACAGGGTGCTGATGTTGACATATTGCTTTTTTTTTTTTTTTTGGCTAAGAGTCGAGGCCATAGAATCATGACCCAGAACGAGGAAGGTGCACAGCCAAACAGAAAAACCACTGCCCAGATCTGGCTGGTCCACCGCCTTCGGGGGGACCCTTGCAGGGGAATGTGGCCACAAACATCACCGCCAGAGTGTCCCGGGGGACACAGGGGACATGGCACTGCCCTCGGTGACTCCCGTCCGGCAGCATCGGCAGAGCTTGCTGGCTCGGGGTTGGATTCTGTAACACTGCCACACGGCTTCGAGCGTTTGTACGAGCAAACACCGCAGAGGGGCTTGACGTGTGGCGATGGCCGCGAGGAAAGAGGCTTCACTGAGGTTAAAGAGGGTACCACTTATGTTCTCAGGGGCCCCGGCCGAGCAGGGCGCTCATGCCCCCCTATGATGAGTGGTTCCCAGGGAAGCAGACCCAATAAAACAATTTACTTAAGGATTTATTTATTTACTTTAGAGAGAGCCAGCGTGGGGGGAGGGGGATGAGGGACACAGAGAGGATCTCCAGTGGACCCCCACTGCACGGAGCCCAGTGCAAGCTGGGTCCCAGGACTCTGAGGTCACGACCTGAGCTGAAATCACGAGTCACCCCTTAACCTGCTGAGCCCCCCAGATGCCCCCAGTAAAGCTACGTTCGCCGAAGCCGCTCAGAATCCTTGTCAGCCGTCCAGCAGTGAGGGTGGACTGTGCGTCCTCAGTGTGTCTCTGAGATGCCCCTGGGAGGAGCGCAGCATCTCAGGTTGTACGAGACGATGGGAGTTTGTCTCTCCTTTGTCATTTCTTCTGTCGAGGGCACAGACTCCAAACATCACATGTGCGGGTCACCCTGCTCTCGAGAAGGCGCGTCCAGCTCTGTGACCTGGGAGGGCAGGAACGGCTCGTGGCTGCAGGGGCGGCAGGTTCATGACCGTGAGCCTGCAGTCAGCTCTACCACGGAGCCCTGACCTGGGACTCCAGCACCAGGGGAGCAGGTGTGGGAGGCTGGCGGGGTGCGTGCGGGGCTGCGGGGCACGGGGAGGGCGAGGCAGGGGTGCACATCCGCCGGGACCGCCCACGAGCCTCTGCATCAGCACCCTCTCCGGCATCGTCCCATGGGCTCCCCCCTCATGATCCGGTGGGGGCCCCTCGCACACTTGTCCGCGGACATTCCACCGGTCTGGTGGCAGGCGCTGCTCCCTGCCTGAGTCTCCGGACGATGAGAACTTTGCAGGCAGCCGGGGGCCACAGTTAACTGTATGTGCTCACATAACTGGGCCAGGGCTGTCCCGACATTTGATCAAGCGCAGTTCCAGGTGTGTCCGTGAAGGCGTGTGGGTTCACACTGAAACCAGCAGGCTGTGCATTAAGCAGACTGCCCTCCCACCCCCACATGGGTAGGTCGTGTCCCAACGGCCGAAGGGCTGAAGAGAAGCAAGGCTGGCCCTCCCCGAGTCAGAGAGAAGTCCCCACCTGCCAGCCTTCAGCCGGGAACCAGGACGTGGGCTCCACGGACAGAGATGGCCAGCCTCCAGAGCCATGTGAGCCTGTTCCTTATTTTATATATAAAATCCCAGTAGCTGCTTCTCTGGAGAACCAGTCCAGGGGTCTCTCCTCGCGGTCTCCCGTGCCTCCCCTTCGTTCCACCCCTGCTGGCCTTTGGGTGGTTACTCCCCTGAGGTTGGGTCCCTTATCCTGACACGACTCGGGCCAGTAACAACAGCCTGCTTCCTGTCATGGGCACAGTGCCACAGAGCTCCACACGTACCTGCTGGATGGAGCTGAAATCCAGCAAGAGTACAGCACCATCACCAGCGCTCAGAGCCTAGAGCGGGCACTTCTGTCCTTGTACAGACAGGAAACAAAGCTAAAGCCACCGCCTGCCCCAAGTCCTCCCGGGGCTCCGGTCCAGCAGAGTCGGGACATGTTAGAAAATCGGAGCCCAGGCTCCCAGATTTCATTCATCTCTAGATAGATCCAGGTTTTGAAGGTCACGTCTGCACACTTCCCCGAGGTGCCACCCAACGCCCACCATTTATGGCCTCCGTGAAGTGGGAGCTGTGGGAGCTGGGGAGCAGAGGAGAGGTTCCTCCGGGGTCTGCGAGGGCAAGCAGCCAGAACATCTCAGCAAGCCAGACCCGTGAACGGTCACATTGCTCCAGCAACTCTGTCCCCCCAAGGAGCAAGAATCCAGATGGAGAGCTTTATGATGAATAAGCATCCTGGTATGAATGGAAACACCATGAATCATCTCAACAACCGCTGGAGACTGTCCTTGAGGACATAAAATGAAAAGCATCATTTTAACAAGCACCAAAGATAAATTAGGAGGGAAGCAAGGGGCCGTGCTCAATGATAAAAGGACAAGCAGGAGACCAGAAACGTGTGAAAAAAACCCTGGCTGGAAATGGGAGGAAAGACACCAAGAAGAACAAGAGGAAGGCAGAGCCCAAGGTGGCGTGGACAGCAGAGCCACGGCTGGCATGGACAGCTCCCTGGACCGTCCACCCGGGGCCGCGAGACCCACGTCCTCCACCTTCCTGGTACCTCTGGTCTCACTGCACAGTTTTCACTGGGCTCCTCTTATGGATGGTCCCAACGTCCCCTACTGTTTCCACGAACGAAGGAGATAGAGACTGCAGGAGGGGTCCTCCGGTCCTTACTGACCGAGTGCCAGAGACAAAGGAGACCGGGCTCTGCGGCCATGACCCCTCGAACATTCCAGGACTTGCTGTTGTCTCTACCAATTTTCCATTCACACCTGCTTCCATCACATGGAGCGTTGGTCCTTCTGAATCTTCGATACAGATACTGGCACGAGTGGGCGCTGTCAAACGCACAGAAGATTCTCCACCAGAAGGCACCGTCTGCCCCTACGAAGGATGGCACCCACCTTCTGCTTTTAATCAGACCGAGGCAAGTCTGAGTCACTGAGACAGCTTCCCCCAGATCCATGATTTCTCCAAGCCAACTGCAAGTCTTCTGACACAGAGGCTGACCGTCGGTCGGAAGACCCTCACGGTCTTTCTGTGTCTTGACTCTGATGTGTGTGTTTACTGCATTCCTGTACTCTGGCTTTCATCCAAAATCTTAATATAATGTCTACTCATTTGTAATGTGTGCTCATTTTCATTTTTCTACTGAGTAGGAGAAAAAGAAATTGCTACACAAATTAATAGCCAAAATAGATTACAAAAGAAAAGCGTAACCTGCTCAAATATTGCAATATACTTATTTATTCACTAAAGCAGTTTCCTAAATGGTATCTATCCAGCCACGCTTTTAATTATTCCCCCTCACAGTGAAAGACATTAAAATTTCATTTCTATAAAATTACTCAGTAGTCCAGAATGTTTTTCAGTAATTCAGACTATCGTGTGCGTGTTGAAGTTTTCTATTATTATTTCAGACAAGAGTCTTACTATTTCAGATGGCTTATAACTTTTCTAACTAGAACAATCCAAAAACCTAAAACATCATCTTTATTCTGCCCCCTGATCTGCTGATAAAAGTTTCAGGAGCAAATCTGAAACAGCTCTAACAGTTAGCCCCGTCAGGCACGGGTTCTTTACCAGGACACTAGGTACACAGAAAGCTCTGGGTCCAAACACCAGTTTCTACACTGCAAGGAGCTGAGCTATTGCACCCCACCCGTGTGCTTGCTGCTCATCTCTACCTCACGTCCTGGAGGAGACGCCTGGTGTGTACTGGGTGCTGGGGACACAGACGCGGTCACCGCGGTACGTGATGTCAGAGCGAGGCCTGGTGTGGTTGGTACACGCCCCGAGGCCATGTCATGGGACACAGGCCCGTTCTGCTCCATGCTCCCACTATAGCTCCAAAGCCACACGGACCATTAGCTGCTCCACACCTTAAGTGCACCGCCAGCCTCCTCCGAGCCTCACCTTTCTTAGCAGGACAGAGATCACGGTGTCCACCAGTCAGTGGCGGAGCAAGGACTAAGGAGAAACCACACAGAGGGCCCCACGCAGTGTCCGGGCCCAGAGACCATCCCTGCGGCGGCCACACACCCTCCACAGGGAAAATGATAACCATTAGCAGGATTTTAAAATTTGAAACAACAAAATAAGAATAAAGCAATAGTAAAAACCGTCCAAAATATGGTCGATGTCCTTGACAATGGAACTATCCACAGCTTTTCCCTGGCATTTTTGGTAAACACTGAGGGCAGGGTTACAGCCTGGGGGTCTCGACAGACACTGCTTCCACGCCCCACATCCCCCTACCCTGTGCTCCTGTCATTCTTGTAGCTGGGCTGACGGTGCCCAGTAATAACAGAACCGGGGTCCCCGCTGAGCCCCGTGGCCAGCAGGGCAGTGTGCATATTCACGGAAGCCCGTCAGCTGTGTCCATAATGGATTATCAGATAGAAAGGGCAGCCCTCTAGCTGAGATGACCTTGCAACACTCCCCAGAAAACAGCCTGCGCTTTTCCCATATGAGTGTACTTCCCAGAAGCTTGGCCTCGAAAGGCACAGCGTGGAAACACGGTGGCGGGTCTGAGAGCACATAGAGGGATGCGGGACGCAGGCCGGGGTAGCCGTCACCTGCACTCTGTCCCTCAGACAACCACGTCCTGGACACTCCAGGTACACACGAGCCCAGTTTCATATGATGCACTTTGCACCTCGGTCTCACGCCCTTCTCATGGAGCCCTGGCCAGGTCATGGCCTCGTGACAGAGGGACAGGGCCTGCCTTCCTACTATGGCTTGTCCCCTTCTCCTGGGCATCTCGGCTCTGGACCCTGTGTCTGTGTCCCCAGAACCCGTCAGTTGAATCCTAGTTCCCAGCACGATGGTGCTGGGAGGGGGGACCTCTGGGGGTGAGGCGGTCGTAAGGGGACAGCCCCCGGGACGTGGTTCATGTCCTTGTCCCCCACAGAGCCCCCAGCCCCTCCTCCCTGCGAGGACACAGCAAGAAGATGCCCTCATGAGCCAGGAAGAGGCCCCAACAGACACCAACCTGCCGGCACCTCAGTCCTGGATGCCTGGCTTCCAGCACCTCAGGATTCAACTCCTGCTGCTCATGAGCTGCTGGGCATGCCTCGTGTTGTCTGCATAACCTGAGCTGATTCAGATCCTGTCTCTTCCGTGGGGCGGGCAGAGGACAGACACCTCCTGCAGCCTCCCTTCCCTGGGGCGCAGTGAGGACAGTGACATAGGGAGCTGCTCCCTCCCTCTGCTCGTGGGGAGCTCCCCGAATGCCCCTCCGGTCTTCCTCTGCTCGTGGGGAGCTCCCTGACTGCCCCTCCGGTCTCCCTCTGCTCGTGGGGAGCTCCCTGAATGCCCCTCCGGTCTCCCTCTGCTCGTGGGGAGCTCCCTGAATGCCCCTCCGGTCTCCCTCTGCTCGTGGGGAGCTCCCCGAATGCCCCTCCGGTCTGCTGGCTGGGGCTGCACTCCCCCTGTGTGTCTGCCCCTCCCTGGCTGATGACTGGCAGGAATACCCTCCTCTGCCTGGAGCCAGGGGGTGGGAGAGGGAGCCCCAAGGCTACCTTCTTGCCCTGCCCTCCTCTCCCACCTTTCTCTTTTCCCAACAGCCCTGGCCCAAATGACCTCAAGCAAAGAACGAGACCCTCTCTACAAGGTCTGAGTCCTGAGCTTCCTTCCACCAGCTCTGCATCCTGCCCATCGTGCCCAGAGGACACCTGCTTGCACTCTCCTCCTAGACAAGGCCTGCAGGTGCATGGAGGTGGAGGGAGGGCCTGCGTGGCTCCACGGCTTCTCCCACTTCCCTCTGGGTCTCTGTCTACAGAGCATACCTTCCCATCTGCTCCAAGTTACCCAGAACCCTGGACTCAGTGCTCACTGGCCGTGACCTCGGCCTCCGTGAGCTGCATCCTTGCAGATCCTATGTTGCAGCTCAGGCGGTGGAGGGGTGTATGTAGAGCTCTGTCCCCACCCCAGCACTGGGGCAGGAGGTGGGCTCCCTGTGTTCCTTTCAACATCCCAGGACAAGTCAGGACAGCTCTCTCCAGGCGGTGCTGGGACAAAGTAGCTGTCATTTCCAAACAGGCCACACACTAGACATGTATGGAAAAGCCTTTTCCCTTCCAGGATGACAGACAGGTCATCAGGTGCAATGGGGGGAGTGCACTCGCTATAATAATTCACCTCTTCCATCCGTGCCATATGAGAGTACACATGTCTGTGTGTGTGCACTGTGTGTGTGAAAGTGTGTGAGCATCTGAGTGAGCAAGTGTACACATGTGAGAGAGCATGTGAGCATGTGTGAGTGTGCACGTGAGCGTGAGTGTGCACATGAGCGTGAGTGTGCATGTGAGCATGGTGTGTGCATGTGAGCGTGAGTGTACATGGGAGCATGTGTGTGTGTGCATGTGAGCGTATGTATATGAGCATGTGTGTGAATGTGCATGTGTGAGCAGTGTGTGTGCAAGCATGTTTGTGAGTGTGCATGGGTGTGCATGTGGAACATCAGAGAGCATGTATGTGTGCGCATGTGTATGCATGTGAGTGTGCATGTGAGCTCCATGAGTGTGCATGTGAGCATGTGTCAACATGCATGTGAACATTGTGAATGTGCATGTGAGCGTGTTTGAGTGTGTGCGCATGTGAACATGCATGTCAACATGCATGTGAGTGTGCCTATGAGCATGTGTGTGAATTGCGTTGTGTGTGCAGTGTGTGTGAGCATGTTTGTGAGCGTGTGTGTGGGTGTGCATGTGGAGTGTGAGAGAACATGTGTGTATGTTTGCATGTGTGTATGTGAGCATGCGTGAGTGTGCATGTGACCATGTGTGTGCATGTGAGCGTGCATGTGTGCATATGAGCGTGAGAGAGCTTGTGAGCATGCATGTATGTGAGCGTGAGTGTGCATGCGAGCATGTGTGCGTGTGTGCATGTGAGCGTGTGTGCGTGTGTGTATATGAGTGTGCATGTGAGTGCATGTGAACGTGAGAGCTTGTGAGCATGTGTGTGTGCATGTGAGCATGCATGTGTGTATGTGAACGTGGGTGTGCATGTGAGCATGTGCATCAACATGCATGTGAGCACACATGTGAGTGTGCTGAGAACGTGTGTGTGAGTGTGCGCACACACACGCACATACACATGTGCACACAGCGCACAGACACACAGGCAGTGTTCCCAAAGCTGGTGTCCGTTTCTTCTTAGTGGTGCTTCTGGGAACACACTGCAGCCCCGGCAGCCCGTCTCCAGGCCAGCCACTGAGCAGCCTTCAGACCAGCCTCCAGGGACACCCTGGCGACTGCACAGGCCCTGGGCCCAGCCTGGCAGGCGGCCTATGGGGGGGGGCACCCAGCTAGTCCTCTCAGGGTCCCCCGGGGATGCTCCACGCAGATGTCTGCAGCCCCCTCCTTGCCGCTGCCCACATGGTCTGGGCTCCACCTTCACACTGAACCCCCACTTGGGGCGTGGGATGCAGAGGCTGATGCTTTAAGGGCTGGGAGGTTTTGAAAGATGGCTTTGTTGTTCCGTTTGTTGTGTATTGTTTTGTTTGATGCACTGCTGCCCTTCAGCTGCTCCATGATTCTGGAAGTTCCAAATTACCGTTCTCTTAGTACAACTGGAACTGTCCAGCAGCATGACCCAGACACTGTCCCACGCGGTCACAGGTCTGGCTTTGCTGGAGGCGAAGGTGAAGTGTCCGGCTTTTCCAGGCCCCGCGGCACATGAGAAGGTAGCTCAGAATGAATCCTTGCCAGCCCCTAAATAAGCCAACCTGCACACAGGATGGGGCTCTCGTCCAGCTCAGAGGAGGAACAGAAAAGCCAGCAGAGCAGGAGACCAGTCCAGACGCTTCAGGAACGTGGCCTGCCCCCACTGGCCTGCACAAACCTGCTCCGGGAAGCACAGGCACGGACGGGGAGAAGCATCCGCTCGGACGCACCCTCCACTTCCAGCAAATCTCAGAAGCAAAATGCATGGGGGCTCTGGTGCTCTCCCCGAGGCCGGCCTTGTTCTCTGCTGTCATCTGTGAGGGAATGAGCAGGACCCCGTCTGGGAGTGGGTTCTAGAAGGTTCTGTAGTCCCCATGCAGCTGCCTCCCCACTGGGCCTTCTGAGATATGGGGGCTCATCAAGGCACTGCCCGCAATCAAGAGGAAATCAACTCCCCAAACTTGCCTTTCAGTGAGACTTCTAACAATTTAAAAATCAGCCCTGGAGTGAAATTGAGCGCCATGGAGATTCAAGCACAACTAAGCTCAAAGGCCTGGCAGTGATTCTAAAACGGATGAGATCACAAAAGAAACTGAAGGGCTTTACTCTTTACTTCCCTGCACACAGTGCAGACTGTGAGCCGAGCAGACACACGTGCAGCGGATGGAAGGTGAGCTGCGGCCCCGCTCGGGCTCCCAGTCGGCTGCTCCAGAGGGAGAGGGACAAGGCTCTGCTCTCTGGGTCTGCTCCCCGGAGCTGGTGCACTGCTGGGAACCCACCTTAGAGTATCGGGGCGCCTGGGTGGCTCAGTCGGTGAAGTGTCTGCCTTCAGCTCAGGTCATGATCCTGGAGTCCCGGGATTGAGCCCCGCATCGGGCTCCCTGCTCAGGGGGAGCCTGCTTCTACCTCTGCCCCTCCCCCCTCCTGTGCACTCTCTCTCTCTCTCTCTCTCAAATAAATAAAATCTTTAAAAAACAAAGTGTAAGCACTCTGAAGCACAATAAATACACTCGTCTCTAATGTGATAAGATGTCTGTTGAAAAGTAGAATAGAACCCTTTGGAAGATATTTTAAAAATCATTTTCTAGAAATACCTCAATAAGAATTATTTCTTTTGAAATCACTTTCAGTTATAAACTAAGCATGTCCTGGGGATGTGACCGTGACTCTAATCATACCGCATTGTATGGTTGAAAGCGGCTAGAGAGGAAATCCTGAAAGTTCCCATCGGGAGAAAAACAATGCATCGCGATATGTGCTGACGGACGTTAACGAGATTTGTGTGGAAGCAATTCTGCCATATACAGAGATGTCAAATCATCCTGTTGTATGCCTGATATTCATATAATGTTGTATACGAATTGTACCTCAGTAGAAAAAGAATTCTTCCCTAAGAAGTTACGCTATGAAGATAGATCTGCAGAAAGCATTTTTTCAAATAGAAAAAAATTACTTTTTTAGAGGGATACTTAAGGGAGAGCTTTTGTCCTCATACACTGTGCAGACCCGGGCTTGAGTAAGGTTCCCCTTCAAGAAAAACTGCACAAAGCTTATTTCAACAGTATGTAAGTCCGCAGGCTCTGAGGCCGCACCTCCGCAGCGGACTATCACATACATCCTAGCCACGCCCTCAGACTGAGGAAACACGTTCTGGGCGGCGCCCTCCTGCAGTCTGTGAAAGCTCCCCAGTGGGGGATCCCAGGAAGGGAGAGTCGGCCCGCAGACCTGTCCGGAAGCACAGGCTGAGTGAGGGAACCTTCCCTGCGGCCCTCACCGTTCGGACACACGTGCTCCCGCAGACGCTTCCGTGGCCACCTCCTCAAGGTAGGAGCCACGTTCCGGTGCCCCACGACAGTTTGCTAGCCCACAAGAGCGGTGATGCTCCCCCAATAGTAGCAAGAGGAGGGAAAGGGACCCAGACACCCACAGATGAAGACCTCCCAAGCTTTCGCCACGTAAGGACACAGGAAGGCCCTGCCCGTGGAGAGGGGGCGGCTTTGAGCAGCAGGTGGGGCGTGGAGGGCGTGGACATCCTCCCACCCCAGCAGCTGACCACCTCCCGGCAGCAAGAAGAGTAGGTCAACACCCAGCACGGCCGCGGCTCTAAGTGCACATGTGTGAGGAACGACCTTCCCGGGGAGTCTCCCGGCGGTGGCTTAGAGGCTGAGAGGGGGAACGGATTCAAAAACGAGGGTTCTCTGAGTAGCCGCAGATCCTAAACTACAGGTCAACGTTGTTTTGTTTTGTCCCCATCAGGGTAAAGTAGCACTGACAGTGGGCAAGACCCCAGCCTACCTCCAGAAGCTTGTGCCCCGTGAGCTCCAGGCCACGCAGCGCCCCCGTCCACGGCTGCGCCAGCAGCCGGCACCGGGGACTGACATGCCCGTCCCCTGCGCAGGGGCAGGAGGCCCACATCAGCATACGGAGAACTCCTGGGAAACACTCGTCCCAGCTCCGGGTCGCCCATCTCTGGGCCTATGCCCAGCACACTCAACCCCCATCACCACTCGCCATTCGAAGCCCTGGCGGACGGTGCTGAGCGTTGCCATCCCCCCATGTCTGCCTGGACTTGGACGCGCAGCCCACATCGGCCCCCCGGCTCCTTTCCTTGCACGGCTGTCTCCCTGCCGGACACGGTTTCCACCAAGGGGTTTGTCTCTCAGTCACAGGCTCCCCTCACCGTATCAACTCAGACCGCAAAAGAGCTCGTGGGATTTTTAGGTGGACTCCAGGCTTTTGAAGATGTAAATTCTGAACCCTAAAATGTCAGTTCTGTGACAAGGACACACAACATTCCCTAAATCGTCTGCAAGCACATGCTCAGATTCCAGACTCCATTTCAGGGTCAGGCCTCGAAAATAGCAGCTGACGGGGCCGGGCCCATGTTGACGCTTCCCCTTGCTTACATGCAGGCCCCCAGGCTGTGGCTTCTGGCTGCTGCTGCCACTTCTCCGCGGTCGCTGCTACCAACCAGTGAGGAAGCATTTGGCAAGGGACTTGATGCTCCACCCTGATCATAAGGACGGACGTTTATCAAACAAGGACTAGGGGCGGGCACTGTTCCAGGCTCACCACCCATTTACTCCGGTCCCTATTTTAATTCCTTAGACCCTGCGATAGAGAAATACTGCCGTCAACACCGTCAATTGTCTTACAGACAAAGACGCTCAGGCTCAGAAAACCAAGCAGCTCCCAGGGGTCCTGGCTGAGCAGACTGGGACTCCATGCTGGGTGGGCTGCCCGGCCACCTCCCTCACCGCAGGCACAGGACAAAGCCCTTAGGGGGAGAATCCGAGGTCCTCCTGGGTGGGGACCAGTGTCCATGCTGGCCAAGGAGCGGCCGCCCCATGGATGCCCCCCTGGCTCTCTCCACCCTGTGCACACAGCTGGCCTCGGGGCTCCTGCATGTGAGCGGATGCCACCCCGGCCCAGGGGACAGGCCCACTGCATCCCAACGTGCCCACCACCCTCCCTTCTGGGGGGGGGCACCAAGGCCCTTCAGCCCATCCTCAGGCACAAGGCCACCCAGGGAACCTCTCACAGACCAGCGCTGACCCAGGCCAGCTGCACTTTCCTGGATTCCAGAACCTTCCGTGTGACACAAGTGGTGCACACTCACGGGATCTCCTACTCGTTTTCAGAACAAGATGACAGAGTATGTCTACAATGCAAGGGGACAAATCACGAGTGAGCAGGGGAGGGGCCCCCGGGGACCCTGGAGGTGGAGCCAAGGGGGGTGCGCACAGCCCCCAGCCCCCAAGGCAGACCCAGGAAGAAGCCGCCGCTCCGTTCTGCCTGGGGAGGGACCTGGGGCCAGGCATCCTCATGCGGGCTCCCCACCAACTCCAGCCAAACTGAAGGGCAAGACTTCCAAGTAATGGGAAACAAGACCTAAGGACTTGCAAGCTGTCAACTGGGCAGCCCAGGGGCTCCGAACGCTACTGACCCACAGCCAGCCATGGCCACGTTGTCTGGCTCCATTTCCCAGATGAAACACGGAGGCTGAGCAGGACCGAGGGCCTCACAGGTCTGCTCTCGGGGGACGGGGAGCCCAGAGGAATTATAGCCAATGTGGGATATGGCAGGGGTGAGACCCCAGTCAGCAGGGCCGCAGCCTTGTCTCCCCGGGGCCGGAGGGGGTGGGACCCCCATCAGCAGGCTGCACCCTTGTCTCCCCGAAGCCAGAGGGGGTGGGACCCCCGTCAGCAGGGCCGCAGCCTTGTCTTCCCAGGGCTGGAGGGGGTGAGACCCCCATCAGCAGGGCCGCAGCCTTGTCTCCCCGGGGCCGGAGGGGGTGAGACCTCCATCAGCAGCACGGAGCCCCCAGCCTCCACAGGATGGCAGGCGTGAGGAGAGCACCTCCAGTCTGGGCCCTGCTCGTGGCCCTGCTCGTGGCCCTGCTCCTGGCGTGACCATCATCGGGACAGGGGACGTCCCGCCCTGTGACTGAGACACAGAACGGGGGAAGGCGCTCCGGCTCTGCACACACACGAGGTTGCAGGAGACACCACTGAAACTGTGCGCACAAAAGGCGCCACACAGGGAGTCCAGTCGGGACGGTCGGGGTGGGGAGTGGCAACACGGGGAGAGCCTGCTGACCGCACACCCGCAGATGCTTGCCGTTCCCAGCGCGAGGCCCGTCTCATAACGCACCCTTCCCAGACCGCGGAACGGAGGTGAGCAGACGGACAGCTGCCCGGAAGATGGGGCGCACCTGAGCGGATCTCCGCAGCCGCGGGGCACAGGCGCATGCCTGACGCGAGAAACCTGGAATTCCGTTTCCCTGAAGCTCGGCAGAGGTGGGCCTTTCATAGCCCAGAGGGCCCCTGCCCCGGGGGTCGGCGGAGGTACCCCGACATCAGCCTGCCTCTGGCGCCGCAACAAGGCCCCCCTTTGCCGGCAGGGTTGCTCCCGCCCCTGCTATAGCCCCTCAGCCCTCGTGTGCTGCTCTCACCCACCCCACCAGGGGCCTCGGCTCGCGAGCCGAGCCAGCCCCCCCTGCTCCGGCTCTGCCTGACTCCCCACTGACCCGCCCCGCCCCCTGCTTCTTCTCCTCGCTGCCTGCCCCTCTGCCTCCCTGAAGCATCTGGGCAGCTGTGGTAGCAGAGGCCTACTGAATACCTCCCGGGAGGGCGTCCCATTCTGCGCAGCCACAAACCTCTGGAGGGAAGGCCTGGTCCGTCACCGGCACACCCAGACCCCAGGCACAGCACGGTCACATGTCAGCCCCAAATGCGTCTGAACAATTAAAACCATCGTTTCTTCCCTATTGGAAGTGAAGTTCCAGCTCGTCTTTTACTAACGGTCACAGGCTCAGTCTTGAGATAGAGTCTCAACGTTACTGGTGTGGCGTGTGCTGATCGGAGGTCAGAAACCGTTAGATGCCCACGTTGATTTTGTGATGGACGGTCCTCTTCCAGAGATTCCTGGCTGACTGCCCACTCCACGGTCCTGCGGCTTAAATCCGAGCCAACCGCCGGTTCCACTCTTCTTCCCCTTGGGCGTCCGAGCCGCCACCAGAAGCTCATTGGCTTCCAAACACTTCCTACATGTTATCCGTGCTTTCAGCACTGGTGGAGACATCTGCCCGGGTCTGAATTCTGCGTGAAATCAGACAGTCGACAATGTCCTGACATGTGAGCCAAGCAGGACCCCACACGACTAGGAATGTGTGCTTCCCTACTGGGGGCTGTGTCATTCTGTTAACCTTTCAGAGGGACGTGGCTGGGACACCCCCAAGCCTCTCCTCCGGGTACGACAGGGAAACGCCTTTCCCGATGCTGACAGCTTGGGCACCGTACCAACCAGTTACGGTCTGACTGCTGTGGAAAGGAGAAGCAGCGTATACTTAGTCCCTCAGGATTGTTTGCAGGGTGAGTCACGGCGCCTGCAGGGAGGCGCTCTGAAATCCCATGAGGCCCCGGGTGCTATTATTACTGTCCCTGGTTTTCCATGCAGTTAACGTGTGGCCTGTGTTATTCCTCTGACACGAGTTGTCTTCAGAGGGGCCCAGGAGCTGGTCTACACTGCATCCTGACCTCCCGCTGAGAATAGCTCCTGGAAAACCTACTCCTGTCCCTGTCACCAGGAGCCTGAGCTTGTCCTGTTTGATTCGGGACAGGGTGTGAATGAAGGCGGGACCCATGCTGCCTCCCAAAAACCATGTGGTGTTCGAGGCAAACATGTAAAATGCCTGTCTACAGGATATGGGGTGGGCGCCGTGGGGCTGCCGTGTAAGGCGTGGAAGACCAGTCACGTCGGTGGAAAGAGGAAGACCCGGAGAAAAGCCATGTGGGTACCCGCAGTTGGCTTCAGGGAGCCCTCGGGACGATGCTGTCCATTAGGGCTGGTGCAGGCGCAGACTCTGAAAACAGCCCCCTACACACGCACAGATTATAATCCCCATAGGATCAGACTTTCCTCCTCCCCTCGGGGTTATCATGATCTCCAGGAGGTAGGTCCCTGGACGTGGCTCTGAGGCGCAGACGTACTGGTCACGGTTGCACATGGCTGAGCGCACAGTGACCTGCACAAAGAGCTGACACAGACGCACTCTCAGCTCCTCCTTGACGGGGTCACGGTTTCGCCACCATGGACTCTGCACCAACCCTCGTTATACTAAGGAGACACGTTTATTACCCCCAAACTCCCAAATATTCCAGACATTCAGACATTATGGAACTTATGTGACTAATCGCCACGGCACCGACCCCGTGGCCAGGATTTGCCCTCCGCACCATGGACGTATCAACCCGTTTTCATCCTGACACCAAGCTGGTGAAATTGCCCTAGCAAGCCCTTCCATTCGACAGATGAGGACACTGAGTCATAGAGGGCAGTGATCCGGCGCGGCCACCTGGCTGAGAAGAGTCCGGAAGGCGGCCTCCAGGGTCCCAGAGCTGAGCCGCCAGACTTCAGTGGAACATGAGACCATGCGCCTTGTGGACAGATGGGAAAAGGCGCTGCGGTCAGGACCCACGTGTTGGGGGCGGCGGCTGAGGGCAGATCTAGAGGAAGCAGGTGGAGTGCACTCCATCAGCCAGGACACGGTGCTGTCGGTTCTGGAGCGCTATCCACGTCTGTATTTACAACCACGCACTGGGTCTCACGATACCTCCTTAAAGCTAGTTTGTGATTTTTCTCCCACCAGTCTTGGATTCTCCTGCTTTTCTCTTTGGTTCGGTGTTTTTCTTCCAGCACTATGCATCGCTGAAATAGGGATCCGGTAAGTGAGCACCCAGACATAGGGATGGGATGTTCCCCGGGATAAGAGTCTTCAGAACCCTCATCAAACAGCCTCCACATCACAAGGCTCTCTCGGCTGCTCCAGTGTCTGGCCTGCTCCCGTTTAATGGAACGGTTTGATCTTAGCGGCACCACTGGGATTTACCTCGTGTCTGCAGAAGACCCAGCGTTGCTGGAAAGGCCCCCACACCAACCACCACTCAGGACAACAGCACTCCAAGAGCCTGGCATGGCACAAAGCTGAGTGCCTGCTCACAGACCGCACCCTGGGACTCGGCACATCAGAGGCCCCGGTGTCCTGGACCCCATCCTGGGAAAGCACCTCGCTTACTGCTACGCGGACGGACAGGAGACAGGGTGGCTCACGGGTGGTGTCCGACAGTCACCCCTGCTGTCGTGATCTGAGCCAGTCCCTCCGCTGCAGGGCCCTGCCCCGCATCCCCTCCCGCAGATCCAGCCACTCCACGGTTCTCGGGGTCCAGCCCTTCCTTCTGGCCTAGAGCAGATGTTCACCTCCTTTCCATAGCATGCAAGTTCTTGGTAATCTGAGGGGGAACCATAGAATTCCCTCGGGGGGAAGTTCAGTGCGTTTGGATTCAGAGGGAAGCCACCCTGGCTTCTATGGTTTGGGGACAAAGCAGGCAACCTCTCCAGCATCATGAGCATGTGTCTAAACAGAGCTGCTTCGATCCCCTTTGAACCGGGCCTGGGGCTTGGCCAGCACGCAGTGAACACGGGAGTGCTTGCTGTCACGTGGGCCTGCCTCCCTCCCAGACTTCCCTCACGCCCGCTCAGCCCCTCTCAAGGCCTCTGAGACCCATGCGACTCACTCCCAGCTTAGGGCCTGGCTGGACAACACCCACTTACTTTCCAAGACTCAGGTCAACCCTGTCCTACAGGGTTGCTTGCGTACAACGTCTCCCCCCCCCCCGCAAGGGCCCAAGAGGGGGGACACTTCTTCCCGTGGGCCCCACAGACAGCCGTGGGGAGTGGCCTCGGCTGCACCCATCTGCCTCTCTCATCCAGTGCATATCCACCCACGTCCCACACAGCAGCCCCTGCTTACTCAGGGAGTGAGGGAGGGGACAAGCTCTCTCTGGCGTGACTTTGCGTCCCATGAGCTCTCCTACTCCCGGTCCCATTTACCGCACACTGTCCCACTGTTTGGAGGGATGCTTGTTCTCACTGTGTTTCACATCTTGAAATAATACACCTCAAACATATCGTATCTTAACATGTGATGCTATCATCACTATATCTTGAAACATAAAATTTCAAATACTATGTTGGAGTATAGTTTTAGGATGAAGAGCGATAGAACTTCATAAAGACTCCTGCACGGTGTGGAGAGATCACACAGATTCGCACAAAAGCCACAAGTAAGCCCTTTCCCCAGGTTTTCCCCCATTTCAGTTCCACGCCTGCCATATGACACCGATGTGAAAACTAGCAGAACACCTGACGACCCCCACCTGCCCGTTGACAGCCTTTACTCAGAGTATTTCCTTCCGTTTTCACAAAATGACATGAATTAGTGGCGCTTATTCCTGTGTCACAAATAAGTGACTGAAGGCTCAGAGACGTAAGTAATTCAGCCAAGCCTACATACCTAATGAACCGCGGGGGCGGGATTCGCGCCTCTTCCTGGAGGCTCGCACAACCTCTCTGCTCTCCGTGCTTGATGTAGGTTATGATCCAAAGAGTAAGTTTCCATTAATACAAATGCCACAGAACCACAGGTGGCTGGTGATGTGGTGAACAGGGCCTGAATGGAATTTGTTTGTTCTCCTTTCTCCAGTGGCCCGAGGCCGCGCTGCACACCTCCCCTACCCGGGTCCCCCAGGCCAGTTTCCCAGCCTCTCCTCTGCAGCGTGAAGACACTCACCGTGTCCACCTTGCAGGTGGCTACCATCGCTGCATCATAAATATATTTTTAGTGCTTGGAACATGTCCTGGTGAATAAACATTTGTAATTATTTTGAGTAGTGTACTGTATAGATCAGTAATTAGGTCCAAGGTTTGTATCAGGAAACACTCGCGCATACCCACCAAGCCCTGACCAATCTGTAATCTAACCTCCTCACGGCATCCCCCGACTCTGGCCACTCGGCTGGTGTTTTCCCATGTCTGCCACAGACACCAGGGAGTGTCCGGCCCCACCTCCACGCATCAGACCCCACACCATCTGCAGCGTCGCCGCCCTGGGGGTACAGGAAGCCCACGCTCCATCTCGCACCAACACCTGTGCACGGCCCCCTGAGCCGCGGTCCCCTCCGGTCCAACCTCCGCCTGTGTACTCGCTGCATCCCGAACACTCCAGGACTCTGGCCTCTCCAACTGCTGATGCTGTTCCTACGAGTCTGTGAAGCCCACCCTCCGTTTCTGCCCCCGCCCGGCGTCACCTCACTTCCGACGGTAACAGTCTCTGTGTGGGACACGCGCTGAAAACACATCACATGCCCCAGCTCCGTGGCTCCTATCACGGTCTTCCCCCTCACTGGGCTTTTAATATACTCGTGACTTTTCCCAACTAGAGTATAAGATCCATGAAGGTAGGAGCTTGACCGTTAAAATTCCTTTAAATCCCTTCAAGAACAAAATAGTGTCTCGTATATATAAAGTGTCCCCAAAAATGTCTGTTTCCCCAAAGTAATGTATTAGGACAAGTTAGTGGAGGCCATGCACAGGAGGTAACATGGGTTACGGGGAGCAAGCTGGCTCGCAAGCTCATCCGGGGCAGCAGCATGGGTACTGGACAGCGACTGGCTGTACTGAAGGACGTGACGGACTGCGTATTGATCAGCACCGATGCTAACGGTACTGTGGTCACATCACGTCATGTGGCTGTGTCCACACATGTGGGACATCACGTAGTGGCATGCTTGAAGCACCGTGGTATTCTTGGATTCCCGTTCAGCACACTCCAGCTCCGGGCCATGCCAACATGTGCATGCCCCTGTGTTCGTTATGCTGTTAGATATTTCTAGAACAAAACCCAGACACCTGAACTTCACCTCGTCCACACTGGAGCTCTCCTCCCACAAAACCTCATCGGCAATTCCTGCCCAGGCAGAGCATCTTGCGACTGGGCATGTAAGACCTGTTTATTTTGGGGTCCACTGTGTCCACAGGATGAGGTCTTCAGTCTGCCCTCCTGTGATGGCTCACTGAACGTGTCAACTTGGCAGGGGCACACGGGGAACCCACACGTGTGGTCACACATCACGGCGAGCGTGTCTGTGATCAGGTTTTCAGACTAGCATTAGGTATGCACACGGAGGAAAGCAGACTGTCCTCCCAGTTGTGGGTGGGTCTCGTCTAACGCATTGAAGGCCTGGAGAGAACAGAAAGGCTGAGTCTCTCTCCAGGAACAGAGAAGGTTTCCTGCCCGCCAGCCTTCAGGCTGAAACCGTACCACCTGCCATCCCAGGGCGCCAGCCTGGTGACTCACCTTGCAGATCCCGGGACCTGCCTGCCTCCATAACCGGATGAGCCAAGCCCTTATAATAAGCATCTTCCTATGGTTCTAGTTCTCTGGGGAGTTCCAACACACCTCCGGTGAGACCCAGAAAACTCAGGGGACGTGTCCATTCTCAGAAATGTTCTACTCCACTGGAAGCCCTTGCCACCACCCTCCTGCACACCAGCCAGAGACCCAGGGTCAAATCCACGTTCTCCTCTCTTGCTGCCCATGCAGAACCAGTGTCTAACACACAGAGTTGAGCAATGGTGCTGAGGAACAAGAAGCCTTTGAAGGCGAGGACTGTGAACTACAGACAGTGAGCCTCTTGCTTTGTTCTCGTTGGCACTTGAATGTTCTTGGTGGAGCCTCCTGCCACACCCCCGTCTGCTTGCCCCCAGCGTGGACTGCGGGGATGGGCCGGCACGTGAGCTGGGGGCTAATGCCTGAAGTCCTAAATGCCAGCCCCCCAGCCTGGACCCTCCCCCAACATGTCCCAAAGTCAGGACTCTTCCTGCCCTTCCTGCACGGGGAGCAGGCCAGGCATGGCTGGGGGCGGCCGCCGTGGTGCCCCCTGCCCCGAGCTCTGCCTGTGGGGCAGCAAGACCCCAGCGGAAGGGCAGATTCAATGTGGGGAATTCAGTGAGGGGAATGCAGGCCCCCAGGACTCTCGTTACTGAGGGGGCCGTTCTGCCCCTGGAGCTGCGGTCTAACAACACTGATGCATGCGAGGACACTGGGTTCTATTAGCCACAAACAATCAGGGGACCTCGGTGACTACTGTTGGCACCCTTCTCGCACGTTTGTGTCCCAAACGGGGAGGTGCGGTTGTCCTGCTGGGACCCGAGGCTGAGAATGGGACCAGAGAGGTCGCCTCTGTGCTCAGAGGAGTAGTAACACAGAACTTAGCATCTCACATCCCGACGACGGAACACAGTCGCTCCTGAACCGAAGGTCAGTCCCTCTCCCAGAACAACCCATGGGGGCACCACTCACACCTCCCGGGATGGGCTTCATGAAGGCGCAGCCACAAAGCTCTCCTCTCCTTCCACCCTGACGGTTCTGCAGTACTTACAGTTACCTAAAATGAGAACGTCTGTCAACTGATCCTGCACAAAGAACAGGAGAAACAGGCCCCAGGTTTGCACGGGAGGTACCGGAGTCACGGGCCATGCGCATCGCAGGAGGCAGAACCCAGTGGCCCACGTGCTCCAGACGGAACCCACCAGCAGCTCCTCCCGACGACACGCCTACCACGTCCGCGGCTTATCCTCGAGGGGGCAACGGGCTTTCTCCCTTCAGCCTGAGTGTTTACACACCGTCCACACTCCAGGACTGAGTTACGAGATCATAGCTTACGTCCCTCTCCCTACAGACTGTAAGGGACGGCCGTCAAACGCCTCACGTGCACCTGCAGTAAATGCGGGCTCGCCCGGGAATCACAGCCGGCGGATCTGTGGGACCAGGAAGGGCCAGGAGGGGCTTTCTGGAGTGTGGATGAACTCTGCCTCCTGACTAGCACCTGCGTCATGTGGGGCACACGTACCACTAAAAACAGTAAATTTGGCTTTCTGAGAGAAATAAATTATCATTTCTATCTCCATTAGGCTGGAAACAAAGAAGGACATTTGTGTCACTGGGAGGGCAAAATCTGCTTTGATTTATTTATTCAACTTTAGGAAACCGATAGGAACATAAGATGAATACTCCATAACCCTTGGCAAGTATTTCTCCATTCAAATAAAAACAAATGAGATTATGTTTTCACTTTAATTGGCTAGTATCAAACACCACATATTTTAATTGCATTTCCTCAAATAAGAATCCAGTGTTTATTTCTAAGGGAAGGCGTTCATCTTTCATCTACCAGTCATTCTGTTTGCCGTGGTGATCTGTGCGCGGTGGCCAGTGTTGCTGGCTGAGGGATTTTCAGCCTATTCTTGGTGTTCACCAGATGCACGGTTAAGGCTATACTACGAACCCCAAGACACCTGCACTAATTAGTTGAAAAAAAGTGTCATATACACATTTATGTTGCATAAAACTATTACAAGTGCGTAAATGTAAACTCATGTGGTCATTGGTATTCCGCTGTCATGGAATGGATTTCAGGAAAAGACACTATGGTCGCAGTAGATGTACAAAAACAGATTTACTGAAGACTATTCTGTGGAGGCAACGTGGAGAGGTAATTTATTTGCATAGCACCATATTTATTTCACCTTCCTGAATTAGAAAATGCGTTTTTGGTATTGACAATCCCGAATGAACATCAGAAAGATAATAAGAGTGCACAGCTCATTCCATCAGCCCACGGTCCTCTCCATGCTGAGACCTGCAGAGTCCTGATCTGGATTCACCTGAAGGTGTGAAAAGCAAGACGTGGGGTTTTCTTGGAAACCTGGAAGCACGGTCGTCCTGCTGATCTCAACAACAGGCCGCGTCTTCTCTCTCCCAAGAGCTACAGACTTTTTGGTAGTAAACACGCAGTGTTTTGGCTGCGACGCGCTCCACGAAGCCTGGCAGGAGACGGGCACTCTGGAAAGCTAGGCTCCCATCCCGATGCTACATCTAACTTCTCTGAAATAGTAAGTCATCTCGGGAATGACGGTTGCACGATGCATGGGATGTTACTTGTTTTGGGCACTTAAGGGATTAAGAAAGTAAGTGCATAAAACACTCTAGGCTCTTTGGCATATGAATGATGCAAAGGTGCGGGAAAGTCCCTTTATGTTTCTTTCTGGGGCCAGTTTCAGCGTGTGTGTGTTCAAACTTAACTCCTGATATAAACTGGCAGTTTTATGCAGAGGCACAAAATCGGTCTGGAGGGCCATCAAGCAAGGGATATGGAAAGAGCGAGGACCAGGCGTCAGGCAGCGCACACCACACCTCCAAACATAAGTAGTGACCCGAGGGGGCTCAAGAGGGCACGTTCTGCTTCTCTCGTGGCCAAGAACCAAGTGCTCAGGATGCTAACGAGGGTGCACGGTGACCTGGGGTCTTTCCCAGAATTAATACACCACCTGTATGTGCACACTTAGGCAAACTACTGTCTCCCTAAAATTCACTTTTTGTCGCCCTCAGGCAGTCCTCTGGGGCTCACAGTCCTCTCCAAGGGGGCCCCGGATCCCCACTTTAGCGGCCACACCTGGACCCTGACACCGTTCTTCGCTGGTCCCTTTGCTCACATTCAGCCCACGTGTCCCGTGATGAGTGGGCACCTGACCCCCCCCCCCGGGGCCATCACCAGGGCCCTTCACTTGGAGACATTTCCCTTCAAGATGGGGACCACGAGGCATTAATGCCTGCCTTTGATGGCTTTACCTATTTTCCGTGAGACTGAAATGTAATGGAATTAAATGTTGGCCAAGAGAAAAGGCGCCAATAAACAAAGCCGCAAGTAAGACACCAAACCAGGACGGCCAGTACCAGACGTCGACACTGCATGAACACGAGCCTGGACTCCAGTCTGCATGGACTTCAGGGAACAAGGAGGGTGCCTCTTGGCAACAGAGGGTGCAGTTTGGCCAGGGGAATGCCTGTTTTTCTATCTGGAGGGAGCTGATAAAACACTGAGGTTTGCTGAGGTAATTTCTCCCCTGAGCAAAAGATACTCCAGTAACATATGGAGAAAAGATAAATAAATATGTGGTTTTGGCAAAGAATCCAAAATAAAGTGGAGTCATGGGACACAAGGCATCCAAATAGCTGAACCGGGGCAAGGATCTAAATGCACCCATTCAAAATCTTAACTCCCTGAGTGTTGATCATTATAGGACCAGGACCTTTAGATGAAATAGATATACACATAGTGACCTTATGATAAATGAAATTTTCAACATTCCATGCACATGGGCCCTGCTCCTGGGCTCCCAGAGAAGCTACACTTTGGCCATTTACCAAGGTCAAAATGACTCGGCAAAACCTCAAAGCATGGGCCTTATTTCTACCCTGAGCTCACAGTGTACATCTGCTTAGTTAAAGAAAATAGCCAAAAAGGAGCATTCTGAGCACAAAAGATAAGAAAAAAGGAAGAAATCTCCCAGGTTCCCATAAGATTAAAGTCATACAGCCCCGCATGTACTAGAAAGGTAACGTTGGCAACTTTCTGAAATGTCCTCTGTCTCATGATTTTTAACTTCTTATGGAAAAAAAATATATAGAACCCTAGAGCAAATAATCCCTCCTGGAGCATTCTCTTCTTTGTGAAGACTGCGTCCCAGGCAGCCATCCTGACTTGGGCCCGGGAAAAACTCTCTTCCTACCAAAAGTTTGTTCATTTCGCATCCACACGTGTATCATTATGTAATCACATGTGATATATATATTAGAGTGCTCTCATAGTATATGGAGATTGTAGGTAACATAATTCTACATGTAATTATTTATCCATCTACATACAAATAGGGGGTCGGACTATGTTGGCTACATCGTCATACGCCAAGGAGGGTTGAATTATAACACCATGAATACAGACCAGCGTGGTCTCCAGGGCTGAGAGGCTCTTCCAGTTTCTACAGAAGGCCCCCCACGTGTGTGAATGTGACCTGTAAGGGGGTCCAAGACCCCCTGGCCACTGCCTTGCTGCCCGGCTTTGGGGATGCTTGGCTGCACCTGGCTCCAAGCTGCCTCTGGCCCAGCCTCTCCCTGGTTATCTCATGAGGATGTGGAAGGAGCGTGTCCACCACGCCCACCCTGGCTCAGGAGTCCCCACAGGACTGGGGTGACTGTCACACGCACCCCACTTTCTGTGCTGTTCTGCAAGGAGGCATCCCAGACACCTCCGGGCCGTGTGTCCTTGTTGCCTCCCGTGTCCGGCCCCACAAAGAAGAGCTGAGGAACCAGAAGGGGCAGTGCACAGAGACCAATGGGAGCCGAGCCCTGAGCCTGCCGCTAAACCAGTTACGTGCACGAGGATACGGGGAGGGCAGGATCTCTGAGCACCATCCCTTCCAGCAAGGACAGTTTCTTGCTTCATCCATCCTCGTGCACCTTGCTTAAATACTCAGAACAGACGTGCGGCGCTCCCGGGAGGCTGGGGAAGATGCCCCGAAGTCAGCTCCCATGGAGTGACACGTCCTGGTGGGCTCACCCAGGCGGCCCCCACTCCCAGCTGTGCTGGTGGGAGCCCGCGATACAGCCCCAGCCACACGGTAACAGGCGTGCATGCCCTGGGCGTGGAGAGAAGAGCTACAAACTCACGTGCCCTGCACGCACATGCAGCATAACTAAACCCCAGCTCGCTTCCACGCCAGCTTCTGGGAGAACGGCACGCACCGCTCAGTGCTGTCTCCGGGTGGGCCCAGAGCTGGCTTCTCCAAAGGGCTCATCGTTAGCCACATTCAGGCTCCAAGAGCTTGACAAAACCAAGTCACAGCAAAAGACCCAAGGGATGGACTTCCCACAAACAACGTGTGGGTCTCTCAGCCTCTCCCCCACACCCCGCACTGAGGGGCTCGTGCACGGAACTAGAACATCAGGTCCCCACTGTCAACGAGAGCCTAACTGACACGGGACATGCAACTTATTGGCAGAAGCAAGTACATCAGGGGATCAAATTAAGTTTTATAATACAGTTTTCTTTCCCTTTTCTTTCCTTTTTGATAAATGAAGGCTATGTCAGCCCACAAATACACTGCTAAAGCAATTTTTACAGCTGTTGATGTTCACCCAGGGTCCCCGGGGAGATGCGCCACAGAGGCTCATGGAAACTGAGCTCACACATTCACATCACGGCTCCATCTCCTCGTGACGAGCTGCGGGCTCAGGGTCACCTGCTTCTGCGGTTTAAGAAAAACCAAGGGCATGAAGACATTTCTGTGCTCACCCGAGGTTGCCAGTGGGTAATTTATGGCCCGTGGCCGAAGTATCATTACAAAAATTTCCATACTTAACAAAACAGATTCTCCCAGAGCGGGAGACAGGAGGTGGTAAATCGGGGGGGCGGGAGGGGGGAGCCGAGATCGATTTGATGGGAAACGGAGTCTATTTTTGTGCGTTAATCGGAACTGTCTACTATTGTCTGATGACTCTGTGGAGAAAACAATGGGGTTTTCATTCCCAGGCAAGAGAGAGAAACTGATTTATTGTCACCATAACAAGAAGGGCAAACGAGCCACAGGCCTCTGAAAGCTGCCTCCATCCACATCTGTGGCCTCGCGTCCTGCCCTTTGGGCACACGGGGTTCCCCACGGACTGTGTACCCCACGAAGGGAAAGGGGACTGGTGCCGGGCCCCGACGATGTGTGTGGAGACTCCTCACACCCCCCATCAATGTACTTCTTCCTCCTGTTTTTCCTTCTCCCTAGATTTCTGGAAAACCCAATTCCTAGCCAGTCTTCAGTGCTCACTCATAGCCCATGGGGCCTCCCTGCCCCACAGTCTCCTCGGGGCTCAGACCCCGAGTCTGACCCCACAGCAGCTGAGGAATATCTGTGACACCAGCAGGTCCCTCGAGGTGGCACCCAGTAACTGGCCCAGCCCAGAGCGCAAGGGGGACCAGACCGCATCCTTCACACCCGACCTGGTGCCCCGGGCCCGCCTGGCCGATGGCGGGCGTCTGTCAGGTGGATGGATGCTCCGCACAACAGAAGCCCAGGCACCAGCGGGTCCAGAGAACCCTGGATTCTGCAACGTCTTCACAGCCACTACCCTCAAGAATGCCACTGTCACACTTACAAAAGCAGCTTAAATGACACGCAGTCCAGGTTTAGATGCTAACCCAGTGTGGGCCATTACAATCGTCCCTTAGGAAGCAGGGCTGTGTTTCTGTTGAGGGCGCTGTGGGGCTGCCACGGGCTCTACCTGCCATCATTCACGGAGGAACACCGTGGGTCTGACGCCCGCGAGGCGCAGCCATGTAACAGGACCGGCGGCATCTGCAGGGGCCGTCCCTGTGCCGGTGCGACCACAGCCCGTGCGTGATTCCGTCCACGGCAAACACCACAGTGACCAGGGCAAGTGGAGGAAAACAGGCATGAGCCATCGCGTCAGAACGCCCGGGCAGGGCGAGTTGGATGCCAGCCACACGGCTCTCCTCTCCGAGGGGTTTGTGATCAACCTCATGGAACCCAAGGCTTTGAGTGATTTCTTCCTGTGAAATCAATGCACCTGCTTATTTTTTGTTTTTCTTTTGTTTTGTTTTTGGACACATATATCAGGAGGTTTTCATAAATGCTGGGTTTTTCTTTTGAAATGCAGAAGCGACTTAAATACCACCATCCCTTCATGGGAAGCTGGGAGCCATCCTGGTCATCACTGGGGACCTTCTGTTTCTGGCCCGATTACGTTGTCATATGATATCAGCGTGGAACCTCATGTCCCCAGAAAGGATAAAATCATTGAAAATCCAGACACCAGCAAACTGGAGACAGTGGTCATGGGTGGTTGCCCTGCCAGTGAAAATGCCAGGGTGAGCACAGAGTAAGGCGGTCCTGCCCCGTTGCACGGGACCCACTCTCCCCCTCACTGCACCTTCACAGAGGGCAAAACCCAGCAGCCAGAGGTCAAGCCAAGTGCTGACCTCCAAAATCAGACTGGCCAGGCCCAAGTCCTGGCTTGGGCCGAGGAGCGGGTCTGTAGACAGGTGTGCACCAAGCTGGGTGCACACGCAGGTGAGCTCGCCTCCAGGCCCGGCCGCCTGTTGGGGGGAGGCTGTGATGCAGGCTGTGGTTTAACCCACAGAAGCCCCAGGAAGGGCGGCGGGTGCCTGACATAACCAAGGAGCCCTGTCCATGGACAAAGCCCAGGAGATTCTTCGTGAAGTTCTCATGAACCAGCCACATTTCTTCCTGGTCGTGCCAGAGGGAAAAAATCCACAACTACAAAACGCTCAACAGTGCGTACAACCCCACCTGATAACATATGTCACTATCTAAAACGTGGGAGAAGTAATAAATCTTCCTGAAAAAAAAATTCATTTCCTAAAATTTCACATAGAGAAATTAGGCATTTTAGAAATGAAAACCACAGGAGAAAAATGAAAGTAATAGGAGCTACAAGTTCTGAAAATGTGTGTCTTTTTTTAAATGACAAAGCAAATCTTCATCATATTGTTTGTAAAATGTGCACAGGAAATCACTGAGCTGGAAACATAATTTTGACAAATAAAGGTACAAATTTTAAAAACGCGTCTATTCGTGCCAACGTACAGCAACCAAGTGATGCCATCAGGGCAGGGCTCAGGTCCTGCTTCCTTTGCAGAGACATTTCGACAGTCAGGATGGCGCCTGACAACAAGGATGCACTCGAATAAGCACCTGATGAAGGAATTAGTAAGTTAATTTCATTAGCACAATGCAGTTCACACCAATAAAGAGTAATAGACTCCCTGTGCAAGTCCGTGGTGCCTGTGTTCTTGCCCCGGAGTCCGTGTCACACCCAGGCCAGGGGGTTCTGGGTCCCCGTGGCCACGGCCGAGGGAGGGGTGGGGAGGAGTGGTAGGTTCCCCCAGCAGAACCTGCCAGCCAGCCTGCCTGTCTGCGTATCTTCGCCCCCTGTACCTCAGCTTTGCCAGGCTGAGGACGCGCAGCTGGGTCCTCCGGGGAGCCACACTGGGCCAAAGCCGAGGGCAGGCTGTGTGCACACGGGGAGGGCCCCCATGTGTCCTCACTAGCACCCAATGATCCCTGGGTTTGGCTTCGAGGAGGCACAATGGAAACCTTTACAAACTATGCGGTGGGGGTGCGCAGGATCAGTCTCAGATCTCAGGTCTCATCGCGGGGACACAGGTGCTGCTGGTAGTTTTTGTCCCTTATCTTAACTTCCAGTCTTTCCGACCTTCGGCCCTCGAAGACGCCCCACGAGCACTTCAGCCATTCCGTGGCATTCCCGTGGCCTGGCCCCGCTCCGTCCGTGGAGGCAGCACAGCCTGAACCTCCCACGGGTCTGGGTACGGGTCGTGCACCCTAGAAGGAGGAGCTGTGGGTGGTCAGGGGACATCTGTGGCTCCCACACAGGACGTGGCCGTGGGTGTCTGTCGCACTGAGGGAGCTCTTGGAGAAACATCTTCTACAAGGACCATTCGGAACAGCAGCTGATGAAGCCTGGGGCAGGAGGGCCCTGAGGTCTGCTTGGGGGACACGGCCCAAGGCAGCCCCAGGGCTGAGCATGCCCACAGCCTTCCCATCTGTCCTCTGTCCCTGTCTTGATCTCAGGAGGGCCGCTCCCCACTCACCCCGCTGCTGCCGAGGGACAGAAGGTAGAAAGGCCCCGCACCTAAGGAAGCCACGCTACCTTCCCAGAGGGCGTGGCACCTGCTCATTCTCTGCTCCCTGCTCCCCGCCCGCCTGCACCCAGTGGGCAACAACCCTCTGCGCCTCGCCCGCGGGGCTGACCCACATCTGGAGTTCGAGTCCACCGGGGAAGTGTCCCAGCGCTGGTCCTGGGGGATCATGTGCCTGCAGCACCGGGGCCCACGGGACCACGGCCCGGCTCCAGAAAGCATCACAGGACTGGCCCTGCCAACACTTACAGCAGCAACTTGAGTCGGGATGACCCCGTTTCAAAAGTAGACTATCTGACACTTGGGTCCCAGATGAGACTACTGACACCTCGAAACCTGTTCTCATGACTTTCCAGAGGCCGGCACGTGGCCGTGGCAGCACCCACAGTGGAAACACGGGGCTGGCGGCCCCACTTTGGTAAACACCATGCAGAATTCAGCAACCACAGGGCCACACAAACAACCACACTCAGACCGCCATCCCTGAATCAGGGGATTCCACACAGACGATGGATTCCAAAGCTGTATCATGGCTTGAAGGCCATGAAATATAAAACAAAACAAAAAAAAAAACAAAAAACACTATAAACCCCAAGCCCTAATTCAGGATTGAAATGTGTGTACATTCACATTTCAAGTTATTTACACTAAAGAGCACATATGATTACGAGATCACTGTACAGTTCATATCCTGAAAATTTTGAAACCCATTTGATTCTTCCTGTGTTTACACTTTCTATTCCTAACAACACAAGAGAGTGAGTTGAGCGAGTTGCCTGCTTTCCTTGAGTAAGAGGAAAGAGATCCCCGGAGTGGATCTGTTTCCCTCGCCGAACACAGAGCTTCTGCCCCTGAGGTGACGTCGTCTCCACCGCGGCTGTGGGTGCACCTCGGCCACGGCTCGCGTCACATCCACAGGAAACACGTCCTCACAGACGCCAGCACACGGCAGGCATCGCTCAAATGTCTTCACTCCAATGGATGCACTGCCGCCTCGCTGGGTCTCCGACCTGCTCGCCTGACAGGTGCCACCACTGACACACAGGAACTCTAAGTAGGAATCGACTCCCGCCTTGCCCCGGGCCACTGATTCGGCACCTCCAGGGAAGGGCCAGCCCACGGGGTCCCAAGGCGGACCCGCCTGTGGATCTGGCCCCACTTGCTGGCTGCACCAGGGGAAGCATCAGTGTTTGCTCCTTGTAGAGAAGAACCTGCCAAGGGGCAGGCCACGTCGGCACATGGTTGGCTGGTGGGCTCTTAATGTGGATTTGAAAGCATTTCCCCCAGGGGGCTGGTTATCGCCTGTGTGCGGACCCTACCCCTCCCGACCTCAGGCTGAGGGCACCGCACCTGCTCTATCGGTTTCGTGCGAGTCTCAGCTTCCTGACCCCATTATGGAGAATCTCTGATCACAAAGCTGAGAAGCTCCATAAGCTCTGCCCGCCCCCCTCGCCCCAGCAGTCCCGAGGGGATGCCCTGGGCGAGGGACAGTTACGCTATACGTGGGTGAGCCAGTGCTGGAGCCTGGAGCTCTGCACGCGGGAGACACAGGTGTGCTGGCTGACGGCCCCCATGCAGCCCGGGTGTCCCATCAGACCAGTCTTAGTTATCATCACTGGTCATCTGTAACAACCACCATAAAACGGAGCCTGTGCTCACAGGCCAAGGAGAACACCGTCTTCCTTGGATGCCATCAGGAACACCCCAGACAGAAACAGACCCACTAGATACTGTGCAATTATACAACACGTTCAGCAAGATTCTTGAGACCATTGTCTAATTTTGCTATAACTCAGGGCAGGGGGTAATAATTTGTTAAGTGAAAAACCTGGAGTGTTATCCATGCTCACTTACCTGGTTGCAAGAATGATTCTCAAAAACAAACACGACCAAAATGGAAACAAAGTCAAGGCTGGTCTTCCAGACAGTGCAAAAAGTTGTGCCACCGCGCCTCCCCGGGAGGTTGGTCCTCAGAAGACCCAGGGCTGTGTGGCTTTGTGCTTTGGAGTGTGTGCCTCACCGGCCTCGGGCCCCCCGGCCCTGCAGGGAGCCTTCCTCAGCACACAGATCGAGGTAAAAGCCATGGAGAGCCGTCTGTGTAAGAACTAAGTCACTGCCTCAAAGCTGGTGAGATCCAGAGCAGAAAAACATCCGTAGTAAACCTTCTCTATTTACAACATCATCACAAAAGATCTCCCTAACTAAAGAGAAATCCCCAAGGCCAGAGAAGGTCTCCCGTGCACATGCCCCGGAAAACGAGAAGGCAGGGCCCACTGCTCCCTGGCCTGGCCCCCGAGGGTGCCACCCCTGGCTCCCGGAGCAGATGGGGGCTCGGAGAATCTGGGGACCGGGGACTGTGCAGTGCCAGACATCATGGGGTGTTCAGAGGGTTTCCACCAAGGTGAGACCCTTTTCTACAAGTGTGTGTTACAAGAAAATGCCAACCTCTAACTCACAGCCTGGGTGTTAGGTAGCCGCGTTGCCCTCGATGGTGGGACGAGGGTCCAGGACTCCCACGGACCAGCTGTGCGGGCTCCAGGCCACAAGAGGTGGAAGCTCTCTCATGGTCGCCCCCAAGTGGGGCCCGCCTTTACCATCATCATCAACAAAAAAGGCGAGGGGGCTGCCCCCTCACATCCAGACTACACACACAGCGCACCTGACGCTTTCACAAGGGGGCACCCTCAGTTCCGCTGAGAAAGCACACGGGGCACCTGGGTCGGGTGACTTGCAGAATGGCCTGCAGGTAACGCCTGAGGCTGGGATGCTGTTCACCCCCGTCCATGGGAATCATGAAAGCCAGGGAAAAGCCCTCACCTGTTCCATGAATGCGGCCCTACAGTTCCCCATTCGTGACGGAGGTTGGAGGACCAGAGTCCAGCAAGACCTGCTGACCACATGCAGGATGGGAATGTACTCAGAAGGACAAAGCGCCTTCCTCATCTCATCTCGGGGACCTTGGACCCATGTGGGTGGAAGGCTGAGCACGCAGGGGCATGCTAGTTACGAGTGGTTCAGTCTCACACATAACTCCCTGGAGACCCAGCTCCCGGAAGCCTGCACAACGCTCTGACATAATAAAGTCCTGACCACTGTGTGTGGATTGACTTGCCATGTGTGATACATCCCAGAAACCAAGACACGTCCTCCATCTCACAGAACACGCCAATTCTGGAAAAACACAGTTTCCTTAGAAAACCACCTTCGTTTTTCCTGATACCTGGTCCTCACAAAGTTTAACGACAACATTTTCCTTAAAGGACAAAAGAATAAGAGACATTCGAGAAACACAGAGCGATCATTTGATTTCATAGATGGAAAAAGCACCAAAAACAAAATCAAAATTACAAGAATTTCACAAGTAAATTTAAGAGAACCACAACATTTTCTGTGTTTTTTATAACGGATAGCTTCTAGAAGTCATAAACATCCTTCGAAGATAAAATGACAGGCTTGCTTTCTCCCCCTCAAGGGTAACAGGATGGCCCCCGCCGTCTCTCCCTTTGGCGCCAACCCCCAGGAGCCCGCGTCTGACAGAAACACAGAAAGGAAATGACCCCCGTGGGGAGTCGCGTACCTTTAAACAGGGTCAGTCCACGTAGATTGCCTTTGATTTTAGTCAGCTTCAGTTCCATGGGGCAGGCCCGACCTTCTACTCATGTCCTTTGTTAAGTGGGAAGGAAAGGTTCCACTAAAGTGATCCCCTAAAGTGATCAATATACAAGAAAGTAAAGTGCACAGTTGTCGATGTGGACCGAGTCAGGACAAACTTTCAGGGGCGGGTGTGAGACGAGCCACTGGCATCCACATGGCCCCTCAACATGGGCCGCTCATTGCCAAGGGCAACACCACCGCTCACCACGAGGTGTCCGTGAGCATCAGGTACCAGTGGTGGTCGGTGGCTCTGAGCAACTTGGCAAAAAATGGGGTGACGTCTACAGAAAGCCAATCATTTGATTGTTGTTGTCCAAAGTCATGAAAAGAGCCATTTCTACATATGAAAATAGGTTTATAAAGTAACTCGTACACATCCCCTGAAATGTATAATTATATACAAAATCGATTATTACCCAAGGTTATTGAAGGCGTAGTGGTTTCAGCTGTCAATCAAGTATCCATAAAAGTCGGCATTCTCAAGCACAAAGGAAACATCTGAGCACACACATCACAAGGGAAAAGACAGACCACGGACATGCTCATCATGCACACGCAGATGCGTGTACGCGCACGCACACACGGTCACGGTCCCTGCCATTGGCTCAGGGTCATGCAAAGTGGGAGCGCCAATACTGTGCACTGTCTCAGTTCTTAAATTTCAAGAATGTATGTGGTAGCCACAGCATTACTTTATTAATAAAATAGTAATTAATTTATTTTAACTGGCAAGTTTAGACTGACCAAACATGGTATCCGTGACTCTGCCAACGGCCCGTGGATGCACAGCAGCACAGCCCATCAGGAGGAGCAAAGCGACCAGGCTGGATCTGTGTGTGTGTGTCATGGCTCTGCCGCCCCCTCCCTGTGTGTGAGCTCGGGCAGCAGTGCGTTTCTTGGGGAGCAGTGTCCTCCCCTGAGAACCAGCACCTTACCCTGTGCTATGCAGATGTTGCTGAAGACAGAACAACGTGGAGGATCAAGTCTACCTTCCCGGGTGCCCTGGGATGAGCTAGAGCTCAGAAGACCCCTGCGCGGGCCCGTGGCCTACCACACACTCAGACACAGGAGGCCCCTCATCTCCCCTTGGACCCAAGTGTGACGCGGTTTACGGGACATGTTCAAGTTGGGAAATCCCGGGCACATGTCAGCGACTTATCTGTGTGATGCTGCCGTGTGTTATTTTCAGTTTTATGGAGAACCTGTTGCTTAGCACCTTTGCCAAAGAGTATGGCCACTGGGAGCCGCCAGGACAGACACGGTAAGCAGACGTCAGCCCTGCTCCGATGGCCCTGGTCCGATGTCCACAGCACACGGCAGAACCTGCCAGCCATCCGCCATGCCCACAAAATTCAGTCTAAAGCTGACATTGGTCGGTGTGGTTTGTGAGCAGAGGTAGGAACAAACTGCAGACCTAAGGGGTCCATGGAACAAAAAGTTGGGATGTTTGCTTTCTGATCATGATTCAACCCTCTGAGCTTGTGTCCTGAAAAGTGACACTGAATCTCTCAGGGACACAGCCTCCTGGAAGGTGGGGCCCATGGCTGTCCTACGGAGTTCACTCTAGCAGCCCAAGTGTTGACCGAACCACTGGCTGACCTTAAAATGAGAACTATGTCGCCTGAGTCACGTGGTTAATTATGTGCATGCACCAAATGTGAACGTGCACTGGGCACACGGCACCCTCTGGCTCTCCTGCCCCCGCGTGCGTGGCCTCGGCCATTCACAGACCCAGGAAGACTGTGTTCTTGCTACTGTCAGTAAGTCCAAAAGCCCAGGGCAGACCACAGGATTCAGAAGAGCAAGTCACCAATACTTGGTTAACTGAGTGCCACCAACCTCCTCCGAGAAGCCCTACACCCCAGCGGCCCCAGGGTGCAGACACAGCCAGACCAGGGTGGGGCTGGGAAGGCGGGAATCTGTGGAAAGGTTACCTGTCAAGAACAGCTAACCCACTCAGGACTTGAAGTGGACAGTGCAATCCTCCTGAGGCTCAGCCTCTTCGCGCTGACGACGCAGAGGAGGAGGCCTGGTCTGCTAGTGTCATGTCTATACCACGTGACATCATGCCTACACCATGAGGCTCACCAGGAGGCCGCCAAATGGGAGCTCCCAGCATCCATCACAGGCGCTAAGCGAGAGCACAAGGACCACATCTCAGGGGCGAGGGGCAGCGCTGTCCACGGAACAGCGCAGGACCAATGTTCTCTACCGTGGTGCACTGGAAGGATGAAGCGTGCTTTGGACGTTGTTAGACCTCACCTCTGCCCCTGGCTCTGTCCGTCAGGCTATGCAGCTCTGGACAATTTAGTACTTTTCCCCAGGGCCATGCAAGTCACAGAGCCAATCTCAGGATTGAAGGAGGTTAAGATATAAGTGTGTAGCCCAGGCTTTGGCTCAGGGCGAGGATGAAAGCAGATGTGTGTAAACTGCCTGCCCCAAGGCAGCGTCCAGAACAGATACCGCTCCCCACCTCCCGGGAGACCCCGATGTGGGGGCACCTCCACAGCGGCTCTGGCTCTCTCAGTGAGGCAGGGCCAAGTGTGGAAGACGACACACACCGAGCTCCCAGAATTAAGACTAACCCTTGCGGGAATCTGGGGAGGCAGTTCCCAGGGCTCCGCGCCAGAGGAGGGATGACTCGGTGCACGGGAGGCTCGTGGGATGGACCAGTGGAGCTGTGCCCCAGCATCCTCCGGATGTTGCCCAGCCCACAGAGGCTCCAGGGGACAGCCCTTCACATTCGCACGGCCGCCCCCCTTCAAAGACTGCTCCGTTATTTTAAGAGCATGACTCACTGAATGGAAGATGGAGTCGTCAGGGACATGGACGGGGGAGGAAACCGCAGCCGTAGAATCAGCCCGGGGCCAGGCGAGCTGCGGAAACAAGGATGTCGGAGGTCCACATAGGGCGGCTTCCCCAAGTTACTCCCCATCAGGATGTGGCCAAAGGGACAGTGTGGGAGAAGGAATCAGGTGCCTGCGTCGACTGCCATGACACAGTCCCTTATAGCACCCAGGGTTCTGCAGCCTCTGCGCACCTGCGCCCACCTCTCAGGATCACCATCCCTCACACATCCATCCATCCATCTGCTCACTCACTCAGCAGGCAATTACTGAGCCTCATGTGTCCGTCCGTCCATCCATCCATCCACTCACTCACTCAGCAGGCATTTACTGAGCTTCATGCATCCGTCCATCCATCCATCCATCTGCTCGCTCACTCAGTGGGCATTTACTGAGCCTCATGCATCTGTCCATCCATCCGTCCACTAGCTCACTCAGCAGGCATTTACTGAGCCTCATGCGTCCGTCTGTCCATCCATCCACTAGCTCACTCAGCAGGCATTTATTGAGCCTCATGCGTCCATCTGTCCATCTGCTCGCTCACTCAGTGGGCATTTACTGACCCTCATGCGTCTGTCCATCCATCCATCCATCTGCTTGCTCACTCAGTGGGCATTTACTGAGCCTCATGTGTCCATCCATCCATCCGTCTACTAGCTCACTCAGTGGGCATTTACTGAGCCTCATGCATCTATCCGTCCATCCATCCACTAGCTCACTCAGCAGGCATTTACTGAGCCTCATGAATCCGTCTGTCCATCCGTTCACTCCCTCAGTGGGCATTTACTGAGCCTCATGCGTCCATCTGTCCATCCCTCCATCCACTCGCTCACTCAGCGGGCATTTACTGAGCCTCACGCGTCTTCCCGTCCATCCATCCATCCACTCACTCACCAGCAGGTGTTTACCGAGCCTTATGCATCCGTCCGTCTGTCCACTTGCTCACTCAGCGGGCGTTTACTGAGCCTCACGGTGTCGGGAGGGGGCCTCTGGGAGGCAGTGAGGTCACTGGGGCAAGGTCCTCATGATGGGGTCAGTGCCCTATAATAGGAGACATGAGCTCCACACCCATGTCAGGACTCAGCGAGAAGACAGCGTCTACGAACCATGAAGACGTCCTGTCCAGGCCCCAGATCTTGGGTGTCCAGGTTCCAGAACCATGAGCGAGAAACATCTGTGTTTACAAGACCCCCTCTGTGCTGTCCCGTCATCACTGACCCAAACAGACAGACTCACGGTCGGCTAGGAGTAGACACTCCAGGCCAGACTCTAGGTTTTGGCCACCAGTGACCCTGATGCCGCGTGCAGATCCGCGTGTTTAGCTGACAGAGTGCTCAATGCAGGCAGCACGACAGCCCTTTAAGAAGCCCATGGCGAGCAGTGTCCAGACCCCCAATCCTGGGGAAGGAGACCTCTACCCCCAGGCGACAGGATCACAAGTCCGGCGGTGCGGGCGTCTCCCCCACTCCCGGCTGCTGCCCTCACGCCAGGCCCAATGTGGCCGTAATTAGAAAGGAAAGGAGAGAACTCAGGAGACAGGGTGGAAGGAGACGCAGGGCAGGCAGAGGAGGGGAGCTGTCGGAGGTGAGCGGGCGAGGGGAGCCCAGGCAGAGGCACCAAGACGTCAAGAGTTTTCTCACAGACCAGCCCGACCCCACGCAGAGCGGGGGCTTCACCTGCTCATGGACGTCTCGGTGGCTGCACAGCTGATCCTGCAAGCCCAAAGGTATGGCCCTGTGTGGGCGTACAGAGGGAGCGGGCAGCCCGCCCAGCCTCACGAGACAGCACTTTCAGCAATGTAGACCGAATGTCTGTGTCCCCCCAAAACTCACATGTTGACACCTGACTCCCAAATGTGATGGGATGGGGGGGCCTTCCAGAGGGAGATGAGGTCATGAGGGTGGGGGCCCCGCGATGGGACCAGTGGCCTCATCAGAGAGACTCCAGAGCCCTGAGCTCCACCTCCACGTGACGACACATGGAGAAGACGCTGTCTATGAACCAGGAAGGAGTCTCACCAGACCCCAGGTCTGCCAGCACCTGGATCCCAGACATCCAGCCCCCAGAATGGAGAGAGCCACCGCGTCCGGGGTGCTCTAAGAGCCCGATGGACAAGACAGGGCTCGAGGACTGAGTCACGAGATGCTGAGGGACAGACAACATTCACAGGCAGAGGTGACAGCACCTGTCCAAGAAGGTGGGCACACAGGGAGGTGGAGCCTACTCTGGACCGTGGCACAAGGAGGCACCTAACGGAACGCAGAGTGGAAGGCGGGCGGGTCTGAAGCTGGTGCATGCCCAGTACCTTGTGGACGTGCCGGCTCTATCCTCAGGCTGCCATGCAGGGCCACGGCGGGCCTGGGGAACCAAGGCCGGCACTGAGGCAGGACGCACCCTCAACAGGGCCTGCGATGAGCTCCTCACAGAGCCACAGAAGTAGGTGAGCTCACCACAGGAAACGTGCCACAACACAACAGGGGGCTGAGAACAGACCCCTGGGGGCCCCTCCTGATGGGCCAGGGATGGAGATAAGTGCTGGGTCACTGCATCCTAACAAGAAAGGATGGTCCAGCGAGATCCACACGGGGGGGCCTCTAGGTTGGCCAGAAGGTCCCAGGTGACAAAAGGGAGGCAGCTTGAATGAGCAGGCTGGAAGAGCCAGGGTCAGACGGGAGGCGAACGACGGGGGGAAGGTGAGCAGAGATCTTCCCTGGGGACCCGCCTGTGTCTCATCCAGGTGCAGACAGCCCAGCCCTCTCTCTGCCCAGCCCCTGGCTTCCGCCATCCCATCTTCATGCTGTGCAGGCCGAGGCCCCGTAGCCCTGCCATGGAGTCAAAGGAGCCGCTGGCCGTGGGCAGACGCTCCCGGGTGCACCTGTTGACTCCCAAGGGCCGGGGAGCAGCACCCCCACATGATGAGCCTCAACACGGGCTGGGCGGCAGCTGTGAGCCACTGAGACCATCCGCTGAGCACCACAGCCGGCTCACCTGGGCTCGGGAGGGTTGATGGCTACATTCTCCAGAATGACACAAGCCGGGGTTAAACATGGCCATTCCTAACAACGGTGTGTAATGGACTTACACTCAAATGAGTCACACTAAAGCCAAGGTAGTAAACCCTAAAACTCGCCAGCCCCTGGCTCCTGCCCTACACCATCTGGCCACAGCTACAGACCGTGGTGTCTGCCCACCGGCTCCAAAGCAGCCATGGTGGGCGCCTGAAACCACAGAAGTCGGCAAACTCAGGGCTTTTACCTGCGTGGCGCCTGTGCTTCACGGGCATGCCACCGGCTTCCACGTGAACCAGAGGTCTGTGCCCTCTCCGAAAGTGGGGAGCTCAGAGGATGCTAGCAGAGACACTGGCCATTAAAGACAGCTGGAGATGCGGGAGTTTTACAACCTGGGAAACTGAGGCCTGGCGGGGTTTCTGCCGTGTCCGCCACATGGACGCCCCACGGGTTCCAGGGCCAGAAGGAGCCCGTGCCCGGCCAAGCCTAGGAGTCTGTGTGGCTCCCCTTCCTCCCCTGCTTATCTCAGCTGCGCTGGGGGGGGGAGTTGCCTAGCAACCTGCCTACACCGCATTGCAAATCTGCTGCCTGAAATAAACTCCTGCAATACGTGCTTTTTCGGAAAGTTCCGCTGGACATTTTTAGAATGAATTTCCTAAGGTTTCTGAATGATGTCACGGGTGCTGAGGAGCTGCAGGAAGTGCAGGTCATGGTGCCTGCTCCGTTTCCTGCTCTGAGAAAGTCGGGGGCCCCGGTCACCCAGCAAAATCCCGGTGACCTTCTGGGGATACGACGCTCTCTGGGAGGCGGGAGCGGGGTCGGGCGGAGAGATGGGACGGGCGGAGGACGGCCCACCGGCGCATGCGCTCGTGCGCTTGTTCACGGGTGTGCACAGAAGCCCACTGTGTGCCAACGGGGGGCTCCCCAGGGGCAGGCTCGGGGCACAGCGGGGGCATCAGGGAGGGTACCGGGGCCACAGGGCGCCTGGGGGCAGAGTCATGAGGGCAGGATGGCCGCCCCGTCCGCAGACCCATCCTGACAACGCTCAGGCTTGCCTTTCTCCTCCGGGTCCAGACAAGGCACTCGGGTCATCTGCCAGGTTAGCAAGTCCCCCTACACGTGATGAAAACGCCTCTCCCCGCCCTCCCGTACACCTGGAGACCTCATCAGAATGGGCACCCTGTGACCTCGTGAGAAGGGAAAGCAGTTTGGGGGCCTCACGGCAGGGGCTCTGTTTGTGTGCCTGAGGGCAGCCTTGCTGTTACCGTTCCAAGGTTTGGGGCAGCATCAGGGGCGGGCACCCCAGGCTCAGACATTCTGAGGGGAGGCCAGGGCTGGGCAGGCCCGGGAGCAGAGCCCTCGCCCTCCCACAGCCACCCCTGAGGGGCTGTATGGGCACCATGGACGCACTCTGTCACCAGCTCCCTGACACCATGGTTCCCTCTGCGTGGACGCAGCCTCCCCGTCCGTGCGGGCCCCTCAGTGGGGCTGGGGGCCCCGCAGGGAGCGCCTGTGTGATTTGGCAGAGGGCCAGGCATGCTCTGCTGATGGGGGACAGTAGGGCTGTGGCGTCAGCCGCACTCCCAGACCACCCGAGCCAACGCTGACAGGACCTGGTAATCACTGACTAGGAGGTCAAGGGCCGGGGAGACTCCTCGGCTCGTCTTACCAAACTGCGTGGAAGGGGGGCTGCCATCCAGAGACGGGACATGGGTGTCAGGGAGTGACACGCAAGGGAAATCTCGAGTCTGCCATCAGACATGCTCAATTTGGTGTCAGAGGGCGTGGGAGAGCGCCAAGCCGATACTGGACTCACGTGTCTGACACCCAGAGGAGAGGTGCCAGATGTGTGAACCCGAGAGGTACGGACGGAGAGGGCACAATCGCAGTGGGACAGAGCAGCGGCAATCCCGGAGCACACCCTGCGCAGCTGACTCCACTCACGGGGGCTGAGACAGAGCCACAAGCCCCCGACTAGCCCCAGCGCCCCGTGTCCTGTGTCCTCCTGCTCAGCCACACAGCCCCAAAGTGGGGACGAGCTCTTCTCTTACCAGAGAGTAAATGGCACCTCCAGGTACCCAGGCCACAGGGTTTGGGTGTGCCACCAAGTTCTCGGCACCAGGGTGTAAGAGCAGTGGTGTGTGGAACATTCCAGAAGTGACCAGAAGAAGGGGTGTGTTTTCAGGAATGTGCATGTGGCGACCACAGCTGGACCACATCCCAGCTTTCTGGGGCCACATGGACAAGAACCATTCCCTTGGGAAGCTGCACGGAATTCTTAGCAGCTTGCTCCAGGTCGACGAACAGCTGACGCACCAGCCTGGGCACCCACACTCGGGGTGTGTGTGCGAGTGTCAAACCGGACATCTTAAGCTACCAATAAGTTTTCCATCATAGCCAGACAGTAATTGCAACCGGGTCCGTCTGCATACCTAGATTCTAAGTGTACAGCCGGGTCCGTGCACATACCTAGATTCTAAGTGTACAGCTGGGTCCGTGTGCATACATAGATTCTGAGAGTACAGCCGGGTCCGTCTGCATACCTAGATTCTAAGCGTACAGCCGGGTCCGGGTGCATACCTAGATTCTAAGCGTACAGCCGGGTCCGTCTGCATACCTAGATTCTGAGAGTACAGCCGGGTCCGTCTGCATACCTAGATTCTAAGTGTACAGCCGGGTCCGTGCGCATACCTAGATTCTAAGCGTACAGCCGGGTCCGTGTGCATACCTAGATTCTAAGCGTACAGCCGGGTCCGTGTGCATACCTAGATTCTAAGCCTACAGCCGGGTCCGTGCGCATACCTAGATTCTAAGTGTACAGCCGGGTCCGTGTGCATACCTAGATTCTAAGCGTACAGCCGGGTCCGTGTGCATACCTAGATTCTAAGCCGACAGCCGGGTCCGTGCGCATACCTAGATTCTAAGTGTACATGAAAGCATGTTGGCTTAGCAGCTCTGATGTTACGGTGCCCACTGGACAGACAAGAAGGAGTTACAGAAACTATGACTATTTCTATCTATCTCTGAGAAAGACAGAATTGACATCAAACCCACTAACTACGACCACATACACGCTGAAAATGTGTAGGGAATAAATGGGTCTAGGCATCCACCTGGGGACCTGGGTCTCTGAACCTCAGGAAACACTCCTGGAAGATTCACATCGTGTAGTGATACAAAGCAAAACAGTCTGAGGTATATGTGTCGTGTGTGTGTGTGCACGCATGTGTGCACGTGTGTGAACATGCATGTGTGAGAGTGTGCATGGGCGTGCACGTGTGAGTGTTCAGGTGTGCGAATGTGTGCATTGGGCATGAGTGTACATGAGTATGCACATGTGAGTACACGTGTGTGTAAGCACATGTGTGCATGAGTGTGTAGGTTGTGAACATGCATGTGCATTGTGCATGAGTACACGCCATGTGCATAAGCATGTGCAGGTATGCGGGTGCATGTGTGAATGTGTATGTACACGGGGCATGTTCATGTGTGAGAGCATGCATGTGAATGTGCGTGTGTGTGTGTGCATGACTAGATGGGCCAGGCTTCATGCTGGTTTTTACCTTCAATCCCTTGACCACACACCACTGTCATCTAGGGACCCACAGGGCTCAAGGAAGTCTTGGTCTTGGCGCCAGCACTATTGTATACAGGAAGGGAGCATGACTAACTCCCCACTCCTTGTAACTCACCCGGGGCTGTACTGCCTTGCTTGGAAAGAGGCAGGTCTGAGGAATGGTGGAAATCACCATGAGATAACGCCTAGGAATCTTGGAGAGGCAAGATTCATTCCTCCAAAACAAACTCAATTCAGTTGAAAAATGCTCCATGTATGAAAGAATGTCAGGAGAGACAGGAAGACCCCAGTGGCACTCAGAAGACACCTGGAAACCAGCTGAAGCGTCCTGACAATGGCCAGCCTCTTGGGAGGGCACCATGCACAACACTCTTCATGGGCACGGGGCCACAAGCGCCTGTTGAACCCTTTACGGGAAAGACCAAAGACCACGACTCTGTGGCAAGAGACCTCCAGACGGCCTCCCATGGCCATACACGTCTGAATCCCAGTGAGCTTGTTGGAGGTGCTAGAAACAGTCACAGAATTGTCCTCCTACGGAGACAGAGAGTGGCATGGGGCATGTTACCCCCATGGCTAGAAATGCTTGTGTGCACCTGAAGGCTAACTCACATGCACCCCACCTTTGGAAGTGGCTCAACTCCCAGGAAAAGGTGGACTGATCATGCCCCAAAGTGGAAGCAGAAACGCTAGGGGCTCTCCAAATCCAGCTGGAATACCGGCGCCCTTTGAATGAATCCACTGGCAATAGAAAAAAGTTGCTATACTCTTAATTGTCATAAACACAGAGTAACGAAGCCTATTTAAAGGCGTGTCAGAGTACAGCTTTGATTTTCTCTGTTCATGCATTAGATGCAGAGAGAACAAAGCCAGCTTCTGTTTGGATGGAAGACTATTTACTTAGCTCATCTTCAGCAAGAGCTAAATATTCTCAAGGTCCTAAATATTTCCTCATACAAGACAAGACCACTTTTAATTTCACCTATTGACCTTAATACCTGAGTGTGTTTAGGTTTACATACCAAGAGGGGGAAATTCTGATTTTTACACTTGCTTTCTTTGCCTATCGATCTTTTTCAAGGCATTCACCTATTCTCAGTTGCCTCCCAACCATGTGTCATTGACACTGAACTCCTAGATTCCACCCGTGCCCGTGACATCCCTATCTGGTCCCTGGCACATCTCCACCACATCACAGCCAAGGAAACAAGGCAAAAGCTGGTTGGGCAGATTTCAGAGGCTGACATTCCCTGCCTTCCTGAAGGGGAAACATACTGCTTTGGGGGCACCCATCCTTAAGAAGCATCCTGCTGAGAGGTGCTTTGGTGGCTCAGTCGGTTAACTGTCCGACTCCTGATTTCAGCTCAGGTCATGATCTCAGGGTCATGGGATCGAGCCCCACATTGAGCTCTGCACTCAGCATGGAGTCTGCTTGGGAGTCTCCTTCTTCCTCTGCCCCTCTCCCCACTCGTGCATGCACGTGCTCTCTCACTCTTAAATACATACATACATACATACATACATACATAAAATCTTTAGAAAACAGCATGATGAAATAAGGCAAAGTGCAAGGACGTGAACATGAAACAGAGGAAGGCTACATCTGGAAGAGGCATCACATCGTAAAGGAAGGCTGTGGTCAGCCAGATGCAGCAAGTGAGGCAAACCACCAGCGCTCTTGTTTACGGAGGACCTGAGTACCCTAAAGCAGAATGGCATTCAAACTCAGGAAGTATAACGCAAAGGCTAACGAACGTCTCTCAAGCGCCAGAAGTGAAGACCTGCCGCCAGGGTCTCCCCACCTGCAGTGCCAGGCAGGGATCCTGCCCCCAAACCCAGTGGGCAGAGGTCCCTAGGCTGAGCTTGCTCAAGGGATGGAGAAACTAAGAATGTGTGTGGTGCCTCCCATCACACCTGCCAGGATCCACACCCTTGTCCCCTGGTCCAAGTCAGTCTGACATTGGCTGATCTCACACAGAACAGCATGTGCTCTAAACTTAAACATCAAAGAAGCAGCATCAAGATTTAAGATAAGGCTTTGCTTTAAACTGGGTATTTCCAAACCATAGCAACAATGGACAAGACTGAATTACTCTGGATCCCCCAACTCTGAAGGATGATGTGTTAGTATGCATTAAAAAAGGGCAGAAAATCACAATCACAGAAGACAGAGATTTGCCCTCTATGAAAATCCAGCAGCTACGTGCTTTTATAAAGTTTGGGGTAACTTCAAATGAGGAGCACACGGCAAATCACCAATATCAAACCAGATGGCTGCACTTGGACATTTTAAGGATTGAATGCATCACAGTAATATACAGGGTAATTATAAAGTCATTTGAGCAAAATATAAACTGCGCAGCAAAGCAAATGATAGCAATCCTAGGTTCAAAGACACGATTCTCCCCTGGGAACCTGGTCTAGCAACTCCTCTATTTTTTCTTGGTCACAGAGTGACCAACACCTGCCTAAAAGATATAAGAATTTTTGTCCCAAAACAAATCTATTAAAACATTTTTTGCATGTTCCTCTGTTTTGATGAGAATAGTAGGTATGACTCCCCTTTTAGCTGAATTATCTGCAAATAAAGAACTGCTCTTATCCCAAGACAAAGCAAAGAAAACCCATCGGAAGAAAACTAAAATACTGAATTAGGCACATTTAAGTTTTCTTGTTTCTCTTTTCTGCTTCTCGCTTATTTCCTTCCCTTCTTTTCTGCTTTCTCTCTTTTTCAAAGAGTAATTTTTTAAAGAAAACACAAAAGAAGAAAAGCACCAGAAGACAGGATGGACCTGGCTGTGTACAGGGAGGGGACAGCCTTTCCCCAGATGAACATACTTTCATGCCATCAACACTTCACCCAGGGAAAGTCCTAAATGTGTTCATCGAGATTTCAGTCTGTGGAGTTTCTGAAGAACATTCCACTGTTTCTTAATAATCACGACTGTAAATGTGTGTGACTCAGCAGAGCTAATGACATTAAAATAATGGTAATGGACCAGCAAACTAGAAAAGCCTAATTTTGATGGATTGGTTCTCATTAGAGTCATATTCCGAAATGCCTGTGAAAATGTAAAATCAAAGATTTTGTGATTTTTCACTCATGAGCAAAAAAAGAAAGAAAATATAACACAGAGTAAGTAAATAGACAGGAACCATACCCATGGACTGTTACAGAAGGACTCCATGGATTCAGTTAGAAGCAGAAGAAGTTTTGGGTAATAATCACACACATCTGACAGGCTTTCTGCTCTGCACACGAAGAGAGAGTAACTGTAATGTGCCCTCTGTTAATTCAATAAACCCATAACTTTATATAAAGGGGCAGACAGCACGTTATCTAGGAGCCTTGCTCAACTGTGTTTATCGCCCGAGTTAGACATGTTCTGATTCAGATGCAGCCAATGCCAGAGCTTGATTTTTCCTTCTGAAGAACAGGATGGTTATCCAGACATGCTCTCAATTAGGACCCGAGCCTGTCTGCATAGATGGAGAGCAACCAGCTAAGTCTGGCTGACACCACATGATGCTGGAGTCCGAGTGGGACGGACCCCTGCACATCAGGCATAGAGGAGACTGTATGCAGACAGCTTCAGAGCAGAAAATGGAAGAATTTTGTTGAACACAAATACTCTTGAAATCCAATCTTTGCTTCTGAAGGAAGCCTGGGAATGAGTGAAGGAGGTAAAACTCATTTTTAACTTTCTTTAGAATGACTTGAGTTTCCAATGAGTGCCAAGTACAGTATCAAGGAAAAATGTTTGAGTGGGCACATGTCCATACTTCAAAGACCTGCCAACTCATGTTCATTGTCATTTCAGAAACAAACACAGAGCAAGACGCCTGCTCGGCGGAAGAGCACAGCCCCTGAGAGACAGGCAGTGATGGAGCCTGCCTGCCTGGCTTGGGATGGGGCCACTCACTTCCACATCTGGAGAGGAGGCTGGTGTGGAAAGAATACAGAGAGATGAGGGACAGGTCCCCATGCCTCTCCATTTCAGATCTGCCTGTCCTCCCGGCCGCCTCATCAAGACACGTCCCCACGCCAATCCTTCCTGGATGTAAGATGTCCACATCCAACAAAGACTTCTGGTCAACCACAATCTTGTTCACAGCTTTCTGTTTCACAAACCATTCAAAGAACAATGTTAAGGGTGAAAAGGAGCAGAAGATGCCACCCCAAAATAGAACTGTGGGAGTTCAAGACAGACCATCCCAAAATGTGCTGGTTGGGTCCACTGATTATTCTGAGCGGAAGGCACTGGAAAAACACCAAGTGCCTGGACAGACTTTCTCTGAACACCTCTCATCTGCCTGAAGACAGATCCTCTGAAGGGACCGGTGGCCACCTATCCCCTCCCTGGAGTCTGGCCAGCCAGGACAATGGACACTTGTCACAGGCCAGGAGACTGGACGTCGACCCACCCCAGACTTTGTCATCAATGGCCACATCTCCCCAGGGCTCTTCCCAGGGTCCTGCCTCTCCTAAAGTCATGACTCCCCACTTTCCTATGGAGATGGCATTTAACCTTGAATTCTATGCTACCTTGGGGAGCTACTCATTCTCCCTGGGTCTCTCCGTTGTGCATAGGAAATGTGTTAATAAACGTCTGTTTGTTTTTTTTTCTCCTCTGTCTGTCTTTTATTGCAGAGGTCTCGACCAAGAACTCAGAAGGGGACAGAGAAAATTATTTTTCCTGCCCCACAAGGGAAAAAACTGAAGATATATTTTCCTGTTTCACCAGAGCCATATAATAGAATACAATAGAAATCATTATTATTCAGCTTCTGAGGCTCTATTTATCCCATTTAAACATTTAACGTTTCTCTGAGGCCAGATGATTCGTTTACCTTTGCATTCTAAGTGTTCAGCAAATAAATGGTGCTTTCCTGGGGAAAGGTTAGCAATAGATCACTATTCATATATGCTAAAACTAGTATTTACATAATAAAAGGACATGTGGGCAACTGGACACATACTTTGAAAAATAACAAAAAAAATGTTAATATCAACATTTTACAAAGAATTCTTAGAAAATAGTAAGGAAATCACTAACACTCCCCCAGCAAAGAAGTTAAAAGTCTGCAAATAAAATTGACAAAAGAAATATAAATAACCAATAAATATTTGTACACACATGTGCCTCTCTAGTAAGCAAAGGGATGCAAGTTAAAACAAAACACCACTGTTGCCTTTAAATTTGAGAAGGTTAAAAATGATCTAGAACTTAAGGCTCCTGAGGTTGCAGTGAAAGCAGTAAACTGCTCAGGAGAACACAAATGTGTTCAATCAGAAGACTAATTTGTCTTTATACATCTTGAGCCTTAAAAACATTTGCAACAGTTGATCCTGTAATTTTACTTCTCATAATGAATCCAGATGAAATTGCCAGACGGGAAGTCAAAGATTTGTGTGCAAAGAGACTTCTGGAAACAATACCAACAATAGTTTCCAAAAACCAGAATAACCCACGTGTTAAATAATAACATAGTTAAGTGAGTAAAACCCACCTCCGTCAGGGGACATGAGCCAGTACTCATGGATGAGGATCCGGGAGTGTCACTGAGCATCACGGAAACGTGAACTATGTGGGGCTGATGAGGAGAGAGGACCAACCCCGCCCAATAGATGACAGCGGAGGCTGCACAGGCATGATCACACACCTGTGCAGACACGGCAAATACCACAGAAGGAATGACACCATCTCGATCAAGCTTATCTGAGAATGGCAATATTACATGCTCTTCGTGGTGATATTATTTTTAAAGTCAGAAACACCACCTGACAGAGAAGCGGAGGCAGGATGACATGGAGTGCAGTCTCTGGCATGCCAGGCGTTCACTGCACTCTGTATCTGGTCTGCAAACACGCACCTCGCATTTCACACCTGCCGTTCATGACCTCATGTCCACTTCTCAGGAAGCACTGCGTTCCTTCCTCTTGCTGCTCCTCTTGGACATCAGAGCAGCACTCGATGCTGGGGATGCGGCGGGGATGGGGCAGGGACACCGTGGGGACGGGCTGGGGATGCTGCGGGGATGGGCTTGGGCTGCTCTGCTTCCCTCATGCTCCCAGAGAGCCACAGGAGGTCAGTTGGAATAGTGACCTGCCATTAGCCCGCACATCTGGCCCGACGAAGAACTGTCACTGAGGGGACACATGCCACACAGCCCTGGCTGTCCCAGGGGACCCTGCAGAGAGCACGCACATACCTGCAGACAGGCCTGGGAGCACAGCGAGCTTGCAGCACTCAGAGGGACGATGCTAAGAAGCCAGAGACATGTAACTGTGCCCCATGCACACTGCCTGCCCCATACAAACACGGATGGCAAGAGACATCTTTAAAAAGCTGAAGGAAAATGACTGCCAATCTGCAAGTCTGTGGTGTGGGTCAACATCCCTTAAAAGAAAAAGCAAAGCAAAGCAATTTCTAGGCAAACCAAACGTGAGAAAATTTGTTGCCAACAGATGCACGGGAAAGTCAGTCTTCAGGGAGAAGGAAAATGATCCTGGACAAAAACGAGGAAATGAATGAATGAATAAAGAGCTAAGAAAGGTAATACTGAAGGCAAATAAACATAAATTAATATCAACTACATGAAAGAGAAAGAGTAATGTCTTGCTACACTTAGACGTGCAGAATTTAAAGTTATGACTAAAATAGCACAAAGCACGAAGGAATAAAAGGAGCTAAACTGTGTAAGTTCTCGGCACAGCCGTAACGCAGTAAGAACACGCCCTCCCGTCAGTTCTCCAGCAATGGAAAGTCAACAATGACGACTCTCGGGGAAGCTGCCGGTGGGGCGTGCCAGCCCCATGTCGAGAGAGGAAAGGATGTGATAAGAAAAATCAAACTTGATAAACAGAAGAAAGGAGCAGAAACAATATAAACTGGGAAGTGCAAACAGAGCATGAATTTAAGATGGCAGATTCAAACCCTGCGCACCAGGAATCGCATTCCAAATGAAGGGTCGGATGGGATAAGGAGAAAAGCCAGCGTGTGTGTAGGGAGAACAGCGCAAAGATCAGAGTGGAGAAGGCTTGGAAGGAAAACGATGGAAGGAGACGTGCTATGCCCATGCTAACCCTGAGAAAGTGGACCTCCACTAACATAAAAGTGGACTACAAAGCCGAATCACCGACAGAGATAAGAACTGAGCTTCATAGTGATCAAAGGGTGAAGATAGACAATCGGAATGTGCACATCTCACTATACAACTTCAAAATACAAGGAGCGCAAACTGACAAATCTAAAAGAGAAAAATAAATGGAGATAAATTTGATAGATTAACTTGACAGATTAAACAAAAAAAATACCAGAAGGATTTGAAAGGTGTGAGCAAGGGGATTAATAATCTTGAGCTACTGATACATGCAGAGCCCTGAATCCAAGAATAAAACACCTTCACATTCTAAGTGCACACAGAACATCTGCCAGTGCTGTCCGTGTGTGCCAAACCCTGAGTCAAGCCCCATCAGGCTCCAGGACTGAGGCATTCAGAGGTCACGCTCCACCTGTGGTGCAATGGGATTTGAACTCAGTTGTAAAAGAGATAATTAGTGAATGAACAGTTACACAGGACCAGGTAGTACACGTCTAAAAATCCCTCGTCCAAGAAATAGTTTAGCGGAAATTAGACAATATTTTGAGCCAAGGGTCATGAAAAGTATAAGCATCCAGACTCACGGGACGCCGAGAGCCGTTCACGGCAAGCTTACAAGAGCCAGGAGGCCAGCCGTCAACAATTTCTCTCGATGCCACAGGAAGTACAAGAGCAGATGGAAACCAAATGAAAAGTATAAGGTAAAGGCAGAAATTAAGTACACAGAAAAAATAGTGTCAAGAAAATTCAACAAAGCCAAAGAACCATTATTCTTTAAAGACTAATAAAGTTCATAAATGCCTATTAGGTTTAATTAGGGAAGGGAAACAAGACGGCTTTCAGTGAGGATGGCAGCAGGGAGACTCTGCAGGCATCACAGGATTCTAAGAGGATGGTATGAACAATGTCACGTCACAAATTCTTAAATTAACTGAATTGGAAAAATTCCTTGAAAAACACAACTTATAGTAACTGCCATAAGAAGAAATAAGAAACCTCAACAGCCCTGTGGCCAGTAAGAAAATTAAATCTGGAATTATAATCCTTCACATAAAAGGATCTGCAGAAGCAGATGGCTTCTATAGAAATATTTCCTATGTTTTAGAGAATAAATACTCCTGAGAGTTTGTTTGGAGGTCAGATTAACATTCATTCCAAAGAGTGCAGCAGCCCCTCCCTGAGAAGACAGGCTGGGGAAACAAGAGGCCAGCAACCCTAAGGTCCCTAGAAAACAGGTGCATCTTGCTTGGGTTGTGGTCAATAACTTGGAGTCTATACATTCCCTCAACCACCCCTCAACAGAATGACTAGGAGGAGGAACCAACAAAATAGGAAAGACTCAGAGATTATGACTTATGCTGCAGATTTACAAATGGATGCAGATATAACCAAGATGTTGGAGATGGAATTCGGCTAGCAATTGTGAAGACAATAGTTAGAATGGAGAAATCAATTAATGGCAACATAGAGTCTCTAGGGCAGAAATGAAAGCTGAACTGGCAGAACTTAAAAAATGCTATCAATGAGATCCAATCCAATCTAGATAATCTAACAGCTAGGGTAAGTGAGGCAGAAGAACGAATAAGCAACCTGGAAGACAATATAATAGATAAAAAGGGAAAAGAGGAGCAGGGAAAAACAACTCAGAATCCATGAAAATAGAATCAGAGAAATAAGTGACACCATGAAGTGTTCCAATGTCAGAATTATTGGAATCCCAGAGGGAGTGGAGAGAGAGAGAGGACTAGAAGATGTATTTGAGCAAATCGTAGCTGAGAACTTCCCTAATCTGGGGAATGAAACAAACATTCGTGTGCTAGAGGCAGAGAGGACCCCTCCCAAGATCAAGGAAAACAGGCCAACACCCCGGCATGTAATAGCAAAAGTTGCAAATCTTAGAACCAAGGAAACCATCTTAAGCGCAGTTAAGGGGAAGAGATTCCTTCAGTACAGAGGGAGGAACATCAGAATAACGTCAGACCTATCCACAGAGACCTGGCAAGCCAGAAAGGCCTGGCAAGGCATATTCAGGGTACTAAACGAGAAGAACATGCAGCGAAGAATACTTTATCCGGGAGGCTGTCATTTAGAATGGATGGAGAGATGCAGAGCTTCCACGACCAGCAGAAACTGAAAGAATACGTGACCACTAAGCCAACCCTGCAAGAAATTTTAAGGGGGTTTCTATAAAAGGAGAAAGACCCCAAGGGTGATATACAACAGAAATTTACAGGGACCATCTATAAAAACAAGGTCTTCACAGGCAACATGATGACAATTAATTCCTATCTTTCAATAATCACTCTCAACGTGAACGGCCTAAATGCTCCCATAAAACGGCACAGGGTTGCAGATTGGATAAAAAGACAGGACCCATCCATATGCTGTCTACAAGAGACTCATTTTGAACCTAAAGATACATCCAGACTGAAAGTGAAGGGATGGAGATCCATCTCCCATGCCAACGGACCTCAAAGGAAAGCTGGGGTGGCAATTCTTATATCAGACAAATTAGATTTTAAACTAAAGTCTGTAATTAGAGACACAGAAGGACACTATATCATTCTTAAAGGGTCTATCCAACAAGAAGATCTAACAATTGTAAATCTCTATGCCCCCAACATGGGAGCAGCCATCTACATAAGCCACCTGTTAACCAAAATAAAGAGTCATATTGATGGCAATATGTTAATCGTAGGAGACCTCAATACTCCACTCTCAACAATGGACAGATCACCTAAGCAGAAAATCAAGAAACAAGAGCTTTGAATGACACACTGGACCAGATAGACCTCATAGATATATACAGAACATTCCAACCTAAAACAACAGAATACTCATTCTTCTCGAGCGGACACAGAACTTTCTCCAGAATAGACCACATACTGGGTCACAAATCAGGTCTCAACCGATACCAAAAGATTGAGATTATTCCCTGCATATTCTCAGACCACAATGCTTTAAAACTGGAACTCAATCACAAGAAAAAAGTTGGAAGAGATTCAAACACTTGGAAGCTAAAGACCACTCTGCTCAAGAATGTTTGGGTCAACCAGGAAATCAAAGAAGAACTTAAACAATTCATGGAAACCAATGAGAATGAAAACACATTGGTCCAAAACCTATGGGATACTGCAAAGGCAGTCCTAAGGGGGAAATACATAGCCGTCCAAGCCTCACTCAAAGAACGGGGCTAAAAAACTGAAATTAGACAATCTGTTATCAATAGACAAATGTGTTGTAAACTCCAGCATGCAAAGGACTAAACGAAATATTACCAGTTATTATGCTGTATTTCAAAGGATATTAAAAAAAATGGTGGTTTCAGGAATGCAAATTTGGCTTATCATTCAAAAATCAATTTAACACTGTATTAAAGAATGAAAAGTTATATAACCCTCTTGATAAGTACTGAAAAAAATTCAATTTATGATACAAATTTTAAGGACATTAGAGCTAGAAAGTTTTCTTCTCCTGATAAAGGGTACATGTTCTATAGTGAACATCATGTTTAATAAAGAAATATCGGAGGTTCCCCACCCCCACCTGAATTCAGGAATACAGCGTGGATGCCCAGTGTCACCACTTCTGTTAACCTGCTCCCAGAGGTACAATAAAGCTTAAAAAAGTAAGTTATAAAACAACAGGGAAAAAAATAAAACTGGCATCTGTAGCCAACTTACTTTGGATGTACAAAGTTTAAAATATCTACAGAAAAAAAATATATTAGAATAAGGGAATAGAGCAATATTACTAGAAACAAGGTTAATAAAAATTTTATTGCTCTATAACAGCAAATAATCGATTAGAAAATTATGTTTAATCTAGGTCTTCTATAAATTGTCAGTCAAATCCCAGTAAATTATTCTTTGTAAAACCGAGCACTGATTCTAAGTCTCCTGTGGAAATGCAAAGTGCAGGAAGGGAAAGGCAGCTGAGAAAGAGTTCATGGGAGAACCCCCAAACCACAATATGGTTATGAGCCGCAGGGCCTGTGCGGCCCCAACCCAGGTGTGACCAACCCCGGGCAGTCTGGAAACAGCCCAGCACAATGCCACCAGGACAGGAGCCGATGTCACAGGCACTGGGGAGCTCACGTCCCTTCAGTGAACACCGCTAAGTGAGGGAAGCAGGCATGCCCCCAAAATAGGCCAGTTTGGCATGAGGACTACCTGCAGCTGAAGATGAGGCACAAAGGATGCCTGCAAAGTGCCCTGGCCGCAGTAAAAGCTGGACACAAATCTGCAAAGGTGTCCCCGCCCCTCGACCAGGAAGGACAGGCATCAGTTGCCGGGGACACTCCAGACCTGTATCAGTGGGAGACGAGACAGACCGGGGGACTCTCCCTCACACATGAGTCCATCTGACCGGTTCTCCATGCACCTGATCATCCTTCCCACCCTCTGCCACCCTACACACTCAGAGTCCTCTCCTGTGTCTGGTCCGTCCCGTACCAACGCACTGCTCCGTGTTTGGATGCGGTGGGAGCCGGGTTCCCACCACGCCCACGAGTGACCTTGTGTGCTCCCGTGTGTGTGCATGATGCATACACTATAAACTCCTGTCCATCCCTCTCCTCCTAAGCTGTCTTTCGTCTGCCTGATTTCCCAGGCCCTTAGCTGGAGAACCTATGATGGGTTGAGGAAAAACACTTTTTCCCTCCCTGACATGGAGCATTTGGATATCCACTTGGAAAGGGAATAAATCGAGAGCCAGACCTCACTCCACGTGCGTGCGCACACACAGAGCTTCAGGTATGTCACAGATCTACGTGTAAAGCGAAAGTGTAAGTTTCTAGAACCTAGCTAAGTTCTAGCTCTGTACAACAACACAAGTACACTGGGGCTGTGTTACCTTTAGGAACCTCTGGCCGTCCAAGATACTGCTGTTAGAACAAAAACACAGCCCACAGAGTGGGGGGAGATATTTGTAAAACCGGTGCTTTAGAAGGTCCCATATCTAGACTACGTTAAGAAAAAGTCAGAGAACATACTATAAAAACGGCAGGAGATCTGCAGGCAATTTCTTCAAAGAGGCTGTCCCAATGGCCAATAAGGGCAGGAAAAAGAACTCGATGTGACTGATGGTTGGGGGACTTTTCCTTGAAGGCACACTGTGGTGCCACTAAATGTCGTCAGAGTGGCTTGAAGGGCAAGGGTAGCCCCGGGCGCCGGTGACGGAGTGGCAGGAGCTCCACCCTCTGTGTGCAGGAGTACAGACTGACCCCTGAACTTGAGGCCTGCTGGCAGGACGCCTCAGACCAGGCCGTGCGGAACCCACCACAGAACGCATCCACAGACTCCCCAGACGTATGCAGAAGGCGGGCCTAGAAGAGCTAGTTCCACGAGTTCCAAACTAGGGAAAAAGGCAGAGGAAGAGGAAAAGAAAAGGCATCCAGTGACCTCGCAATGGGTGACAAGTGGTGGTGTAGCCGCGTAATGAGGCTGTAAATGAGCTACGTAGCATCTCAACACAAGGAAGCTTGTGCGGCAAACACCGAGCGGAAGGAACAACCCCCCACAAGTATGTGCTCGAGGTCCTGCAGTGCTGGAAACTACAATAGTGTCTACTCTTGGGGCAGTGACTGGGGGGTGCTGATAAAGTTCTAGCTCATGGGCTGCCTGGGTGGCTCAGTCAGCGAAGTGTCTGCCTTCGCTCGGGTCATGATCCCAGGGTCCTGGGATCGAGCCCCGCATCGGGCTCCCTGCTCGGCGGGAAGCCTGCTTCTCCCTCTCCTGCTCCCCCTGCTTGTGCTCCCTCTCTCGCTGTGTCTCTGTCAGATAAATAAATAAAATTTTTAAAATATATATATATATATATATATTTTTAAAGTTCTAGCTTGTGGTTCACATGGTGCTTGGGGGCTCTGTTCACTTTGTCAAAACTCCTCTGTTCATAATCTGGATGTGTGAATTCTTCTGCAGGTGCCCTTTATTGGAACGTCTACTTGAGATAGAGACAAATATAAATGTAGGACAGAAAAAGCTGCATCTCTTCAAAACAGACTACCTGTGAGCTGTCACAAGCTCTGCTTTCCCACCACTCTCTGCAGACCGCGGAGCTGGAACTCCCGGGCTCTCTCAGGCAGCGACGGAAATGCCGGGGCATCACATGAGTGATGCGTCCAGGAGAGACACTGTGTGGAATTTCAAATCACGCCGTGAAAACAAAAGCCCTTCAGATGGCATCTGTATTTACAACAGAAAGGAAAGAAACACGAAAACAGTGGAAACTAAAACAATTAGGACCAAATATTTCTGTATCTGTTGTGGGCAGGAGGGTAGCCTACAGGAAAGGGCCCGTCTTCTGGAACATCTGGAGGGGGCCACAGGGGCCGAGACGGAGCAGGCAAGAACCCCTTAGTGGGATGGATTAAAGCTACAACACCGAGTCGAAGTGATATGCAGACTGGGGAGAGACGCTTAGAAGCTGGGAAAAAAGCAACTCGTGAAGGCTCAGTGTAATCTCAATCGATCTTTCCGGCCATAATAGCATCTGCATTTCCGAATGGTGTTCTCTGAAACACGATTCCACCAAACCTCACCGCAGAGCCTCTCTGGCCCCATAAACACTAATTTTACCTCCTGATTTGTTTTTCTCTTTAATCATCCACTCGAATGCTCCGCTGCATTTTCTATCTGTCTTCGGAAAGTATAAGTTTATATTCATTAGCTTCATCAACGCCTTCCCAGCACACAGCCACAGAAATGCTCCCCACTGGAAGTAATCTCCCCTCTCCTCTGTGTGCCTCGTCCCTACTCTTCCGTGACCTCCCGTGTTCTGAGCTTTATAGAATTGCTCCTGCTCTGGATGTCTGGGAGGAAGCACAAATGCTGGTGATGGTAATTACAGCGCTAAGAAAGGCTGGTAGTGGACCGTTGCCCCGACGCACAGGACCCGGAAATTCTGCCAGATAACCTTGTCTTCCCGCATCCATCGGGAGAGTCACACGATGCACGTGTGGATGGGACAGGAACACGCCCTCCAAAATGGACCACTTCAGCACAAGGACTATTTGGGGCCGAGGGGAAACGAGAAGCAGCAAATGTTCTCAAAGCTGCTCCCTCCCGTCCACCTGGAAGGATAGAAGTTAATCATGGGGGCACCCCAGCCCCCTACCAGCCGGGCAAGGTGGCATCAGAGGAAACCACATGACCCGCTTTGCTCAGCCTGGCCCTTACCTACCGCCGCCGCTGTGTGCGTTTGCCTTCCCACAGTTGGCACCCGAGATGCTCAAGTTCCTTCTGCTTTCTCTTGTCACTTCCGTCCAAACTCACTGTGGTTTGTTCAGATGTGCTACGAGCCAGATCTCCGCCCATCACCGGCACGCCCCCACAGGTGTGCGATGCACCTGTTGATAAACTCCTGTGTGTTTTGCTCACCGGTCTGTCTTTTGTCAGTCTCTTTGGTCCCCCCCCAGACAAAGGGTAGAAGACAGAAGGATGTTTTTCCACCCTTCACGAGCCCTTGTCCCTGGGCTGGGAATGGAAACACAAAGCTGGATGGGTACACGGCTCAGTCACGATGCTCCCAGGGGCAGGTGCAGAGACGCCAGCCCCTCACGGGGTGTGCACAGAGGGGCTGCTCAGACCACGTACAAGAGGAGACCAGGCATCCCGCGTGTGGTGAGGCCGACACCCAGGGCACAGTGGGGCAAGGGGCTGGGAAGTGAGGAGCCACACCTGCAGCACGTGGACGCCACGCCAGGACTTTCTGTCCCGCTGCAGGTGCCATCGAGAACTCACAATACCACTGACATCTAATCTGGGGCATTTTCCTGAAATCACTCGCACACTTACTTCTTTTTCCAAAATTCCTCAATCATAGACGCCATAGATTGTGTGTCCGTGTCCCCCGTAAGTTCATACATTAAACCTTAACCCAGGTGATGGTGTCAGGATGGGAGGCTTTGGGATGACGAGGCCGTGAGGGTGGAGCCCCCAACGGGATTGCTGTCCTTCTGGAAGAGATGCCAGGGAGCCCCCAGTCCCTCCTCCACGCGAGGACCCAGCCAGGAGACGTCATCTGTGACCCAGGAAGACATCCTCACCGGACCCTGGATCCGCCAGGCCCTGACCCCAGACTCCAGCCTCCGGAGCCGTGAGAGACAAGTGTCTGTGCTTTAGGAGCCCCTGGTCTGTGCTGCTCTGTCTGGCGGCTGGACGAGTGTCCTTCTACAGCTTCTGGGAGAGAAATCATGAAGCAAGAACAAGGCAGCTTTTAAGGGACTGCCTGACAGTACCTGGGAAGAGTTCTGGCGGGGAAGCAATAAGTTAAAAACGAGAACTCGGGGGTTTTGGAGAACACTGTCCTTACCGCCGGCTGTGGAGACACCCCGCTGTGGGGGTCCCACTCTCACACGGAGGTCACAGCTCTTTATAGGGCCTTCCCATCTTTAAGGTACGTTTGCTTAGGTTTTCATTTTATTCTTAGAGCGATGTTGTGCAGAGAACAGTGGCAGAGGACAGGAGAGGTTATTCCCCCACCCAGAAAGTGCTGAGAACTCCTGTCTCAGGGGGTGAAGTGGTGGGGAGCCTCCGCCCTGCACCCTGCACCGGGCCGCTGTCCCCACGGGCTCAGGAGACTGCCCTTCCGTCCTGCGAATCTCCACTTCCCCAAGACAACTTCTGCGGGGAAGGGGGAACCATCTGGAGAGGAGCCTGGCCTGCAGACCCCCAGCGGCCTCCCGTGGGGGCTCGTTTCTCAGAGGAAAGCGTGGCCATCCACACGTCCCAGCTCCCTGTCTCCAAATCCCCCGTGCACCTGCCCCAGGCCTACAAGCTGCCCGGCCGCCGCTGGACAGACCCACACGTCTCTGAGCCCCCGACTGGAGAAGGCGATTCCAGCGGCCGGCGGACGGGGCCAGTACGCCCTTGCCACGAACACGACTGCACAGTGGCTCCAAGATAAATGTGCGTCCCCATCTCTCAGTGGCACAAATGCCATGCCGGATCGTCTTACAGAACCCCCCACAGAACCGCGCTGCCCAAAATCACGCAGAGACGCTCCACCGAAGTGAGCAGAGAGCCCAGATCCACGGACCTGGTCTAGCTGGCTTCTGTGCACTCTCGAGGGCGAGGACTGCTGAGTAAATTCTAATAAGATTTTAAATTATAAGGCTTACACAGCTCAGAACTCACGGCTTATTTATTGCACTTTTTTCATAAAAGAAAGAAAAATCTGTATAACCTTTCAACTTACTGGTGAACCACCTTATAATTCTTAATTTTATTATCCAGTTAATATAAAAATCTCCATAGCAACCCCGTAAAATTCAGAGATCGTTGGATCCTTAAGTCAAAAAAAAGGAAAAAGCTATTACTCCAAGGTTTTGAAAAGCTTCCTTGGGGAAGATTATTGTCTAAATTGTGAGACCATGGCAAATGAATTATATGCATAGGCAGAAAATGGAAATGCGCTCATCCCCTAGGCAAGGGCAAATTACTTGGAGATATATTTTTCAAATCTTTTTTTAAAAATAAAAAAAGCTAATCATTTATAAATTCTATATAAAATTTTATGGGATGCTTACTAGTTATAAGGTTAATATCAGTTCATTTTGAAAACTTTGGGGAATAGTTTTTTTTTTTTTTTTTAAAGATTTTGTTTATTTATTTGGCAGAGAGATACAGAGAGAGCACAAGTAGGCAGAGAGGCAGGCAGAGGCAGAGGGAGAAGCAGGCTCCCTGCCGAGCAGGGAGCCCGATGCGGGGCTCGATCCCAGGACCCTGGCATCATGACCCGAGCCGAAGGCAGCCGCTTAACCAACTGAGCCACCCAGGTGCCCCGGGAATAGTTTTTAAAGTACAAAGAAACAATTTAAAATGCAAGCACAAGTATCAGTCTTTTGTATTATTATGTACATTCAGCCTTGAATCTTGTATTTTTCAGTTAGCTTTATACCCTAAGTGTTTTGCTCATACTATTAAAAATTATTCAAAAATATGATCTTAGTTGTCAAGCTGTGGCACGTAATTCATCTTACCACTGCTCTATTTTAAAATTTTAAGGTTTCCAAATTTTTGCTAATATTATAAATATGTGCCCATGCCTTTAATTATATCCACAGAAAAAATATTCTGGTATTGGTATATCTCTTACAAAGTTTACAACTAACTGGATCCCCACTAATCCTGTGAGACCCCATCAGACCTTATCACCAATAATTTGTATGGACTTTAGCTTTTTCTATTAACATTTCTGTTTCCTTTAAAAGCCAGCACGCCTGTCTCTGCGAGTGCTGATCCATGTGCCCAGGTGGCAAGCTTTATAAATTATAAGAGAAATCAGATATGATTGGATTCCTTCTGCCAAAATTCAGCTATGGGATTTTAGATGGTTTAATTAAGAAACACTCCGTTTCCGGGTCCCAGTTAAGACAGGCGTGCCTGTCCCTAATCCCAGCTAACCGCCCTCACCTTGTCCCTCTTACGTCTCATCCAGCAGCTATCCCACCACGTCCAGGGTCAAGCTCCCCAGAGCGCCTCGGGGTGACCACCTCTCTCAGGGCAGCCTTGCATCCCCACCACCTGCATCCCAAGCCCTCGGCAAGATCCTCCATGGGTCAGGAAAGAGGGTCAGATGCAAGTGAGGAACATTTCTGCCATGCCTGTCCATGAAACAGTCGAGAGTTTATAAAGAAGAAGGACGACTTCTGATTCCTGATGAAGCACTGTGTCAGAGACCAAGAGAGTCTAGGGTAGGGAACTGGACACCAGGGAACCCCGAGAAGGACTCGAGGCCAGCGCCCAGCCCTGGACGGGGACAGAGGGAGACGGGAAGAGGCAGAGCTGGAACCCCCCAGGCGGGAGAGCACGGTGGCGTCTGTGGGGCGGCCCTGCCGGGGCCTCCAGGATCTACTGCCCACAGCAGGTGCAGAGGCTGGAGGGAAAGCCTGGAGGCCGGGCGGGCTGTGGGTCTGGAGTGGATGAAGCCTCATTGCCGTCTGCTCATCCGAGAGCAAAGACTGCAGCCTGAAATGTTAAAAGTTCATTAGAAGAAAACTTAGAAGAAAATAGTATAATTGACAATGGGCTAAGGTCATCAATAAGTTGGAAAAGAACTAATATATAAATAAAATAAAGAGACAAAGCACCACTGAGGACCTAAAATGAGGCTTTACAAGCAGGTTGCTCCCAGACCATGAACCATGGGCCAGGGGCAGCGACACCCCCAGCCCTGCAGGCCCTCCTCCCTTCCTGCCCAGCCTGCACATCCACTCCTCAGGGCCCAGACGCTCCTGGGAGCCCTGGGGTGAGCCCACCTTAAGCCACAGTGAGAAGTGGGGACGTGCAGGGAGACAAGCAAGATGCATGGCAGCAGGAGTGCGCGGGGGCTGCAGAGCTCCCAGCGCCAGTCAGCTCTGCACCCCAGTCCAAAGGACACCCGGAATCCCCCAGCAGACACGGGGCGTCACCCCGGGTCTCTCCCAGGTGACAGGTGACCTGCAGGGGTCCCCAGAAAGTCCCCTGGGAGCTACAGTTGCCGAAGTTACGTATGACCTAGCTGGGAGGTGCCCCTGGGAAGTACACACAGGACACTGAATCCTAAACCCACTTTCATGAACACTTATGACGTCTAAGGGACTGGAAATTCCCCTCTAACGTCTGACACAAGACGGTGATGCCCTCGTGGGGGTTGGGTTATCAACTTCAGTGCAAGAGTGCATCATTGATATTTTTCATTGTCTAATGGAAAATCCTTTTGCTGGGGAGATTCCTATGGCAGAAAGAACACTTGGTGGGGAGCTGAAGCTGGTGCTTTCATATCCGACAGCTCGCACTATAGAGAGATGTCACCAAGCATCGTAAGTACCAGAGGCAGGCAAACAACGGGATATTGGGAAAGCATTTTTATTAAACCAAACAGAACTTTAAAAACTACCCACTGGGATAATTTAGAGATTTTTGCTCTAATGCAGGTACCATGTTTTATAGCAGAAACCTCTACATTATTAACTTTTAATAACAGATTTTATTTAACCCAATATGTCCAAAATAGTATCATTTCAACATGTAATGAATGTAAAACTTATGGGCTGCCTAGCTTTGGACGATGCCTGATGTCACGGGATCCACACCGAGATGGGACAGTCACAAAGGCCTGTGGCCTCCCCAGTAACCCGATCCTTGGGGTCTCGGTCAGGTCTGTGGTTTGGTGGGTGTGACAGACTGAAATGTGTCCCCCAAATCCCTATGCCAAGGCCCTAAGCTCAGTGTGGATGTGTTTAGAGACAGGACCATTAGGGAGCTGATAAGGATTTAATGAAGTATTTAGGGTGAGGCCCCTATTTGACAGGATTGGTGTCCCCACAGGAGGAGACACGCACACAGGACGGACGCGGGAGGCCGCAGCAGGAAGGCAGTGTCTGTGGGACCAGGAGGGAGGCTTCGGGAGCCACGGAGCCTACGACGCCTCGATCTCAGACCTGCAGGTGTGAGAGAGGTGCGTGTGCGTGTGTGTGCAAGCCCCAGCAGAATGACAGAGCGGGCAACTTCCACTTCAAAATACAATCACGGGTATCCGTAGATTTTCACTTCCTTGTTCTGATCACTAACTTCAGTAACGTAGAGCAGGCCAGGCCCGTGCATTTCAGGCACTCTGCTGTCATCCGCACATTTGTGTCATTCTGGGCAGGACTGTCCTCTCCCCCTCTGGCCTCAGACATTTCTCGAGTCCCTCTGCATGGAGCTGGGGAAATCCCCGTTCTCTGTGCAGAACATGGAGAAAGCAGCTCTTGTGGATGGTAAGCTGAGTTTTGTTTGGCATGGTGGACCTCCTCTGTGCCAGAGATGGGGCTGGGCGCCATGCACATCTTCCCCATAACCCCACAGAGCGCTTCGATTCTGCGAGCCAGCCTGACCGGGGGGGACATCCGCACTGTCTGCAGAGCTGGCGTCCCCTCCTCGGCAGTGACCCCGAGACACCTGAAATCCTCCATCGCAGCTGAAGACAGGCTTGTAGGAGCTTGAAGTCTGAGCGCTAGTGAGTGGGGCCACCAGAAATAGGGGCCAGGCCTGCAGGGTCCAACACCACACTGGGGTGGGGGGGCAGGTCCCTCTGCTTCAGCAGGAGATCTTACTGCTCATAAACCAACCCTGGAGGAGGGAAGTGGGGGGTCTTCACATCACTGCAGTGGCGTTTGTGAACAGGTGGAAAAAGCTTGGTTTTGAGTCCAGAAAAGGGACAAGACTCTTGAATCGGGTTTGAGTCTTGGAGAGAACAGTCATTGGTCTGACAAGTGCGAGGCCAAGGTTAATTCAATCCCTCAACTTAGAAAACTGGCCTGTGTGATAAAAGGACTGACCCGTCCCTCTCTCACCACAGTTGGCCTGTCTGTGTCACAGCATGAACACCAACTCCTGTGTTTTTCCACGAAAAAGACAACCAACTAAGACTGCAAACAGAAGTGGCCATCCTGTGTCTGAAAGCCTCCTTATCCATGGTGAGGTTTGGCTTTCTCCAACAAAAGCTTAGTATCTAACACGCCGTTCATGAGCATGACAGCCCCCAAGCCTCCCTGTGCTTCCTAGACATCCCAGTGTCGTGAGAGAAACACCATCAGCATGCCACTTGCGGTTACTTTCGGAAAGGTGCATTTCTGAAGCACCCTCACGCTCTCTGATAGCACCTCCTACTTCTTAGGAAATCAGCCACAGGAAACAAAATCCCCTTCCATCATCCGAGGTGAGGAACTTGCAAGTGATTATCTCTACGTAGCTTATAAAAACCACTTCAAACTCTATGGACTCATGGAAAGACTTGTCACCTGGTACAAGACGTTCACAGAAGTTAAGATTGTTCAAGGCTCCCTTTCTCCTCACGCAACTGGGTTCTATAGCTGCTCTTTCATTGTTGCAATTGGCTTCAGAGCCAATGGTTTTGCTTAGGTGCCCCCAGAAGATAATGGCTTACATCTATCCATTCAAACACAAAACAAAACAAGACAAAACAAAAAAACGCACTCCTTTCCAAGAAGTGCCTACACTCGGCTTTCTTTCCAGCCTCGTTGAGGTATATTTAAAAATTAAAATCATATATATTTAAAGTGTACGAGATGACTTACTGTACATATACGCTGTGAGGCAGTCGCTCCAATCAGGTCAATGAGCCCATTCATCACCCTCCAGGGTTATCTTTTTGTCATGGTGGCTACACGGGACATCTCCTCTCTTGGCAATGTGCAACTAAACAGCACGGTTGACCACAGTTCCAAGCTGTGCATTCCATCCTCAGATCTCATTCCCATCCCACTGAAGTCCACATGCTGTGGCCAACACCTCCTGCTCTCTCCCCACTCCAGCCCCTGGAAACCCCCATGCTCTGCTTCTATGAATCCAGCCTTCACACTCCACATGTAAGTGAGATCATACAACATTCCTCTTTCTCTGATCTTTCTCTCATCCTGTGACCCTCAAGGTCCATCCACACTGTCTCAAATGGCAGAATTTTCTTTGTTATTATGGCTGAGTAATATTCCATTGTGTGTCAAGACCACATGCCTTTGAGACCAACAGCAGGAATAAAATGGTAAAGGAAATTCAATAAAGCTACACAACGTGAAGACGCTAAAATCACTGGGGAAGGAACTCTTTCTATAGCTGCACTAAGAGCAATGGGTGGTCTCCATGAAATTAAAGTGAGGAGTTATAGGATAATTTTGCCAGAAGGCTCTTTGGTCCGAAAAATCATAATCAAAGTTTAATCAGAGTTCTTTCCTTTCATTTGATTTAAAATCCTATCTTGCATTACTCTAAAGTACTTTGTTTACTGTGATGTGGTTAGTATGAATATGCATTTCTGACATTTGTGATCTGGAATGACATACTAACCATAAGACTGGGTCATCGGAATGACTGGGTCCAGGCCCTCCTTAACCCCAAATCAGCTTTATAATTTGGGAAGAACAGTCACAATCATTTTTTACATTTTTTATAAAGTTGGGACTTAATTTTTCCAGAAAATGAATATCTATTAGGTGTCATCCTCAGTCCCTTTTATAAGGAAAAATAAAACAATTTTTGGTTTAGATATGAACACATATTTCTCAGGGTGATTTCTCCCATCAGTAACACACAGAATGTTATGATCATCCTAGCTCAGCTTCCAAGTTTTACAGAAAGATGAATTTTTTAATAATCTCCTAAGCACAGTATTATACTAGAGCTATATACATATAAGTTACCATAAGCAAATGTGTTCTCCAAAACAAACAGGAAAAAAAAAACCCACTCATATCAGTACTGATTGCTGAAACCTGGAGGTGTTCAATTGTTTGGATACAAATTATTGCACTTTTACTCCTTTTTAAACCATTAGGAATGTCAAGTAACTTATTATAATATTATAGGAGCCTGATGGTGTGGTTAGTTTCATATATCCGCCAGGGGCTCCGATATTGGTCGAGAGGTCTTGTATCAGGGACCGGCTACAAAGTAAGGTGATCATCTAAGAGATTTTGCAATAAAAACTACCAAGAAGAATATGAAGATCTGTGAAATTTAAGTGACTTGTCAAAAGCATTGCTTTCTATTTCTATAATGTATCTCTTTTAGATACTACAGTAGCTTTCTACTCTAAGACAAATTGCTTGTTGCACTAAACACATATAATCAAAAGCTGTCGTTCACTGTAAGAGATGCTGCACTACCCTCCCCACATCTTCTGGGAAGAGCCATTCTATTCTTGTTTTAGTCTATGTTGACAGTCAAAGGCAACCAATAGTCTTTAATTGTTGGCCAAGCTTAGATACAACTGATACTCTCAAATCCACAACAATCTGGCTTCCGAACAAACATGCAAACATTCTACATAAAATATTCGTCAATCAAAACCAGTAGGCTATTAAAAGAACATCATAATCAAGTAGGGTCTATCCCAGAAGTAGATGAATGGCATGGCATTAAAAAGCAAACAGCATAATTGATAAATCAAGGGGATAAAACGTGCTTCTTATAATAGATGCTCCCCCAAGAAGCATAAAATTCAAACACATTCTTTTTTTTAAAAGATTTTATTTATTTATTTGAGAGAGAGAGAGCATGCACACGAGCAGGTAGAGGGGCAGGGGGAGAGGAAGCAGCAGACTCTGAGCAGGGAGCCCGATGCAGGGCTTGATCCGAGGACACTGAGATCATGACCTGAGCTGAAGGCAGATGCTCAACCAACTGAGCCACCCAGGGGCCCCTTAAACATATTCTTGAAAACCCTTCACAAACTAGAAATCAGAAGAAATGTCTTTAACATAAGGCTATCTTACCGGAACCCCCCAGGAAATATTACATCAGTCCGTCTGGGAAAGGTACTCACCTTCCTAGAAGCATACATGTGTGCATGCATGCACGTACACACTACCCCTTACTCATACAGTAGCTGCCAAGGGGAACCTCTGAGATCCACGGGAAGCAGTTGAAAGATTCTAACTTTCCCTTCAAAGGTTGGATCATTGCTTTTATTCTTTTACAACACGAATTTATCTTGTATTTCTTACATAATTGAAAATACATCAATTGTCTCCAAATGAAGGAAATCAGTGTACATCCTTTTCAGGAAAATCATGTGCCCATGTAAACGTGTGGAGCGATGGTCTCCCGGGGCTCCAAGTAAGACATGTGCCCCTGTGGCCCCGGGCGCAGCAGGACTTAAACCCCCAAGAGCGCCTGATGTCGCCACTCTGCAGGGAGCGTCCCCGGAGGGCGCGCACAGACCCCACCTGGACCTCCCCTGGGTCCATCTCCAGGCTCCGCGGGGTCCAGCGGTGCTGTCCCTCCCTGCCCTCTCCCCAGGGTGGCTGCAGTGATGTCCCCAGCCTATCGTGGGGGCACCAGCTCAGAGAAGATTCTGGCGACGTTGAGGGGGGTATGGGCCTGCAGGACTGCACAGCTCCCAATGAAAACCCAGGGGCAGCTGTTCTTCAGGGAATACCGGCACTGTTTTTATTTTGGGGGCACCGGGAATCACAGAATTGACCCCCATTCCCCACGACATCCAGGCAGCTCATGCGGAGATCCGGACGCCTGGCTCATCTCAAGCCAGCTTTTCTCTTGTGAGGTCGCTTCATGTCTTCAACTCTGTTTCCGTTTGAATGTGAACTCCTACCTCTGGGTTGTCCTTTAGTATTTTTTGAATAAGGAGTGATTAAAAAAAAATAAGTAAATACAGCACAGCCATATACATATAGAAACAAAGTAGAACATTAAACTTCCAATCATTTGAAAACCTACTTCTGCAAAGAACTCTTTTTAAATCAAGGGAGATATGGGTTCCCTTGTTGACTGTAAATATTCACCATGGGTAGTTCATGGGTTTCACCGGGTGCAGGACTGCTCCCTGTCCCACGGAATCCACGTGAAGTGTTCCACACGCGGGAAGACAGTTTAGCTACATAGTTAGCAGTGCTGTGAGATGGGTATTCTTACCCCGTTCTACAAGCGGGGGGTCTGAGGGTCCGGGAGTCTATGGCCTGTTGACTTCAGGGTCAGCGCTTTTAACCACAAATCTAGACTGCGCTCATGAAGTGTGTCCATCACAAGGGGAGCTTCTTGCCTAGAAATCGGGCAGGACTGCTGTCCTCATGTAAAAAAGTACACACACGCACCCAGGACACACAAAACACACCAAAACACGCCCAAACCCACACCTCACAGCACTCCAAGTTACAGACACAACTGTTTAGCGGATTTGGGAAAACGAATAAGATGAAATCGGCGGTGCCTGTGTGCATCCCCCCAGGAGCACGGAGGATGTGGGAGCTAAGGAAGTGACCCTCAGCAGCGAAAATGTTAACGCGATGTCTCCCTGCAGTATTTCATGAGATTTCACAGAATTATAGGTGCGAATGTGAGTTCTAAAAAAGCATAAAATTTCCTTTAGTTTTTAATCACTTTTACTTTCTAAGACTATCCTACACACTTGACTCCAATTTTCACGGACACACACCAAGACAAGATGGGTCAGCAGATGGACTTCTGAGTTTGTTCAGATCCGCTGATTCTAGAAACACATCTGTGTCCCTTGTCAAAGCATTCCGGCTGCACACAGGGGCGTCAGCCTTGCTCGCCTGCACACAGCCCAGCCCGATGCGGTATTTGCAGTACTTCTGTCCAAGTGCGGCTGGAATTCAGGGCTTATTTCCAACACTGAATGACCAGAAACTACTAAAGGCTGGACCCCCGATGCTTTCAAACAATGAGGTCTTAACATTGATGATGTGGGCGTGAAGAGTATCTGGGACTCTGGCAAAAATCACGAAATCCTAGTGTTCCAAGATCTCGGACACAGGCTCCTAAGTGTATAAAACATAAGCAGCTTAACATTCAGACTTTGGGCACTCCTTTTTAAGAAAGGCAAAGATATCAAAACAAAGAAACTGGTTGTTTAAACAGAAGGATAAGGGTATGTTAAAATAGGTTGTAGGGTTTATTCACCATCGAAAGAGTCAAAAAAAGAATTCACATCTTTTGACTCTCAGCTCAGTCTCGGTACAGAGCCTCTAATGATCATCTGCCTTGGCTGAAAGGGCTGCGTGCATCCGTGTCTCCTGCACACACAGCTCCCGAGCTGGGCTCTTTGGAGCAGGTCTGCAGTGGGCTTCCGCGTTTCTCTGGAAGCTGCGTTTTCAGGGTTTCACAGTAAACCAGCACGATTCCATCCTCGTGCCCTCATAACCACCCACCTGACTGCTGGAGTTCCTGCACAGGGAAGGGAAACATGGGCCCCGGGTCCCGTCCCCTCCGTCCTGTGTCTGTCACAGGCGGCTGGACAGCAGAGCACGGGGGCCGCTGGGGACAGACTGGCCCTGTCCCCGGACAGGCTCACCCCAGAGCAGGGAGCTGTGTCTCCACAAAACCCCACAGATGCTCATGTGGCTGTGAGAAAGATAGGCACACGTGGGGACCACTGAGACCAGGCCCCTCTCTGGCTCTGACACCCATGGTGACTTCCATCTGGGGGTCCCATCAGCCACTTACCCAGGATGTCAGGCAGAGAGCTGGGTCCACTCCACCTCCCGGGACACTGAGGGACCCCCGGGATGTCACCCAGCCCCTCGAGGGCGGCTAAGAGCTAGGGTGTCCGAGGGAAAGGGCACAGCCCCAGCCAGGCAGGGGCTCAGGCCCAGGGAAGACACACAGCCTGTCCCCAGGCCAGGGGCTCTGCTTTCCAGACGCTCTCCCGACCTGACCTCTCACGCCCCTCACAGCCCCCGCCCCAGAGACATGGAACCCTCTTTCCAGAGGTGCTCTGGCTTAAAGCCCTCGGAGCGCCTCACTGTGTGCAGGGCGAGGCCAGGTGTGTCCCCCAGCCCCCAGGACCCCTCTGACTGCAGCCTGCCCTTCCACCCTCCTCCTCCTCTGACCTGCCCTCCCCCTCGACACCTCCAGACACGGACAGCACCCTGCCCCTCCATGTGTCTCTCTGTCCCTCTGTCTGCCCCCCACACACCCCACTCCCCGCTTCCTACCTGGGTGTCCCCTGCTGTCAGAGACGGCATCGTCTGCCCAGCTGGCCCTGCCTCCCTTCCCATCATGTCTGCCCCACATCACCAGCATCCCCGTTCCCTCGCACACACTGTCCCCCCCATGCCCGGACCTCTGCAGACCAGCTGCGTGGGAACGTGTGCCCCTCAGCCTTCCTGGGCTTCCGGAAGCCCTCAGCCAAGCTCCAGTGCTCCCTGTGCAGGCAAGGCTTTGCTTCCTGTGACGTGCAGAACCCTACACCTCCCCTGAGGACACCTGTCCTGCTTGTACGCAGACGTCCATCAGTGGGATCACTGATCGATGACTACCACGACTGCAAGTGGTGGCTGGCTCTGCGCACAGCTGTGGTCCCGGCAAAGTGCTCACAACACACAGGAGCTTGAGAGAGTTTACGGCCAAGCTGGAGAGGAGCGCCGCCACGTGCTCAGGCTGATGGACACCTGGCAGCCCTACCTGTCCCAGGACAAGGCATCGCAGCAACATGGAATAGAGCCTCCTCACACATCCGTCACGAGAATGAGTGGATGAACGAGGATGTCCACCGGGGAGCTGGGTTGAAAATGCTGGGTCCTGCGTCTTCAGGACACCCACGGACACGTACACCGAGGGAAGGCATGGGCTGTTTCCGGTTTTGTGTTTGTAATCCAGCGCCAGGTGTGAGAGCAAAGCCCTCACACAAAGCAAAGGAGGTGGTGACTGCATAGACAATGTCCAGATGTGAGCAGGAGGCGGGAACAGCACAGTGCGCCCCCGACTCCCCCAGCCGGTGTGCGTGGAAGCCACCATCCTTTCTTCCTGCGTGTGTGCTACTCACGAGGCCAAACATAAATAGACATTCCACATGGAGAAACTTCCAAAGACCGCCATATTTTAAAATCAGTATGTTTTTGAGACTGAGCAAATCATGTGGTGAAAATTCAGAGCCCCATCACACAGCTGCACATGTCTGAGTGGGCCATTCCTCCGCCCAAAACACGGAATCCACAGCACCACATGGGGCAAGAATTCACCAATTCGTACCAAATAACAGCATGACAGTCAATTTTCTTGTTTTCTTGTTTATCCTAAGACATAGAAAATAAACCACAGACTTGCAAAGTTGGAAGGGTCCACGGAGTGAGCGCAGTATCTGGAGAAGGGTGCAGTGGGAGGTGGGAAGCCCAGCAACCACGTGGTGCCTGCATCCTGTCTCACCCACATCACCCCTGCCCGTCCATCCTTCCAGGCGGCACGGCCCGCCCACGGGGCTCCCGCCACCACGGCTCTGCAGAGTTACCAACACCTGCTGCTTCAGCAAGGGAGGCAAAAAGTTGATGCCTTGCAAGTCTAAAACGTGCAAATAAATCAAAGTGCACCCCTAATAGCCACTCTTTATGATCTTTATCTGATAAAACATAAAAATGTAACGCACCTTGTTTTCATACTAGACTTGAATGAGACCAGACAGCAAGAGGAATGGCCCGCTTTCCTAGCTCAGTTGGCTTCATTTGCATATGCTTGGAAACAAGTGGTTACACTGAATTCAAAAACAATCGAGGGCTATTTATTATTGAGCCCGGCTCAGTGTGTGGAGTGCCTACGATTGGTTGGAAAAGAGTGTAATTCCATTATAGGAAATCCACTTCAGGTAATGGAAGAAACTCATTTTTCTATGAGAAAACATCTGATCAAGAGCTGAGCATTCATCAGGGATGCAGTGGAATTTCAATTCCAAAGCTCTTACCATACGACTTGGAGCCTTGCAGCCCCCAGCGGACAAGCACATTCATAGATATTTCGTAGCATGTTGTGAACCACGGTGCTGGTAATGGCTGATGTTGGGGGCAGGTGACATAGCTGCACACTGGTTGCAGCGCTGGTGCCCAGGAGCACTACGAGGACACCCACGCCCCACCTGGGGAAGGGCAGACTGTGAGGACCACAGGCACTGAGGGGTCTGAGAAGCGGGAATCGAGGCCAGAAGCCAGGATCGCCGACAGGCACAGGGATAAGAAATGGCCCTTTGCAGGCGTGCCGGCTCTGCAGACCAGGGCTCCCGCTCACCCTTCCTAGGGCCGCGTCACCAGTGACACAACGTGCCCAGAAGAGGACACCATGTGGGCCGCAACCCATGAGATGCACAGCACGTTTCAAACAGTGGTGAAGCTCATACACTCACTTGTGGTCCCAGCACAGATGCGCTGAGATGTCAGGTGACTGAGGCTTTGCTTCCTGAGGCCAAGGCACAGCGAGAGGGTATGGGCTGAGCACCCGACGCACAACTACACACGATGATGGATGAAAGATGGGACAACGTATTCATAATCGCAGAGTAAGTGTGGCTTATGTTATAGGCCGACACTTCAAAGACCTGTGGGGGACGGACCGACGCCCGGGGGTCTCCCCGCGCGGCCCCCTCGAGCCCAACGTCCTCGGGCGTGGCAGCAGTGTGGGCCCTGAGAACGGTCGCCGACACATGCATTTCTAAGTACTGACACGCAGACCCCTGATGGTGAGGCCTGGAGACTCCCATTCCTGGTTATTAACCAGCCAGAGAAATCAGCGTCAATTCTGTTACACGTCATGGTCCCGCACTCCGAAAACAAACAGACCAAGACAAGAGAAACAGCATGTTTCCTCGCTCTAAGGAGCAACTCGGGAATATACAGTTTCTTCTTACACGTTCTTTGTTTTGGAGGAAGGAAGTTTCCTATAAAAACTAATTTTAAGGGCGCCTGGGTGGCTCAGTCCGTTAGGCGTCTGGCTTCGACTCAGGTCATGATCCCAGGGTCCTGGGATCGAGCCCCGCATCGGGCTCCCTGCTCCGCGGGAGTCTGCTTCTCCCTCGCCCACTCCCCCTGCTTGTGTTCCCTCTCTCACTCAAATAAATAAATAAAAGAAAAAAAAGAAAAAAATAATTTTATACAAGCGGGAGAGGAAAAGGTGGTGTTAACACTTAACATTGTCACTAGCAAATGTTAACACATTGACAAAGTATCGAAGAAAAACACATTTTAGGTTGCGTTCTGAAAGGGGAGAGACACAGAGACAGAGACAGAGAAACTCTGAGAGACGGACGGGGGCGCAGGAGGGAAAGAGAACAAATACAGAACTGTTTCTACTATTTTTTTTTCTTTAGGGAACAAATGAAAGGTAATTTATATTATTTGAAAGGCTCACTCAGAGCTACGATGGTCACTCTTCCAGGTCTCACTCCAGACATATGACTCCCTAACATTCTACCTCCGAGTTGCTGAAGTTCACGGGCACTGCCTGGTCGGCCTCTGGGAAGACAGCAGGAGCACGTGCCAGGCTCTGCCCGCAAGCCCCGGTCCTGCTCTGGCCGGAGGACACTTCACTGTTAGGTCTCAGGTGTCCCTTCAGTAAATTCGAACACTGTCCCCCACCCCACGGACACTGAAGTCAAACACACCGAAGCATCCGGGAGATTTACAGTAATGGGAAGCATTGTTTGCTCACTTTTTCTTTACACTGTGCAATACAAAGGACTCTTTTAATTGAATTGCTATAAGAGTAGATGAATGGGGATGCCATTTCGTCTATAGTTCATGAAACCATCAAAAGCACTCATTCAGAGATTCCAAAGCAATACCTTTTTCCTGCTGGCCAGTTTGCACAGAAAAGATTCAAATCCACCAGGCCTCAGGGGCCGTACCCCATCTGTGTGTAAGTGCCGCCCCTGGTAACGCTCTGTCCCTGAACCACGTCAAATGCCCCCGGGTACCACATCCTCCACACGTGGTGTCACACGTGTCCCTGGGCTCTTCCAATTCAATTTAGAGCCTGACAAATCTTTGCAATCAAAAGTGAGGAAATGGCTGGTCAGGGGAAATAGAGAAATTCTGTTTTCAAGATTGAATTAAACTTAAAAAGAAAGTTTCTCCAGAACAGGGCCGGGGGGGGGGCTCCCATCATCCTTTACCCACTAAACACGTCTCCGCTGAGGATGAGCAGTTCAGCTGGCGGTAGAAACCAGCCATGAGTGTGAGGCGGACGCACATAAATCAGGGAAACGCACATGGACGCTTTCACCGGTAGGAAACGTTTACTATGACAAAACTGTTTAGGATAAGGAGAAAAAAAGATTTTTCCTAATTGCAATTCAATCTACAGTGGGATAGAAGGCCTGATCTTCTTATACGATCCATCCCCATTAGGTGTGGCTACAGTAACTCGTTCCCAGCATGCCCTCTGGGTTACCTTCCAGACAACCCACTGGTGCCCACCAGGCCACTCCACTCGGAGAAACAATCTGGAACCCAACACATCACCTGTCACCCTAGGGTTTTTGCCCTGACCATGGATTCCCGCCCTGGGAGACCAGCATGTGTCATATTTGTCGTCAGAATTTCTTCCCTTTCTGGGGAAGTGCTAGTCTGCACACCTATGCATGAAAAGGGCACAGAGGTGGGTTTCAGAATGCTCAGGGAGGCTAGTTCAGTTGTGATGTGAATAATTCTCCTGCACCCCACGCACAGTCACGCTGGCCTGGTTAATAGGAAAAGCTGCACACTTCACTAACTCTCAGTGCTCTTACAGGATGGAAGGGATGAGAGGAGCTCACCCACCGCTTCATTGCCTTCTTCCCTCCGTGAACTGGCAGTCCCGTGTCGAGGGCGTCCATCCCAGCAGCTCTGTGCTGCAGGAGCGGCAGGGCACACGGTGGGACTTGGGCCCAGGGGGATCAGCCACTGGCCCTGTGGTTGGTGTCATGCTGAAAAAGGAGCCTTCTGCCCCGGGAGGTCATGCGTGTTTGTAACACAAACCTGGGCAACCCACCAACACAGGAGGGGCATTAACAGATTCTGAAGGGAGGCCCATCATGTTGTCCTTGGCCAGAGGCACGTGGCTGCCAAAAAGCGAAATCAGCCAGTGCGTGTGGTCTGCAATTCCTGTGTCCCTGCTGGACTCCCCCAGGTCTGGGCAGATAGCTCTGTGCCCCACGGAGGGTGGCCAAGCTCACCCCGGGCAGAGGATGCAGGGGACCCATCCCCCAGCCCTCCCTGGGGACCAGCGCTCATATGGTGCCAACTGTGTCAGAGCCGGCAATGAGGTTTCTGACTCGCGAGGATGTTTTGAATTTCCAACCCTGCTGAGGTTCGACAGTCAAGTTCCTGTCATCGTTAGATCTAACATGACCCAGGCCCTTGAAGCAGGCTCACCGCAGAGCGTGGCTCTAAGCATATCGACCCTCCCCTTCTCAGCTCTGCGATTTCACATGGAGCCCTTCCAAAGCAGATATTCCCAACCCTGGGGAGAGGACAGCGGAGCTTTGCTGGAGAAGCTGGGGGAGCTAGACCGGGAAGAGCACTCACCAACCCCCACACGGAATCCTAGCTTTCAGTGTGTTTTGTTTAAGCCTCGGGGCCAAGAGCCTGTGAAGTAGAAGCGGGTCCAGCCCGGGCTCCTGTGGATGTCTTGCCTTTCAACCTCGAGGGAGAGCCTCCGTGCTGGGGAGTCTGGCCAAGCCCGGGGAGATGGACTTCAGAGAGGAGGCACTCACGGGAGACCACAGATCACTGGGATGGCGGAGCCGGGTGCCAGACATGCCCGCACCACGGCCTGCAGACATCAGGCCCCTGCACGCCCCGACCCCCGGCCCTCCCCACCTGACGTGCCAGAAGATGAAGAGCAGAGTGGGGCCTTGAGGAACAAAGGTTTACCGGTGATTTAAGGATGGGTGAGCACAGAAGCTCAGAAACATCCTTGACATCGTGGAATTAAACCAGCACACACTCGGCACACCTGGCAGCAGGCACCACCCCAGAGACACATGGGGGTGTGTGAAGATCCTTGCCAGGGAGGTGCTCAGACTAGTGAAATTGTTCACAGATGTATCAGGAACCTTCCATAACTACAGCAACTGTGGTTACAAGTAAAACTATTTCTACAACGGACTGGAAACCCAGAGGCTCAGTCCTAGTCTGCAAATGGACGGTGTCTCAGCAGGAAGGACATGCCATCTAGGTTCAGAATCATACAGACCAAACCTATGTTTAATTTGCCAACCTGCACTTCCGTGGAACAAATCCCACATATATTTTAATGGGATCAATCACAAAGTGTCAGGGAAGCAGGTGACTGTACTCTTGTCTCTGACATTTTGTCTCTCTATTAGAGTTGCTGTCAGGGACTTACAGGGTCACTCATGGCTCTCCGTATTTATGCTCACGCTAATGATCATTTAACACACAAACAACCTGTGTAATGTAAGTCTATAAGTAAAAGTTACGAAATACAACTTACTGGAGACGTTGGTGTCATCTGAAGGGAAGTAACGATTCTGGAAGATTTGGTTATTGCAGGAAGCAAAGCCATGTGAACTCCCCCGAGGACTGCTTCCCACCATTCCGTCCAGTTGAGGTTCAGAAAGTGTCTCGACCCCCAGGCCGGGCACATCCCCCTCCAATTCCAACGGTCCCCAAGCACAGTGTAGCTGCTTTGAAGGGTGCACAGGATGCGTGACCTCTGGCCCGAGGAGCTGCTCCTTTGTGGTCCCCGGGGACCTGTGTTTGGGGCTCAGAGTCCCCCCGCTACTGAGTAAGGAGCAGGAAACACTGGCCATGTTGGCTTCCGTCTGCACAATGTAGTGTTTTCCTGACACTGCTTTTGGATTCTAATGAAGCCATTTGTCCCAGGCAGGAGTTTTGCCCTGAAATGCATTTTGCTTGTTTTAGCAGCTGAATGAGCACTGTGGGCCAGCAGGGTTCCCCTCACCACCCCCAGACAGCCGTGGAAGAGGCTGAACAGAGGAGGATAATGAAGCAGCTTCCTGAGGCCTGCACCCACCCCGCCCCAGACCCCCTAAGGGACCCAGGCCCACATGGCTCACAGTCCACATACATGGAGCCTCTCCTCTGAATCCACCGTCCTCACAAGCCTGTCAGGAATGCATCTCAGGGCAAGTGCAAAGCCCACCAAATTGTAGCTGGGGACCACACGCCAAGCCTCCTCCTTAGTCAGCTGAGCCTTAATGCTGAGGTCTGAGAGACAGCACGGAGGTCAAAGCCATGGAAGATCAAATTAACCATAAACCTTTTCAACATACATCAGGATTAGGGAATTTGTTTTATAATTTCATAGGGTGTATTCCATCTGGAAAAAGGTACACACTCATTAACCTAAAGAACAACTTGAAAATCGAACAGAGCAAATGTTGCCCATGGAGGGACCCGGGAGGGAATGAGCTGAATGGGGGCTGAGAGGCTCGGGTCACCACTGAGTGCACCTGCCGTCCTGCAGGGGCTCTGCCCGCAGACACGCTGGCCACAGCCCACACGTGGCTCCTGCTTGGACTGCCCTGCCTTCACTCTGGCAACCTCACCCGGAGGAATCACAAACCACCTGAGCCCAAGCCCATCCCATGTGGCCTCCGTCCAGAATGCCAGTTTCTGATTTCACCCTGACCCGCTCAGCTCATGCCTTTATGGTGAGTTCCTGCCACCCTCAGGCTCTGTGCCCACCTTTCTGCTCTCTGGGTCTGACACTCGAGAATCCGTGTTTTACTACATTTTCATCCTTGAACTCTGGAGCCCTTGGTGGAGAGCAGGCCATGCAACAGAACATCAGCAGAGGTCTGTCCATGCTGCAGGCTGCTTTCATGAATCTGCTTGAGACTTGGGAATGTTCCCGCGACACCACGGTGGTATGGCGCTTTGCTTAGGGGCCTCTTTCAAGAAAACAGGTCAAAGAGATGATGTCGGGTTTTCTCAAATCTCTTCTTGATGATGGGCATCAAGAAGGGAAAAGGGTTGTGCTGAATTCCTAAAATCCCAGGAAACCGTTTACATTCTGCAGAGAAGCTCTGGGTTTATTTGAGGACTATACAGAACGTTTATCTTTCAGCTTTCCTTTGGCAGAAGAAATCCTGGCATTTCTCTTTTGCATATTAAGCCAAAAGCTATTGGCTGCTGATGGGGTTTGCTTTGGTTTCTGTGTCTTCCCATTAGTTGTGTTTAGATTCCACTAATTTTTATCCAGTTCCTACCATATCCCAGATATTTACTGGATATTTTCAAATACATTATCTGCCCCATTCTCACTGCAGATAAGGAAACAGAAGGAATATGGAAATGCTCAGAGCCTCCTGTATGGCGACACAGCCCCCAGATGGTAGAATTGAATTCAAACCCAGGCTTTCTGACTCCAAGTTCGCCTCATCCCCAACCCAGCTGAAGTCCGTTAGGATGACCATTGACTCACAGAACCAAGAGAGCTGGAGGGTCGTGTGTGTGAAGATGCATGATGAGTGAGGAGCGATCGTCCCACAAAACAGCGGGCAAGGACGCGGCGCCCCACCTGTCACACGCTCTGCGTGCACACCCGGGGCGCTGTGCCTGCCGTACTGGGCTGGGGACCACAGCCAACAGGGCCATGTGCCGACAGACTCAGGTGGCCCGAACATCCTCCTCATCTCTCCTAGGTGAAGGCCGAGGCTGGAGTCCATTAATGGATGCGTGTTGTTTCCAGCGAGTAACAGACACCCTGCTGGAGGCTGTGCCCTTTGACACCACAAATCCTCAGCAGGACCCATGCCTCCAGCTCTCCCGAGAGCTCCAGAGACTCCCACCTCCTGCCTGTCTGGGGATGCCAGAGACCGAGCCACGGGATGGCTCCCTGGCACGGTGCCCGTGAGGGACCCTCCCTGGGGAGGTCTGGGGACGTGAGACCTGTCGTCCCCCACGCTGAGCAGACCCAGCACAGCCCGTGCACATGGCTACGGCCAGAAAAGAATGCACATCAGGTCCTTCCACACAGAACGGAAAGGGTGTACGTTTTTAACTTGCCGTTTTTAAATCTTAAGCACCAGGCTGGCCACAGTTTTGAATTCCTGTATGAAGAGCACAGTCCCGATTACACATGGCCAGAGGTCTGTGCTCACAGGCAGCACATACACCTCATCGTGGCAACCCTTATTTCCTCAATTATTTGGATTTCATCACTGCACTGAAGGACTCCAAAGAATTCCCTTGTATCTGTACCATTTAACAACATTTTGCAGAGCCTGCACAGTGTGAGATGCTGTCTACAGACACGAGCTCATCTCGTCCCCGGGACAGCCCTGTAAGGCAGTATCTTCGTCCATCGGGATGCTATTACAGAACACCGTGGACCAGGTGGCTTAGAACCTAGAGACCTGTGTTCGCTATGGCTCTCGGGGCTGGAGGTGTGAGATCAGGCTGCGGTCACCCCCTTGTCCGGGTGGCAGACTCGGCTGTGTCCTCACGTGCAGGAGGGGCTGGGGGCTCTGTAGGGTCTCTCCTCAGAGGGCACTGATCCCATCCTGGGGGCTGCACCCCTGTGATGTCATCTCCTGCGCAGCGCCCCCCTCCCAACGCCAACACTTGGGGTTACATACTCCGTGCACTATATGTTGTTACTACTGCTACCCCCATTATCAGACAGAAAATCAGAGTCACCCAGAGGTGAAGAAACTTGCTCAAGGGCTCATGACAAGGAACTGATAGCAGGATGTGAACCCAGGCAGCCTGGCCCCAGCATCCATGCCCTTCCTTCTCCAGAGAATGGAGGGCAATGCTCGCCGTGACTGCTCTGGGGAAGTGCATGGGCACTGGGCAGTCACCGAGCCAAATCCTCCCATGTTTTCTTTGTGCTTCAATTATTTTCCACAATTCGGTCACCACTGCATGCGCAGGTGCTGTGGGACCTGTGAGGCACAAAGGACAGAAAGGTCCGTGGGCAGAGGCACGGAGCCTCATCCAAGGGGTTCCCCTTCCCGGAGGGGCCAGCCCTGCAGGGCTCAGATGCACGCACCAGGACAGGTTCCAGAACTTGCTCAAACGGGCAGTGGGAAGAGTCTGCTCACACGGAAGTCCTTCTCAGCCAGCCAAGTCAACACAACTCTACCAGCCGTGCACCAGCCCCTCAGCCCCCCACAACCACGGAGCCACGTCCACGAGGAGGTTCCCATGACTGTGGAACAGTGAGGGAAATCCACTGAAAGTCTTCCCTGAACGGTGTAAGCAGTTGCTGGCCAGTGTCTGACTTGTCACTGCGTTCCCCTAATTTGCGGGACAACACTGCTGTCGGCCGCCTTGCGCATCAAATGAGCACCATTGACGGACACACACGCACTCACAAAATCACATTATGTGTCACCATCAATCACAGAAATCCCTGTCATACCAAACAAGTGGGAGACGACTCAAAGGACTCTTTTTAAAATATTAAAACACTTCACTTTTGGGAAAACTCACTATATTTTCTTCTTCCCATTTCCCATTGACTAGTAAAAAGCCAGAAAACCTCCCCATGTCCTAGAGTTTGGGGACCACCCCGGGGAACGTCTCCAGACATATGTGATGATCAGACTGAATATTTCCGCAAAGACACTTGCTGAAAACTCCTCAATCCCTTCTCCCCCAGATCCTGACTCTGTACCGTGCCCGCAGTGGCCACGCAATTCGTCCTCCTGCTCTGACTGTGGTAATGCACAGAGAACAGAGAACCCACCATCTGAACCACATTTCGGTGCTCAGCTCAGTGGCATCCCTTACGTTCATGCTTTGAGCCCCCACCAGCCACCCCCACTGCTCTTCCTGTCCTCTTTGCAAATACACCCCACCACGGCACCCGCCATCCACACTCTGTCTCTGTGGATGCGTCTCCTCCAGGGACCACACAGCATCTGTCCTGCATCGGGCTCCTTTCTCTGGGCACCATGTCCTTGAGGCTCAGCCACGCTGTGGGAGGTGTCAGGATTTCCTTCCTTTTCAGGGCTGAATACTATTCCACGGTGTGTATATGCATTGAGTCCATCCATGCGCCCACAGGTCAACCCCAGCTGCTCCCACGCTCAGCTTTTGTGGATCTTGTGGCTGGGAGTGTAACCTCCACCCTTCCATACGGGTGCTCCCGACATGAGGTCTGTTTCTTCAAAACACAGCAATAAAAAGGCAACAAAAACCAAGTTGGGTTTTATGGCCCTCTTCAGAAAACAGACTAGCCCTGCCGTGCTCAGTGTTCACCCCACCGCATGTCTCGTTAAAGGAAGAGCGGAGGCCAGTACTCCGATCCCGCGGGAGACCACCCACATGCTGCACTTTACAGGAGTGGCTGTGGGTCATCCTGCAGGGGGACACGTGGCTCTGTCCCCCTCAGGAAGGGGGGGTCTGGGCCGGAGAGCTTCTCCCCCAGCCCGGCAAGGGGATGAGAGCTGGTCGGAGGCGCGGAGAGAAAGCATTGTTCTTGCACAGCTGTTCTGGGGAAGAAAATGGGCACCGGGGCAAAATACTGCAAATAATACATGTGATGGACAAAAACAGCCCCACTGGGGAGCAAACAAGGAAGAAAAGGGAAAATGTGCACCTCAGAGACCACGTCTGCAGGAAGCTCGCTCGGGAGCAGACTCACTGCGCTCAGCGGCCGCGGTGTTCCCACTTCGGATTCCCCGTCCCACATAGGCGTTGTGAGAGTTTTGAGGCCGCGGATGCGCTGACGGTCCCTGTGCAGGGCTGTGGCGTTGCTGAACTGCAGCTCAGATGGGACACACATGGAACGACAGGCCAATGCGTTGTGATCCCTGCCAGCCTGGCTGGCCTCCAAGCAAGCGGGCGTCCATGTGCCGGGCTGCCCCACCTGAAAGGGTCTCAGCCACACTGAGGACACCCACGGGGCCCACATCCCCAGGCTCTCCCCTCCTCTCGGCAGTCTGCGGTGACAGGGGCTATCGGTCCAGTGCCAGCCCCGTGCCAGGCACTCCTGCCAACAAGCCTCCTGAGTGAGCGGACCCGAAGCCGCAGAATGAACGAGCTGCAAGGCCCTCTCTGTTCCCGCGCTTTAAAACTACCGGCAAGTTTGCATTTTAGATGCATGTGTTATAATTCCCCACACCGAACAACGCACAAAAACTTACATTTTATTAGGAAGGAAGATCCATTTTTGGTGCATGTAACGCTGCCTTCCAAATGCAGTGAACAGAGCTGGTTTACCAAACGCTCTGCCCTGGCTCTGCTCGTGGGCTAAGACTCTGTCCAGAAGGAAATATGTCTGCGACATTGGCGAAAACCTGCTTGTAGGACCCTCAGCGTCTTATTCACTGTGGAATCCCCGTGGCTGTCTTCTCATTTCAAAGTCTGCCTTGAACATGCTGCTCACAGGACGCCTGTCACAGGTGAGGACAGACGGCCGACTTGGGGCGCGCTCACCCGCAGAACGCGCTGTGTGCACCCAGCATCTGCCTCCACAGCCCTTCCATGTCTGCTAAACAGATCGTCCGCACACACGATGATTTTCTGCACACCCAAACGCTTAGAAGATCCGGAGCTGAGAGGGAATGCACCACAGATGCGTCTGTCCCATGGCCTCTGGTGTCCCCCAGGCGGGAGCCTGCAGAGCAGTTCCATCTGTAACTGCCGATTCGTTGATAAATTAGAAATGCCCTGAGCATTTTTATATTAGCTACTTTGACCTCAGAGAATGATTTGACTTTCTAAGTTATTTCTAATTCCATCTTATTCTCTGTCTGGAGGGGAGAAAAATTCTCTTAAATCCCATCAACACTTAAGGGATTCATCTTCTGGAACTGGGCAGGATGGCATGGCTCGCGGGCGGCCCCCACTGGTGCAAGGACGACCCCCTCCCTGCAGGGGCTGGGGACCCGCCTGAAGTCAGTAACCTTGGCACTGAGCCCAGGGACTGCAGAAGGTGCCCTGGTCCTGGGGAGTCTCCGCTGCAGGTCTGTACGTGGTCACGGTGGCCCCAGGCACAGCCAGCAGGCAGGAGGGGACGACTCAGGCCGGGGTCTCTGGGTTCCAGTGCAGATGCGGTCGGAGCCTCCGGGGGGCCCCAGCAGCTGGACGGCAGTGGGGAGGACAGAGCCTGGGGGCCGGCGGAAGGGAAGCCTCTCAGCTGGGGCGCGAGCTTGTCTTCAACAGGCACACGGACGCAACTACTCCAGCCACTACAGACGGTCAGCTCAGTGTGAAGGTATCACTACCAGCACCTACGAAATCAACACTGTCCTTCCTCCCGGCCTGTGCGCCCCCAGCAGCAGCCCCCCATACGGCCCCCACACCAGAGCTCAACGCCTTCCCGCCATCACCGGAGTGCACGTCTTCAAGAGGGCAGGTGGGGTTGTTTCTGAGCTGCTGTCCTCATGCCACACAGTGCCCAGGATTAGTGTCCCCTTGGCTTTTCAGCACAAGATAATGACACAGGTCACTGAACTCTGCATCGTGACGGGCAGGGCGTGGTCCCCACGTGGAAGGACTCCCTTGTGCAAGGCGGGTGTATGTGGGCTCGCACACAGGCACTCGCAGATCTCGGGACTGGATGCTGACGCAGGCCGAGGGTGGCAGCCCTCCTGCACCACTGCGGTCCTCCCTGTACCCTGCTCTCCCCTTCTCCCAGGTGAGCCGACAGCGGGGATCCTCCCTCAGCCGAGGAGGGAGCCCTCACTGCTCTGAGGAGACCCTGCAGATGGAGGAGGCACTTGGCATCTCTCTCACTCTCTCTCCGGCAAGGGATGCAACCTAATGAAGAGTAATTAACCCAGCAGCAGGCACTGCGGGTCCCTGAGGCCACCTCACCGACAAGCCTGGGCTGCACAGGAGCAAGACGTGGAAGCAGACAGCCACCTGGGCCTTTGGGACCCGTGTTGCCCAGACCCTAAGCCCTCAGTGCGGCCCAGCAGCCCCGGGCCTTTGAGAGCCACCAGCTGGCTCTGAGCCAGAGCTGCTTCCCTTGTCGAGTGGGCCATGGGTGCCATCCTCCTGGGGGACTGGGTCATTACCTGACCAAGCGTGCAGAGGCCTGGCCAGTCTAGAGCACGTGGCCCAGATGCCGATCTGCTCAGGGTCAGCCGAGCAATGGCTTGGGTCCTTCTATGGATGTGTTCAACCCCTAAAGCACCAGCTCCCGCATGCCCCACAAGCCCCGGCAGCTACAGAGACTGTGACTTAGCCCACCCCGGTTCTGCACAGGACCCGCCACCCTGGGCAGACCCTTTGCTCCACGGTTAGAGCACTAAGCTCCCCTTTCATCCACCGAATAGGCCTGATTGCGTCACAGGCCCCGTGGCCACAAGTTCTAGCTGTTCCAGTTTTATGATTCATTCTGTGCTTCTCTCCACACATGGGCTCTGTCCACCCATCTACACCCCTAACAATCCTCTCTGTGGATGGCGGGAGGGGAGGCTCCAGGGACCAGGGCACCACCCTCCTTACCCAGCCCTGAGGGCCTCTGAACAGCCTTAGAAAGGCTTAGAGGCTCTGGGATTCAAAGCACTCAGATTCTGCAGACAAACTATAATACAAAACAGCATCCCTCTGAGCACCTGGTTCTGAATTACCTGATAATATCAGGATCGCATAGAAAGAACATTTTCGTGTGCTTACCGTTCAGGAGAACATGTATCTACACGTTTTCACTATCCACACAACTTTTTTTTTAAAGATTTTATTTATTTATTTGACAGAGAGATAGCGAGAGCAGGAACACAAGCAGGGGGAGAGGGAGAGGGAGAAGCAGGCTTCCCGCGGAGCAGGGAGCCCGATGTAGGGCTCGATCCCAGGACCCTGAGATGGTGACCTGAGCCGAAGGCAGACGCTTAACTAACTGAGCCCCCCAGGCACCCCTCCACACAACTTTCTAACAACATCACGGTATTAAAAGAAATGATTCACCATCTCTGAAATTATATGTGTGGCTCACATTTGTCATTCAAGAGACTTAGTGTCCCTTCCCTGATTTAGAGATGACATGCTAATCCCACCGACTTAAGACTCTCTTCATCAGTCTCTCTCTAAATACAGTATATAAAGATTTATCATATACATCATTTTATAATAGAAATGATTTTATAACATGTTACAATATGATTTTACATATATTGTCTTATTTTTTTCTCTTAATTTGAGAGCTAAGTCTCTCTGTCACGTGATACATATGCTGGCTGTTGTTGTTTGGTTGGTTTTGCTCCCGAATATTTTTTGTGTGTGTGGTAAAATATGCATAACAAAATTTACTATTTTAAGCCATTTTTAGGTGTACAGGTCAGGGGCATTAACTACATTCACATGGTTGTGCAACCATCACCACCATCCATTTCCAGAACTTTCCATGTTCCCACACTGAAGCTCTGTCCCCGTTAGACCCTCACCCCATCTGCCCTCCGGCCCCTCTGCTCCAGGGACCCCCTGTGATGGGGCTGGAGAGCATTCTTCCCTGTCCGGCTCACCGGTGCCTGTCCGGCTCACCGGTCCCTGTCCGGCTCACCGGTCCCTGTCCGGCTCACCGGTCCCTGTCCGGCTCACCGGTCCCTCTCCGGCTCACCGGTCCCTCTCCGGCTCACCGGTCCCTGTCCGGCTCACCGGTCCCTCTCCGGCTCACCGGTCCCTCTCCGGCTCACCAGTCCCTGTCCGGCTCACCGGTCCCTGTCCGGCTCACCGGTCCCTCTCTGGCTCACCGGTCCCTGTCTGGCTCACCGGTCCCTGTCCGGCTCACCGGTTCCTGTCCGGCTCACCGGTGCCTGTCTGGCATATCCCACTGAGCTTCATGTACTCAAGGCTCATCCCCGTTACAGCAGAGGTCAGATTCTCCTCCTTTTCAAGTCAAGACTGGCTGTTAACACCCATCCCACAGACATGGATGTGCCACTTTCTTTCCCAATAAAAGAGAAACCATTTTTGAAAATCACTAACATTAAATGTTTAGTAAAAACACTTCACAGAAGCTTTAAGAGGCGTCCGCCCCCAGGGACTTCTTGACACTTGAAGACTTGCCCCCTCACTCATTCTGCAAGCACAGGTGCAGTCAGCCCCAGACAACAGAGCTCCCCTGGCCCCTGCCTTCTGCCTCCCCGGCAGCCCCATGGCCGGCCCCTCATGCACACGTCTGCTCACTCAATGGGTGCATCATGCCATGGCAAACCAGGGCACACCCCAGCCTCCAGGGTCGCGGTGAGGGCCACGTCTGGTGCTCCCAGCCCTCGAGAGGCGTGTGTGCTGGCTGACACTCGGGATGCTGAAGACGCCCACATGCAGAGCCCACACAGAAAGCCGCCCCCACACCGGCGGTCAGCAGAGCTGAGCCGGCGCAGGTAAGATAAAATACAGGGCATGTTATTCAGTTTTAAGGCAAAGTTCACATGGGTAGCTACGAAGCAATTGAATGCTATTGCCTGTAAGAAATTTAAATCCATTTCCAAATTTAGACTGTCTCTGCAGAGCATGTAATTCTTCAAATGCATGTCTTCGTGGGCTCACTCTCTCCTGCTTCCCTGGTCACAGACAGGCAGAGGGCGAAGTCATGGGGACTGAACTACCGAGCAGATGTCCACAGGATTTACCACGCTTGTGGTAAACCGCGATGTCTGAATGATAGCCTCTGGATCATACCCTCGGACTCACGGCTGCACCTTTATTCCCTCACATCTGCCCGATGACATAGTATAAGCAATGTATTTTTACTGAAATAAGGGCCTTGAAAGCACATCTATGCATACTAAATAGAAATGATCTAAGTGTAAATGAATTATCTTCAGAACACCAAAGACTGGGTAAATACACAAGACCTGCACTATTTCTAAATACTGTGCTCACTAACCCTCAGTGTCTAAACATCAGGCCACCTTCAGCAAGTGAACCAACTGACTTCAGACAAGCTCTCTGCTTAATTCCTAGGGAAAGTCCAGTGGCAGACTGGCAGAAACGCTCTGCTCCTCTGGAGCTTGCTTCGAAATCTCACGCGGAAGCATTTCAACAATCTAGTCTTTCGTATGCTTCCGGTGTCCTCCAGTGCAGGGACAGGGTCCCTCCTGTGAGGGGGACGTGTTGGCCATGAGCTGCTTACGGACGTCATCGGCAATGCGACCCTTGGCACACAGCAGGCTCCCAGAAGTAGACACGGTATCAGAAACGACCACACACTCAGCTCTGCACACCGGGATCTCTGCAGGACACACAAATCACTCCCTGTTTCCTTCTTATTGTTGTGAAGTTCTTCAAGCCACTAACAGAAAATATTAACTCCCAGAAGCACTCTGGGTGAATTCATAGCAGCTACTACAAGGGTCTAAAAAGAAAGAACAAATCTAATGAAAATTTTAAGGCACATAAGAGCTTTAGAAAACTAGATACCAGGAATGTTAACAGTGCTGAGAACTTATTTTTTTAACTTTCTTCCTTCAAAGAATTTCTTTAAAAATGTCATAATAATAGTACTTTCTACAGTGCACATTAGCCCCAGAGGAAACGGTCATGGAGTGCTGCCCTGTCCCCAATGAACGAGCTGTTAAATGCACGCCTCACCCACCTACGAGGTGCCACTTAGCACATTTAGTAAACAGTAAGCCACTAAAATCACATTTATGATACCTAAGATGTCCAGAGCAAGAGAAGAAGAAAATGCCCATATGCAGAGCCTGGTGGCAGGTCCCAGCAGGTGCAGGGGACCATCTCCGCATGCTGAGACCATTCTCCATCGCAGCCAGCACACACCTTGGCGGCACCCCACGCAGGTTCTGCGCCTCAGCAAATATTCTCAAATCCGTCCACAAGGTTGAGAACGTGCATCCCTGCGTGAGATGCCCTTTGAAGAAGGAAGCAGAAGCCACAGGTGCACACAGACACACCCCAATGTTCCACAAGTCCATTCCAGGGCCAGAGCCTAGTGAACACCGTGCCAGCACCTTATTTACTATTTCACACCTGAGGTGACTTATTTCCACGTTAGTCTTCTAAATCTACCAAATGTTTCTGGAAACAGTTCGGTGCAGGTACATTTCCCTGATGCAAGCACAGCAGATCCCAGGCATTGGGCTGGACTCCAGGGTCTGTGTGCTCCCAGGGAGAGAGGAGCACCTAGAATGTTCTATGGATGCGTGTTGGTTTAAGAGAGAGCCAGACCTATGTTCCAAAATGAATGTGACTCATAGAGGGGGTGTTCAGTTGAAAACCCGTGAGAGTGGCAAGAGAAGAGGCAGGGATGCGGAGGTCCGAGTGGCCGAGCCATTAGCCAAGCGTAAAGCACATAGCAACAAAGCTTGCTCGGGTCCCTGGCTCTGTTCTGTGCATAACACAGGCTTTGCTGCACCAGAAGGATGTTGCCCAAGGCACAGCAAGCGGGTGCTTCTGCTTCACCTCTGGTGCTCTGAAACACGGTGATCCCCCAAGTTCCTGACGATGCACATGCCCCAGAATGCACTGTAAACACCAGTACCACTGAGCCATAACCTAAGTGTCCAGGGAAGGAGTCTGAGTCGACAATCTTTTAATCTGGTAATCAAAGTCCCAGGGGTTTCTTATGACATGAGCTGGGGAAATAATCAATCTAGTAGTTTAGAAGCAGCCAAGAAAAGCCAGCCAGAAGGCAGAGGACAAACACATGCCCAAAGACACTCCAAACCCAAGTGCCCACCGTACTTTCCGCATCTTAGGGCAAATATTCAGGGTGACATTATTTCCAAACAAACCCGTTTTTAAAAAATGTTTCATTAAGCACTTTCTTCATTTAACTTGCAGATCTTGACTGCTGAAAAATAAACTCTTCTTTTTCAAAATATCAAGTTTTCTAAAGTTGCTAGGCAGTCTTGGTGTCCCATTCGGCTTGAAGCATACTCTCTGGGGGAAGGCGAGCAAACCCCTGCTCCACAGATAAGCTTAGACATCTCGGGCTGAAGAGCCATAAGGAAAAATGAATTAAGTCTTATCAATGCATGCAATTACTTTATTACTCTTTTACTCTGGGTTCTAGAATTATAAGGTTTTTTTAATATTGAAAGAGGAAAGAATATCTAAGAATGTAGTCTTGCGAGTTTTCTTCCTTAGCAGGGACGGTTTTACTCGGACGCCTGCAGAAGCGGACGATGACAGTAGTAATTCCAGCTTGCTCTGCACCTGCTCCGAGTGCCGCTGACACGATGTTACTTTGAACATCTGACCTGCACAACTACCCGCACAGGTGGCCATTCAGACCCATTACGAAAGTATGTGAGACTCGCAGAAGTAAGCAACCGAGAAATAAGCTCCAAGTTGTTTTCTACTCAGGAACTGCTGCGCCGACAGCAGGCACTGTGCCCACCAAGCACCCCCACCCTGGCAGGACCTGGCAGACCCCCAGCCACGTGGGAAGCGTGTGAGAAGTGAGTGCAGTGGGGGGATGCAGGTGAGCGGTGGGCGTGGTGGGGCGGCGCGCGTGAGCGGTGGTTGCGGTGGGCGGCGCGCATGAGCGGTGGGCGCGATGGGGGAGCCTGCGAGCAGTGAGCGCGATGCCGAGGGACAGAAGAACACGTCTCTCTCCTCTGAACAAATGCCAAGGTTATTGCTCTAGACAGAGATCTGTGCCCCGGAAATCCAGATGTTGGACTCTAGCCCCCGGTGTGATGGTGTCAGGATGGGGGGCCTTTGGGAGGTGATGAGGTCATGAGGGGGGAGCCCCCGTGGATGGGGTAGTGTCCTTGCCAACGAGACCCCATGGAGCTCCCAGCTCCTTCCCCGCATGAGGACACAGCACAGATGTACCTCCCAGAGAGTTTGTCACCAGACCCCATCTACACCAGCACCTGATTTTCAACCTCCAGCCTCCAGCACAGTGAGAAGAACCTGGCGTTGCAAGGCCCCCGGCCTAGGGTGTCCACCATCACCCCGACGGACTAGAGCAGACAGGTCCTCATGAGGTGGCTCCCGGTCAGAGCTGACAGGTCCGCGGAATCCCTGGGATGTCACCAGCAACAGCGATTCTGTCCTCCTGTCAGCTCTCCCCACTCAGAACAAAACCACACTCACACAGCAACAACCCCAACAAGCACAAAAGAAACCCTCACTGGACGGCCAAAGACAGTGGCTAGAGGATGCTCTGTATGCTATTTATCACATTCTACCACCCTCAAATAAGCAAGCCGTGCCCAGTGCCCACCCATGGGGAGGGTGCGGGGCAGCTCGGCTCCGGGAGGGTGCGTGCAGACGCTCACCCAGCGCTCCGTCAACACACGGGCAGAGCATGTTCTGAAGGCTGTGGAGAGACCCCTCAAGGAGGCTTCTGTGATGAGCCACCGAACCAGGCCGCAGTTCACTGCTGTCTCCATAGAAACAAGCCTTATTGGAAGATGGGATATCATCAAAGGACTGCAAAATTTAAGCCTCAGCAGAAAACAGAGAAAAGCACTTGAAAGATTTTTTTTTAACCCAAAAAAACAAGATTAATTATTCATTCTCTGTACTGGAAGTGTTTGGTTTCACCATCGCCGATTCATCATGGACCCACCTTGCAACTTCCAAGCATTGTTGGCAGTCTGGGAAGAAATTATTTCTCGGCATAATTCAAGGAAAAATGCCTGAAATGATTCAGCCTTCAGTCGCACACAGTCTCAATCACGTTGAAAGTGCTCGCCCTCCACACTGGTCTGGAGCCCTGCAGGTCTGGACCATCTCCCCACACGGGATGGAAGACCAAACTGTCCTCCACTCAGCTGACCTCCGCAAAGCTCAGGTCTGTCCACCCAGGGGCTCAAACCACAGCGCCTCACCCTCATGTCCACAGGGCCTCAAGCCTCATTGTAAGCATTAACACTCCAGAGCACAGGCCCTGCCTACGATGGTTCGTTTTATGTGCCTTCGTGGCTGGGCCCCGGGGCCACATACTCCCTCGAGCACCAGTCTACAGTCTACGCTTGCTGCGAACATACTGGGTAGAGGGGATTCACACTTATATCGGTAGACTCGGCTGAGGCAGAGATGCCCCTCCAATGCCGGGGGGCCTCATCCAGTCGGTGGACGGCTCAGGGGGAAAGGCTGGGGTGCCCCAGGAAGAGAGGATCCTGCCTCCGGATGGCCTTCGGACACCAGCGGCCACACCAGCCCTTCCCTGTGCCCTGCGGACTGCACATTGGCCAGCCCCACGATTCCTTAAAATAAACCTCTCCTGCATACATACACCATGTTGGTTCTGTTTCATGTCCTGAGCTGCACAGTGAAGGGCTGAGCAGGGCTGAGACCCATAAGAAGCCATGCCCAGAGCCCAGCTGCCTTTCTCTACAACATCCATGCCCCATGACGGCCTCCCGCACAGGAGTGACCCAAGACTCTCACACTCTGGGCCCTCGATTCCTCTTCTCCAGCTCTGTCTCCAGACCTGGTCCCATGTGAGCTGGGGTGACACCAGCAGTAAGATTCAAGCAGCATCTCAGACAAGCCTGGCCTCCACAGCGGGGTCCCCGGAAGGGTCCCCTGACCTCTTCCTCCATCCACAGGCCTGTGTGTGGGGCAGAGCTGGTACTGGCGGCTGGCCACGGACCCCTCCTTCTGCAGGGAACCCCCTCGCCAGAGCCACAGCCCTAGGCTCCCAGTACTCCTAGCCCCTACACCTCGACAAGACCACAGCTCAACAGACAGGGGTGAAGCCCGGTCAGCCACCAGGCAGGCCAATTTCAAAGTCACTGGTAGGCCTCAGAGGGCCAGGCCAGCCCACAGCCCACATAGGGACACCAAACAGCGCGTCTGCCAGACAGACACAGGACATGGGAGACCTGGGAAAAATGAAAATGCAGGAGCTCCTTGTGGGAAAATGGCTAGGAAGTCCACGCCCAGGTGATGAGAGCCAGTCGGAGTCAGCACCACAGGACAGGTGCCCACGGGCAGACTGGGCCACCCCCCGTGGCTGGTCTGATGAAGCTGGCTGTGCATGTCTCCACGAGAGGGGACGCGCGGAGGGCTAGACCACAGGCGTGGGAATCCACACCCCACCCCCGATGCCAAGTGCGTTCTGTCATCACAGATGAACAACTGGAAAATAAACCTCAGCAGGGGAGCAGGCGTGGAAAGAACCACCCAGGAGCATCTCGTGTGAGGCCTGGGGTCTCGGGCGTCAGAGGAGGAGGAAGAGAAGGGGAAGGAGGGGAAGACAGAGGGAGGACCCGGGAATGGGAGGGTGGAGGGGATGGGGCCCTGGCCCGAGACAGCGGTTCCTCCAGGGAAGATGCGCACGGAGCCGTGACCTCACACCCCGCCAGGACAGCAGGCTCAACAACCACAATTTCCCCGTGGTCTCAATGTGGATGCAGAGCCGGGGCAGGTAACACAGCAAGTGATGAAGTGGACAAGAGAAAGGAACCCTACAGGGCGCCTGGGGGCTCAGTCGTTAAGCCTCTGCCTTCTGCTCAGGTCATGATCCCGGGGTCCTGGGATGGAGCTCCGCATCCGGCTGCCTGCTCGGCAGGAATTCTGCCATTCCCCCTGCCCCTCCCCCTGCCTGTGCTCTGTCTCTCTCACTTGCTCTCTCAAATAAATAAAATCTTTTTAAAAAAGAAAGAAAAAGGAACCCTCTAACGCTGTTCAGCAAATTTTCAAAATTTTGGTTAAGAAAACAAGAGTGGGCACATATATGCACGCATAGGAAGACTGGACATCCGAGAGCTAGCGGTCTGGGCAGCGGAATGACAGATGAGTTTCCCTGTTCTTGCTGATGATGTTATTGGTTATAGTTTATAACAATTAGCTGCAGTCACAGTCAAGAAAGGAAATAAACTCTGCCAGCAGGAACCCTTTTCCGTGCCCTCCCCGGGCTCCAGATTCAGCGCTACTTCAGACAATCTGTGTGTGCTTATCATAAATGGTGTGTCCACAGGCTTTTGCTCACAATTCCACCGTCCAGGCTTTCTCTGGGATTCCAGCGATCCAACGGCCCCAGCATTTCCCAATGAGATGTTTACAAGCCCCGGCACAGACGCACTGCCTCACAAAGACCGCCCATGTGGGCTCTAGCCTCTGCTCACCACCCGTCAGGGCGGCCTGGCTCCCACACTCGCCTGGAGCCCCGGCTCTGCAAGTCACAGGCCGAGTCAGAGACCCTGAGGGAAGCCTGGTCCATATCCAGCCCTGGAAGCTGCAGCCAATGTGTTGGCTGAGGGAGCTTGGGATTCCAAAGGAGGGAAAAGATCCTCTGAGGCAGACGGTTTAGATTAGTACCCTGGTCACTGGGATGACTAATTTTAAGCCAAATTCAATAGGAGTCTGAACGGAATTCCATCAACCAGAGCCCTTGATAAAGAGAGAATTATTTTCACTATGTTCAGCTTTTGTACAAAACTAAAAACACAGATCAAGAGAACAAAAATTAAAAAGCCAGCTTCCGGGATGCCCTGGAGTCAACACACATTTCTCCAAAGCTCCCAGCTTCAGTCTCCACAGTCACCTCCCGAGCCTGCAGGCACCCGAGTAAGGAGCCCGACTGCGCCTGGCCTGCAGACTCCCACACCCTTCTGTCTGTCCATCGGGGGGTCGCCCCGCACCTGCTGAGGCAGACCCTGCCTGGAGGGAAATGCCTGAGGGCAGAGAGGCAGCCGCGTGCACCCCAGGCCCAGCCAGCCCCTCTCCCACGTTCCTCCAGCATCCCTCCTCTACCACCCGATCACCCCAGCAGAGTGCCCAAAGCCGCTGGGGCTGGGCAGAGGGTCTGTGGGGACTCCGCTCCTGAAGGAAGAGCCTTCGGCATACCCGGCGTCAGCCCCAGGGCCTGGTGGAAGGTCCTGGCTCAACGCAAGACAGGAAACCATGGGACAGGAATCAGTGGGGTTGTTCTCCACACGGCTCCACACAGAAATGCTCTGCCCTTATGTACATATATACATACACAGGCAGGCTATGTATGTGCGTATGTACGTATATATTTATTTTAAATTGGCCGTGATAAGTGACAAGTCCTAAACACAGCACGGCTCTTTCCCTCTGGACCCTCTCTCCTCTTCCTTATTCCTCTAATTCAGTGTTAACCGGAACAGCCTTTGTGGGCCTGGAATTAGTACAAATCCCTAATCTTTCGGCACATTTCTAACCCCACAAGTGCGCAAAGGTCCTGAGTGCTCCCTGTTGAGATGGCTGGCAGCAGGCACCACACCGGCCACGGAGGTCTGGCCTGGCAGAGTGAGTAGGAGACGCCTGGGAAGGCAGGTGAGGCCGGAAGAAACATGCCCATTTCCGGGGCCCACGGTTATCACAGAGGGCAACATCCCTCTAGGTGACGGCATCCTCGTGGGGCTCACAAGGGAAAAAGAGACGTTTGCTTCCATAACGAGATGCTGCACCACCTGGCATACCTGGCAGAGGCCCAGACCCACGTCCAGAGGAGGCTGGGGCAGCTCAGGGACTGCGGGTTTGATGTTCTTCCTGGCTAGGGTGTCCACAGTCCCTGCACAGGCAACGTCCATGGAGGAGGGCTGTGTGGAGTGAGCAGGCGCCCCTGCCTGTTTGTCCCCAGACAGACTCCGGGCGACGCTGGACTAAATCCTCCCAATCCGCAATGACGCGCTCACACCAGAGTACTCACCCCTTCATCCCACTTCTCAGGCGCAGAACACAGACATGTAATCACTTCACACCCAGCTACTGCTGGACTGCCCAGCAGGACTGCTGGCCAGCTACTGTGAAGTGGAAATAAGCCAATGTCACAGAGGAGAAGAAAACGAGCTTCTACATCTGGGCTGGAGAGTACTCCCTGGCATGGCCCCTCCTGGCCTGTGTGCCATCCCAAACCTCCCCCAGCAGACAGACAGGTGGACGCAGAACATCAGGGCCAGCCTGCAGCCCCGGGAAGGAGTGTTGGACGGCGGGGACCACGGCCGCCTCCTTGTCACCCCCACACTTCCCACTGCTGATGTGGAGCCAGGGAAGCCTGGCGACAAGTCCTGATGGGGTAACATCCCCAGTCCTGGAGCAGCGTGGGGAGAGCTGGGCTGGGAGGGGCTGGGAGGTGTCCACAGACCAGTGGCTCTGCCCAGGTCGCCAAGGAGCAGAGACAAGAGACAGACTGCAGGCACAGGGCAGGGGGATGGGTGATGCAGGGGGTGTGGTGACAGAGGAAAGGCAGGGTTTCGAGCTTCAGGGTCTGAAGATGATGGGGCCGTGAGAAGACTAGAAGGGGGGCTCAGAAGACAGGATGTGACAGTTCACGCTGCACACACACAGTTCCCCGGGCACTCCCAGTCACCAAAGTGACAACATCCGGGTCTGGGAGTGAAGCTCTGGCCATCTGGACACACGCAAGGCTGGCATTCCCCTGTGGGGTCCAGCTTGTTGAGGTGACAGTGGGAGAAATGAAGTCAGATGAAGAGTCAAAACAGAGAAGACCGAAGAGGGAGAGGAGTTGGAGGGGGCACTGAGCAACGCCTCCATTCTGAATGCACAGACAAGCGGGGCCGTGCTCACACGGACTGAGGAACCCACAGAAGGCCAGCTGTGCGTGGGGTCCATACTCCACAAGTGGGGCAGGGAAGGAAGGCCAAGTCTGTAGCAGAAGTCAGCAGACAGAGGAAAGAACCAAGGAGCGGGTGTATGTGAGAGCAGAGTGCTCTTCAGCGGTGGAGAAGTAAGGACTGAAACACAAACATGGAGTCACTGAAGCTCACGATCCCAAGGTCACAGGGGAGAATGACTACCCAGTAGACAATGGGCACTTGGTGCTCTGGGGGGAACGTGTGCAGTCTTTCTAGGACTTTCCTACTCACAGCATGAACTCACAGCAGCCACAGCTTGTTAACTAGAGAGTCAAGTTCTTACTGATTCCAGGGAGCCCTCCGTGGAGTAGAAATACTGCTTTATTTTACAACCAAATACGATACTTTCACCATATACTAAAATCAGACCAGTAAGACTGAGAAGAGAGACCTTGCAGTGTTAGGATTTTGCATTTTGCCTGGAGCACGCTCCTTTATTAGCCACTGAGACACATGAGTCACTTTCTATTTTAGGAAAAAAACTCATTGTGGTACAAAATAAGACTTTCTTTTTTTTGTTAAGGTACATTCATAGTTCTGATTTCTAACTTTCAGAACTCAGGGTAATTGCCTAGTCGTGCACTGATGCTTGTATGAGATTAATGCTCCTAAATTCTCTCTTTAATGATCTACTTTAGAAATGTGTGCCCCCAACAAAAGACTAATAAGCATCACATAAATTGCCCCAGCTCAGTCAACCACGAAAATCTGATTCTCAGTGATTCGTGATGTCAGTATAATTATGAGGGAAATGGCCATTTCTAAATTCATTAGTTAAGATATTCATAAGACATTAATAGATGCATACTTTTTGGAACAAATGAGCTCACTTCAAAATATTCAGAGTATAAATTTGGGTAATGAAGTCAAGACAAACTGAAACTTTATACAAGAGCTAAAATGACATTAAAACCCCCTATCATACTGGGTGGTTCCTGAAATGGAGTGAGCAGAATCAGAAATAGAGGATGCTCTTCTCCCTGCTACGGCCTACCCAGAGGGGCCCGGCTTATGCGTCCCACAGAGGATCTTCACTGGAGGGGGAACCGCGTGGCCACCACTGTCTTTCACCACGGGTCGTAGAAGGCACGGGAGTGAGAACACGGCCTCTGCCCTTGTCTGTGTTGCCCAAAGTCCCTGATACAACACCCTTGTGGAAATTTTCTTTTAAAATTTAGCATACTCCCTTCCAAAACTGCCTTCCTTTGAGGAAGAGAGAATTCTATAAGTGACTACATTTCTACTAGTAAACCTGCAGTCAGATCTCATAACTAAGTAATCAATTGTGGTCAAAATAGATCTTCTTTTTTAATGAATTTTGATATATATTTTAACATTTCAATATAATGTACCATAAGCCCATAACAGAGCCTTTGAAAAATAAGTTTTATTTTAAAAAGATGTCTAAATGAAGAAGACTAGGAAAGAGCACCTGATTCTACCCTACCCTCATTTTAAATGGCTCCAGGAGCTGCCTAGTTTCAATTCTGCTTTTCCCAAATCAAATTAGTCACCACTGATTATCTCCCCAAAGTGGCATTTTGTTCCTGCCAGGTTTTTTAAATCTAGGTAAAATCTTACAAAAAGGAAAAAGAGTAGGGTACAGTCCTCTTGCATGATGAATGCCTCTGGTTACCCAGCAGTCCTTAAATAAGCCATTTGAATCTTTTTCTAGGAGACAACCCATGGATGGAGACAGATTGGCACAGCTTGGAGCCGCCACTGTGCCGAGCCTCACATGTGCCAAATGTTGATTCTTTGGCAAGTGTGTTCCAGGGGCATGTGCTTCTCCTTCTGAGTGTAATTGTCCATGAGTAGGTTATTAGCTTGCCCGCAAGAGCCACAGGGTCCCTCAATGCAGATATAATATTTTCTTCACTACTATCCCAGACTTCTACTCCTACCCTTAACCAGATCCAGAAAATACTATTACCACCCCCTGCAAAGAATACTTTTTTAAAATAAAGAGAATGTAAAAGTGTGAAGACCAAAAAGAGTAAAAGAATGGAAAGAAAAAAAAGTTTAAAAATATTTTTTTCCTCTTTTGGCAAAACATCCATGAAACTGTTTTTGATTTATGAACATAACACACTTCAAGTATGGTTTTCAACCTACTACTTGAGTTCTATCTCCAAAGGATTAAAATAAAAAGCAGTAGGATCATGTTTATGCAAAAGGCACACAGCATCCAATGTAGAAGACTCTTGATGCAGGATGCATCTCTACCTGCCAGGCAACCTGCCCCTCATACAAGAGGGGAAGAAAGTCCCACGGTCTTTCACTCTTTGGAAGTTTGTCTTCTGACACAATCTAGAGGTTAGTGGACATTTTCCTGTCATCCTGATTAGGGCCAGAAAGCCCAGTGATGGCTTTGGAATCCATTCATTCTTGCAGAGACCAGAACACCTTTGCTCACTATTCCTTTTCTCTTTGACACCGTGGATGACATCCACTTCAGAACATGTGGCCATGTTTCCAATTTTACAAAGTTCCTAGTGCAGTGGGCAGCCTGCACACAGGAAATATTCAATAAAGCATGAGTGAATAGAATGGAACCAGTAAGGAAAGAAACACACTATTAGTAATTTTCTCTTGAAATACTTCTTATTTAACCTAACATGAATCAGAAATTCTATAACAAATAACAATGGCTCACATGATTACTGAGTTTTTACTGTGTGAGGGAGCCTGTGAGGAGTGCCCATGGATTAACGTTAATATTATCTATATTCCTATGAAGTGTATGTTATTGCTATTATTAATATGGTCATTATAATTATTTTAAGAACTAGCAAACATTAAAAAATGCAGCAGGTTCAAACCTTAGTATTCCAATTGTGAAAAAAAGTACAACATAGTAATGCAAATTTAATTAGATTTTGTAATCATCTCCTGAACAAAGTTTTATTTTAAATTTTAATATAGCAAACATAATACCTATCTATACAAATTGAAGAAATATAGGTATAATTTTATATTGCTAAACTATCAAGATATCCACGGATTTTCCATCTTCAGAAACATTCTAGATCTAGGTATTTAGAATTTCAGTCAATATATTACTCCCTTAAAGCAATATTTAACACAATATACATCCAGTACTATAAAATACTGGATAATCCCTCAGAGTGCTCTATAAATGGATGTGACCCAATATAAACTTGCCACTTAGGAGTTACATTTTTTAAACTTGATAAGATTAGCATCTGTGATTCGTCACTGGAACTGTGGATCCCAGGTGCATGGTGAGCTAAACGAGCACCCACTTCCAGGAGCCTTTATTAAGCAACCAGTATGCGTTCAGCACCAAGGACAGAGCTCCACGGGTGTGACCTTTCTCTTCAGCCTTAACATTTCATAAGAAACAAGGAGTTATTACCTCCTTAGTATTTATCTCACTCTGAGCATGCTGCTCCACAGGTGACGGCGATTTCCCAAGCATGACTAGTCCACCCTCCTAAACACATCCTTCATGAGAGCCCTACATGGAAAGCGGCCATATGAGTTTTACAGGGCACTTGAGGAAGGAGATAGCCCCAGGCGAGGACAGCTCTGCTTCCCTCAGATCAGGCATTTGCCTCACATAGTTGAGAAGCTTTATGAAATGCCTACCATGTGCCTAACGGCAAGCTCAGCATTTTGTGGAAAACAAAGCTACACAGAGCTCTAACATAGACATCCACACCTACAACATCCAGGTGCCGGCCTGCCATAAGGAACTGCTCAAGGCCACATGGTAATAAGGTGCAGAAGCTGAATCCTGCTCTGGCCATTGTCACGCACTCAAGTCCAAAACCCATGTTCTTAACCAGTCTCTCTCTCTCTCCCAAAGGCCTCCATTTATCCGTCTATAAAATCAGAATAACAATATTACAGTATGAACAACAATAATGCCAACCCACGCTAACATGAGGTGAGAGATGTTGCATATCCACTCATTTTTTAAACTGTCATTTAACCACCTCCAGGACCTTCACAGCACCACCCAGCAGTGAACACCTTCCCGAACATTGTCTTTCAGCTTCAAATGACTTCTGTCAATTCTGGTGTAAAAAGGCCAGCTGAACTTCAAAGTCCAATCGAAAGCTACTCCCTGTGTAAAACTGTCACTAATCCTTCAGACCCAAATTAAACGGACTTCATGTCCCATGTCCCTGTTGCACTGTGTTTATACATTTGCTAGGAACACTTTCTTGCTTGCTGTGTATTGCTATTTATATCTATGACTATCTTCTCAACTGGATTATAAACTCATTCAACATATGAATCATATTTGAATTGTCTCTGTATCTCCATCACCTAGGAGAATTGCAAATTCATGGTTCATAGTCAGTAAATGTTCAAAAAGTAAATGCATAACTACTAGAACTTATACCCTTGTTGGGATTCTAGCTATATGAATAAAATCACAAATAACAGAATACAGTAGCTTATAAAGGCCAAATGAGTGTTTAACACACCATCTGTTACTCAGTAGGTGGTTGATAATTTCTGCTAACCTGATTTTAGATCTCTTGAAACAGTTTCAATAATCTAGAAGAAATTAAAGGATTACTACTTCTTAGAATTATATATGTGTGTATACATATAAATCAATATATATATTAAAATAGTAATTGAGAGAATTAAAAAAAAGCAAGTCACAAACTCAGAAAAAAATATTTGCAAAACATGTATCTCATGAAGGACTGGTATCCAAAGAATTCTTAAAACTCAACAAGAAACAACCCAATTCAGAATGGTACAAAAGACCTGAACAGACACCTCACCAAAGAATGCATACAGATGGCAAATAAGCATATGAGAAGACACCAACATCATACATACAGCTACTTTGGAAGACAGCCTGGTAGTTTCTTGCAAAGCTAAGCACACTCTTACCACAGAATCCAGCAATTACACTCCTTGGTATTTACCCAAATGAGCTAAAAACTTATGTCCACACAAAAACCTGCACACAAATGTTTGTAGCAGCTTTATTTATAATTGCCCAACCCTGGAAATGGCCAAGATGTCCTTTGGTAGGTGAATGATATATAAATAAACCATGGTCCATCCAGACAATGGATATTATTCAACCCTAAAGAGAAAGGAGCTATCAAGCCATGAAAAGAGATGAAGGAAATGTAAATGCACATCAGAAAGTGAAAGAAGCGAATCTGAAAAGGCTACACACTGTGTGATTCCAACTCTATGGTATTCTGGAAAAGGCAAACTATGGAGGCAGTAAAAAGATCTGTCGGTTGTTTTCAGGGTTGGGGGAGGGAGGGATGAACAGGCGGAGCACAGACGGTTTTTAGGGCAGTAAGACTACTCTGTGTGGTACTGCAATGGTGGATATGTGTCTTCATATATTTGTCCAAAACCATGGAATGAGCAACACCAAGAGGGACCCTGATGTAAACGATGGACTTTAGTCAATAATAATGTATCAGTGTTACTTCATCAATTGTAACAAAATGTACCACACCAATGCAAGATGCTAAAACAGGGAAAACTGGGGGGCGGGGGGGGGGCAGGTGGAAACCCTGCTTTTTCTGCTCAGTCTTTCTATAAACCTAAAACTGCTCTTGAAAATAGTCTATTAATTTTAAAAAACAATGCTAACTGCTGTCCTTATATCCTTATTAATATTATTCTAGAGGAACAGATGTTCCGGAGTAGGAGAAAATCCCTGGTGAGCCAGTGTGTGGAAGGGGCTGGCAAGGTGGGAACCTAGAATTGTCAGGAGAAGGTGCATGGAGGATGACCTGCCCAAGGACCCAGTAGGATTCAAATTCAGCCCCAGCCAAGAAGAAGGCTATTGGATTCGTGGATGAGTCTGCTGCATGGGGGAGCTGGGGAAACAGCCACGGGCCCACTTTCATTATCTGGGAAGAACCACCCAAGAGGATGCACACCGTCCTTGCCTTTTGTGGAAGAGGCTGTTTTGATCCAGTAGATCATATGGAGAACCTAAGTCGCCACTGTGTGAGGCCAACCTCTCCACACGAACAGTTGGGCAAATATATTAAAGGTTCCATGAGACCATTTTTAGTACAAAACTCAGATGTGGAATTCTTTTTTTTTAATTTAATTTTATTATGTTATGTTAATCACCATACATCATTAGTTTTTGATGCAGTGATCCACGATTCATTGTTTGCATATAACACCCAGTGCTCCATGCAGAACATGCCCTCCTGAATACCCCTCACCAGGCTAACCCATCCCCCCACCCCCCTCCCCTCTAGAACCCTCAGTTTGTTTCCCAGAGTCCAGAGTCTCTCATGGTTCGTCTCCCCCTCCGATTTCCCCCCTTCATTGTTCCCTTCCTTCTCCTAATGTCCTCCATGCTATACCTTATGTTCCACAAATAAGTGAAACCATATGATAATTGACTTTCTCTGCTTGACTTATTTCACTTAGCACAATCTCCACCAGTTCCATCCATGTTAATGTAAAAGTTGGGTATTCATCCTTTCTGATGGCTGAGTAATCTTCCATTGTATATATGGACCACATCTTCTTTATCCATTCATCTGTTGTAGGGCATCTCAGCTCCTTCCACAGTTTGGGTATTGCAGACATTGCTGCTATGAACATTGGGGTGCATATGGCCCTTCTTTTCACTACCTCTGTGTCTTTGGGGTAAATACCTGGGAGTACAATTGCTGGGTCATTCGGTAGCTCTATTTTTTAAATTTTCTGAGGCACTTCCACGCTGTTTTCCAAAGTGGCTGCACCAACTTGCATTCCCACCAACAGTGTAAGAAGGTTCCCCTTTCTCCACAACCTCTCCAACATTTGTTGTTTCTTTTCCTGTCCATTTTTGCCATTCTAACTGGTGTAAGGTGGTATTTCAGTGTGATTTTGATTTGAATTTCCCTGATGGCTAATAATGTTGAACATTTTCTCATGTGTCTGTTAGCCATTTGTATGTCGTCTTCAGAGAAGTGTCAAAATTCCAATGACATTTTTCAAAGTGCTGGAACAAACAATCCTAAAATTTGTATGGAATAAGAAAAGACCCCGAATTGCCAAGGTAATGTTTAAAAAGAAAACAAAGCTAGGGGCATCACGTTGCCCGATTTCAAGCTATATTACAAAGCTGTGATCACCAAGACAGCACGGTACTGGCACAAAAACAGACACATAGATCAATGGGACAGCATAGAGAGCCCAGATATGGACCCTCAACTCTATGGTCAAATAATCTTCAACAAAGCAGGAAAAAATATGCAATGGAAAAACGACAGTCTCTTCAATAAATGGTGCTGGGAAAATTGGACAGCCACATGCAGAAGAATGAAACTCAACCATTCTCTAACACCATTCACAAAGATAAACTCAAAATGGATGAAAGACCTCAATGTGAGACAGGAATCCATCAAAATCCTAGAGGAGAACATAGGCAGTAACCTCTTTGACATTGCCCACAGCAACTTCTTTCAAGATACATCTCCAAAGGCTAGTGAAACAAAAGCAAAAATGAACTTTTGGGACTTCATCAAGATAAAAAGCTTCTGCACAGCAAAGGAAACAGTCAACAAAACAAAGAGGCAACCCACAGAATGGGAGAAGATATTTGCAAATGACACTACAGATAAAGAGCTGGTATCCAAGATCTATAAAGAACTTCTCAAACTCAACACCCAAAAAACAAATAATCAAGTCAAAAAATGGGCAGAAGACATGAACAGACACTTCTCTGTAGATGTGGAGTTCTGACAGATTTCCCAATAAATGTTGCCCAGCAACTGTCAGTTTAAAAATTCCTGAGTGTGCATCCTCCCGAGCCTTGTGTGAGCACGCGAGTCCACGTCACTGTCATGGTTATCCCTTGGATGAACGGAAGGAGGCCCGAGAGGGAGGATGCAGCTATCGGATACTGCAAGCCTGGGAAACAGCGGAGCCAAGTGCTGAACTTGGATCCAAAGACCTTCTGCTAAAAGTGTCCTATCGCAGTGACTCAGAATCCACAATGTGACTCGCTATAACAGCAGAGGCCCTACACCACCACCACCATCACTCAGCTCCCAAAAGCCATGGAGGCAGCATCATGACTGCATCCAAGACCAGTTCTTACTGAGATGAGAACTGTGCCCCCCAAATTCATGGGAAGTCTTAGCCCCCAGCACCCCAGAATGTGACCTTATCTGGAGACAGGTCTTTGCAGATAAAACAGTTGAGATGAGCTCACACTGCAGTCAGGTGAGCCCCCAACCAATCACGGGTGTCCTTACAGAAGGGAGAAATCTGGATGTCAATGCACAAGGGGAGCACAGACTAAAGTTATAGGCAGAGGTGGGGTGATGGGCCTACACACCAAGGATGCCAGCAAACCCCCAGAAGCTGGAAACCAGCCTTCATGGGGAGCTCACCCCGCTGACACCTTGATCTTGGCCTTCAAGCCTCCAGAATCCGAGACAAGAGACTTCTGTTGTTCAAGCCCTGGTCTGTGGGGCTTTGTTATGGCCGCCCTGGGAGATGAACACACGAAGGGTTAAGGCTTCTCACCATGAGAAGAAGCTACATTTCCCCAAATCTACAATTTGCTAGGAAGGAGGCAACAAAGTTTCTAACGTGCATCAGGAGTGAAAACTGCATAGAGGTACCCGGTGGAGATAAGGAGCATGCACCCGGGGTTCTTCACTCCCTCCCGGATGGGGAAGGCTTGCTGGCGTGGGGGAGGCACGGGCACCAACCTCCTCTTCCCAGGACGGCCCAGACAGCCGCTCTCCCCACAGGGGCCAGCAAGCCTGGGCTCTCCAGTCCACTTGCACATTTTCGAGAGAGCACTTTTGTTAAGCGCTCCTTCTCCCTTTCGCTGTTTGTAGGAAGCACTCTTCCACTTCGAGAGGTACTCTTCAGGTCAGCCCTCAAACCGCACTTTCTCTGGACGACCCCCACACAAACGTGATTCAAGACTCAGCCCCAGATCCTCATCTTTACAAAGGATGGCTTTTCCCCGCGTAAGCGCCAGACACAGAGTGCTGTGGGGTCAGGGACCAACCTTCCACAGGTGCTCAGGTGCTGCGTCCGAAAAGCACTCACAGAATACAATTGCAGGTAAACTGAAGTGTCCGGTAGCTGAGGCTGTGCGTAAAGAGCAGGGACCAGAGCCCGAGAGCATGGAGACATCTAAGGCTTCCCCCTGACTCCGCTAGTGTGCAGAGCTCCTGGTGTTTAAACCCTGCCCCACCAGAGATGAGCCCGTATCAGAAGGAGGAAGGGCAGGACACCACCTGGTGGGTCGCAGGCGCCACAAAACCCACAGGAACTCGCGCTCCACCCGGCAGGAGAAGCCGCCTGGAATCATTCCCGCAGCCCTTGGCACATCCCAGGCAGCGACTCCCAGGCCAGCCGCGGCCTGACACGCACCGGCCCCACCAACCTCCGGCTGGCACCCCCCTCCCACGCAAACCCAGCCAAGATGGCTGTCCTTTCAAAGCGACCTGACCGATGAACAAGGCTGGAAATCCTCCCAACCCCAACACTGTGCATAGCCCACTCACTGGAAAAAGAGTCTCGTCTCTGCCATGCCTGCCAGGACGCGTGGCCTTGGCAGAATCCAGCCCAGGCTACACCCTGGGTCTTGTCCTAAAAGAATGATGTGGTTTGGGTGTGAGGGCATCATTGGGGAGAGGATGCCAGGTGATCCCTGACACAGACAACCAGATGTGCTTGGCCTCTGCGGTCCCTGAGGCCCAGCTGCAGGGACGGCTCCTGGGGCATCACATGCCATCAAGTGCGACTTGACGTTCTGCATCCACGCAGGATCCCAGTGACAACCCAACAGTCCACTGGAGGCTGTGGTCCCTTTGCTAAAGGGCATCAATTTTTCTCGGGTGCAACTGTACCGAGTTAATGTAATCCCAAGGAATAAGCCAGATGACATGTCAAAACGCATCCCATGCCTCAGTCATCTGACTACTAGAAAGACAGATGCTGGGAACCTCCCTCCTTCCCCCAAAGCCGGATACCTGTTGCCTGTTTCCCACCGGAGTCACCAGCACATCAGATAAGATGCTCTTTCCAGCAAGCGAAGTCGGGAGCGCATACCCTTCTGGGCTTCCTCTCGGTAAGAGGGCCAAGGCAGATGGACACGGGGCCAGGAACCACGGGCTGACCTGCCTGGGGGGGTTGCATCCACTGCACTACCACCCCACATTTCTGAAGTTCAGTAGGCAGATCGCAGGCAAACCGTGACCACACTGTGACCCCAACAATCCCACACTGGACACCGTTTGTGACAGTAACTCCTAAATATGCATCTGGTATGTTCTGTTTCCTCCTGAAGAGTACATGTGTACTCTTCAGAACTGGGTGTGGCATAAGGAGAAGAAGTCCCATGTGCAGAGAAGGGAAAGGGTCTTGGGAAACAGCGGTGGTTCTGGGGAGTCGTAACGCTGTGCACTGAGCCCACGTCCGCAAAATGTGGGAGCCACTCACCCAGAGAATTTGGAGGTCTGGGGTCTACAAACTGCATGGTGGCCTCTCCTGGCATACCAGCCACGTCCTCCACACACCCAGCCCAGGTTCTACCATTCCCTTCACGGAAATAAGACACAAAAGCTGTTTGTGGGGGAGACAGCAAACAAAAAGGTCTTCTGGACAGTGAGAGAAAGAACTTGTGGTACTAACTTGGGGTCAGGGTGTCATTCTCTTAAATTCTGAGCACAGGAGCTGGTCTTTACTCTTCCTTCAGTCACACATCCAGATCTATGTATTTGAACACTAGCACAAACATATCTTTATCCTAGTAATTTCTATAAACAGAGGTCTCATAACCTCCGTGGTCCTTACAGAGAAATACCCTTTAAAAGGATGATTTTTTTTGTATTGCATTAGCTACAAAACTGTACAATTCCTCACAATTCAATAAGGCAAATGATTTGGCTATTTTTTTCAATATCCATTATGGCTTTTAAATATTTCAAAATTTATGGTAACTTTAAAAAGGGACTGTGAATTGATATACCCCAAATGCAGGAGAGAAAAATGATCTCAGACATGTTTCTAGGGTTTCTGTTCAAGAACTGTTTTAGAAGGTTGAAAACCCACCTTGAAACTGGATATTGTCTTACTTAATACAAAATAATAGCTTTGTGATTGGCTTCAACTGTGGACTTTTTCCTCCTTAGGTGAAGCGTCTCTCGTGATGATATGAGCTCAGAGGTACAAGAGGAGAGTGGTAAGTAGTGGAATAGGAGTAAAAATCCTAACGGGTCACACAGAGACTCCCTAACTAAATTAGTACTGCAAAGGCACATTCCCTTGGAAACCATCACAACTCCGTCAGCAGAGAATACCTCCCAGACAGCACACCGTGTGCAGGCATGCACACGGCTTCTGTACTTCCCGCGGCCAAGAAGCACACAGGTTCTCCATTTCCAGCACGCACCTCGTACACCTCAGTCACCCTACGTGTGGGAGGTGAGAAGCCACCATTCTTTGCCCTCGATGGAACCTGCTGGTGTGGACAGTGTGTGTGTTCTAATGCCCTTTTAGTCAGAATCCCGCTTCTCCAAGATGCCATGAGGGTTAGAATATTTGTTGGATGTGAGTGTTACTAGGAGGAGGGCAAGGTGAAGTGACATCACGCATCTGCTCAGCACATACCAGGTGCCTGGCTTCCTCGGGAAGCTCTGCAGGGAGCAGAGCAGACGTCCCAGTCCCACGAGCAGTATTAATGGGGACTCTGGAGCTCAGCTCTGAAGAACGTTCCTACATTTGAGGACACACACACAGTGATTTCAGTACGTCAGGTGGACACTTGGCAAATTTGCGTGGGATGCTCACGGCAACTAAGACTTAGCAATTACATGGATGTAGACTGCGGGACAGCAAGCTGTTTCCCCTCCACGGGGTCACCACACCTGCAAGGTTCCTCCAGGGAAGGGGGAGGAGGACAGAGCAAGAGGGCGTACGTGCATCACCCCGCCCCCCCATCACAGACTGTTCTTCCGTCTGGGCACCCGGGACCTGAACGGCAGCGACAGTGCCTCAGGATCCAGCCCCTGGCCTGTGGGGCTCGCAGCAGCCCCTCCTGCCACCAGCAGCCACGCAGCACGGACAGGTGAGTGTCCTGCACCTCCCCGCCGGGTCTGCACCGAGTTCCTGTGCCCACATGCCTGTCGCCTCACTGGGCTTCTGGAACCACATCAGAAGAGCACCCTGCGGGGCGCCTGGGTGGCTCAGTCGTTAAGCGACTGCCTTCGGCTCAGGTCATGGTCCCAGGGTCCTGGGATCGAGCCCCACATCGGGCTCCCTGCTCTGCGAGAAGCCTGCTTCTCCCTCTCCTGCTCCCCCTGCTTGTGTTCCCCCTCTCTCTCCCTCTCAAATAAATAAAACCTTTAAAAAAAGAAAAGAAAGGCACCCTGCTTCTTTGAAGAATCCCTTCCTTGGCTAAATAAGTGGGTGGGTAGGATATTTGTTGTGCTGCCATATGCACAGATATGGAAGGTGAATAAGGAAAACACACACGCGCGCACATCTGGAGCCGGGTGCCCCACGCTGTCCTAGCGAGCTGGAAGGTGTTCACAGATGTGCTAAAGAAGGACAACATTTACAACTGGAATCGGTAGGAAGGAAGTGGGATAAGAGAAATGGGAAGCGAGGCATAGTGAGGACAGAACGGGAGGCGTGTGGCTCTGTTTGCAGGAAGAACAGAACGGGGAAGAGCGTCTGGAGGGGTTCTGCAAACGTTTCGCTGAATCGGATCCTGGGCCCACTGCAGTCAGCCCGAACGATGCCCTGCAGCCTCCAAGGGCAGCTGCAAGTGGGTCCGAGAGGCCGTGACAGGCCCCCACTTCCAGAGGAAGGGGTGTCACCAGATAAGCCACCCATGAAGATCAAGAGCGGTGGGGCGAGCAGAAGTGGTTATTTCTGTTAGATTTCTTCAGACTTTGAGCAACGTAGTGGTTACTTCTCCCACCCGCTAGGAAAAGGTGATGGGTGGATCCAGCTTAATGCTGGACTGCTCCACAAGGACACAGCTGAGGAATCACACGAAAGCTGAACAGCAGGCGACCGCTCATCACCCTCCCCACCTCTGCTCTGCGGCCGGGCCACGGAAAGCGGGAAACCCAGACCACGCAAGGCCAGCCCACGTCACCCAAGGGAAGGTGCTGAGCCTTGCTCTCAGGCCCACAGCGAAGCTCATTATGTGAACGACACCCCGACCTTGAGTCCCAGCTGCGAGGCCCTGTCTGCTAAAGGCTTCTGATTTTAAAGGCACCCCTCTGAATTTCGGCCGAATCGGAAAGGGGTGCCTGTGGTACCTCTTGGTGCCATGCCAGTGCAGTTCAACAATGCCCGGCGGGACCTGGCTCTTGGCAGTGGTGGCACACGGACCACCCATCCTGGCCTGTTGGGAGCTGAGAACTGTCCCCGTGCCCCAAAGCCACGTCTACACCACAGATTTCCAGGGTGCTCGCCGGCAGTGCATGGCCCAGCAGGGGTCGCTCCTGACACCGCTGTGGGACATCCACACGCCTCCCGTGCACCGCGGCACTCCTGGGGCCCCCAGGGCCGAGCCAGGCCGTCTACTGGCGGGACGTCTCGGTTCACAGGCTCATTTCTGCCATGTTGTCTCTCTTTCCCATAATCTACCGCCGGCAGAGGAGGAAGGAGGAAGCAGGCTCTGTCCCCGTGAGCCCTGACACCCCCTCCCCCCCAAAAGCGAGGGAACAAGCCGCCTGGAAGGCCCAGGGAAGGACCGCACCTGTCCACAAAGCAGCTGAGATGCAAATGGCAGAACGAAGTAACAAGAAGTCCCAGAACCAGCTCAGCATTTCCTGAAGTGATTTCAGGAAGTAGCTTCCTGGTTTGCGAAGAATATTGGAAGATGCACAGTATCAGAAAGATATTTTCAAACACAAGAAGAAAGCGTTTGTAAAACTCAGCATGTGCTTATTGTACTTTGACTTGAAACCCTTGCTTCCCTCCTGTGGCTACAACTGTGTGTGTCTGCGTCCGTCTGTGAGGGCGTCCGTGTGCGTGTCTGTGTGTCTCTGCATGTCTGCATGTCCGTGTGCATGTGTGCATGTGGTGGGGTCCGTCTGGCAGAGAGGCTGCCTGCCCGAGGCCACCTCCTCCCTGGACAAACGTCCTGGCTCCCGCTCAGTCCTACGTGAAAACCGAAGACAGTGCCGCGTGCCTTAGGGCAACACTTGTCAGTAATCAAGCACCAATGATCGGAGAGCCGGTCATTGTGTTTATTGTATTTACAGCCTGTGGAAACCTCTTACACGTAAGGCTCCAAATACCACCTATCACTACGCCTGAACAGTGCCATTTCTAACAAAAACAGGCCCATGGTAGAGGCACAATAAACGCATGGGGAGGAGAATAGAGCTCTGTGTCTCACCCACATGTCGATCCTGTCGTTCTCTCCAGAAACCAGGGAGTCAACGTTACAAAACTCCCAGTCCTTGGCTCCTGCAGGGGCTGTAGAGGCTGCGAGAATGGACCATGTTCTGCCCCAGGACCCTCCTTCTTGGAGCCATCGTCTTGGAAAACAAGCTCAGGGTGGGAAGAGGGTGTGGACAGTGAGTGGGAGGCCAGCACCTGGGGACAGGGCCGTGGGCAGCCGCGGCCCAAGCAGGGGCCCCATTCGCCCTGCTTTGCATCCGTGCCGTCCACTCACCTGTGTGCCCACGCTCGCCTCTCGCCCTTGCCACGCGGCCAGTGCTCTGTCGAGGAGTGGGGTAACCAGCACACGGTCCAGAGACCGAAGGCCCACTTTCTCATCCGCACAGTGCACTGGGGACGGCACAGCACGCGCGGCCCCACTGCCCTGTCCGTGAGAGGCAGCGCCCCAAGGCGGGACCTCGTGTAGCAGGTACCTCCCCTGACAAAGGCTCTCACCTGTGACAACCAAGGAAACCAATTTACCAGAAATCCAAAACTGAAGGGACAGAGCTGGGCTCTGCGGCTGTGCACTCCGCCGGCGTCCCCCCCCCCTCAGCCCCCAGGGTCTGGGCGGCCTGGATCAAGATCTGCAGGCAGGACACCCAGAAGCGCGACAGAGGGGCCGCATCAGAGCCATCTGCCCGCTGTGGCCACCTGGGTGACCTTACAGCGTGATGCCGGCGTGGGGCAGGACACAGATGTGATGGTGCCATGGAGCTCACGGCCCAGAAGCTAGTGCGGGCAAGGCAAGGGATAGGTGCACGCTTCACGGGTTGCCTGAGAAGAGCAAAGCATGTGTGGCAGGTGGGGTCAGAGCTCACACGGCCCAGCAGGACCTGTCGGGGACAGTGCCCTTCCTCCACCCCCTGGCCGCGGGCACCCTGCACGTGCAGCCTAGAGATGGGGAGGTGCACAGGTGGGGTGCGTGTCCTCCACTGCATCCTCAGTGGGAGTCAATGAACAGACCGGGCTCTGAGCGACCGCGGCGTCACGAACACCACCTGCACACGACACCCCGGGGGAGCCCTCAAGGCGGCTGGGAGACCCCTGCCGAGCCAGCCTGCCCGTCCTTCTGGGGGTCTCAGGAACGAACCCCGCAAGGTGCCACCCTCCACTCTGACTGGCTGGGAGGACGGCCGACGATCTGCAAAAACACAGAACTCTGAAGGATTCCCCAGGGACGCTCAGAGCCCACGCTCTAGACGCAGAACCCACAGAAGTGCTCAGGAACTCGGACGCTAAGACTCTCGCTCTCCAACAATCGCAGCCTTACACGGGGAGCCAGAATGGAGACCAAGGGAGTGAGTGAGACCAAAGTGCCCGTGAGTGTCTGTGAGGCCGTCGGATGAAGAGACGGAGACAAGTCTTCCCATGATCCCATGAGCAGTCAAGGGCATATGCACCTGCTCCAGGTCGTCATCAGTGAGATGAGGCTCCTCCAGGCCCAGAACCGCGACCTTCAGGAGCTCTGCTCCCCGCCCACCAGACTCAGAAGCAAAATGCTCCATGCAGTCCGATAAATGACAGAAACACAAGATTCCTGCCAAAATATGTCACTTCTGATCCCTGTTGAATGCGACAAATCTACATGGACAAGAAGGCCATTTCACAATAACTTGCCTCTGAATAGAAATGTTGACTTTTTTTCCCTGATGCTAGTCAGATGAAGAATGCTAATTTTACTACCAGTTATTATCTTGAAATAATCATGAATAAGATAATGACCCCATGACCAAATTTCTGGCAACTGCTGGATCTTTGAAAATAACTTACTGAGTCAGAGTTTCAGACACAAGCCTTGGTGAATGCTGGGTAGGTGCACAGACGCTGGGAGATGAGTAACTTTGTATTTTAAATGCAGAGGGTGAATAAAGGAAGCCCCAATTAGTGTGTGGAGGTGTATTTATTCAGAAATACCCTGTACATGTTGTACACTGGGTCAGAAATGCACACTGTGTGGAGGTGTCTGGTTTTATCTCAAGACCCACACACCAAGGAAACTGTAAATGCACAGCACCCTTCAGAACTTCCTTTCTGTGCCACTCCTGTGACGTGTGCCCTCCCCTCCCCCAGACACTCACCCTACTCTGCCCCGTAGCTGGAGTCTCTGCACCCACTGTGTGTGTGTGTGCACGCGCACGCACGTGCGTGGTCATTTTATTCCTCCTAATAAGCACCATGCCACTGCAGCACAGAGAGGCCAACAGGAGAGAGGAAATGCTCTCCTAGAATTGTCTCCATAAGTGGAGCATGTTGAGAGTTCCCTTTCAGGCTGCCTCGATACTATATTTTTTGGAGAATGGCAGTAAAATCCATGCATGTAAAAACTCACTCATTTTAAGAAAAAGAAAGCTACCACATTAGCATTTCAATAAAAATGATATTGCTTGAGAAAACAAAACAAAACAAAAAAACACTTGGACAATATTAATGCTGGTTTAGTAAAATGAGCGCGAACAACTAACGCCCATCTGCCAGATGCACCAGATCCTCCCGCGGCATCCCGGTCTGATGGGGAAAGATTCGATGTTGTCACCCCTAGAAAACTGTGTGGCCGTCTTGCAGTGACATGTTTCCAATTTGAACACTGCTAGACCCCTTATTTTCAGGTTATTCACTTTGGCTTTAGCCATAAATAAAATCAAGGAAGTTGTTTTAAAAATGCAGGATTCACTGCTTGCAAACAGTTCTTGGATTCGTGCTGCAGATGGAAGAGAATGAGGCTGGCTGGACAGTCGCCTGCCACCCGGGCAGGCGTCCACTCTCCCCTGAGACGTCCCCACATGCACGGGCTCTCTCAGGGAGACCCCGGGGTGGGTCCCATGCCTGGCCATGTCTGGGGGAGCATGCCACCCTGCATACAAAGCCACCGCATAGGGATTGGCGTTCGTGATGAGTGGTCCTGGGCAAGCACCTGTTGCTAAGTACAGCATGAGTCACAAAAGCCAGGAAAGTCCCACTGACTTGTTCTATTTTCTGAACAAATTAAAGGCCACAAAATATTCCACTGTAATGCTAAGCCGGTCTGTGGGGATGCAGCTGAGCTTTGGGCACAGAATTATGAATGAAACAGTCAATATTCGCCTACATACGGGCAAACCAATAACATCCTGGTAGATACATAGAACACCCACATCTAAGGCGACTTGCTCATTTATAACAGGAACTTTTAAAACCAGCTACTATCTAGATGCCTGAGTTAATAATAAAACCCCTTTACTGACATTCTCTCTCATTAGAAAGGGGCTAGCCACTACTATTTAGAAGCGTGCACATTTTTGCACAAGGTAAAGCAAATAAAAAATGCCAGCAAAGCAAGACAAGAAGCATGAGAAGCAGCACCCTGAGGAACGGCTCGTGCTCCCGGTTCAATGCACCTCATCCCTGGCTACAAAGTTCCCTCCAGTAAGGCCCCCGTGGGGGTCAGAGCTGGAGGCCCCAGGGTCCCCGGGGACCTCCCGCCAAAACGTGTGCTCTAGAGCCTCATGGAAGACCTCGGCAATTCCCTGCAGCACGGTCACCCCCGATGGAGCCGAGGACAGCGACTTGCCCCGCACTGAACGCTGGAGTCTCCTGCCCCTGAAGAGGTTTCGGTTTTCATGGCACACAGTACAGCTGCCTAGCACCTCGCCAAAAGCTTTCTCCTTTCCTTTCAGCCCCTCCAATGCCGCTCATAAGCGGCACTGGATCTCCCTGCACTCGGCATTACAAAGGAAGCTGTCTCCACAGGCTTCTCTCCCCCCCCCCCCCTTGCATATGAAAACACAGGCTTTAATAGCCGCAGGTCCCTGGTTTACTCATTCCCCCAGGGACGCGCTGCGTCTTTGCTGTAATAAATGGGGGCGACCAGAATAGTTCCAGCATTACAAACTGCTCTGGTATTCGGTCATGATCGGAATAATGGTTAGCAGGAGACTGAGCTTGTGCTCACAGAATGACAGTGGCGGAGTTGTGGACCGCTAGGGGAGACCGACCCCAAATCCTCCATGGCAATCCAGATGCCCCTGGGATGGCAGCGACTCTGTCCCCGGCTGCCACCACAGCGTCTGTCGAGAGACAGGTACTGGACTTACAAAGGCGGTGCAGCCCGTGGCTCGGAGGGAGGGCAGCAAAAGCCACGGTGCAAAGTACGGAGAGGCAAGCTGCTCCCGGAGGTGAACTGGTCGGGGGCTGACCACCACTGTCTGCCTACCTGCTGCCCCACATCCGTGCAAGCACGCACTGAGCCAGGGAAAGTCAGGAATGAGTCATCCTGGACTTACCGAGGCGGGAGTCCTGCTTCTCTGCCGGCAGCATCCAAATGCAAAGAGCAGGCGGCTTCTCGGCGAAGACGAGCGCTTGGAGAGAGGTCTGAGATCGCTGCCCCAGGAGCCAGCCAGTCACAGCCCGGGCTGGCCGGCCACGAGCTGAGCCAGACAAGTGCACTGCAGCACGGTAGCTTAGGATTGCGATGCATGTCCCATATATTCAAGCATAACGGAAAACATGGATCTGGAGTGCACTCCGTGTGGACGTGGGGGCTGCCTTGGCACAGAGCGGGAGCAGAGGCTCTCTCCTGGTAATGGAATTAGCCATGGAGATGGATGCCTTAATTCCGTGCACTGCCGTCCCCCAGGACATCAATTACAGAAAGCAGGTGCCTCTACCGCCCGTTTGTTCAGATAAACGTCTATAATCTCATTTCACAAATGATCCCTATTTAGACAGGAGCCACCTATCGTGATGATATCATTTGCTCTAGTAGCCATAAATGGACAACTTCCTAGGGAGCGTCACTGCTCTGGCGACACGGGTCTTTATAAACGTGAGTGTGCGTGGCGTTCGGAGGCCCGTCCATCAGGCAGCTTCTACTCCTGATGCCGAGCGCTCCCCGGCATCTCAAAAGTTACAGCAGGAGAGGAGAGGAAAGCCCTCCCCTCTAAGGGCTCATGGGGCCTCCAGACTCCTCCTCCCGGGGGACAGTGCCAACTCCAGCAGGGAGGGGAGGGGTCGGCACGGGAGGGGGCACGTGGGCACCCGGCCCGCGACCCCTCCGCCGGCCTCCACGATAGCCCCGGACAGAGAGGAACCGGACGTTCTGTGCTGCAGCAAGGCTCTGGGCCTCGTGGTTGGTGCTCTTTAAGGCCCCGGGAGGGCGTCCTGCCTGGACACACCTCACCCTCAGAACCAGGCAGGGTCACAGCCTGGAGAGGGGTTGTCCAGGGAGGCTGAGATCCCTCCTGGACCCACAAACAGCGACGATGTCCCTACAGCTGGGTTGCCGTCCAGCCGAGCAGCTGTCTTTAAGGGAATGTCTGGAATCGCCCCTGAGCTGAGACTATTTATAAATACCTTTGGCTTCGTCATCATGTGTGCCCACGAAGAAAGCGGATGGCAAGAATCCAGTGCAAAGGAAGATGCCCGAAGCGGAGTCTCCACGTGGAGAGAGTAAGGGAGGCATCCAGGCAGATTTCATAATAAAATCTTCCAAAATTCTACCTGCGCTCCTCCAGAGACCTGAGCGGGTCACTCAGAGAAGACACGGTTTCTACTGCGCTGGTCACCGCGAAGAAGACTGAATGAAGACCTCGGTTTACTACGTTATACCAGCATGTACTGCAAAATGTGTTCTGTGGGTCAGCCGTGCATGCGCTGGGGGGTCAGGGGTTTCTTCCAATTCCCAATCAAGCTCGGCAGTGACGGAGATGGGGTGAGCCTGCAGTGCGTTCGCCCATGTCCCCGAGAGGCACTGCTGAGGATCGCAGAACACAGGGGTTCTGTGGGCTGGAATCCACACCCAGTCCACGAGGCCAAGCAGGACCACCCAAAGAGACCGGGACTCTGACTCTCCTTCCCAATACAAGTGAACCCACAGTGAGTGAACCCACTGGAGTCTGCATCAGGACATGTGGGGATACCTCAAGGCGCAGCACCGGGGCTGACCTCAGGGGTTTATGGAGACCGAGGCCCAGAGCTGGCAGGGCTCTCGCAGACAGACAGAGGGCTACCTGCCCCGCTTACTGAAGCTTCAGGGGCCTCACTCTGGGGCTCTGTCACCTTCACGACCTGGTGGAAGGAGAGTGTCCTCCAAATATATGTCCACCTGGACTCTCAGAATGTGCATCTTGAGATGCAATCACTGTGTATTTAAATCCACGGTTCACTACGTGGCAGGCATCCTTATTAGGGAAGAGGCCAGAGACCCCCAGGGAAGAAGGCCAGGTGACAGCAAAGGTGGGAGAGGCCATGGAAGGCCATGGAGCGCCGTCTGCGCAGGAGGTGGGACAGCCTGGCCCAGAGCCTCCCCTGGGGCCCACACAGTGGCTCCCGCCTCCAGAGGCACCAACAATAAATGCTGTGTTATGCCCCATGTCTCGGGGCTCTGTTAGCCCAGCCCACGAAGTCAGTGCAATCGTGTATGTCCCATAAGCATCTCAGTGTCTGGCCTGGGGTCGGGTCCCTGACCCAGAGTGTGGGCCATGGGCGTCCCGGGGGACTCTCCAGGCCCAGATACAGGCCCTGAGGCCTGCCTCCTGGGTCCCCGGTCATCCCAGCAGCCCTGCTGGCTCTGCAGGTGTCTTCCCAGCACTTTTCTGGCACCCCAGACTCTGTACGCACCTCGAAACCCCCACTTTTCATACAAGGGAATTATGCTGTGAACACAAACAGAATCATGTGACCTGTGGTCATGCACGTGAGTCCACCATGCCCGTGGCCCCCACTGAGCATCTCACCTTACAGACATGGGTCTGGGGCTCCCACGTCAGCACGGGGAAGCACACAGCACCCCCCACGACACACACTTACAGAGGGCACCTGATGTGCTAGGACAGCAAGAGGACCAACACTGTGCATCTGTGGACAGCGCAAGCACGGGCTGAAGGGGCCGCTTACACACGAACTTCCTGCGGCACTCTGTGAACGTGTCTTCTCTTCCTCACAACTGTCTTAACGACACTGTTTCTACTTTGTTTTATTGTAAGAAAGCAGAACATACACACAACACACAGACACTTGTTGACTGTTATCATCTGGCTTCTGGTCAACCGTGGACTGTGTTGTACACAGACTGAGTGCACAGGGTCAGTGCCCCAACCCGCACACTGCTCGAAGGTCAGCGGCACAGATACCCCGTGTCGTGAAGCCCACAGATGGACGGAAGGACAGAAGTGGTAAGTAACAGTGTGCCCATCATGCCGGTCACTCATGTGACGCCCACCACCGTGAGGCTGGTGCTCCCTGCGTCCCCACATCACAGAGGAAACAGAGACACAGGAAGCACGACGAGAACGGAGCGGTGAGCCCACGCGGTCTGCTGGAGATGCCGCTCAGCACACATGCAGAACACACCGGGGGAGCAGGCGGGCGCGGGGCGGACACGGGGGGACGAAGCTGGGACCAAAGGAGGGGGGTGTGTGGAGGGAGCAGCACCGCATGACACATCGTCCCCAGAATCAGACGCAGATGGGATCGAGGATGGGAGGGGAGAGTCCCAGGGTCTCAGGGCAGGTAAGGGCTCCACTGGGGTGCAGGGAGCCGGGGCCCCTCCCCGGAATAGGAGTTCCCTGTGTGTCCTTGGAAGGAGAGCTGCCCTGCATGTAGTCTCCAAATGCTCAATAAAGGTTCGCTGAACTGGATTTATACTTTCTGACCCTATTAGGTCCCTCGAGGTAGACACAGGCGGGTGCTCCTATCATCAGAAACTGACCTTCGAAGGTGTCAGGCCACCCGCCCAAGTCAGGCACGCGGTGCCTCATGCTTCCCAAGCCTGCGCTCCGAGGACCGGTCCCTAACTGCCTCTTCTCGATTGCTCAATCTTCTACCTCTTCTCTGAACACCGGCCTTCGTTAGAAGTGACTAAGAACTCTAATTAGGAACCACGTCAACGACAGGTCAAATCTGCCCATGGGAGGACTATGAACCTGGACGTCTACGTCTCGATCGGACCTTGTCTCTGTCAACGCGGATTCATCTTGTGGGACCACACGGCCATCTGGGTTGTCCTGGTGCGCTCCCCCAGACAGACATAAAAGAACTACATCCGCGGCCCCACTGGCTGGTGTGGGTCTCAGAGCATGGTGTCTTGTGGTTCTTTGTGACTCGGTCTGGGCCACGGGAGCCACGCTGCCCGTCAGCGGCATGTGAGTAGGTGTTGTGTCCTCCATCAGCCAGGGCTCTCCAGACACAGAGCCAGCAGGGAGAGACAGAGGACAGGCGCAGACTGATCAGGAAGGGCTCGTGTGCTTCGTGAGGCCGGGAAGTCCCAGCCTCTGCGGGTGGCGGCATTCAGCCCGAGTCCGAAGGCCTGGAACCCAGAGCCACACTGTGGGAGACGGTGGGTGTCTCAGCCCAGCAGAGACGGAGACACCCCGTTCCTCTGTGCACCCCACAGCACCAGCCTCCTCTGCAGACACCTCCCAGCACACCCCCAGGAACAGTGTCTCCCCAGCTCCCCGGGCCTCCAAGTGACACATCAATCCACCATCCAGGCCGATTCCCACAGCACCGAGTCAGCGCCAACCCTCCCTGGGCACCATCTCAGTTCCACAAGGAGGGATTTAACAAAACAGCCAACATGAGACCCAGTGTCAGTCAATTAGGCCAACTGCCCCAGGGCGGCTGCCCTGACGCACTCCTGTGGCTCCTCAAGACCCTCACTGGGGACACGGCAAAGCCACACGTACAGCGTCCGTCACCCCAAACTGCCATGCTCGCCCGAAGCACGCCACCACTGGATTCCCTTCCACGATCACAGACACCGGCAGAACCACAAGGACAAGGAAACGCGTGTCCGCGGTGCTGCAGCGCTCCGTGCGGTCCCCATGCCGAGCGGAGGAGGGCGGAACAGGGAACTCTGAGCCTGGGTCTCTCTACCGTTTCCACGTCTCCAGCCTTCAGCAGCAAAGCATCACAAGGACCGCGTTCGGCTCCATCAAATGAGAGCTTCTCTTTCCTCCTGTTTCCTGTGCAGCACGTTTCAAGCTCTGGTGTTGGTGTCCGCCGCATGGTCACGATTCTCAGAGGTGGAGGACCACCAGTCGTCTGCACACCCGAGACACGGGCAGAGCCCACCCTGCGTGCCGTGCCCGTCACAGCCCCAGAGGGTTCTGCTGGGTTCAGAACACTCCGTCATCCTCTCTCAGATGGACACATCAGAAACCCAGAGACAGTCCAAGTAGCAAGTCAGGGAGACAGCAAGTGAACCACGGAGTTTTTAGGGAAATGTCACGTCTACCGACAGAAGGGAAGAGCCGCCGATCAATGATTTATGCTCTGTTTGCACAACTGTCACAAAGGGTAACAGTTCAGCAAAACCGAAACTGCAGGCAGCATCCGAAACCTCTGGATGAACAGGAACTGCCCTCCACATGGACCTGAGGACCAGGACCGCGACTTCCTCACAGTGCCCTGTGACCCAGGTCAATGCAAACCACCATCCTCGATGCCCACGGGGGCCTCTGCGGGCCCCAGGGTCGAAACTGCCCACGGGCTGAAGACTTGTGCAGGCCCTGGAGACAGGACTCTGCGGTCCTGAGGTCACGAGGCGAAACCGTCCTCGAGGTGTGGGTGTGGCCTCTGCAGGCTCCGCGCATCAAACCACATCTGGACCAGCCTCCCCAGGTCACGGGCTCTCGGGTTTAACAAACATCTGCGCTTCTGCAAGGGGATTTCACCTGCACACTCTGGCTGTCCCCAGTGGAACATGAAGGCAGTGAAGGTGAGCTGGGGGCCACGCTCTACGTCCCACGTTCTACCGGGTTCAGGGACACACCCACACCTGCACCCAGCAGCCGCCCCCACAGGCGCAACTCTTCCCGAGCTACAACTACGCGGACTGAGCTCCGTCTAGCTAGTGGTTTCTGGAGCTCCTGCCCGCCAGGGCCAGAATCCAAGTCCTGCTCTGCTCAACTCCACGTTCGGTGTTCACTCCGACACAAGGCTCACGGGACTCCCACGGGCAAACCCCGAGTGTGTGCACGGTGGTCAGAGGTCCTGGGGCAGCACCCGGGGTCCTGCTGGCTGTGGGAAATGCCATGCATTTCTTCATCTAACTGGGAAGTGATCGTCTTCACAGCATAGACAAAACATATTTTGTTTATCTGGGGAAAAATACACACAATCGTCCTCACAACATGGTTATTTCTTCTGTGTTAAAATCACCACCAACTTCTCTGTCCTAGCTCTAACTCTGTAGCAAACAGGAAACAAAGAATAACTCCTTGAAATACATATCAAAACACTAGAAAATCCTAAAATTAAAACAAAAAGGATAAATACAAATAAATTTTAAAATAAGTTAAAAAAAAAAAAAGAAAAGAAAACTCAGAGAGGCTAAGGGGAGAGCTGGAGTGAACAGAACAGAGGACCGGCGGAGGCGCCAGAGGCGCTGGGCGGCTGAGTGAAGTAACACCCTGAACGCACCTACAGGAGTGGCCACGGGGCCTCCTGGAAAATGACCCCACGTGACACATTTGATTAAGGCCACTTCATACAAAGTAATAACAAGGAACGGTATGGGCAGGTTTCCTTAAAACACCAGTTTTTTTTTTTTTCCCCAAACCTCTAATGTTCTAATGAGCTGCCCTAGGAAGCGATATAACATCGGGCTCTCGAAGCCCATGGGGAGGTCACCTGCCCTCAGCGCCCTAACACCAGCTCACGGTTCCCCATTCTGTACCACATGCGGTCTTCTCTGCACACCAACAGGCACTCTTGCCCCTTCCATGGAAATATGAAGGAGCTGAGGTTTATGGAGAGTAAATATTTCACCCAAATCCATGAGGTCAGAATCCAGGGTCAAATCCAGTTCTGCTGGACTCTGGTGTCCTTCCCTCCCTGCTGAGCCCTCGGTGGGACTGGTGGTCCTTCATGTCCCACCCAGGAGCTGCGTGGAGTCGGGCACACGGAGCAGCTGGGCAGTGGCCAGTCAAAGGCGCCAGCAGGAGAGGCGGTTTCTAAGGGCTGGAGGAGAGTATTTGGTGTGGGGAGGGGAAAGGCCCTCGGCTTCAGAGTTTGATGCGAAATGTCCGCCAACAGGACTAGTAAATTACACATCATGGAATCTTAGCAGTAAGTACAGAGCGTAGGTGGGAAAATACAGTATCTCACCCAAACAGGAAAGCAGACAAAGCCCTAACATATCACAGGTGGAGGACCTGGATCACCTGTCACATTAACGCGTGGGGCAGGAAGAGGAGGTGCAGAGTTCGGAGGGCGAAATCCGTGCCCTTCCGGTGTAAAACGGAACACAGGCACTGGTTTGCTAGTTGACTGAGCTGAAGCCAAAGCCCTCAGTGCGCTCACCCTCCCCTGCCTTGCCCCAAACAGATCTCGTCCCTCCCAGACCTCTAGGAAAACCACCGCATGATTTGGGACGGCGGCCCCGTGCACGCACCCTGTACCAAATGCCATCAGTGGCCCTTCACACATTCGGCAGATGGGATCAGCGGTGAGATGTTAAGGGGAGTGGAGTGCACGCACATCTCACACACGCCCGACCGTGGCTCTGAGCGCGGGAGGCCCGGCCGTTCGTGGCCGTGGGCGCCCGCTATCGACCCCGTGTGTGCTGGTTGACGCTTAGGGAGGGAGAGCTCTGTCTGCGTGTCACGCGCTAAGGAGGCGGTGAGGACCCTGTTCTAGCGCTCCTCAGAAGACAAAAACAGTACTACAAACACCTGGTATGAAGAATCCTTCTAGGGACGTTAAGGGTTTTCTTCACAACTGGATTATTTGGGAGGAGTTTGGCCTCAGTTTCCAAGAGGGTTTTAAAATCTTGACCATAAATAGAAGAGCACAAAACTAACACAGTGCAAAACCATAAATCCAAGTGTGTTAAATACTCTGAATGCCTGAGGAGAAATCAGTCAATTTCTGCCATTTACTTAAAGGAAGCAGTCATCATCTGATAATTCCCGGGCACGCAGTCCAAGAGGGGAAGGATAATTATTGTGTGTTTTATTTTTTATTTCATTAAGGAATCCCAGGGAAAATATAAACATTTGCAGAAATACAACTTCTAATAATACATAGTGAGTTAGATCTAATGCTATCATTGACCCAAAAGTTTACGTGCATTTGATGATAAAACAGTCTCCAAAGCCCTTACAGAGACAGCGAACGACACACCTATGCCTCTTGTCTAAGAACGAAACTCGGTCATTTAACACAGACCCCAGCAGGATCCGCCCGCCCTGCCTGGGAACACGTGTGCGGAGACGGGGATCTGAGCACAGATTTCTGTATGTCTCTGCCTGCTTGTGTATGTTCTCAAACCGCAAAAAGAAAAAACTTAATAAATAAAGGAACCTTCCAAGAAACACTCTGCGGCAAACTACTAGCTTCCAGTTTTGGCACTTCTGAAGATGAACAGCTCCCCGTGGTCAAATGTTAAGCCCCAAACCAGGAACACAAGCCAGTCTTACACCAAATTTGTTGTAGCACTAACCACAGAAAACCCCAAATAAAAGTTAAATTCCGCAAAAGGACTCTTTTCACCTTTCAGAAAAGACCACCCCAACTGTACCCGCTCTAGAAACCCACGGAGCAATTCTCTATAAACAGAACAAGAACTCATTCTTCCGAGAAGGGGAAACAACAGCAATGATAATGAAAATAAATTATTAAAGTTTTGTTTCTTAAATATTGTAATGATTTTTTACTGCCTGCCAGCCTGCTAGGGTGATTTGCTTGGTTGCCATGGCGACGTCCTGCTCAGTCCCAATATGTTTGCAGTGAGACTGTGCGCCTTTTACAATTCGATCCAGGAACTGCCCTGTGTCCTGATGCACCTGCATCCACCAGCTGCCCCCTCCCGGGTCACTGGGGCTCCGCCGACTAGTTTTCTGAGACAGTTTCCATCCCTCCCGGGAGGGCTTTCCAGGACAGAGTTTAGGGCTCACACCTGCCCCCCAGGAAGCTCCCTGTGCAGGTCAGACTTGCACAAGTTCCCTCCTCCCCGAGCTAACGTGCTCGCTTGTATGGAGGATGCATGAGCCACGCATGTCCCCTCGACCCTCTCAAGAGACGTCGGAGAAAGGCATTTTGTCGATGAGGAACCCGAGGTCAGAAACTATGAAATAATTTGCCCAAAGCGATTAGCAGGTCAACAGGGAGAGAGAAGATCCCACTGATGTGGGATGTGATTCCATACCATCCAGTTTCTGTTTTTTATTTTTTTGAATAACCCAAAATTACAAAACAAAACATAAAGCATCACTTTGTTGTTGCAAAAACGCAAACAGCAACATTCATTATGTACGTTTCCTTGTGTCTGTAAACACACACACATAGGAAGCTGAGGTCTGATCAAATAATCACTCTACAACGAAATGTGAGCAAATTTACTGATATGTCAATTTACATTTCTCGTAATAGGTCTGCATATTTGCCTAACCCGGGCATTCCTCAGCTTGCTGTACACACAGGCATCTGGGGAAAGGCGAGGAGTCTAAACGCTGAAATTGGACAGATTGCAGCATTTCCCGTCTCCCGGTGGACCCGTCACCACTCGTGGTTTTATAGGACGCCTCTCGGAAACTAGCGTTGCAACATTACGGCTAAGCCCCGTTATGTGTAAGCCAACCCCCGGAACTAACCTGGTAAACTACCCACGTTACCAGGCCAGTCACAACAGGAAACCCTCCCCACCTAAGCCAGTTACTTACCCAGGGCTGGTTCCCAGGTGAGCATCTCTGCCGCCCTTGAAGCTCTGCTGCGTGGCCCCCGACCCTCCTCCTAGGGTGAATCCAAACACCGCCTCCCCCAGGAGATGCCCCCGCCTTGCTCCTCCTTCCGCACAGCGCCTGGGATGGAGTAACCACGGCAAAGACTGTTGTGCTCTCTCTCCACTCTGCCCTCTAGGTGCTTGTGCAAACTCTCCATGAACAGTTCACCCTGCACGGCCTCGCACTGCGGTCGCCTGACATGGGATTCCTCTCCTATTATCTTCAAGGTCAGGGCTTGCAAGTTATTGCACCTTGACGATCCCACCACGCTGGACATGACCCTTCTGTCACATAAGTCCCCGTGTGTGTGGAAAGGAGATAAGGAGGGAAGGGAAGCATGGGAGAGCAATCCCTCGGCAGTGAAGGGGCCCGTGGGACACACCGCACTGTCTCCCCTACGAACGTCACAGCAGGTGCAGGGGGTTACGGGGACCACCGCTCCAGGTCCCCTCACCAGGACTCCCCGGGGGCTCAGTGCCCTCCCCAAGTACCCCAGAGCTGAGTCACCAGGCACGAGGGATGTATGTGTTGGGGGTGGGCTGGTTTCCCCCTGCCTCCTTGGGGGGCACCCACAGAGGGCAGGACGTGAACAGCTGAAACCCCACAGGGCACAAATAACATAATAAATATATCTGTGAGCTGCTCGTTGAAGCTCACTTGCTTTCATGAATGCGCAGCACGTCAGAATTAAAAAACAAGAAAACTTCCAAGCTCTCCCGGCTGGTTCTTCCCGGTTCGGAGCTGAGTAAGCCCAGGCCCGGAGAGATGCCGGCTTGCTCAGAGGGCACCGCGAGTGCCGGAGTGGAGGTGGGCCTGGACCCCTTGCCTGCCCGAGACAGCTGTCTAATTCCTGTTGTGCCTTGTTAATAAACCATTCTCAGTATCCCATCTTACACCAAAGGGCATTAAAATTAATAAAATCTGCGCCTACACTTTGAAAATCACACAGATTCCTCCACGTATCCTGTGGTACTTGACCACCTCCTGTGCAAGCGCAAGAGACTCTCTTATCGAGAGAGGATGACACTGCTCCCAGAACAACTCAGGCAAGGGCTTCTTCTGGCTCTGAGCACCACTCGGAAGAGCCATCTCAACGGTGCAGGAGAAGCCCGCGCTCTCCCAGGAGGAAGAGAGTTGTGGGAAAGGCAGGTACCCTGATGCCCTGATGACCGCGGCCCCTGCACAGCCCCCCTGGGCCCCCTGATGCCAAGGCCCCCACGCTGCCCCCGTCCTTCCCTGGACCCCCTGACGCTGAGGCCCCCGTGCTGCCCCCGTCCTTCCCTGGACCCCCTGATGCCGAGGCCCCCACGTTGCCCCCATCCTTCCCTGGACCCCCTGATGCCGAGGCCCCCATGCTGCCCCCGTCCTTCCCTGGACCCCCTGATGCCGAGGCCCCCACGCTGCCCCCGTCCTTCCCTGGACCCCCTGATGCCGAGGCCCCCACGCTGCCCCCATCCTTCCCTGGACCCCCTGATGCCAAGGCCCCCGCGCCGCCCGCATCCATCCGGGGACACGTCCCCGCATCAGCCCCTCTTCCCATAAATCAGCAGGTGCCAAGGTCCTCTCAGGCTGTTGCAGAAACTGTCAGAAGCTGTGAAAAGTGCATCTTCTTTCCATCCCCTCCACGTACGGAGAAGTCCCCAAGAATCTGCACTTAAAAGGAGTTTCTGAGAAAAGAGCGAGGTTTCAGCACAAACATGTTCTTAGATGTTGTTACACAGAACGGTGAAAAACTGAAAGCAATTTAAATATCAAGAACAGGGACTGGGTTGAAAAAATATAGCCTGTACATGAAAGTCTATGCATTTATTAAGAACACTTAAATATTTGCATGTACACATTTACAATTTATAATTCATGTTTAAAAGTTAGATAAAAGCACATGCATTCCCGAAGCTCAAGTCTGCTTTCTGAAAGTTGTAGACAAGGTCAGCGCGCACATGTCTGTGTCCACACATGCCTATATCCACATGGGTCTATGTCCTTGCATACCTGTGTCCACGCACATCTATGTCCACACAGGTCTGTGTCCACACACACCTGTGTCTACGTGGGTCTGTGTCCCCATGTGTCTGTGTCCATGTGGGTCTGTGTCCGTGCATGGCTGTGTCCATGCGGGTCTGTGTCGACCCATGTCTGTGGCTGTGTGTACAGTGGAAGCAAACCTGGCAAAGTATGGACAGTGCCAGTTTCAGAGTGCCCAGACGGGGGATGCCACTCTTCTCTAAATATCCTGTATTTCCCAAAGGAAACATCATTTACATAACCAGAGAGACAAACACAATTAACTTTGATTAATAAAAGAAAAAAGGTAAGTTCCATCCTCTTGTGGCATTAGATAAGGTGATGAGAAAGAGATGTCCAGACATCTTTGCTGACGGGACTCTGACTGGGGGCCCCTGTGGAGCAAGCTGGGGGCCGGGGGCCAGGGGCTGGGGGCAGCATGCCCACCTCTGTGAGGACACTGCAGTCAAAGAGGCAGAAAAGGCCTTCACAAGCAACATTTAAATTTTCAGTATTACCCATGATGTCCCTACAAATTTTTTCCCAGTAATTTAAGAGATAATGAATATAAAATCCTTACACTATGAAAACTCAGAGAGACACTCAATAGTCTTTTAACAAATTATTGATGACATCCTCCTCAAAATCGTTCCCCTAGGATACATTTGTGGGAACTCACCCTAAAATGGGAGGCATCTTCACCATGACCGATGGAGAGCTTTGTCAATCTCTTATCAATCTCATTTGGAATAGTCTATAATTTATTGTATTTCCTGAAAAACTGAGTTCCAATTGTGACCCACACAGCAACATCATTGCTATTTTTCTACCCTTCAGTCTGCTCATGTCATTTTAATACAGTCGTGAAAATAACTTACTCACATTTATGGGCACATTGAATTTTAAAGTCAGAGAGTCCCTAGGAGAATATATAATCCAAAATACTCACTTTATAGAGAAAAACGGAGAGACTGAGAGGGGAAGGGGTATACCCCAGGACTACCAGCTTCAGGGGCAGGACCCAAGTACAGCCGTGTGGCCCCAACCTAGGCCCCCACCTCCCTGCTGCTCTGACAGCACCTGGGTACCGGCTCACACCTGGGTACCGGCTCATACCTAGGTACCAGCCCAGGGAAGCGCGCGTCCATCACTGTCCTCCGCTGGTCCACGTCACTTCCCACAGAGAAGGCGGGACCCTGTTGTGCAGGAACAGGTGCTCACAGGGAGAACTGTGGTTCCTCCTTCATGCTCAAAGACTAACTAAGTGGAGGTTTCAGAATCAGCGGTCACTCTAACAAGAAGAGGCCCAGCCCAGAACAGAATGAATAACGTGGAAGTAGGTTCAAATTCTACCTGCTTTACTTACTTCCTGCAAGATCCAGGATGATGACTGAATTTCTGTGAGCCTCTGTGTCCTGCTTTGTAAATAGAGATGATGACCTCACATGACCAAGGATTAAATGAGAACATGTACCAAGCACATTCTGAGCAATCTGCACATGTTAAATACAATTTTTCACTCAAACGTCAAGCCAAGGCTGTTAAGTGCATTTTACTTTGTAGGTTAAGGACTTGAGCCTTAGGTAGCAGGACAACTTCCCCAGACCCCAAAGTTTCTAGCAGAAATGTCACCAAGGCGGGTAGGCCCCCAACCACAAACTATACACAGTACCTGTAACTTTGTGGAGCCCACCCCAAGCGTCTTAATGGTCTACAATCCTCAAGCACAAAGGAAAGGTTAAATGACATCTCCTTACTCAGGATAAACATGTCGACCAATGGGAAAAAACTGAGAGTCCAAAAATAAGCCATTATAAGTGATTCTCAACACGGATGCCAAGGCAGTCCTCTGGGGAAAGAAGTCTTTTCAACACATGGTGCTCACACAACTAGAAATCCACATGCAGGAAAATGAAGCTAGATTCCTACCTCACACCATTCACAAAATTAATTCAAGGAGGATCAGAGGCCTAGCATAAAATGCTCAGAAGAGAGCGTGGGAGTAGTCTTTGTGACCACAGTTTCGGCAATGTTTTCTTAGATACGAAACAAAAAGCTCAAGTCATAAAAGAGAGAAATAGGTCAGCTGGGCTTTGTCAAAATTCACAACCCCTGTGCTGCAAACATACCACCAAGAAAGTCAAAGTCAACCCACAAAATGGGAACAAATATTCACCAGTAAGAAACCAGTAAGAAACAGGTATCCAAAATATACCAATCATTCTCACAACTCAGTAACAAAAATACAAAATAACCCAATATCTTAAATGGGCAAAGAATCTGAACAGACATTTCTGCAAAGACGACCTACAAATGTCCAGTAGGCACATGAAAAGATGCTCCACATGACAGCCATCAGGGAAATGCAAACCAAAACTACAAAAAGATGCCCCTTTGCACTCATAGGATAAAAGACACAGATAATAATAAGTACTAGCAACGATGTGGAGAAATCAGAATGCTCTTATGTTGCTGGTGGGAATGTAAAATGGTAGAAAGTATTTCGGGGGATTCCACAGTACAAGAGTTATTCTATGACCCATCCATCACACGCCCCACTCATCACCCAAGAGAACTGAAATCATCTGTTCACACACATACTATTCAGAGCAACGTTATCTAAAATAGCAAAAAGCTGGAAACACGATGTCCATCAGTTGATAAATGGATAAATAAAACATGTTATATCTATACAATGTAATTTTATTTGGCAATAAAAAAGTACTAATATGTCCTAAAATACAGATGAGCCTAGAAGCCCTATAAGTGAAAGAAGCCATACCAAAGACCACATGTTGTATGATTCCTTCTATATCAAATGCCCCAAATAGTCTAAATTATGGGGACAATATGTAGGTTGGCGGTTACTGGGGGCTGGGGGAGGGGAGAGTGGTCAACCACTACTGGTCCAGAACTTCTTTTGCAGGTGATGAATGTTCTAGAATTAGAGTGGTGATGGTTGCCAACTCGGTGGATACACTAAAATCCAGCAAACTGTGGATTTGAAATGTGTGAAGTTTATTGTATGTGAATTATACCTCAGTATGGCTGTTTTCAAAAAATTATATATTGCTTTAATAAAGTGGAGAAGCAGATGCAGAGCAGGTCTTTCCCATCTTGTGCACAGCACCACACCCTCACTGTACGGATGAGGCACTGACAGAAATGGTCGGAGGAAGCCAGTGGGGGTTTCAGGTGGACCCCAAAGCCGGCAGGAAAGTCAGCAAACACACGTCCCACATTCCACAGGCATCTCTGCTCATCAGGAGCTGGATGGAGGTGACACCGCATTTACATCCATAAACTTGCTTCAGGCAAGATTTTAACGGGAGGCAGAGAGGCGTACCCGTCCGTTCACGCAGTGTGCACTAACACATGCCGCATGGGACTCTGTGCGATGGAGAGTGTGCACACAGCAGGTACAGAAGCGTCAAATGCCCGCACATAAGTGCATCATTACCTGGGGCCTCTCTGGTGCGGACGATTTTCTTGAGTGGAGGATGATGCGGTGAGCCAGCGCTGCGTCCATGTCCACCCAGAGTCCTATGTGCACAGCAGCTGGGAAACTGGGTGGGTGGTTAGGTCACAAATCCAAACCAAAAAAAAGAAACTACTTCTGGCCCAGGTGCAAAATAGAGAGTGCCCCGTGGTAAGACAGAAATTTTGACATTTTTACAGAAAACAGCAAAGCAAATGTTTTTATAATGCAGATTCCATTGCACGCGAATTAGAGATTGTATTAAAGGCAGAACAGAAATGAAAGCAGTAGGGAAATAAAGGTAATTAAACTCACATTGTGCTTCAAAAATTATGTTTCTGTTAATAAATGCCTGACTTTATTCTATTTGCCACTAATTTACTAGTAACTGGACAACTTTCCTACTGCTGGGCTGCTTTTCATTATTTTTAATAAGAAAATCTTCAATAAAATTGAAAGCATGTTCTTGCATACTCCCATCTACTCCCTCCTTTACCAATTAAAGCCAAAAAGGGTTGACCTTCTGCCTCCCCCCACCCTGACATATGTGGAACCCAGTCCCGTGACGCCTGGGTCACAGATGCAGGCCTGACAGTGGCTGTGTGGCTCTCTGCAGAATCCTGGGCGGGCGAGCTCCCTCCAGGGCCTCAGAGTGTCCCGCGCCCTGTCTTTCAACAGATACCTGTTGAGCACCACTCCTCCGGGTGCTGGATAGAAGCAGCCCTGTCCCGTGGAGCTGGCATGCAGTTGAAGGAAACGAGGAACAAAACCAGTATGTTCCCGTCCTTGTGGGCAGATAAGAAGAAAGAGATGGCGGTGCTGGGCCCGTGTCACTCGCTGTGATTTGTCAAATGGTGGCAGCAGCATCAGAACGGGGGGAAGCGGGGCGGCAGGGGAGGCAGTGAGTGGCACACAGGGCTGGGCTGCCCTTGGTGTAGACCATGAAGACCTGCAGGGCTGGGTTGAGCCGGGCTGACTCCGGCAGGAACGCCCAGGCGAGTGACCGGCCAAACACACCACGTTGAGGAAGCGACACGGAAACCAGGGTGCCTGGAGCCCAGCAGGAAGAGAAGGAGGCGCCCAGGCCAGGGTGCCAGTCGGTGCAGCCCAACAAGCCTCGCGGGCCCTTGGGGACTTCGGTTCTTCCAGTGAGTGAGATGGGAAGCCACTGGGGTTCTAGGCAAAGGCATGTTTAACCTGTTACATCACTGAAGGATCCCAGGACGGCTGGGTTGACCGATGGAAGCAGGGAAGCCAGGGGACAGAGATGGCAGCAGGGACCCGGATCCACGGGAGGAGGCCGGTGGCATGCGGACGGAGTTTGGAATTAGATGGAACAGGGCGGAAGGCATCAGACTCCTAAGCTATCCCTGCTTAGCTAACCTTAGTTAACCTTGGTTAGTTAACCTTAGTCAACCTTAGTTAACCTTGGTTGGTTAACCTTGGTTAGTTAGCCTTAGTTAACCGCTTGATCTTGGCTAGTTAACCATAGTTGAGCCCAGTTAACCGCAGTGAGTCATGGCTAGTTAGGCGTGGTTTGTTGAATTCAGTTAGCCTTGTTAGTTAACATTCGTTAAGCACAGCTAGATGGTGAAGACAGAGTGGCAGCTCTGCCCCAAGCCGGTCTCTGCCCGGGGCCTCACGTCGTGTGTAGGGGGATGTGCTGGGCAGAGCTGGGCTCACGCAGACATGATGGGAGAGTGGTCTCCGACGAGCATTAAAGCTGCACAGCTGGGCCTGGCCCAACAGGGGGAAGGTGGCAGAAGGGGAGAGCCAGGTGCTGAGGCAGAGCCCCGAGGAGGGAGCCACCAGCAAGGCCGCACCAGTGAAGGAGGGGAGGGGCAAGAGGGGCTGGAGCCTGGAGGGAGGGGGCAGAAGGACCCCCCCAAGTGTCAGACGGTGCCGCCGACAGGAACACGCAGTGGGGACCACTGGAGACCACACTGGATCTAACAACAGGGCGACCATGGTGACCCCGCGGGGCAGGTGGTGCAGGGTCAGGATGATGCAGGAGGGCCAGGAGCCTGAGAAACAGAGAGGAGGCGGCAGGAGTGAGGGCTGCGTGGTGCAGAGAGGTCCTGGCGGACCGACTGCATGGCAGTGGGTGGGGTACAGCACTGAACACGGATCCGACACTTCGTAAGCGGAGACCTGCTGGGGCTCCAACATCTGGGACCTTGGGGCGGAGGCATGCCGTCCGATTGCCCAGGGAAGCCAGGCTCCATGCCCCTCCCCAGCCTTGTGCAGCTGCGTGGGGGAGGGGCAGACGAGGGGCCAAGTTGGCAGGGCTGAGGCTGTGTGGATAGGACAAAGCCAGAGACGGGCAACCTTGCCAGGGCGCGTTTGCAACATGGACACTTCTGACCCTTCACAGTCTTAGCTTTTCCTTCTCCTGGGATCACGCTAAGTGACCGGACTCACGGTTTGTTGTGTTTCAAGTTGTAACATTACCGGTTCGTCCCAACAAAATCATCCTGAGCCTCTACTCTGCACAAACTGCCAGTGGGAAAGGGACAGACAAATGCACAGGACTGAGCCCAACCACCTGAAGCTAAGATCCTATGTGGAGAGAGCCCGTGAGGTATGAGACATGATAGAATAACCAGATGACAGTTGCCCGCAGGTTAGCCCTCAGTCCTCCGGGCTCCCAAGAAGCAGGACAAACAGCCCAGCAACGTCACCCCCGGCAGAGCCCCTCCGGCTGAGGTGATGGGTCCCGTCCTCCCCACAGCTCTCAGCCCCATCACAGAGATGCGCCTTGCTGTGCGCGGCCTTGTTCGCAGGCTCCTGCCTGCATGTGTCACTCCGTAGGGGCAGGAGCACGCGGGATGCAGGAGGAGCCCAGTCCTGCTCAGCACCCAAAAACCAGCACTGATTCATCCAGCGCACGGGTGTGTGCATGTCTCACAACTGGTCACAGGACAGGCTTCTGCCCTGTCCCCCACTGATGCCCACCTGGACGAGCCAGGCCCTCCCTGGAAAGGAACCCCCCATCTGCTCCAGCACTTTCCGGCTGGCCAAGCATCGTCCCTTGGCACCAGCCGCTAGGGCTCCGCTAGAGGTCACTGTCCTGAGGATCTCCCTGCATGGTGGCCGGAGACACCTTCCACCGGGTCCCAGCAACCCCAGGTGCCCCGTTGCGCATCTATCTGCAATGCTTCCCCCTCCCGTTAGTCAGGGAACTCTCACGCATCTCTCAAGATCCCAAAAAAATGGTGCATCTTTGTGCTTTTCTCTGACCTTGCTGCAGAAGTTCTGGTGGCTTTCCTGTCCTGGGCAGCAGGCTCTAACACCCTGTCCACTGCCGTGACCGAGGGATGCAGTCATGGTCTGCAGGTGCACCTGCTGGGGTGGGGGCAGGGCACGCCCACCTCACCTCCCGGGCCACACCTGGGGCTCACCCTCAAGTGCTGTCTGCACACCAGGTGTTCATCGCTGAATGGCCCTCCGTGGGTTCCTCTGCCATTGAGCACCGCACACAAAACACCAGGCCAGGTGCACTGCTGCCCTTTGAGGGCTGGCTTTGACAAGATAATAAGTGATCTGACAAGGATTCAAGGTCAGAAATTAAATCCCGTGCAGCCAAGAAGAGCCCTTCCTAAAACCTCCTAGGAGCCCCGCCGAGATCTGGTTTTTGCAGGAGTCACATTGCTGGTTTGCTACTGTACGCGTCCTGACCTTGATGGCATCGTGATGCACACAGTGGACACTGATGTCACCCCTGGCCCTGCTCTGGGGAAATGGCAGCTGACATCCACAGCCCCCGTCGGAGGAGTGGTCAGCCCCAGATGGCGGATGGGGACAAACCACCTGTGTGGGGGATGCGCATCTGGGAGACCCTGGATTCCCCACAGCAAGTGCGTGTAGACTCACACTGGTCAGTCTACCCACTCGGCCTGCCCAGAGCCCGCCCTCTGCGGACACCCAGGCCACAGAGACCCTGCCTGATATGTGTGGGTCCCCATGCTTCACAAGGCAGAGGGACGGCTCCATCTAGGGGACGCACAGACACTTCAACAGCTAACTCTCAGAGGATCTGTTTCCCATCCCTAATTCCCACAGACCGTGCTCATTCTGAGGACAGGCGTTGACATCACTGAGATTCTCCCTTATTGGTGAGGGTCCAGCCGTACCTACAGCAAGGTCTTGGGGTACCCTGTCCCTGACAAGCCGGTGCACCGGCTGCTCAGGCTATGGCTCCCGGCTCTGAGGGCAAGCCAGCAACCATGGGCAGGCCCATCTGTTAATCCACAGTCTTCATGAGTTCAACGGCAATGTTCTAATCAGCTTCGGTCTGGCTGTCTGGTCCACAGCATGTGAAACGTGGCACACTGTTTGAAGGGGGAACCCCTCAGCACACTGCCAGATACAAGAAGGGATGTGAAGTGTGAGCGGGAAGCCAGAAACCCGGGGCACACAGGCCCCACGTGTGGTGATCGGACACACCTTCGCAGCCGACACGAGCTGTCTGAAAACTCCCAGGCTCTATGTCCTTAGTGAGCCAGGAATAAAGGTCTGTGTGTCAGGACAGGAGACAGTCCTGAGCTGGCCAGCCCCTATGTGGGGACGTCCCACATGGGGGCAGCTCCAACTGAACTCCCCACCGGCAGGCATGGGGAGCTTGGCTGCACCCCCTGAGCCACACACTGCGGACCCGGAGATTAACAATAAGGTGGCTCTTGCCAGGAGGAGCTTGACCAGCTGATGAAAGAAGCCTTTCATTCCCTAAAAAGTCAAGAAAACAAGATGTGCCCGGTGGCTCAGTTGGTTAAGCATCTGACTCGTGGTTTCAGCTCAGGTCAGGATCTCAGGGTCATGGGATCAACCTCCACGTCAGGCTCCGTGCTCAGTGGGGAGTCTGCTTGAGATTCTCTCTCCCTCTGCCCCTCCCCTCTGCTCTGTCTCTCAAATAAATAAAATCTTAAAAATTAAAAAAATTAATAAGATACAAATATTGATCACGTTACTTTCTCAAAACTGACATGATCCCAAAATTACATTTTGCATTTAAATTCCATTTTAAAGAACCATACTCAAGACTGAAGGATAGATTTCTCCCTAAAGGAGAGACATTAATTCTGCGCCATCCCCCCCGATTCAGGGGAAATTCTGACCTCTCACTATGTCCTGAGCACAAAGTAACTGAGGCAGAGGCAGTTTTACTGAGGAAAACTTCCTGCCCCTTGCAGATGGGACGCACACAAATCCTGAAGGGGGGGGGGCGGTCTCCATGGCCGGTGGGGGAGGGGCAGTTGGGAAAAAGCAAAGCCAGTCCTGGAATCTGGTGGGATGGGAAGCGGCACTCCCTGTGGGTCCACGTCTCTCCCGTCTGAGGCCGACAGCACCTCCAAACCGCGCTGGCCGGCATCTGCATGTGGAGATTCCCACGGGTTTTGTCCAAGGCAAGCACTGTGGCAAGAGCCCCACGCAGGCTGGAACAGGCGCCTGGAAGATTGCTCGGCCAGGCCAGGTCCCCCAGGGCGCAGAGCTGGGTACAACCCGCGGGGACACAGCACATCCTGTTCCAACACGGGGGTGCGTGAGCCACCACACACACGGACGCTACACGATGTGGGCACGTCATGATTTTACAGAACCGCGGGATTTTGTGGCCAAGAAGCTACCAACGCATGAATGAACACGTACAGCGTCCCTCCACCTGCGCGGACGCCGACCCTCCCCGGCTTGCAGGCTTCCTTCCGAGGCCCAAATTTCACACACTCTGCAGAGCGCTAACAGAGGCAAGACAGTGGTGAAATTAAACCACGAAGCACAGAGGACTTCTAATTTCTCCAAATCAGCTGACTCAGAACAGGGTTACTTTTTGAGAATATCTATTTATTGCCCATAAAAGGCTGTTGAAGAATTATCTCGTTCTACCACTTGATTTCCAAATTGGTGTCTAACAGGGGCCCCAGGGGTTGTCGCTGGAGGCAGCAGGCCATTTTCCTGTCTCTCTCCCTCAACATGAGGGAGTGGTGCTCAGCTTGCTGCTTTCTGGCCCGGCAAACCCCACCCAGAGATCCAAGGCCATTCATGAAGACAAGGCCCCAGAACTGAGCCCCCGGTTCTTAGACAAGAACATTATCTGGCAAAATCATCCCAACAGTTACAACACCCACAACAAGAAAGGGGCTCCAGCGTCTGATGCAGGCCTCCAGGCACGCGGCGTCCTCATGCACGGGTGCTGGCACTGCATCCTCAGACAGACAGGGGGGCGGCTCTGGACTATCTGGACTGCACACATGAATCTATCCACGCAGTGGACACAACATGCTTATGACTCATGATGATAACGGAGCCAAGCGGCCTATCCCGGGCCTACCCTGGGCCTTCCTTGTATCTGAATCAACTCGCCTGAAGATCACATGCACTGGAAACAGGCCGCCATCCGTCTGCGAACTCCGCTCAGACCCGTGGTTCTCTGTTGTGGTCACCAGCGATGTCAGCGTCACCGGGGAACTCATCAGAAACAGAATCCATCACCTGCCCCCCAGCACCCCCAGACCCGTGGAATCAGAAATGCACGGTGGGGGGCGGGGAGCAGCGATCTGAGCGAGAAGCACATCAGTGTTGGTAGGACCAGCGGAAAGCCTGCAGCTTGGTGGTTTGAACGGCCTCGAGCGGGGACAAAGGCACCTGGTCTGCATGTCCCTCTTTGGTTAAACTCTCAGATAATGGCTCTTCGAGGAAGAGCTGCTCCTCACTGAGAACAGAAGTGGCTTCCAGACCTGCAGAAGCACCCATGGGACGAACACTTAGAGCTCGGCGTTTCCCGACCCACAGGCCGGGCAGCGGATGGTGGTGTTGCTGGCATCCCTCCACGCACCACCGGCACGAGGACGCAGACGCTGCCAGCCAGGGGCACCTGCAGAAGGTCAGCACACATCCCAGTTCCCACAGACAGAAAGTATTTTTCATCAGATCATGAAGAACAAATGATCTTGTTACTCTGAAGGGCCCTGCAATTCTGAACGAGTCCCAGCATTGTTCTATTTCATGGCGTTACTCTGTTTACACGTCCTCAGCGACCTCCTGGCCCCACTGCCTCTTCTCGGCCGGGGTGATCTTTCCGAAACAGAAGCCCCTCTGTGGAAAACGAGCAGTCGACAGCTCCTCATGGCACCAAGCACCACAGCCTCCATGAGCTTGCCAGGCCCAGCGTCACACCCTCCCAGGAAGAGCCACCGCAGACAGACCTGTCGGTCCCCAAACGTAAGACCCTCACGCTCATCCACGTGCATTGCCCTATCTTCTCCCGTCGTCCACCAAGGGGGAACGTTCCCACATGTCACTGCCCCCCAACACCACACATCAGGTGGAGCCCGTCCTCCTCAGAGGCCCCAGCAGGTGCGGGGTCCTGGGGCGCTGGGCACACCCCTCCACACACCCCTGCCATGGCTGACCCACGAAGGAGGGCACGTCTTTGCTTCCCCAACTGTTCTCAGAGTGTCCGGGAACCCCCGTAACAAAGGCCGGGCTGTGGGTGGGCTGCAGGAGCACAGTGTCTGAGGCTCGGGCTCCGTGGCCTTCCTCCCCAGGCTTGAGGCGCACGGCCGACTGGTGCGGGCTGTGGGAGCAGGCCGCTGCGAGACCATGTGGGCCGCAGGAACACGCGCACACACACTGCCCCGCGGGGGCTCACTGGCATGCTCCGCCCCACGTGCACAGGGCCCTCCCGGGAGGCCAAGCACCGCGTTTCACTCGGTCTGCTCCAGCACCAAAGCTACAGGGCCACGGCCGCTCGCGGCACCATCCCTCACTCCCTCACTCGTGACTGGCGCTGCCCGCGGACGCGCCTGCCCTTGCTGTCAGAACACAGCCCGGGGCGGCCGACGGGGGCGTAACCATGTTGTGACTATGTAACATCGCCAGCCGCAAGCGGCACATGGCAAACAGTGCTCGTCCACACTCTGACGCCCGGGCGGTCACCCGGTGTGACTCCAAGGACCGCAGCACTTCCCAGACAAGCGCACAGAAGCGCCGCCCGCTTCTGCCGCAGACCTGACCAGCACAGGCAGCGTGCTCACGTGGACAGGAGGCGGCTCGGACACACGTGGGCTGTCCGCCTCTAGCACCTTCCTTTGTGGGCACCGTGAAGAACTTCAGCACACACGGGCCTAAAAGAGAAGCAGATCAGAGCATGTTCACATCAACAGAATCAAACCGTCACCTCCCAGCATGCGCGTCAGGTGTCGGCATGTCAGGGCCCCTGTGCCTCGTCTGGCTCCGAGTCACTCACAGTGCACAACGGCGTCGGTCTCGGGCGTCTCCTCGGCATGGAGGTGAGTGTACCTGCCAGCAACTCCAGACTGCGGCCGTCCCGCAGGGCAGGCCCTGTTTGCCATACCTAAGCAGTGTGCGCCGACTCCGGGAACAGAGCCCGGCCACTGGCCAAGCACCCGCCAGGCCACGGCGACGGACAGACCAACGCCATCACCGTCTGCACAGATGGGCCACACACGAGAAGCCCTCAGACGTGGGGACTCATCACCGAGTGTGCAGACTCAAAGCTGACGGGCCAGCAGGCTTGTTGCAGGTTAAAGATTCAGATTTGGGAAACAGCCACAGAGTCTGACAAACGTGACCCTCAGGGAATTCATTCCTGATTGTAATGGGCTGTTTTAGTAAAAGGATTGGTTTTAAATGTAGTCGAGGAATCTAAGAATCATGACGATTTTTATTTTTGGTGAAATTATTCTTCATAATAACATACTAACTGAAACATTTCTAATGTAGTCACACCACCTCATAAAGTGCAGAGTCTACACGCCTGACTCAGTGCTTGGTGGGCTGTTGCAACAGGTCAGCATCGGTCAGCCCACCAGGAGTGACCAGCACGAGAAGACAGCCCAGGGCTCCTGGGCACAGCCCCCAGGCCACCTGACCAGATGTTGAGGAAACAAAAGTCCTGTCTTGATTTCCTCAGACCCTTCTCCAGAGGAAACCAAATCTGTTACACGGCGAGCAAGGATAGTGTAGTCGGATAGGATAATGATACGTAGTATCAGTTGGAAAGCCGAACCGCATGCAGCAAGACTTCTGCTCCGAAAACACCGGAGGACCTGAGAGGTCAGGAGCAGAGCACGGGGGCTGCCAGGGAGAAGAACGTTTTCTAAATGTACACAACAGAAACAACTCACGCTTTCCAGGACATTGTGGGGATCTGATGGCAGGTCATGCTCAGACCGTGGGCCCTTTCTGGGACATGTCTTCAGAGCCTCCCACACCCAAGGGCCGAACTTTGTTCTGCTTGGATTTCTTTCCTCCAGGAGAGACGAGATGCCTCATCTGGCAGCATTACTACCGTTAATGAGTCTGGTCTAACTTAGGTCAAGGAACAAAACCTTAAAGACATAACCTGTCTACATAGCATCTTCCCTTCAGCCATTTGGATGACAGTTACCTCTAGGAACTGAAACAGCAAAGCAACCAAAACAAAGAAAATATGGAATATGTGTTCTGAACTATTCTAGGGACATACTCGATAGCATGGGAATGAATTCCCTGAAAGGACACGGTCTACAGATTAAAAATTTAAAATATTCTTGGAAGAACATTTGAGGTTCCATGCTTTAAAAATAGTGCTTCTAGTCAAGAGTTTAAGGAATGATACGCCGAGACCACAGAAACCTGTGGACCCAGCAGGAGAACATCAGCCACCCGCGTGTTAGAATCCTCTTTCCTGCAGCCAGCACCAAAGTTTCAAAATCCCTGGTATATTTTGCTTGATCTATTTAATTTTGAGCAGAATCACATTTGAAAAACACATATAAATACATTCATAACACCTCAGGAAGAAGATACAACGGAACTAAAGCATTTTGGAGATTGAACTGTGGAAAACATAACCATCATCTGTTGCTTCTGGAAGGGGCTGAAATGAGCCAGGGAATTTCAGGGCAACAGGACGTAAAGGAGGCCGTGGGCGGGAGAGCTGGTGCGCCCAGTCCTCGGCACCTGAGCAGCTTGCGTGCGTAAACTGTATGAAGAAGGACGATGAACCCTAATGCAAACAACTATTCCATGTGGCTAACGTACCCCTTTCAGGAAAAAAAAAAAAATAGTGGATTTTTACATTTCTGAAGTTGACTGAAAATGAAGGGCTAGCCGCCAGCGACGCTGCACCCCCGAGCTTCCCACAGCATCTTCTCGGGGCCCCACCAACCGCCCGTCTCCCTGCCGGCTCCCGCCAGAATTCAAACCAATCCTCCTCGTGCAGCTCGGAAACACAGCCGGGCCGCGCACCCGCACCTGCCCCAAGAGCCTCCTCCTCTTACAGAGAATGCAGTGTGTGCAGAGGCGACCACCTCGGCCAGCCCGCCCTCCCCTCGAGTCCGTTCTCAGTGACATCAGTGAAGCCGCTGCAGTGGGGTCTCCTGCCGCCTCCGCCAGCCCGGCAACAGCCTCCAGCCACAGAGCAGGACCGCACCCCTCGGCAGTAGGACGTGCTGACCACAACCTCCTTATTCCCACCAGCAGCTTCCGTGACGTCTCCCTGCCCCCCATGCCCTCTAGACCCCGAGTCCTTCCCAGCCTCCCTCCCTCCACCTGTCCCTGCCCTGAAACATTGGTCTTCACGGGGTTCAGCTCTGCTCCCCTTTTCACCGGAGGGCTTTCCAGGAAAATCCCAGCTACCCTTCCACCCCAGTTAACCCCCCGAAGCACCTGCCCACAGCAGCTCCAGCCCAGATTCGGCCGATGCCCCACCAAGGCATCCGACTGCCTCCTGGACGCAGACGAGCCATAAGCACGGCGTTAGCACCAGAACCTGGTCACCTGGGCCCGCGCCCCTGGCCACGCGGCTGGGGTCCCGTTGGCCCTTGAAGGCAACACAACCCTCCCAATGGCCCAAGCAGGACCCGGAAGCCAGCCTGGGTCCCTCCTTCCCACGTGCACTGCTGGCAGCCCACCTTCCCACAACCTCCTGCCTCCCGCTCTCTGCTCCCCACGCTGGCCACCGCCAGGATCATGGGGGTCCCCAGAAGACCTCCCCACCCCTGGTCCTCCACTCACAGCTCTCGCCCAGCCCCTGCACTGCGGTCCTGGGAGCTTCCAGAAGTGTAGATCTCAGCAGAGAAGGTCTGGTGAACGACCCAGCAGGGCCCTCCTGTGCCTTTCACAGCCCAAACTCCCTACGGCGGCTGACAGGGTGACCTGGCCCACCCCAACCTCGGGCACCGCTCCACTTCTCGCCTGCCTCTGAGAGGGCTCTCCAAGTCACCAGCTTCCCGTGGGTGTAAGAGCATGGTGTGCAGTCCCAGGGCACATCCACAGCCTGAGGCCGCTGCATGGACCACCATGCCCGGCCCCAAACCGGCGCTCCACCAGAATTACTGTACATGTCACAGCACGCTGTTCTGTGGTCATCCTGTTGTCCAGCGCATCATATGACAAAGTCTCATGTCCTCCTGCCTTCCTACCTTCCCCAAGAAGTTCACACTTCACAAACCATAACTAAATTCTGGAAATAAGGAGACCTGACCATCACAGATGCACCTGCCCCATAAAGCAGTGTGGATGAGAATCATTTCCAGCTTCTCCAATACAATCCTTACTTAGCTAACGTTTAAGCACAAAACATGGATGATTTATAATAATTTATACAATAGACATCCAAAAGAGAGACGAGAGTCCCGATGTTCAATGACAACCTTTAGGATTTCAAACATAGGGAGAAATGAGGATATATTTGTTGGGTGGGGGGTAGTCACAATGTCATTTTAAAACTTGTGATTAATCTTGTGGGCATTTTCATAAATAAAATACCTACAGAATAAATACATGTGATTAGATTAACACTGAAATGTTAATTTATAAAGATTTATATATAAATGTGATGTTTTGCCTAAGAACTCTGAGCCATTAGGAGAACCACCTAAGTGTCCACCGACAGATAATAGAGAAGAGGGGATACGTGTGTAAATATATACACGAATATGCACATATACATATACTTACTTACACACACACCCTGGAATGTTACTCAGCCATGAGAAGGAAGGAAATCCCACTTTTACCTACAACACGGATGGACCCTGTGGGCCTCCCGCTCAGTGAGATAAGCCAGACACAAAGACAAATACTGCGCTTACGCCTGTACGAGAAATCTAGAGACAACACCGGTCGAAGTCCTCAACACAGGCAGTGGGAAGCGGTTGCAGGGGTGGGGGAGTGAGCACAGGTTGGCGGAAGGCCACAAACCCTCAGCTGTGGGGTGAGCCCGGGCTGTAGACTTCGCTGAGACACGGTGACCGCGGTCAGGAACACTAACACATGACGAAATCCACCGAGACACCAGATCCTAACCGTCCTAAGCACCACCAAGGGAAACGTGTTGGAAGCTAACCAACTAGACGGTGGGGTCCCCCACAGTGTGCGCGCGTGCTAGGTCACCGCGATGCACACGGATGTCGCTCACAGTTCTATGCCCATTATACCTTAACAAGGCTAAAGTTAAAAAAAGAGAAACCTGAATCACACCAAATATTTTATGTACATTTAATTTGTTTTCAATATTTTGATTCAAAATGACAAAATATCTAAACAGTGACAGAACTCCTTGTGTTCTTCGGCTCCTGCTGGGAGTCTTCCTCAGTCTGCAGAGTGGAGGTGAGTGCAGGAACAGTCTTCATGGAGGTGACCTGCAACGAAAGGAAGACCCTTAGAACGATCTGCGGCAGAGCCAGTGGCTCAGACTGCAGGCAGAGGCGACAAGAGTGCACTTACCGCCGGGGTCCCGGGTGACCTCGCCCCGAGGGCACATCGGGGAAAGAGCACCGTCATCTGCAACCCAAACAGCGAAAGGTTAGCGGGGCACCATGCTTCGGGGTTCCGGCGTCGGACAGCACTCGCGGGGCCAGGAGGGATGGGAACAGCAGTGTCACCGGGACAGCGGGCTGGCGCTTGCTTGGGGCTGGTCCGCGCACAATGTGCCACCCAACCCCACGACCCCCACATGGCCTGGCCACCGCCTCCAAGCAGCTTCCATGCCGCACCCCTCGGGACCCGAGCATGGGCCACGAGCTACCGCACCGGTGATGGCCACTCCCTCTGTAACGTCAGAGGCACCCACTCTGGGGACAGCCACGCCCCGCGTCCCTGTAACTCTCTGTCCTCCCCCAACCGTGTAAATTAAAACGGAGCCCAGGAGGCATGGCCCTGGCTTTAGTGCGGGAGAGGCGGCTGTGCACCAGGCAGGACTGTAACGTCAGGAGGTTCTCCAGGCTCACCGAGGTGAGTGCCTGAGGCTAGGACTCCAGCCAGCTGCCTCAGCCGAAGGGTCCCCGGCTGCACCGCAACAGCTTTCTCCATCCCATACTCCTTACAGTGCAGGAGCCTCACTGTCTAGGCGTCCATCTTCCAACTGGAGGAGGAGTTCCTTCGGAAGGGACCGTATGCTACAAATCTCTGCCATCTCAGGGCCTGGCACACAGCACATTTAGAGCGAAGGTTTGCTAAACGGACAGGACCCTGAGAGGAAAGCACCACAAAGAGCCTGCAGACGCGGTCCACCGCCTGCGCTGCACGGGACTCAGCAGAACTGGGCAGTGAGGCGGGGCTGAGAGCGTGCAGAGAATGGGGAGCAGGAGCTGCTCCTCAGAAAGCCACCTACGCCACGACGTGAGAAGATTCTAGGAGGACCCGGCTGGGGAGCCATGCTGACGAGCCTGGGTTCTCCCCTGGAGACACAGAGCCCATGAAAACGAGAGGCGGCCTCAAGCCTATTTCCAGGTTCAGTCGATTGTAACTGCAGCTGCACATGTGTATCCACACACAGACACGTGAGTCCACGCACACATGCACACATGTATGTGTAAACACACAGACGCGTACGGTAATGGCATTCCTCTGTGGATGTGCATGTGTGCACGTCTGCGTGTGCACGTCTCTGTTCGTCTGTGTGCGCGTGTGCATGCGCATGTCTGTGTGTGCGCGTGTGTGCACGTCTGTGTGCGCGTGTGCGTGTGTACATCTGCACGTGTGCACATCTGCATGTGCGTGTGTGCGTGTGCCGGTGTGCATGTGCACGTCTGCGTGTGTGTGTGCGTGCGCACATCTGCATTGCATGTGCACATCTGCATTGCGTGTGTGCATGTGTGCACGTCTGCGTGCATGTGCACGTCTGTGTGTGCGTGTGCGTGTGCACGTTTGTGCATGTGCATATCTGCGTGTGCACGTCTGTGTGTGCGTGTGTGCGCACGTCTGCGTGTACGTGTGCGTGCATGTGTGTGCACGTGTCTGCGTGTGTGCGTGTGCACATCTGTGTCCGTGCACATGTGCACATGTACATGCATGGGGAGGGGAAAGAGGGGATCCCTGCATATCTGGAAACGTCAGATATGGGCTGGGCTCTGTGGCTGGGCTCTGTGGCTTCTAAAACACAGACACCTACATCACATGCATCCTGAGTTCAAATAATTGTGCAGTCATCCCAGACTGCATCCCAGGACTGCATTCCTGGCTTCGCTCTTAGCACAAGGACCCATGCTTACAGGTCGGGAAGCAGGGTCAGTCTTTAATCTCAACAATGGGGGCTTTAGGGATCATTTGGTCTAATCCCCTGAGGCGCAGGATACTGTACAGGGCTCAACTTTTTGCACAGGTGAGTTCTGGAAAACTGCATGGTGACCTCTACCCCCCCTGCATGGGTACAGAGAACAAATCCACAGCACCGCTCCCCTCCCCATCAGGGTGTAAGAGCATGGGTCACCTTCTTGTCACTCAGTTCTGCCTCAAACCCCACAGCCCCAGCAGGAGAAAGTGATTCTGTTCAAAGGCAACAGGGACCCCTGAGGCACCCATGTCTCTGTGAAGGAAGAAACCCCACACCCACAGCTGCTGTCGCCAAGGGGGACCTGGCAACACGGGAGAGAAGCTCAAGAATCTCCCACAGCGGAGTCATCGTCAGCTGAGAGCTCAAGCCACAGGACCTCATCCCACCCAGGCTGGACACAAGCTGCCCCGCCTCGCCACATGGCAGCCGGATGGAGGCAAATGGAGACCAGAGGCTGGAGGTCAAGAGAAAGAGACACAACAGCCCACGGCCAACCCCATTCATAATAAGGAGCAGACAGCCAGGAATTTGCAGAGCATTTGGACAGCAACCTCTTCACGAAATCGGTAGTCTGAGCACTTGCAGATGGAAGGACTAAGCAGCATTTAAAACAGGAATGCACACACTGCCGTGGAGCAGGACGTCCCCCCGTGGTCCCGTGAGACCCAACCTCAGGGACACACGTGGCAGTGGACAAGTGGCTGGGTGCAGTTGCAGGGCCTGCTGGCAACAAAACCACAGTGCACACTGGGGGCCCTGACTAGGCCCCTGCATGGAAGAGCGGGAACCAGCCACATGCACACTTAACAGTCAACACACGACAACAACCCCACTGAGAATCTGGGTCAGTCATTTCCAACGGATCATCCTGTCGGGTCTGACGGGTCTGTGACACATGACTGCAGAGCGTAAAGCGCCCCCCAGCCTGGACGCCCCCCAGCCCCACCCAGTTACAGCCACAGAGCCCAGGCAGGTGCAAAGAACACCTTCCACCAAACTCTCACAAACGAGATTCTGCTTTATGTCTTAAAATACCCTGACCTTTCTAGAAGTGAATCGGGACAGAGTTTCTGGAAAGAATCATCCAGAATTTAAAAGAACTCCTTATCTGTAAAAGCTAACATCCAGATGTGACCACTGCACTTAGGAAGTGCCCCATCTCAGACGCTCTGCTCCCCTCAGAGGGTGTCTGTCCCTCGTCCCTTGGCGTCCACGCTAAACGGTACGTCTATCAGTGACATCGTGTCCTTGGAGAGCCCGAAAGGCAGCATCACACTGACACCTGGGAAGGAGCACCTGGTGCCTCGGTCCCTCAGTCGTGATGCTGGCATGTGGGGCCCCTTCTCTCTGCACACCCACCACTCTCTACAGCCACTGCAGGCCTGCTCACGGGGACAACCTCCGACGTCCCCCCCACGGTGGGTTACACTTGACCACTCCTCAGGTTTGCTGATTTCAGTGGGAACGAGCGCCCCTTCTTGAAGACCTTTACTGCCAACAGGGAAGGAGCGTCTAGGTTTGCGTCAGATTCTCTGCCCCCCCACCCTCCCGATGGGAAGGGGACGGCAGTGGGGGAGGGGAGGGCAGGGCTAGGGCACCTCGTGCCTTGTTCTGGACTCGCCTCTGCACACATGCAACCTGGCCACGTGGCAGGGACTCGGGGAGGAGGTGACCCAGGAGGCCGCGTGGGGCGCACATGACAGGAAGCCGGACAGTGATGGGGCCCCACACTGCCCGTCACAAGGACAGGAAGCTGCCCACGCCGCAGGCCCCATGGTGGCACACACGGTCACATGGGGTCCCCAGCGGAAACAAACTCTCCCCCAGGAAACAAATTCTCAGAAAAATCATTTGAACTTAAGTCTCGTGGAGTCTGTAGTTGAGTTCTCACCAATTTGGGGAATTATTTTGTCTCCTTATCTCTTTTTATCATATCAATAAGACAGTTTTCCCAGGCCTCTGACTGCTTGAGAGCAAGACCGCCAAGACAGGGCTCTGCCTGCCCACAATGTGTGGGTCTGTAATTAGGGAAAAATCGCTCTGAAAACTAGCCCGGAGAGGTTAGCTGCACTTGGCACAGCTAACCACATAGCAAACAATAACGTCTCTGCTGTCAAACAGGCGCCCCGATCGTGCTGTGTCCCCGAGACGGTTTCCGTCTTCGGGAATCAAAGTGGGCCATTTCAACTCTTCTTCCTGGAACAAACCCAAGATACAAAATACACTCTATTTTATGCCGGGTAGCTTACTGACCCCTATACACCCAAGAAAAACCAGCAATTCCACACATCAGGATCCTTCCTGCGAAGCCTGCATTCTGACCTGCTCCCAGAGCAGAGTGAATACGGAGCAGTCTATAAACGTGAGGCCACCACGGGGGAGGAATTCTAGCATAAGCCAATGCCGATTTCCGCTCTAGATCAGACACTTCCTCATCAGCTGACTCTGGCAAACCCTTTTCCACCCCTGCCTCACAACCTATCCATCTAGGAAAGGGGTAGACTAACCGTGTGCCCTTCTGCAGCAGGATTCTGGTGATCACTCTGCCTGCTCTCAGGGACCCTGACCAGCCATCACGTGAGTGAGGGATGAGGCGGTGGACACTGGCCCCACAGAGCCACGCAAACTCACTCTCCCAGCAATCCCAAGTCTGCAGACGGACTGTGTCCAGGGTCTCGAGTGTGGACCCTCAGGTCCTGCAAACCCAGAGCTGGATGCGAGCGCCGTCCTCTGAGCCTTGTGTTCTGGAAGGACTCTCCCAACCGCCAGATAACCAACCTCATCTTTGCCTAAGACATTATCAGTACAATCCCGGTTAAGGCCTACTGCGCTGGCAACAGTGGTGTTAGCACCCCTGACTCTCAAACACACGCCGATGTGGCTAACACGTCATATGGTCACAACTCCGAGACCCCCACCCGCTCTCTGACTGAGGGCAAAATGAAGGGAGATCGTGTGTGTGAAGATTTCCCAAAACTGTGGCTTGCCACATAAGGTCTTACTCCTTAGAGAAGGGACTGGAGCAATTTGCTCAGAGTAAGAAATCAGCAAACAAATTCTTGTTGATGGAGAGAAGCCCACCTTCAAGCCAGCAAGGGCCTCGGGGAGTCTGAAGACCCCCGAAACACATGCCCTTTCGGGCTCTGTTAACAATTCGTGGCCACACTCTAGCATGCCCTCTCACCTCACTTCAAAATTGGCTACTCTGGAGCCCAAAACCTTCTTAGTAACAGGATGGCCTCCATGTATTTCAAAAGCAAATAAATGAACAAGTTCACCTACTTGCAAGACCCTCCACAGAAGCTGCCCCACCATATAAATGCTTGAGTAATTGTAAATTTACTTTTTACTTGAAAATGATGCGTTGACTCTACAGAAATACCTTCATTAGCCGTCACACGTTAGTATCTGTGTCTGCATCCTGGTGAACGCCTTACATGTTGACAACTGAAATACTGGGCCCAAGTTCACGAAGTGACTTGACTGCACTCCTGGAGAAGCGGTTCCCGTGTCTCCCTCCACCTCCAAGCACGCGCACAGGCTGTCCCAGGAGGGGGACCAGCGGTAGTCTGTCCCCTGTGCAGCATCGGCACGCATGCCCAAGGCCAGGGTGTCATCAGTCTATCTCATCCTGAGCCGAAGGCTGGATCACCAATCCTACATCTGTCTCTAGCTAGGCAAAAGCAGCGGGTGAGCGAATATGGCCAAAACATAAATTCTACTCATTCCTATAAATATAATCACACCAAAGCAAACTCTGAAGTAGTCAGAATCCGAAGTAAAATAAGCCACATCCCCTGCGGACACAGGGATTACTAACTCACCTTCAAACCCAGACGCGGCCTCCACCAGCAGATGAGGACAGCAAGCTGGTCTCGAACCCTGTCCACAGAGGGGAGACGTTACACTCAAGGCACAGAGAGAACTCTCTTTTACATAAGATTCTGGGCAAAAATCTTACTTTGTGGAGTTGTCCTGGGTGGTGAAACTCTGCAGGGGAGACACGCTGACCCGGGTACCATCACCTCAAACATCCTGGCACATGAGGGAGAGAGGTTTCTGAGCTCCCACAGTGAGCTGCCGCCCGTACGTACGCGTGAGGAGGCAACGTGACGCGGCATGTTTCTCGGGTAGGAAACTATAAAAGAATAACGCCTGCGTGATAGTGAGCAGTCGTAACAAGGGTGATGGGACTTACACACACTCAAATGACTTCCAAACGGGACAGCCAAGAGCATGTGTAACAGGACTGACCTGCTCAGCGGCTTCCTCCCGGGCTTCAAGAATATCCGACACCCGCGAGCGCCTCGTCCGGCTCCCCGCTGGGAGTGCCGGCCCGCCTTCCCACCGCTCTTCGCACCAGCTATCCCGGCTGCACCAGCTTGTCCCGGTACGCGTTGCATTCCAAGGTTTGGGAAGTAAATCGCACGCAAAAAGGCACCAAAGAGTTCTTTAATGGGCAAGAAGATGAAATCTCAAATAGTGATATTTTAGCTGAAGTGACAGTTGAAATGTGTCTCCTTTGAAGTAACAAAACACTTCCAAGAATAAGGTCTAGAATACAGTAGCCAAATTAACATAAGAATTACGAACCTTGGTTAAATATCACGCGTTACTTGACGCAGGAGGCTCCGACTTGGTTGTGAGGATGAATTCACTTTGATTTCTGCCCGGAGGAACGTGTGTTTACAGCCCCATTCGTGCAGAGCGAGGCGGGACAAGAACCAGGCTCCAGGCTCTCTGGCTGCTGGGGCTGCTGGCCAACCCCAGCACCGCGCTTACAGGGCGACCAAGAGCCCGTGAGCTAACCAGTGAGACACGAGCTGTGATGTCTTTCAGGAGAACTTCCCAACTTAATGCAAAATAGAACCACAGGGACATACCCTGTGGTCACATGACCTGCTCAGGTCTCCTCCTTGGTAGCCCAGTTCACTTACGCACTCTGCGTCAACCTGCATCAGAGAGAAGAGAGCCCTAACCGTGTGAGCGCCTGGACCGCCTCTGCCTGCCCAGAGCAAAGTGTGGTAGCACAGAGGGGCAGTGAGGACGGGGGTCAGGCATTTCCTGTCAAAGGCCCTCGAGGAGAACGTTCTCGGCTCCAACCATCACTGTAGTAGGAAAACACCACGGGCAACACAGAGCAGTGGGTGTAGCTCCGGTACCACTTTCTTCGGCACACAGGTGGTGGGGCCGGGACCACGGTTCGCTGGCCCTGGACTCAGGCCGCCCGAGGCTGGGACAGGTGAGCCTGTGCTGGGCAGAGACTGAAGAGAACACGTCCCCAGCAGGGGCAGGGATGCTCTCCGGCAGCTCTATGTGACACCAGTGCTCACGGGTGCCCGGTCACGGCAGAGAGGGATGGCGCCAGCTGTCCGCTTCCTTGGCAAGGACGCACCAGCACGTCCCACGTCAGGGCCGCTCGTGGCAGCGGGAGCACCACCAGAGACCTCCGCTGCAGAGTCATCAAGGCCCCACCCGCTCCCATCCTTTCTGATGCTTCTGCCCTCTCGGAGAGCCCCGCTCCTCCCCTCACATGCTCATCCCGAACGTCCTTCAGGACCCGGGTCCAGCCCCAGCCCCAGGGGTCCCACCGGGAGTTCCCTCTCGCGGGATCTCTGCCCGATCGTGGGCTCAGCCGCACGAGCCGCCACGCGAGCCTCTGCGGTCCTCTCGGTTTACAAGAGGCTAAAAGGCTCTGCAGCATTCTGCATGCAGGACTACCCCGTAGGCATTTAACAAACGCTTGTTCACTTTTTCACACCCATGATTTAGTTTAAAATACGTACAGAGAGCCCCTGGCCACCCAGAGGAAGACGATTAGTAGCATGGGTCTTTCAACAACCTGGCAATAAATCCTGGTGCACCAGAGAGAACAGGCGTCTGGGGGCCCACCGGACCTGGGGGCATCATGACTCAGTGTTTATTAGCTGCACCAAGATGGAAAACACCTTCCCTGCCCAGGCTTCTTCCTGAGTTGGAATGACACTGGCAGGGGCCTCCGCACAGTGTCAGGAGGTTAAATAAGATACACATTTTAAATCATCAGGCATCTAACAAGCACCCGACTGTTCTCCTGACCTGCACCGTGGCACGGCCGAGGGAGGCTGCGGTCACCCACTGCAGACAGGTGCTCCTGGGGGCACCGGCCTCCAGAGCCAGGGCATGTGTTGGGGCACTTTTTATCCCAAAGATATATCAGTTTTTAAAACAGGTTTCCATCAGTGTTTTCTTGTTTAATTCCAGACACAGAGGGAACTGTAAGAAGTGGGCAGATGTTTAAGCTCGTCAGGGATGGAAGGCAAAGCGTGGTCAAAAGAGCAGGTCACGGGACGGCAGTTCAAGAGTCAACCTCAGGAGGGTGCCACAGAGCCCAGCTCGGGGCCAATCTGAGACACCCTGCAGCGGGCGCAAGGCTCACAGGCTTGCAGGGGCTCGCCACGCCCCTGGCCCTCGTCCACAGAGCCCGGGCATCAGGGCCAAGACCGTGTCTCCTCCGAAAGCCATACTTCCTGTTCTGATCCACTCCGGGAACCCACCTCGAATTCAGCATGTGTTTCCATACCCATCTACACACGAGGGACTAAAGAACAAGAGAAACCCCCTTGACAAAATACCACAAACCCCTACGGCAAAGTGGTCTGTCCCCGGCTCCCGACTCCTCGGCAGCGACTCCAATCCCAGGGCCCCACGCTTCCAGTCACACCGGTATTCACACCCCGAGGGAAATCACACCCAAGTGCTTTATGGTTGAGATTTCTGAGGTTTCAGTCAAGTGTAACTGGGGGCTGTTAAAACAAAAAGGCTTCAAAACCCTCAGGAATTAATTTCGAAAGGAGAAAGAACAGTAAGTATGGCAGGGACCAGAGAAGGTATTTTTCTGAGGTCCCTCCAGTCACACCCCTGAGGTGGCCGCCTCCTAGCTAAGCCCCCCAACTCACTCAGATTCTTTGTAAAAATCTCATTAAGCTCCACTGAACATCTTTAACAGAACAGGAGCTGCAGGCCGTGTGTGTGTGCACACGCACACGCATGTTTATACCCTAATAGCTGGTGATTAACCAAATGAAAGATATTCTTAAAATAATAATCTGTTGAGTATAATTCTTCAGCTCATTGATACTAACTACAAGAACAAGTGCAATGAAGCCAGAACACTCTTTTTTTAATTTAAAGCAGGACCTGGAAACTTGTTTTAAAGACAAATTACATGATTATCCTTCAGTTGCATGAAATCAAGTGTGCAAAAATGCAAGTACCCTAGGGGCTTGTTAGTGACAAAGCAACATCCAGCAGTTTCCTGTAAAGCTATTTTGAGAAGATAGATGGGCCTTTGCGAGTGATTATTCTCTAGTTTAGATAATAATCTCTAAAATGAGTGTCACTTTCCCTTACAAAGTGCCAGGGTTATGTAAGCAAGGGCTACACACGCCTCAAGACACAGGAGACATGGCCCGTTTTGCACACGAGGCAGGTTGACATGAACGGGGGGAGGGATCGTGGGTTCTTTGCAATGCAAATTCCTAGCAGAATAAAACAAATCTTTGAGTGAAATCGGGGTCATGGACTCTGCTTCCTGCTGACACAGACTGTGGCTTTCCTACTCAATCCACTTCCCCTGCAGCGGCTTCAAGCTGGGGGCACATCCCACACAGAGAGCTCATGTCCTCACTTGAATTTAGACATTCCACTTCATCATTCACCCGTACGGAAAACCTCAGCACATCCATCAAGGTCTGTTTCAGGTATTAACTCCGATGACAACCAAATTTTTGACAGTTAAATCCTCCTCCAAAAGATCTACTCTGTGCTCCTTGGGTCAAGTAAGCCATTATAGAAACAGCCAGTCCTGCTCATTACCCAGTTAGCTCACACGAGGTCTCTGAAATTTCTAATAAAATAGAAACCGGGTATATTCTCGATACACATGTAGACTAGGCCTTAATTAACAGAAGGTGAATCTATTTCAGGAAGGCCAGAAGGAATGAGCGTGAGGGACAATAGGGATGGGCAGGCAGGGGATTCGGGGGCCAAGGCCCCTTGAGGAGGCAGCACACATTGTAGTGAGGATGGCCATTGGACCAAAATGAAGAAAAGGACCCCGATGCTCGGCTGTGCAAGTCCCACGGCTGCAGCAGGGCCTCCCCCCCATGCCAACAATGCACAGTCCCTAAAATCTCATGTAAACAAAGGGGGTGAGATTACAGGCACATGCCCCTGAGAGTCTCTGGGGGGTCCAGGGACAGAATGTGAGCGGCCCTCATGCACTGGGGGCCTCGGCTCCCTGCCCTCCCCTGCTCCTCACCGGTGTCCGATGGGGTTGGGAATGGTGGCTGTATGGCCCATGCTCTCGCTTATTTGGTTACCAGCACCCCTGCAAGGAAGGAATGGGGTGGCCAGGCCTCCTGGGGAGGCAGCCAGGGAGCAGACCCACCTCCTGGGGAGGCAGCCAGGGAGCAGACCCACCTCCTGGGGAGGCAGCCAGGGAGCAGACCCACCTCCTGGGGAGGCAGCCAGGGAGCAGACCCACCTCCTGGGGAGGCAGCCAGGGAGCAGACCCACCGCCCTGAGGGGTGGCCGTGCAGGGCGCTGGACGTGCTGGTCTTCATGAACACACAGTCCTTCTCGGAGTGTAGCTGAATGTTCACTCACTCAAGTTGTATTTAGCACAACCAAAGGGGAAAGGAGAGCTGCCCCCACTAACGAAGGCATGCCTGGCGCTAAGCATTTGGTAGGATTTCAAGTCATGTTTCTATGTGTTACACTTTATCTCATGTGGGAACAGCCAACCATCTAAATTATAACGAATCAATAAGAAAATACGATTTTACACACAAATATTCACATTGTTCCCTTTTCAAGAATATAATTCTTAATTACTATGATCATAATTATGTTAAAATCACACAATACAATTAGTATCAGTTCTCACTATCTCAGGGCTTTGTACACCTTAATACATACTAGTTGAAACATAAATGTGCAAAAAAATCTAAAATAGTTCATCTTCCTCATAGAAACTAATGGCAATCCAATTTGCAAATAGCTTTTTTTAAATTTTTGTAATAGTTCTAAGTGGTAACTGGCATTTACATCTTGATCAAAATCTTGACCCTCAATTTAAAAAATACTTCCTAATTTCAGAAGTAAATAAGTCTGATGGTGAGACAGATCAGGATCTGGCTTCATTAATCAATTTGGATGAAAAATAGGAAATACTTAAAACCTTATTCTAGCAAGAATATATGTCGTTTTCAACTAATTGCATGAAAGCATGCATTCACAGCTTCCCTAACCCATCAGATTGCAAGGAACACATCAGCTCCCATAACCAGGGCACCTGATTACCAGAGAGACAAGGCTTCTTCAAAAACCAAGAACCAGAAAATGTGTATTCCCCCCCCCCATTATAGCACATTGTCTCTTTTAAAATGCCTTTGCTAAAAAATCTGAGAAACACAAATTCTCTTATTTCAGAGCTTAAAATAAACCAAAAACCCTGTTCCTAAAATCACAAACAACTTCAGTTAAGACACAAAATACATTTCACACCATGCCCAAATCAGCTGCCTTCCTACACGGGTTTTTTTTTTTATAAGGATGCCAGTTATTTCTACTGCTGATACCCAATTACATGCCAGAGCCAGCAAGCCAGCCCACAGACTTGTTTTGCCCCCCCACCACAAAATACCCATGAGAAAAACCCCCACTAGCACCTTCATCTTAAAGGGCACATCCACGACATGAGGCAGCCACACTGACCACACGGATGCAAGGGAGATCGGCTGGCTCTGCATCCATAGGCATGGTATCGAATCACGGAAACATTTTCCCTGCCGGCGTGTGAGTCTCCTGACTCTGTTCACAACTAAGATGTTTAGTAGAACTCATCAGGAGCTATCAATATTAAAAGACAACGTAGTATAAACTATGTTGCACACCTGAAACACACGTATCATTGTGTCAACTAAAAAAACTGTGTCACAAAAGAGAAAAAAGAATTGCCCATAAAAAAATGAAAGGCAGCATGAGAATGCCAGTTCCTTCTCCTTACGGCACCTGTTACCTTGCAGCAAAAGGCATGTGAGCAGGAGGAGGCCCTCACAACAGCTACCAATGGCATCCTCCCCATAAGGCACCTCTAGAAACTGCCCAGCACTGGACACGGTGAAGTGAGAGCCATTGCATGCCCGGGGTCGCCTGGTCCTGGGCCGCACAGACACGTGACACCCGTGGGACACAGACGTTCGGATGCACCACTCTCTTGAGCAACGCCGATCCCCGCACAGCAATGTTGGCCTGCTGCCCCGTGACCACCTCTAGAACACGAGTTCTAATCCTGCCAGTCATAGGACATCAGGAGCACTCTCCTAGGAAATACCATTTGGGACTAAACTCCACGAGGGCAGCTTGGTGAGAATAGGGACAAAACAGACCGTCGAAGCTGTGGGGTCTGAAACTCCAGTGGCAGAGGCACCATGTAAACATTAGGATGCACGCCCTGCCTGGTAAACAATGCAGGCACCGAATATTTGAAGGGTTGCCTTACAAAGGAGGACGCTGACTTTTCCATGGCATTCTTTGAAGACACAACTTTCTCAGTGGGAGTCACAGGAAAGAGCTTCACTCCCAACAAAATCAAGGTCAACAACTGTCCCCTTGTGAGCTCAAGCAAACACCCGCTGTTAGGGAATCAGCAGGAAGGATTCCTCCCTGCACACGATGTCAATAATGTTCAACCAATGTGCTATAACCTCTTCACAGATCTGCCAATAAGATGGTTTTGAACTTATTTTGAAATAATTACAAATGCACATGAAGATACAGAGTAAGTACAGAATGGCCCTGTGCACGCCTCCCCGGGTGGACACCTTATTCCCCACACCCAGGAGACTGGCATGGGCACACCGTGTGTGGATGATGATACCGCCATGTTTTCACACGCATATTTCCATAACCAGCCCTGAAGTCAAGATGCAGAACCACTCCCTATGGTGTTACTCCCCTCTGCTGGGGAATTTTGATCACTATGTGATATTTATGTTTACACACAATTGGAGGATATAAAACGTGACAGCGTTTTGACAGTGTGACAATTCATGTACAATATCGTGCCAAGTGGATCTTACAAGTAGGGTAGAGAACAATGTTGAATAGTGTTCAATTTGCTGGGATAGTGTCTACCTGGCACCAAAGAAAACTTCTGCATTTGCCAGAACATGGTCATAAATCCATTTGATAGTGAAATTAGGTGAATAATTAGTTCTACTCCATGACGGACCCAGAGAATTAGTAGGATGGCTGTGGACAGAGTCCGATTTCTTCTTGTGTGCCGTCTCAAACTACAGGTATCACGAGGCAAAAAGGCTGAACACATGCATCCAGGTTCCAGAATACCCCTTAAATGCCCTCCTTTTCCACATGCTAGCCCTGGATTGCACGTCACATGCCAAGTCCGTACCAGAATTGCATGGGTGCTCGAAAATCCAGAGCCCACCTGCAACCAACAATAATCCCAAAATGCAACTCAAAGTAATAACAGGATGTTGCTTTAGCTTACCCAGTTTATGAAGATAAGAAACAAATTAAAACAAGCAAATACTGGTAAGGCTGCTGTGAGGGGCTCATTCATATTTGCCAGTGTTGACATAAATTTGTGCCTCCCGGGCACCTGGGTGGCTCAGTTGGTTAAGCGACTGCCTTCGGCTCAGGTCATGATCCTGGAGTCCTGGGATCGAGTCCCGCATCAGGCTCCCTGCTCCGCAGGGAGTCTGCTTCTCCCTCTGACCCTCCCCCGTCTCATGCTCTCTCTCTCTATCTCATTCTCTCTGTCAAATAAATAAATAAAATATTTAAAAAAAAAATTTGTGCCTCCCGAGGGGAATACAGTTTGGAAATATGCATCCTTGATGCATACATGCTGCATGTTGCAAACATGCAGAGACTTCCAGCCAGTATTTCCATTTCCAGGGACAATGCTAAGGAAACTTTCATTAGCATAGAAAAGTTAGAAATGACAGTTTTAATATTACAGAAGCCAAAAAATTAAAAACAACCTAAATGTCAGCTCCATTCTCACGTGCATTGGGCACTTACCTCATGCCGGGCACCACCATGGGGATAAAACATGGGTATAAGAGACTTAAAATATATTCCTGGTATTAAAAAAAAATCATAATCTGGGGGGGGGCACCAAGTAAGAAAATAATTTCAATAAAACATGACAAAAATACAACTGAGAAAAGCTTCCGTGGTCTGCATATCGTCCTCGACAGAGCCCTGTGTCCTCGCTCACTCAGTGGATCCCACTTGGAGCCCAGCCATGAGGCTGGCAAACCCAGGCCATGCTCCCGGAGGAGCCAAGCGGCTGGGGGCAACAGCCCCGGGTGAGGATGGGCTACCGGCCTCATGAGTGAGCAACCGGCCATCCCAACAAAGTTCCAGCAGACCACAACCCTGTCACACACCAGGGCCAAGGACCACCCCACGGAGCGCACTTCTCCCTCAGTCCCTGGAAATGATCAATGGCGGTTGCCATTTCGAGGCACTAAGCTATGAAGTGCTTTGTTACACAGCCGTCCATCAGCACAGGAGATGAATCTGTTAGAAAGTGATGTGGCCAAAGGAACCCTCCATCCACCTGCAGACACGTCAGAGTGGTCCTACTAGCAGCCCGCTGATGGACATCTGTAACAGGACTCCGGGCCCTGGGTCTCATCGACAGTGTGACCAATGAAGGTTTACCATCTTTTCCAAGCACCTACCAAAACCAGCAACCACAAACACCACCCACAGAGGGGGCCAGAGCGGGGACCAAGTAGGAGCAGACAAGGAGGGCGTCTCGGGTACGCGGCTCCCATATACACACAACGACCACCTGCTCCCACAGCCGTGATCACACGTCGGGTGAGCCAGACCCCGAGACCCCCCCACCCCAGCCTGGCAGGTGCAGCCATGGCCGGTGAGAGCCCACTTGGGAGTGAGGAAGGACCTCCAGAGAGTATTTGGAAGCCCCCTGCCACGTGGGATGAAGCAGGGTGGGAGGACTGGCTCAGGCCTGTCTGCCCACCCGCGTGGCCGCGTTCATGGTCGGCACATGCCTCTAGAGCATAAGACAACGTTGATTCCAAGCTGCAGCTCCCGGTCACTATAAAAGCGTACGTGGGAGCACAGAACACACGGTATTAACCAGCACATGAGCTCGATTTACTAACCCTGGCTATGCAGACACGGGTGCGCATGTGCGGGGGTCCCTCACAGAAGCCACAGCCAATCCACCCTGTCACCTGTCAAGAGCTCCTTGAGGCTTCCTCTCAGCCTCTGCCCATCTCCTTGTATCATTTACAACCCCTCATTTTAGTTTGCATTGTTCCCTTTTTAGGTCCCTTTTAAAAAATGGTAATGCACATAGGAACCAGGGAACACTGCCAGGTGCAAGTGGACTCAGGCTTTAAACCCCACATCACAACCCCCCCCATGGGATAACCCCCCCCATGGGAAACAGCTCCATGGGACACACCCCTCACGGGACACGCCCCCCCCCACAGAACACACAGCCCCAGGGGACACCCCCACATGGGACACTTCCCCCAGGACACATGCCGCCTCATGGGACACATGCTCCCCCCATAGGACACACCCCCCCATGGAACACACAGCCCCAGGGGACATCCCCCATGGGCCACCTCTCCCAGGACACACGCCGCCCCATGGGACACACCCCCCCATGGAACACACAGCCCCAGGGGACACCCCCCCACGGGACACCTCCCCCAGGACACATGCCCTCCCATGGGACACACGCTCCCCCCATGGGACACACCCCCCCATGGAACACACAGCCCCAGGGGACACCCCCCCACGGGACTCCTCCCCAGGACACACGCCGCTCCATGGGACACACACTACCCCCATGGGACACACCCCCCCATGGAACACACAGCCCCAGGGGATACCCCCTCACGGGACAGCCCCCCAGGACACATGCCCTCCCATGGGACACACGCTCCCCCCATGGGACACACCCCCCCATGGAACACACAGCCCCAGGGGACACCCCCCCACGGGACACCTCCCCAGGACACACACTACCCCCATGGGACACACCCCCCTACAGGACACACCCCCCCACAGGACACCTCCCCCAGGACACATGCCCCCCCCACGGGACACATGCTCCCCCCACAGAACACACAGCCCCAGGGGACACCCCCACACGGGACACCTCCCCCAGGACACATGCCCCCCCCACGGGACACATGCTCCCCCCATGGGACACACCCCCCCATGGAACACACAGCCCCAGGGGACACCCCCCCACAGGACACCTCCCCCAGGACACATGCCCCCCCCATGGGACACACGCCCCCTCCCATCGGACACACAGTCCCCCCTACTGAAGGATGCCCAGGTCCCCCTCCTGGGGCACATGCCCCTCCACCCTGGGACGTATGGGCCCCTACTGTGGGGCACCAGACCCCCTCACAGGGCACACAGGTCCCCCCTTCCCCAGCCATACAAGCCCCTCCCCCCACAGGGTACACAGGCATACAAGCCCCTCCCCCAGCAGACACTGCGGACCACGCCCCTCCCCCCCCACTGGACAGTGCTGGCCACGCCCCTCCCATGCCCAGAAAAGGAATGCAGACACGCCCTCTGGTACTGAGCTTGCTGACTTTCCAGGTGCTGTTCCTAAGGAGCTGCTGAATACTGTGCCCTACTAAAATCTGGTCATCTTTTAAAGCTTGGCTCTTTTTAATGCAAACCATTCATTTCTTGCAGACAATTTTCTCAGCATGGGTTTAGTTAAACACACTCACTGTGACTATCTCACTGAGACCTCATTCCCCTTAATTATAGCATGAGGTCATAAGACCATATGGAAGTACTGAGAATGCTCTCTGAAAATCAACTAGAAAAACTGTATTTGTGCCGCACTGTTTTTTAAACTTGGCAACAAAGGGCTCTGGGGTCTGACCGCCAAGGAACAAACCCTGTCCTCACCTTGTTAACCGTGCAGCCTTAGTGGCAACCGCGCTCAGCACCTGAGACTCTTCATCTGTAAAACGGGGTGATGGCGGGAGCTGAAACAGGTGCATGGAAGCCGAGGAAATCTACATGCAGGCTCAGCACAGTCCCCAGAATGAAGGATACGAATATTGTTAAGCACACAGGGAAATGAGCACCTTTTCAGACTGGAGTCAATTTCCCGGGTTTTTCCTGTCCTGTTTTAAGCTCAAACGCATTCTCACACTGATCACTTTCCCGGCCAAGTCTGTGGTTGAGCCTAAGAACATCAACAGTCACTGTCCAGCCCTCAAATCCACTTCTGTGAGGTTCTGAATCACAGATTTCTTCCGTGCTTCTCGGTCTTAAAACACTGACAGAAACTTTGGGGGGACATTTACATCTTCATATACTTTAGAGGAATACAGAAAAAGAAGCCTTGCTTGCTTCCTGCCAAGCTCATGAACCCTAGTAACTTTTAGAGCTTCAACATTGTTCTGAAAGCTAAAACAGCACGAGGCTTAAATCAATTCTAAGATAGCACTTGTTTTACCCTTAAGAAAAGTTTAGCTTTTTTCCCTTTTTTGTCTCTAGAACTTAGAGATTTCAAGATACTTAATATTATGTCAGAGTGCCTCATAAACAAAAGCACTTTGATAAATAATGGTGTGTCATAAAAGCATTTTTATAGATGAAATATTTGAAAAACTATAATTATTATTTAAATATTTTTGTTGCCAAAGATTGGGCTAAAAATGATAAACATTAAAAAGAAACCCACGGAAATAACATGAAATTATGTTTTTGTTCAAAAATCGCTCAGCAGGCTTCTGGTTGGAAGAGTATCAAGTGATCAGGCTTCTGGATACAGATAGTAGAGAAAAGCTGCATCCGGCATTATCCCTCTTTTGATCATCATAAAATGAGAAGAGAATAGTAAAATCAACTGCTCCCTTGAAAAAGGGAGATGTAAAATCAGAGATGTAAAAAACGAAGTTGGGACTTACACTAGCAGCATCCCAGGACCCAGGAGTCAGTCAGGATGGGCAAGCAACAGAAAAGATACACAATGAAGCCACGTTCTTGACACAGAAGATTCAAGATAAGCACACTGACATCAAAGGGAGGAAATGAGATCAGAAGAGCCAGAGAAATGATAACAAATAGGATGGAAGAGCATCCATGACCCAGGTAAATGGCATGGCTGAGGAGGAAACGTGACAGACATTCTCATGAGAAAACAGAACAGGAGAGGGAAAATAAGCCTGGAGAGAATGGACAAGGTGCCTCGGACGAGAAGCAAGCACTAAAAACCACAGCGGGAACAGGTCTACAGTTTGCTCAACAAATCTGTACAAAACAGCTGGTGCTGAGAAATACCGACTGTGTAACTGAGACACAGGTAAACATGTTTAAATGGTATCCACCGTACAGATGTGATCATCTGGAGAACCGTGTTTAATTCCAGCAGTGCTGTTGGTAAATGTGCTACGGGGACGACACAGCAGCCCAGTTACCCTCGAAGGAGAAACCAGGCTGTCAGTGGCCCCGTTCACATGTGCACAACACAGGAAGCACGGCACCCATGCACCTCCGTGGCCGGGGAGGTCAACCGCATCCCAGAATCTAGCCGTGGAAAGGAAAGCGTCGGACGAGCTCCCAGGAACATAAGATCAGCCAAGTTTTCTTTTGAGAATAAGAGGAAAACACAGGCGTTCTCAGCCAGGGAGAAAATCACAAAGACCCGTGGCCTGCGTTAAAAAGAAACCCTGGATAATAAAATCAACCGACCGAGAAATCAAAACACATCAGGCGAGATGGTGAGGCCACAGTAAAAGGGGTGGTGGCAAGCACGGGACCCCCGTGGAATGGTGAAGTCTCTGTGGGGGCTGGATTCGTGGCACAGACACTGCAGACCTCAGCCGCCAGACACACACACATGTGCATGTGCACACACATGATCCACTTCTCATGGCAGAGGAGAGAAGAACACTATTCTACTTTTTCCAAGCTTCTCCATATTGTTTCATTTTTTTTTTTAATACTTGGCCTTTTAAGGGATTAAATCCATTGGGATGAAGAGACATCTATATCAAAAAAAAGCAATGACCTCAGCTTCACATCAACTTACTACTTCTATTAAGACTGAATAGTTATCATTTTATATTTTTACAGAAATAGACCATATATAATACAATCCCATTTACTAAAAGTATGTCTGAAGTTTGCACTGTTTGGATTTGGTGTTTAGTGGTGGTTATCCTGGACCGGGAGGAGTTCTGATGAACATCTTCTCCACAGTGGTTCGATGTCTCATAATCTGTACTACTTTGCATTTTTTAAATAAGATAAACTAAAATTTTAGGAAAAGGGAAAATAGGAAGGAAAAGTATCCAGATATTCCAGGACTGTTTTGTCATTTTCATGAACTAATTTCAGTATCTGCGTTCACTTTCCATGTGAACTGATGACAACTGATCCTGCGATCAGAAAACTGAGCTCCTAGAGCTTGATGCCTCTAAGTAAGTAAGCCTTCTCAGAAACAGCAGAAGCGGCAGGAGCAGAAGTCACGTGAGGCAGGTTTACAACATCAGGATCAGACGATCCTGAGTCTCATGTTTGCTCGGGTGACTTTCAGGCAATGGAGAGATGGTCACATGGATACTGCCCATCACCAGGCCATTTCCACTGCCGAAGAACACGCAGGGAACACCTTTGAACATAAACTCCCGCCCACATCAAATGCTACTGTCTCTGGGAAGGTTCTAGGTCTGTGAAGGGTCCCAGAGAGAAGTTCTGGGAATGATGTAAAATGGTAGGACTATTTATTTATTTTGCATTTGGCTAATCATGATCAATCTTTATTATGTTAGTCACCATAAAGTACATCATTAGTTTTTGATGTAATGTTCAATGATTCATTAGTTACGTGTAACACTCAGTGCTCATCACAACACGTGCCCTCCTTAATACTCATCACCCGGTGACCCCATCCTCCCACGCCCTCCCTTCTGTAACCCTCTGCTGTTTCCCGGAGTCCAGAGTCTCTCATGGTCCGTCTCCCTCTCCGATTTCCCCCCCCCCTTCATTGCTCCCTTCCTTCTCCTAATGTCCTCCAGGCTGTTCCTTATGTTCCACAAATAAGTGAAACCATATGATAATTGACTTTCTCTGCTTGACTTATTTCACTGAGCATAATCTCCTCCAGTCCCATCCATGTTGATGTAAAAGTTGGGTATTCATCCTTTCTGATGGCTGAGTAATATTCCATTGTATATACGGACCACATCTTCTTCATCCATCGTCTGTTGAAGGGCATCTCAGCTCTTTCCGCAGTTTGGCTATTGTGGACATCACTGCTATGAACATTGGGGTGCATATGGCCCTTCTTTTCACTGCATCTGTGTCTTGGGGTAAATACCCAGTAGTGCAATTGCTGGGTCGTAGGGTAGCTCTATTTTTAACATCTTGAGGAACCACCATACTGTTTTCCAGAGTGGCTGCACCAGCTTGCATTCCCACCAACAGTGTAGGAGTCTGACTTTACACGTCTAAGTTCCGGAATGTGTGTTTCAAAGAAAACCAGGCACGATGATGTCTAGATACCTGATAAGCGTACTTGACCTGCACTTAACGATTTTCTTCATCTCACTGTAAAGCATGCCAACAATCAGCAGGTGGGAGAATCTGATGTCACAGTAAATGGTGCTCCATTACAGGTACAATCAGCTTGTGGAGATCAGTTTCACAGGGTCCTTACAGAACACTCCTGAACGCACGACACCTTCTCTGAAGATCCATCACTGCTTAATGGTTATAACAAACCTGTCTTTCCATCATTCTGAAAACAGGCAGCTGTGTTCATAGAAGGCATTTCATGGATGTGGACACAGCCAATGATGGCAGGAACCATCCTTCCCGACATTCCGATCCCTATGGAGCATCCTGCAGCACGGGAGCCAGCACGCCTGGAAGCCCAGTCTTTGCGTGCGGCTGTTCAAGGATGCACACTGAGGAGACAGGACTCAAAAGCTCAGCCAGAGCCCACTGCTTTTCTGTTCCCATGGTAACCCTGCACCACCCAAGAAGAGCTCTGTGCTCTCGGAACAGCAGGGATGATCACCCAAAGCAGCTGGGCACTCTGGGGAGACCCTGGCCAGCCGGGCGCAGAGCGGTGGGATGCAGTGGTTCTTAGGGCGTGGGCCAGGGAGCTCCCACCCACGGGTGTGTATGTGGCTGGTTTCCCGAGAACAAGACAGCGGAGGGGGAGAAAGAAAATTCCATCCCTGCCACTGTCTCTGCTGTCCCCAGAGCCACACGGGAAGTTACACCTTTACTCTGCAGGGAGACACACGATGGCTTGCCATTTCTCTAAGTATTTCTATTCTGCTGTTACCACCCCAAAAAATACAGGACTTGAAGATGCTCATCACCGCGTCACCAAACCGTGAGCCTCGTTCACAACAAATCACTCAGACTTTCCATAAAAGTGCTTCAAGTTGTTTTAGTATTTTTCTGAAACAGTTACTGTTGGTAAATAGATAATCCTGAATCATAGTATTGGTTTCTGCTGTATCTGCCATCTAGATGTTCAACAGAAATAGGTGTAAGCCATTTCCTTTGGAGAACATACGGGAATTACTTCTATAATTCAAGTGTGCATGGCTGGCATTTCTGTCACAAATTCTACTGGAAAGTACCTCACATATACATAGTAGAAATACTAAAATCCCCCAATGCAAACTATAGAAGATGAATCACTAAACTATAAGACGACTTGGTTTTCCATCGTGGGATGTATAAATCATTAAACATCTTTTAAAAGGTAAAAATATTTAGTTACAAAATTACTAAGATTTGATACTCAGCAAGAAATGTTTCAGACAATTGGAGATGGGTCTTAACTTCTTAAAATTAAACAAAAATCCTAATGTGTCACAGAAATATCAACATTTCAACACTTCAGCACACTCCACCCCCAATTCCACCCCAACTCCCACCAAACAGTTGTCTTCCAGTTAAATCTGGTTTTCTACCAGATACAAGTGTCTAAGACAATAAAACACTTCATTTTAACTGCATGTAATCCTCATTTATCCAATCATTTACAGACATGGTCATGGATACCAAGATGGTGGAACTGAACGAAGCAGCATTAGAATCGACCTCAGCTCTGTGGCAGGTAAGTTAGCAGGTGTCTACTTCAGGCACAAGCCGTGTGAGACCAACTATCCCATCATCTGATATGCTTTAGACATTCTATTTCTTAAGTCACTAAAGCAAAATGCACTTGAATGTAGAAAACCTGGTAGTCTATAAAGTGAAATAGGATGGGTTTTTTGGTCTGCTGTTACCTGTCACTTGAATACGCATTTAGACTTGCTTCAGCACACAGCGGTCTGAGTTGTGACTCTCGGGGGCTCCCCAGGGCCCCAACCATCCCTGCACACCGGTGGTGCTTGCCCCACAGAGCCAGAGTCTCAGCCCATGTGTAAATGCAGCTCATGAGGCAACAGTACGTCTGTCCAAAACGCACACTCACTCGGGACTTAGCAAGTGGCCACAGGCATCAGAATTAGACAAGTTCTACTGGATTGGGTCCTTGAGGAACTCAGGCTTTTAGAAAACTCCCCAAGACACACTTTTTTAAAAAAGATTTTATTTATTTGACAGAGAGACACAGCGAGAGAGGGAACACAAGCAGGGGGAGTGGGAGAGGGAGAAGCAGGCTTCCCACGGAGCAGGGAGCCCGATGCGGGGCTCGATCCCAGGACCCTGGGATCATGACCTGAGCTGAAGGCAGCCACTTAACCCACTGAGCCACCCAGGTGCCCCTCACGACATACTTTTATTAAAAATCACGATAAGGAGGTTTGGCTACTGGAGTCTGCAGTAATAATTGTTAATGACGCTGTAGCTTGGTGGTGACTTCCAGTACAAACACATCAGTTTTGCCCCAAAACCTCCTATGGATCCCCTCCTGGGGTCCAGCATGCTGCTGTAGCCTGAATCCTGAAGGTGCTAATTCAACGCTGTCACACTCTACGCTAAGTCTACTCCAAGATTCCACAGAAAAGGGGGGAAACTAGCAGACGGGGTCTGCTGTTGGGAGCTGGGTCTCCAGGTAGCTGGACAATGAACTCGTGTGCCCCGTCACCTAAGGCACCCTAAGCCAACAAAGAAAATGGCCAATGAGCTTTCTGACCTGGTGCGTCCCATTCCATCTGTAGACAGCTGTTCCTCTGGCAATGGCCACGTTAAAACCTGTATTCCTGGGAGGCTTCGGAGTATATGCTCACAGCCTCTGGGCAAGTTTCAGGAACGTTCCTGAAGAAGGTGCTCAGTCAGTGGAGGGAAGGGGAGGGCTGGACAGGGAAATGGGGCAAAGACTGGTCAGACAGCATCAGAACATCGACGCCGACGGCATCTCGCCTGGAAACGGGGCACGGGGGCATGACGAGCTTGATGGTGAAATGCTAAATGTTTTCCTCAAAACACATCAACTGCACACATACAGCTACATTTTATTACATGTAAAGCGTAATTCAGTTACTTAAGAGCATTAGAAAAAAGTAATTGGTAAAAATTGCTTCTTAAAATGACAGGAGCACCCTGGTGTCTTTTTTTTTTTTCTTAAGATTTTATTTATTTATTTATTTGAGAGAGCGAGAATGAGAGATAGAGAGCACGAGAGGGGGGAGGGTCAGAGGGAGAAGCAGACTCCGCGCTGAGCAGGGAGCCCGATGCGGGACTCGATCCCAGGACTCCAGGACCATGACCTGAGCCGAAGGCAGTCGCTTAACCAACTGAGCCACCCAGGCGCCCCACCCTGGTGTCCTAAAGGATCTCCTCCGCCGGCATGCTGCAGGGCGGAGCAGGGCTTCTGAACCCCAGACACTCGCAGGAGCACACATTTCACGTGACTGACCTGCACTTGGCATCTTTTTCATACGATTACACAGATTTTGAAATTTTAAACTAGGAGCAGCTTACAATACTAGCAACTATTCAGTTGCAGAATCCTTCTTCGACCCTCGAGGTAGCAGGGACTTAGGAGCGTGTTACACTTCCTGGGGTTGTGCAGGTTGTGCAGCCGGGAGGGCCCATGGTGCCGTGCCAGCCACGGGACGACGGAAGCCAGCCAGCCTCACGCCCCTGAAGCTCTGGTACTTCATCGGCTGCAGGTGGATCTGCAGAGGAGAGGACAGAGGAAGCCCCCAAAGGACGGGGCAGGTGCAGGGAGAAAACAAGCCCAGCTGGGTCAGCCGCACAAACAGTATGCAACCGTCTACACTGGACTGGACGCTGGGAATGAAACAATGAGTAACATGACTCCGCTGAGAGCAAACCCCAGGCAGCAGCTGAAATCGAGGTGAGGAAAATGAGGAGGGAGGGACAGAGGGGGAGACGGGGGGGTAGACCAGCCCTGAGAGCCCAGCGGACCCCTCAGGCCCCAGGAGAGGTGCTGGATTGGGCGGCCAGTCCCAGATCAGCCGTGAGCTCTGCGGTGAGCAAGGACAGGCATGAATGGCTCCTGGAGACTCCTCCGTGCAGGTTCCAGACACGCTGGAGGGAAAGCAGGGCTGTGGATGCCAGCCCACCAGGGTGGACATGGCGGGGCTCTAGCCACGTAGAGGCACCAAAAGGTTTTAAAGTGCCGAGTGATAGGATAGGTTATGTGTCATCCCTGGTGGTGCCGCAGCCAACTTAGAAAGCCCCCCAACAGGAGCCACGGGGGCTGGACAGCAGGGCAGCTGTGGACAGAAGACACACAACCATCCAGGCTGTGTAAACATGGCCATGCTTGGGGGGTAGGGGGCTCCGAGGACGGACCCACATGGACACCGTGGGGCTGAGTGCGGGTGCACGAGGACGGGGGAGCCTTCGGCACAGCTGGGAACGCGGCCGGAGAGCAGGACTCAGGTCCGCGCTGATGTATGACCCCGACAGCAGGGGGGACCCATCACACCGGAGGGTCAGAGCCCGGGCTTGGTGGTATGTGAAGGTCAAGGGGGGGCCGGAGGCAGCATCCAGGAGCGAACGGGATGTCCACGGCCCAGGGGACAGCAGGGCGGGAAGAACTGGGAGGTCAAACACTACAGAGGGGTCAAGTCAGGGCTGGAACAACAGAAACGTGCGAGGTCTCTGTTGATGATCTATTCTGCTGCCAAAGAGGTTTTAAATTAAGAGGAAGAATCACACCTCGAATCCTCCAAGAACAGCTGAGGAAACGAGGTCAAGCAGTTAATAACTTTAGGCCGAGAGTTAGCCAAAGCTTTGGAGAAAAGGGTGAACGTTACCCTTTGCCAACAGACTTCTGTGGACATTGATATTTCCAGGCTTCGCAGTGACCCTGAGGCTAAAATCTATATTCTCATAAAACACACGCATTTATAAAATCCCCTCACACATCTGCAGGTGCTCAGTGCCTACTTTCTGATCTGAATACAAAGGGCACTGAGCAGATAAGAACACTCGGGAAAGAAAATACTCCACATAAAGTTCCAGCCCGTGAGACAGCGAGGCCACAAAGCACGAGTCCTGTCAGAGTCTGCAAGAGCCAGACAGGTGCAGGACCCTCCGGAGGGGGTGCTTCCTAACGTGACAGCTGCTGTCCGCTTACGTACAAAAACCCCATGATCCTAGAAGCTGTGTCAGGGGTCGGAAGTCCTTCTGAGGAACCTCGCCACAGCCACAGACAGCTCAAGTCCTGACCGTAACGTGTGCTAAGTGTATTGTTACGGGGCCGCGGGTACAGGTGAGTGGGGAATTAGCAGCTGAAAATTAAGAGGACCTGTTTATCGGTGCTTTATCACACTGGAAGGAAGCCAGCCTCAAGGAATCACCTTGACGTGCAACTGAGACCCACAGACGTGGCTCCAGCGTTTGTGAGCAGCAGTGGGGCCCCTCGTGAACTTGGACTGATTTCACTCCCAGCAGGAGCGCTGAGGGCAGCCTCGCAGGGAAGACAGCAAGATTCCCACAAGCTACAGGGAGACCAGGGAGCGAAACATTCGGACACACGGGTGGCTTTTCCTGGCTGCTGGCTGAGTTTCCGGGGCAACCACGAGAGCAATGACTCGACAAGAGGTGCTGGAAGGCCTAGGGGTCCGGCGGGTTTCCAAGCAGTGGGCTTTGCTTCTTGCTTGTGTGGTCACTGGAGACTTGACCTGCGTGGAGCAAGGGGGAGGGTGGTGGAGATGCTCCCTCAGGAAGACCCCTGCAGGTGTGCAGGGCAGGACTCCCCTCGCCTCCTTGTCCCTCAGAAAACACACCGGACGCACGGACGCCCTCCTATGCCTGAGCCCCCATCAAAGCCAAGTGCTGGGGGCGCATGCCAGCCCATTGCAGCCAACCTCTGGGGGCAGCCGCCCGGCAGGGACAACAGCAGAGAAGACCTGGAAATGTCCCACGGAGCACAGGAAACAGACACCAGGTATTTGCACATGATCTTAAACCTCCCCCTCTGGGGCATCGAAGAAGCTCAACCACACAGCGCCGACAAGCCAGGGTGCCTGAGGGACACCAGATCCCTCTTCTGACCTCCTGCAAATCCGGTCCGCTGAGCGGCATCTCCTGACACTTGGGGGACTCTCTGCCGTGACTTCTCCTCGGAGGAGGAAATCTTCAGGCGTGCTGCACGGCAGACAGAGAGCCACGGGAAAGCCCCACGTGCTGTTCAAACCATGGGGAGTGAAGGGCGGCTTGCGCTGTGCCAGCCTGAAGGAGAGCCGCCATGGGAGGCATGTGATGGAAGGGGCCGTGCATCCCGTCCCGCATCTCCGTGGGCACAGCCCACTCCCAGCAGCGTCTGAGAGGAGCGCACGAGCACAGGGTTTGGTCAAGGACCTCAAACACTTGGGGCTTGTGTCAGGACATCCACGGAGCGAGAATCGGCTCAGTGACCCGACCCACGTGGTTCCTGCCCATGATGCACATGCTTCTCTCATCCACACATCTGGGGAGGCACTGGAACCACTAGACGGAGCCATCTCCAACGACCTTTCCCGACAAGAGGACCAATTTTCAGGGAGATGAACCAAATTCTGCCACTCAGGATGCTCTGTTCACAGATATGCCTTGGGCTTTATCAGGATTTCATTTTATGAAACATCGTAAAAAGTCCTATGTAAATTTTATTGGTCTATTCTCCTTTGAAACATGATTTCTGCCTGCAAAATCTTCTGTGCATGAATCACCTGACTCACTCCATGCCTGAGAATGGACAGGGAAATTGATGATTTTGAGACATGCGTTACGCTGTGCTGGGGCTCCCATTTCTTACACACACAAATTAAAGTTCTGAGGAATTAAATAACTTTACACAGCATTAGATGGGAGCAGGGACCCCGGTCAGATTCTGACGCTCATGTATCCACCCCACCAACAAGCAACACTCAGCACCAAGGAGTCCCGAAGGGTCAGCCACGAAGGATGGGGGTGGACAGTCAGGCCAGGCCTCCTGAGCCGTTTCCAGAACACCACTCCTGCAGGTCAGAACAAGCCGAGCCCTACCAGGATCCGTGAGTCCAGACCAGCTTCAGCACGGCCGTCGCGGCCGAGATACGGGGCAACATTACACGCAGGCTCTGAAGCACTTGATAAATATTTGCACTTACTTCCTCCCAAGGTTTATTTGGAAGTATGTCTGGGACACTTAGCGTCCGTTCTCTCTGAGCTTGACATTTAGATAAACACACTCGGGCAGTGACCACGGTGAGGTATGAACGAGGCAGACAGCCCCACTCAGGTCGTGCCCCCATAATGACACCAAAGACCTGGGACACATGGCTACGCTGCTTTTGTTTCCTTCTTATATCAATCACTTATATGACATGCGGCTATAAAACCCGACACTGCCACACCGGCTCATGTCTGAAGCCCGTCGTCCTGCGGCGAGTGCCCTGCGCTGACTGGGGTGGTGACGCCCTTGTTCAGCGCCATCCTCGCTAGCGTCCTGGGTCCCCCTGCGGACAGTCTGTGTGGGCAGCCACAGGCTGGTGGCTTGGCCGTGGTCCAGACCCCTGTAAGCCAAACCCCTGCACCCCTACCCCCAGAAATAAGGCTCCCACGACACCAGCCCTGGACGCGGCGGGGACTTGCTGTTCTCAGGCTGCAGGTCGGCCTGCTGGTCGCAGACGGTGGACATGAGGTCAGCACACATTGAGCCCTTACAGAGGCAGGGACATGAAATCGGAGCAAGCGTGTTCCCTGGACAAACCTCTCTTAAGGAAATACTGTGTGTGAAGCCCCTGGGGGAGTCAGGCCGTGAAGGAAGCCGTCCCCACCTCTAAAGGCCCCCCAGGCACGAGGGCAGATCAGGATCGGGGGCAAACTCCAAGCCACCGGCCCTGGCTGCCAGCACCAACCGCGAGTCCACGACGCCCAGGGTGAGCCCAGGTGCACGGCAGGGCCCCCTGCATTAGAAATGCCAGCAGGTCAGCCACACGCAGAGGGGGCAGGTCTCGAGACTCAGAAATCCTCAAATTCGCACCTACCTCCACAGCACTTATTTCCTGGAGAATCTCCCATGAGAGCGAGGCACCCTCGTTTCCTTCAACCTCCTCGGCCTGCTCCCACCGACAGTGCTGTGGGCTTCTTTACAGGGCTGTGTTCTTTCCCCCGCCAAGAATCAATCCCTATCGTTTCCTAAAAATCCTTTAGAAACTCCCCTGAAGAGAGCCCTGTGCAGTACAAGGCTGAACGCTCTCCCCTCTGAGCCCTGGGAACTAAGAGAATACAGTCAATGCTTCCTGCACACATGTAAGAACAGCAACTATTGAGCGCCTACCGCATGCCACGCAGGGCTCTGAGCATTTGCGTGCGATGCGCCAGTCCTCGGCACGCTGACCCTGAGTCAGGCACCACCACGCCCCCTCCAGTGCCCCCTGGCCCCCGGGCCGTCTCTGCCACTGAGAAGCAGAGGTGTGGCGGGCTAGGCTGCCACGTGCCCTGCGGACCCCGTGTGGGCAGGGACCGGACTCCGGCGGCTGGGGTCCGCCCTGACGTGCCGTGCACGCTGTCCGTGCTGAGTGTGAGCAGCCGGACGAGAGCGGGCTAGCTGTGAAGGGGGGCAGGGGACTCCCAAGCAGACCAGGGGACAGGCCTGGCTTGGAGAAGGCTTTCTGAAGCGGGCACACTGTGACTGTGCTGAATGCGGCAGGAACACACGTGACACCGGGATATCGAGACCTATGTTTCTCCTCAGTGTTAAAACTCAAACTCCTCGTAAAAGACGACCCACAGAATGGGAGAAAATATTCTCACACCACACGTCTGGGAAGAGACGAACCTCCATAACCTACAGAGAACTCTTCGAGTCAACAAAATCAAAACAATTCAAAAGTCAGCAAAGGACTCGAAGAGACAGGTCTCCAAAGATGACATCCAGAGGGCCAGTCAGCAGGTCATGCTCGGGTCACATCATCGGGGAAACAACGCAAAGTCAGCGCATACTGCCTCACTCACACCCCTCAGGACGTCCACGAAAGAAGGACAGGTCAGAAGTGCTGCGGACATGCGGGAGCCCTGCGCACGGCTGGCGGGGATGGGAGGGTGCAGCCGCTGCAGACAATCTGCCGTTCCCTAAAGACGTAGACACAGGACACCGCAGGATGCCGTAATCCCAGCCTGCTGTGGAGCCCAGGGGACCCAGAGTGGCCCGGCAGGGGCCTGCATGCCACGCCACAGTCACTGCAGCCCGGCTCACAGGAGCCACGAGGAAGAATCCGCCCAAAAGGCCACCAAGAGGTGAACAACAGTGTGTAGATACAAGGAAGCGTCATTCTGCGGTGAAGGAGGGCGACGTGCCAACCACAGCCAGGTGAGACCACGCAGGTGAGCCACGCCACACGCAAAAGACGCATGCCGTATGAGCCACATACATGAAATAATGATGCTTTCCTGGAGCGGACAAATGCACAGAGTCAGAGAGCAGGAGGGCGTCCCGGGGGGCCAGGGTGGGGGCAGGTCTGCGTCTGGGATGATGCACAAGTTCTGGAGAGGACAATGGTGATGTGCACACAACATGGTAAATGTACTTAATGCCCTGAGTTTGTAGACTTAAGAATGGTGAAAATGGTAAGTTTTATGTATATTTTCCACCATAAAATCCCTGAAACTCTTCTATGTAAAATTCAACAGCCTCCCTGATCTTGCGCGCCTGCCCGTTGGGCCTTCCCACCACGGACGGCCCCTCCCTCCAGGTGACCCACAGGTGCGCCTGCATGAGCCCCGCCCCCGCCTCGCTGTGCCCTCCATCCCTGCGGACCTGCCCTCGCCCCAGGCCTCCCCCACTTGCTGGCACTCTCCTCCCCAAACGTGGTCTGGGTGAGCCCGCGGGGCGGCTTCGGGCCCACGCTCCACCCACCACCACAGGACCAGAGCTGTGTGGGATTCTCCTGCGCGTGGACAGTGTACCCAGGGGCAGGCACACGGCACGTACTTAGAACCACTGACTGGATCACAGGGAGGGAGGGGCTGAAAATAAGCCTCAGCGTCACAGTTCCTACACTGTGCCCCAGGGCTCCCTGGGGTACAAGGGTGCCTCCAGGTAACTTAAAATTTCAGGGAAAACACAGCAATTCCCAACATCCATTGGGCCACAAAAACTACTGCTTTAGGGAGAGTTCAGCGTGTCATCCGTAAATTGGGCTATGTTCCTCGCAGTGGGTCCTATCGTCATGTGGCTGGGGTTTTGGTAGTTCTTCATTCAAGGCAAATACAAAGAAAAATTCAGTGTGGAAGAGGGGAGGACAGCAGTTGTGTCCAATCTCACTCCACAGCTGCAGAAGCCGTGAGTGCCCACAGGGGCGTGAGTCTCGTTATTAAGTACACACAGCTGTTTAAGAACAAAAGGTGAATATCTTTTTTCCAATTTACATGTGTTCTTACTGAGGTATAATTGACATATAACACCAGTTCGAGGCGTACAACATAACGATTAGATATTTGTACATACTGCAAAATGTCACAATAATCCGCATCAATGTCCATCACCACACACAGTCACAAATTTTTTTTCGTGTGATGAAAACTTTTAAGATTGACTCTCTCAGCTGCTTGCAAATATACAATACGGTGTTGTTAACGATTGTCACCATGCTTTATATGGCATCCTCGGGACTGACTTTATAACTGCAAGTTTGTATGTGCATTTCCTAAACAGCTATGACCATATTAGGACTTAAATACTTAGCAAACTGTTGAAACCTAACAACCTAATAAAATGAACTGCTATGTATTTATTTTGGCCAGGGTCACTGTAAAAACCTTACTGAGACACTAGGATGGGCCTCCAGCTTAAAGAATTCAAGGAGGATTGGCTCTACCAAGCAGGTGGATGGCTCACTGTTCCTGACAATAGAGAAGGACTGAATACATCTGGTACAGAGACTTTAACCGAAGCCGTATGTCAATCAAGATGTGTAAAACCAAAGCCCCTTCCTTTTCCTACAAAACAATTTTCTGTCGATGTGGGAGTAATTATGCTGGTTTTTCACTGTGCGTTTGTTGATGGCATTTGACGGAGCAGCTATGTGTAAGCGCACGGTTCACAAGACATACTGAGGCTGAGCCCACTGCCACGCAGTGCCCACACAGGGTGCCCTCCGCACGGCAGCTGCCATGGGCTGTGGGGGCCAAACCAGAACACCTATATCAACAGAGTGTCTGAAGTATGCCAAAGAAGTCATACACAAACAAGAAATAATGAGGCAAACACCTGAATATCTTCATAGTCCTCATGCAAACCATCACATTCCTCAGTCCTACGGGGTGATGACAGGTGATCCTAAAACACTCACGCACATTCTTTAAAGATCCCAAATATGCCACGCAGAGTTCATGCAAATAAACGTAAATTATGATAAGCATTTGTACGTACAACATGTTTTTGTTATAAAACAAATAGAGAGGAAGTCATCACGTAATATTTTTCTGCAAGTAAAAGTATTTGATTTTTTATCATTTTCACTGGATTCCAAAATCTCTTGAAATTACTTCTTGGAATCTGGTTCATGAGAAAAAAAGGTCTGCAGATTCAGTGAGAAAACTCAGCTCACGAAAGGACTCAGGGTCTGCGATGGTAACCCTGCCATGCTTTCATCCTCGGGGGCGCCCCGTGCCACAGCACCCATGGCTCATGACACCATTGACCCCTTTCAGGGGGCATGGGCTCACCCCCAGAGACATGGCCAGTTCTGCTTCACACCACAGTAAAGGAGTTAAATGAATTTTTGGTTTCCCAGTGCATATAAAAGTATGTTTCTACTACACGACAGTCCTGTAAGTGTGCAACAGCATTATGTCTAAATACTTAAAAATACCTCATTACTAAAAAACGCTAACATCATCAGTCAGCTGCCAGCAAGTCGTAACCCCTGAATGCAGATCATCGTAAGAAATACAATAGTCGTGAGAAGGTCTGAAATACTGGGAGAATTACCAACTGTGCCGTGGAGACACAAAGTGAGCAAAGACTGTTGGAACAACGGCACCCCCAACCTGCAAACGCACCGCATCTGCCAAGCAGGCTGAAGCCCGGGGTGCCTCGCCTGCCTGTGGATCCTGGCCCTTCCCGATGCCAAGGGGGCAGCCTCATTTCCCAGGAAAACACACGTAAGCTGACACGGGGATGCCACCCTCCCCTGGTGCAAGTGCGTACAAGCTGCCGCAGTGAAAACCAGGAGCACCTTCTGCTCAGATGTCAGTTCCTGACGGCACCTTAACTTCTGCCCCATCACAAGTCAGGTGCACGCCATCTCACCTAGTGACAGCGCATTTTTGGAACAGAACGCAAACACAGACCACGACTTCTGCTCCCAGGAGGCTCAGATGCTCCATTTCTTTCCTCGTGGGGAGATACTCAGTGCGGCTCTCGCTGGTCTTAGCAGCTGTTCTCCCAACTATTTAGAGATCAGTATGTTTAATGCTCTCATCTCCATTTGCTTAATGCTTTTATTATTTTGTCATTATAATCCCATTAGAAGAGATTCTCATTGCCGTTAGGATCCTTTGTGCAGTTGTCATGACTGCTTTTGAGGGACTGTAATAAAGCTGAGCCATCTAGACCCAGGAATGGCCATCCCCACAACCAGATTTAAATTTCTTCGCATGCCTACAGTCGACGTAGGGACTACACGTCCGCTGACCCCTTCAGAGCCCGGGGGCTGAGCGGGAGCTGTTCCTGCACTTATCACACTGATGTGAGGAGCGTCTCTGGCGCCTAAGAGAACAGCAAGCCCACTGGCGGGCAGGGTGGGGGAGGGGGCTGCCACGTTATTTTTGTAATAAGACATCTTGTATGCATTCTGCAATTAGCATTTCAGAGAGGCACTGTTTTCATCTTGGAACGCTTAAAGGAACCTGGTTCAATAAACATATCAGAAGTTAAGCTGCTTTGCAAAGGATTTTAGAGCTTAGGAAACATAAATATCCCTTGAAATGCCTTACCAGATCAATGCGGAATTAGGAGCAAGTCGAAAACTCAGCTGCTCCCTTCATCCCAGACCACCCTCCCCACGGCGCCCAGACCCAACACCCTCTCGATCAACAATCCACAAGGAGGAGGAATGGTTCTCTGGACTCTATAAAGAATAAGGGCAGTTTTACGGATTTTGCCAGGTATGAGTGAAAACACATACTCCCCCCCAACAACTCAGAATAACCCAACGGAGGCATGAGCTCGAAAGTAAACACATAAAACCCACTGAGAGTCATCTGAAGCAGCAGGTTCCAGTGTGCCTTGCTGGGGAAGGAGATGCTGCGCTATCGGAACGTGTCACATTGTGGGTGCCAGAAACCTGGGGTCTTGACCACATTATGCCACCATCTGCCATGTGGGAGGACCAGCCACCCACCCATCTGCACACAGACTCGGTTTTCTGACAGTCAAGATGCAGGTGTGGACATCAGCTGTCATCAGAAACCCTAAGGGTAGGAGGTGTTCGCTAGGACCAAACACCAGGGATAGAATGACTTCATTTCTCAGCACCCAGAGGTGGGACAGAGAGAGGGGAGGCAAGCCAGGAAGCCACTGCCCACTCCTGTCGACAGAGAATATCTACAAATCACTGGCAGAAGAGGAAGGGAAAGAGAAACAGGTGAAGCTGCCGTCTCATAACGGAGAGGGTCTGGCTTTTCAGCAAGCAAGTCATAAAGCACGGCCACCTTTCCAAGTCATAAGTCATAAAGTTTAATAGGTTTATTAAGAAATAATTCACTGACTGTAAAAAGACACTCATTTAAAGTACACAACAGCCAAACTATGGAAAGAGCCAAGATGTCCATCGGCAGATAAATGAATAAAGAAGATGTGGTTCATATATACAATGGAATATTACTCAGCCATGAAGAAAATGAAATCTTGCCATTTGCAAGGACGTGGATAGAACTAGAGGGTGTTATGCTGAGCGAAATAAGTCAATTAGAGAAAGATAAATACCATATGATCTCACTCATATGTGGAATTTAAGAAACACAACAAAGGATCATAAGGGAAGAGAAGGAAAGAAAATAAGATGAAATCAGAGGGAGGCAAACCATAAGAGACAAACTGAGGGCTGCTGGAGGGCAGGTGGGGGCTGGGGTAATTGGGTGATGGGCATGAAGGAGGGCACGTGATGTGATGAGCACTGGGTGTTCCACGCAACTGATGAATCACTGAAGTCTACCTCTGAAACTAACGATGTTCTATATTGTTAATTAAGTTGAACTTAAAGTTTTTAAAAAATAAATAAATAAAGCGCACACGGGTTTTTAAAGCATATTTATAGACAGGAGCAACCGTGAGCACAACCAATTCCAGAACACTGACCTTGCTACGAAAGAACCCCCATACCCGGGGGGCATTCCCATTCTCCACCCTAGAGACTGGCACTCGAATTTCTGCCTCAGTGCACCAGCCCGCTCTGGACGTTCCGCATACACACAATCACAACATAGGACTCCCTGCGTCCAGTCGCTGAGCACCATGCTTTCAAGGTCCATCCGTGTTGGGGTGTGCATTATATTCCTTCTTATTCCTCATATCGCACTGCCCAGGAACACCACACTTTATTCCCCTGTTCATCTCTCATGAACACCTGGATCATTCGTTCACTCTTTGGCTGTTAGGAATGCTGCTTCTCTGAACATCCGTGTATGCGTTTGGCATGATGTGAGCTTTCACTCCGCTGCACGTACGCCTGCCGATGGGACTGTTGGCTCAAGGCAGCTCTGTGCCTCACATCCTGAGGGACGCCCGACTGTCCTCCACTGTGACTGAGCCATTTCACGTTCCCACCAGCAGCACAGCAGGGCTCCACCAGCTCCACATGCACAGTACTTCTACGCTCTGTGGCTTCTCCATCCTTGTAGTTGTCCTGGTAGGCACCGGACGGCAACTCACTGTAGTTGGGACGTGCATTTCTCCAGCGCCAATGATACGAGGCATCTTTTCACGAGTTTATCTGACATTTCAATGTCTTCTTCAGAGACATGTTTATTCAGAATCTTTGTTTTAGAGCATTTTCAGGCTCAGAAAACTGAGCAGAAAATGCAAGGACCCCATACGCCCACGGACCCTCCCCCAGACCCCACCAGCTTCCCCAGGATCCATACCATCAGTAGGGTAGTGCATTCATGAAAACTAATGACCCAACATCGGCATGCTATTATTAACCCAAGGGCATAACTTCCTCTAGGGTTCACCCCTCTGTGCAGTGCTACGAGGTCTGATACACGCACAACGTCACGTGTCCCACCACCACATACACGTCAACCTTTCGTATCACCCCACGGGACCTGGGTGGCCTGTCCCCTACTCTTGGTTCTTCTCCCCTTGCTTTCCAGTTGGGGCATTTCCATGGGCATCTCCTCCAGACCGCGGACTCCTGCCTTGGTGGTGTCCAGGCTTCAGTCCTGTTACGGTGTTTCCATTCTCAGAATTTCCTTCTGTTCTTCCACCGAGTTCCCATCTCTCTGCTGACACCACACACGGCTGTTCACTGTTTCCATCAGAGCCCTTGGCCTTCACAGTATGACAGTTCCAAAACCTCGGCTGTAGCCAAGTCTGATGCCTGTCTCTTCGGACTATGCTTTTTGCCTTTTTCTCAGAAAAACTCCAGAACACAGACATGGCGTACCAGGTAAGCACCTCTAACGGGAGGGCTGAGAGTCCCCTGCCTGGGACTTGGGCTGTTTCATGTTTGCTGCAGCTCTGGGTCAGGATGCTGAAATTTCCTCCAGTGTTCTTGTGCTCTTGTTATCTCTGGGTTTCCTTTAAGACTCCTTCTCAAGCAGGACCTGAGGATGGCAGGAGCCCCTCGTATGTGATCCTGTTACTCAGGAGCCCACTGCTGTGGTGGGAAGGCATGGAACAGAGAAGGGTCTCCGGTGCTGTGGTTCTGTCTCAGCCTTGCACCCAGCCCGTGTTCCTGGGCTGTGACGGTCCACCGTGTTCCCCTGTGTGATTCCCCTCAACCACATCACTCAGGCTCTGGGGAAACCCACGTCTGTCAGCCTTGGTAAAATAGTTTTCCACAGAGGGCAGTTCCTGTTAAGAAGAACAGAAAGCTCGGACACATTTCAGAATGGTAACTTTCCCTCTTCTCCTGGCCGACGCTTGGGGTGCTCCTTTGATCTTCACCCTGAGAGCCCGGAGGGGCTCCTGGAGGGAAAACTCACCAGGGCAGAGAGGGTCCCCAAGAGTTCAGGCCACTTGTGGGGTCCAGACATCTGTCAAGGTCAGGTGTCCCACAAGCTGTGCCGCTAGCTGGGCTTCTGTTCCTGGCAAGCCGTGGGCCCCTGGGCACACCTGTCTGTCCATCTGTCCAGTTTCAGGAGCGGGGATTTGCCCTCTGGCCACAATTCTCAGTGGATCTAAGAAAACTTGCTGGTTTTCAGTTTGTTCAGCATCATCCTTGTTGAAAGGACAGAGTGATGACTTCCAAGCTCATTCACTGAACTGGAAACTCTTGGTCCTTGTCCCTTATCAAATGTGTGATTTGCAAATATTTTCCCCTACTCTTCACATATCTTTTCAGTTCCATGATGGTGTCTTTGGAAGCCTAGATTTTCCAATCTCGATAAAGTCCAATTATCTAGGGAAGTCCTGAGTCGGGACTGACCCTGTCAGATTCTGAAATCATTATTGAAGATCGTGGGAAGACCCCGATATAAAAGGAAAGACACACTACGAGGAGATATGCCCTGAAATTTATGGTCAAACATGCTAAATGTAGGCAAAAAGAAAAAAACTTAACTTGCTTAAAAGAATATTGCATTGAAATTTTATATTTGCTTAGAAGGTCTTAATTATGTTCCAGTCAGGATGCTCTGGGGTCTGATATGCATCATAGCAAATGCACCAAAAATCTCAGGTGTGTTAGTAAGCCTGAAATTGAGGCCACAGAACATACTAGGAACTCAGCACAGCTCAAGTTTATAACATCACTGATTTAATTGAATAATTAGAGCATTTTCATATACTAAATTTTAACAGCATTTTATTAAAATAATTACATCTTTTTAAGGACATAAAAATTACGTATTCCCATTTCTTAGATAGTTACAAGAAGAAAGCTCTTCTTGGTTTGAAAAAACAAACAATAACATAATTTTCCTTACAAAGCTTTTCTGATAAATATCCTTATAAAATCTAATCCAATCACGCATGTTTACTTCAGTCCATAAAAGAGTCCTGTTCCCTTCCTGCCACAAAACAAATCTAGCTAAGGTCAAGCAGATGATGACACAGGAAGAGCACATGTTACGTCCTTAAGCAGTGGGTGCTGGTAAAAGTGTAATAACTCTTCAATGGGGGAAAATGTGTGTGATTTCCTATATAAAGAATGAATAGCACTGGGGGCGCCTGGGTGGTTCAGTCAGTTAAGGATCAGACTCTCGGTTTTGGCTCAGGTCATGATCCCAGGGTCGTGGGGCTGAGCCCCACACGAGGCTCTGTGCTCAGGGGGCACTCTGCTTGAGATTCTCTCTATATATACCACCCCCACCCCCTGGGCTCAAACATGCACGCTCTCTCTAAATAAATAAATCTTAAGAATGAGCAGCACATATTTTTTAATAAAGTATGTTTCTCCTGTAAACTCAATAACCTCCAACCTCAGTGCAACCTGCTGTTCCTTCAAACCCACACCTGCAAAGGTTTATAAATCTATCATCAATGACCATCACCAAATTAAGACCACAAAGAAAGGCTTGACTGCAGCCTGATTCAGCAGAGAGCCTCTGGTGTCACTGACAAAGGAGAGCCGTTCTAACGTGGATGTTGGTGGGTATTTCTGTTCAGGTCAGTGGGCAAGACAAAAGCAGAAACAATGAAGACTTGTCAGAGCTTCACCCATTTGTCAATGATGTGAGCACTTTCTTTGCTGAACCAGATAATAGTGTTTGAACATTAAAACAACATTTCCTCAATCTTCGTGGTGTTTACAACATGATGGTACAGACTCAACTGGCTTTCAAGTTTAATTCGCGCTGATAACAGATCCTTCCCTGTCGTCGGCTCACACGGTCGCTGAAGCCATCAATCAGGCCCTGAGAGGAAGCGCACTGGTTCCCGTGGCAGGGACCCCCAATGTGGCCGATCCCAAATCACAGAGAGCGTGTCACTCAACAGGAGCATGCCCGTGTGCAAGGCTCCCCACAGATGCAACAGACGCAGAGCTTCCAGAGCTCAGGTGATAGTGAAACACTGACATCAGGGAGGATATGATGTGTTCTGAACATTTATCACTTCGTGATATCATAGTTCTGAGATTATAATGCTTACACCTTTCAGTCAACTTTGCATTTTGAAGCAGGGTCAGGTTCACAGCAAGGTAGAGCAGGAGGCACTGCCCGTGCCCCTCCCGGCCCCTCCACGTGCACGCTCCCCCCCATCTCCAGCACAGGGACACATTGTCATCACCCAGAGTGCACAGTGCACCTCAGGGTCACCCTTGGTGGTGCACGCTCTGTGGGCTTGGGCACATCTGTAAGGATGTGTATCCACCAGGAGAGCGTCTCACAGACTCATCTCATTGCCCCCAAGTCCTCTGTGCTCCACCTGATCCTCCCTCCCTCCCCCTAACCACTGTATTATTTGATTTTAACCTGAAACACAAAATGCCTGCAGATGTGGCCCCGGGCTCTCGGAGGCGGGAGGAGTCCACGCCTGCACATGGGGGGCTCTGCTCCACAGCAGCGCCGCTGGCGGCACCACGACATCCCCCAGCGGGTAACGCGCATTCTCCACAGTCCTTATGAGGCCGTCCTTTCCTCTGCCCTGTACTTCACAGAAACACATAACAGAGAAGAAAAGGAAGACGGGAAGGTGGGGCTGTGCGCCCGCTGCCAGGCTCTCTGGCATAGGCCCCGGTGCTCCGGCGTCTGGCAGGAAGGCCCTCATGTAGGAGTTCCAAGGGGCAGGAGCAGGGGTGTGCGTGGGGCAGAGGTGGCCCCAGAGGCCCCGTGTGGGTCTGCCGCGATCTCCACCACCTCCGAGGCCTCCAGCCATTCTGCCGCGCTCTGCTGGGCTCTTGTTCCAGCACAGAGGAATGATTACTCCACCAGCTGCAAGTTTCCCATGGAATTAAGCGAGTCCACTCATTACAGCCATTGGTAAAGTGCCTAGCAGGTGGTGAGCCCTCAAGAAGTGTAGCCGACACCATCATTCTATTATTTTTCTGTGTCTATGGAGGTTGCATTCAATAAAACACAATATAAATGAAAGTTGCAAGTTTCAATATAAATGGTTTTTCCAAGTTACAATATAAATGAAGGTTGCAATTCAGATGATGTCTGTAGTCACCAGATTAAGATTAGACACTCGGGGATTATCAAAAGAAAAGTGAGTAAAACCAATGAATTTCAGTGTGTGTGTGCACAGGTCTGTGAGTGCAGACGAGTGTGCCCACATGTGTGTGTCTGCAAAGAGACTAACTCAGACGCAATGGGGAGAAGGAAGCTCACGCAGAGGAAGGAAATGCTGCATCATCATCATCATCATCATCATCATCATCATCATCATCATCATGAAAAACCACCTCTAGGTTGAATATACCTTTCTGGCTTCCTCAAGATTTTACGAACAAGTAAAACAAACTTCAGTGACATCTGTGAAACAGATTGACACAGATATTCACGCATCTCCTCAAAAATACACAACCTGTCCAAGGAAAAAATCCACAATTTCAGACAACTGTGGATTTAAATGGTAAAACACCTTTGTCACATTTTGAATCTTTCCTCATTTCAAACGGAATTCTAGGCTATGCTCTTGTGTTCTTTCCATACCGCTGTTCAGCATATATAAGCCTGAAACTCATGAAGTTTTCCAAAGACATTCTCTGAGCTTCAGCAAGCAGTGACTCTTTATCAGGCCAAAGGAGTAAGAATAGCCCACTTATTCTCAAAATCATGAAGACTCAGAACACAGTAGGCACAAATTTCTCAAACCCATGCGTTATCTGGCCCTTTGTCTTAAAAGTGAAACAGACCTTGAACTGGACACACCCCCATTTGCTCAAGAGTAGGATGCACTTCAAAAAACGCGAACCTCAGGAAGACCCTGCTGGCCACCAACACAGGTGCTGAGGTAGCCCAGGCACGGGCAGTGAGAACAACGTGTAAATGTAGCCCAGCAACCTCCCCCTGAGCCCCGTGAGGCCATCTGCATGATGGAGAAGGATGGACATCCAGGGAAGTTTATCTCCGCATCAGAAGAAGGGAGATACCTAAATGCCCAAAATAAAATGTATTATGGAGCATCACAAAACATGTACTCCTCACTTCTGGAATTTTTTTTTTAATTTTTTATTGTTATGTTAATCATACATTACATCATTAGTTCTTGATGTAGTGTTCGATGATTCATTGTTTGTGCATAACACCCAGTGCTCCATGCAGAATGTGCCCTCTTTAATACCCATCACCAGGCTAACCCATCCCCCCCCCAGAACCCTCAGTTTGTTTTTCAGAGTCCATCATCTCTCATGGTTCATCTCCCCCTTCGACTTACTCCTCTTCATTCTTCCCCTCCTGCTATCTTCTTCTTTTTCTTTTTTCTTAACATATCTTGCATTATTTGTTTCAGAAGTACAGATCTGTGATTCAACAGTCTTGAACAATTCACAGCGCTCACCATAGCACATACCCTCCCCAATGTCTATCACCCAGCCACCCCATCCCTCCCACCCCCCACCACTCCAGCAACCCTCAGTTTGTTTCCTAAGATGAAGAATTCCTCATATCAGTGAGGTCATATGATACATGTCTTTCTCTGATTGACTTATTTCACTCAGCATAACACCCTCCAGTTCCAACCACGTCGTTGCAAATGGCAAGATCTCACTCCTTTTGATGGCTGCATAATATTCCATTGTGTATATATACCACATCTTCTTTATCCATTCATCTGTCGATGGGCATCTTGGCTCTTTCCACAGTTTGGCTATTGTGGACATTGCTGCTATAAACATTGGGGTGCACGTACCCCTTCGGGTCCCTACATTTGTATCTTTGGGGTAAATACCCAGGAGTGCAATTGCTGGATCGAATGGTAGCTCTATTTTCAACTGTTTGAGGAACCTTCATACTGTTTTCCAGAGGGGTTGCACCAGCTTGCATTCCCACCAACAGTGTAGGAGGGTTCCCCTTTCTCCGCATCCCCGCCAAATTCTGTCGTTTCCTGACTTGTTAATTTTAGCCATTCTGACGGGTGTGAGGTGGTATCTCATGGAGGTTTAGATTTGGATTTCCCTGATGCCGAGTGATGTTGAGCACTTTTTCATGTGTCTGTTGGCCATTTGGATGTCTTCTTTGGAGAAATGTCTGTTCATGTCTTCTGCCCATTTCTTGATCGGATTATTTGTTCTTTGGGTGTTGAGTTTGATAAGTTCTTTATAGATTTTGGATACTAGCCCTTTATCTGATATGTCATTTGCAAATATTTTCTCCCATTCTGTCGGTTATCTTTTGGTTTTGTGGACTGTTTCTTTTGCTGTGCAAAAGCTTTTTATCTTGATGAAATCCCAATAGTTCATTTTTGCCCTTGCTTCCCTTGCCTTTGGCGATGTTTCTAGGAAGAAGTTGCTGCGGCTGAGGTCAAAGAGGTTGCTACCTGTGTTCTCCTTTAGGATTTTGATGGACTCCTGTCTCACGTTTAGCTCTTCCAACCATTTGGAGTCTATTTTTGTGTGTGGTGTAAGGAAATGGTCCAGTTTCCTTCTTCTGCATGTGGCTGTCCAATTTTCCCAACACCATTTATTGAAGAGACTGTCTTTTTTCCATTGGACGTTCCTTCCTGCTTTGTCAAAGGTGAGTTGACCATAGAGTTGAGGGTCCATTTCTGGGCTCTCAATTCTGTCCATTCATTTATGTGTCTGTTTTTGTGCCAGTACCATACTGTCTTGATGATGACAGCTTTGTAATAGAGCTGGAAGTCTGGAATTGTGATGCCGCCAGCTTTGCTTTGCTTTTTCAATATTCCTCTGGCTATTCGGGGTCTCTTCTGGTTCCATATAAATTTTAGGATTATTTGTTCCATTTCTTTGAAAACAGTGATGGTATTTTGATGGGGATTGCATTGAATGTGTAGATTGCTCTAGGAAGCACTGACATCTTCACAATGTTTGTTCTTCCAATCCATGAGGATGGAATATTTTTCCATTTGTTTGTGTCTTCTTCAATTTCTTTCATGAGTATTTTATAGTTTTCTGAGTACAGATCCTTTGCCTCTTTGGTTAAATTTATTCCTAGGTATCTTATGGTTTTGGGTGCAATTGTAAATGGGATTGACTCCTTGATTTGTCTCTCTTCTGTCTTGTTGTTGGTGTATAGGAATGCCACTGATTTCTGTGCATTGATTTTATATCCTGCCACTTTACTGAATTCCTGTAGGAGTTCTAGCAGTTTTGGGGTGGAGTCTTTTAGGTTTTCCACATACAGTATCATATCATCTGCAAAGAGTGAGAGTTTGACTTCCTCTTTGCCGATTTGGATGCCTTTGATTTCTTTTTGTTGTCTGATTGCTGTGGCTAGGACTTCTAATACTATGTTGAATAGCAGTGGTGAAAGTGGACATCCCTGCCGTGCTCCTGACCTTAGGGGAAAAGCTCTCAGCTTTTCCCCATTGAGAATGATATTGGCTGTAGGTTTTTCATAGATGGCTTTTATGATATTGAGGTATGTACCCTCTATCCCTATACTCTGAAGAGTTTTGCTCAAGAAAGGATGCTGTACTTTGTCAAATGCTTTTTCTGCATCTATTGAGAGGATCATATGATTCTTCTTCTTTCTTTTGTTAATGTATTGTATCACGTTGATTGATTTGTGGATGTTGAACCAGCCTTGCAGCCCAGGGATAAATCCCACTTGGTCATGGTGAATAATCCTTTTAATGTACTGTTGGACCCTATTGGCTAGTATTTTGGTGAGAATTTTTCCATCCATGTTCATCAAGGATATTGGTCTGTAGTTCTCCTTTTTGATGGGGTCTTTGTCTGGTTTTGGGATCAAGGTGATGCTGGCCTCATAAAATGAGTTTGGAAGTTTTCCTTCCATTTCTATTTTTTGGAACAGTTTCAGAAGAATAGGTATTAATTCTTCTTTAAATGTCTGATAGAATTCCCCTGGGAAGCCATCTGGCCCTGGGCTTTTGTTTGTTGGGAGATTTTTGATGACTGCTTCAATTTCCTTAGTGGCTATAGGTGTGTTCAGGTTTTCTATTTCTTCCTGGTTCAATTTTGGTAGTTGATACATCTCTAGAAATGCACCCACTTCTTCCAGGTTATCTAATTTGCTGGCATAGAGTTGCTCATAATATGTTCTGATAATTGTTTGTATGTCCTTGGTGTTGGTTGTGATCTCTCCTCTTTCGTTCATGATTTTGTTGATTTGGGTCATTTCTCTTTTCTTTTTGATAAGTCTGGCCAGGGGTTTATCAATCTTGTGAATTCTTTCAAAGAACCAGCTCCTAGGTTCGTTGATCTGTTCTACTGTTCTTTTGGTTTCTAGTTCATTGATTTCTGCTCTGATCTTTATGATTTCTCTTCTCCTGCTGGGTGTAGGCTTTATTTGCTGTTCTTTCTCCAGCTCCTTTAGGTGTAGGGTTAGGTTGTGTATTTGAGACCTTTCTTGTTTTTGAGAAAGCCTTGTATTGCTATATACTTTCCTCTCAGGACTGCCTTTGCTGTATCCCAAAGATTTTGAACAGTTGTGCTTTCATTTTCATTGGTTTCCATGAATTTTTAAAATTCTTCTTTAATTTCCTGGTTGACCCATTCATTCCTCAGTAGGATGCTCTTTAGCCTCCATGTACTTGAGTTCTTTCCGACTTTCCTCTTGTGATTGAGTTCTAGTTTCAAAGCATTGTGGTCTGAAAATATGCAGGGAATAATCCCAATCTTTTGGTACCGGTTGAGACCTGATTTGTGACCTAGGATGTGATCAATTCTGGAGAATGTTCCATGGGCACTAGAGAAGAATGTGTATTCCGTTGCTTTGGGATGGAATGTTCTGAATATGTCTGTGAAGTCCATTTGGTCCAGTGTGTCATTTAAAGTCTTTATTTCCTTGTTGATCTTTTGCTTAGATGATCTGTCCATTTCATCAGGGGGGTGTTAAAGTCCCCCACTATTATTGTACTGCTGTCAATGTGTTTCTTCGCTTTTGTTATTAATTGCCTTATATAATTGGCTGCTCCCGTGTTAGGGGCATAGATATTTACAATTGTTAGATCTTCTTGTTGGATAGACCCTTTAAGTAGGATATAGTGTCCTTCCTCATCTCTTATTACACTCTTTGTTTTAGAATCTAATTTGTCTGCTGTAAGGATTGCCACCCCAGTTTTCTTTTGGTGTCCATTAGCATGCTAAATAGTTTTCCACCCCCTCACTTTCAATGTGGGGGTGTCTTTGGGTCTAAAATGAGTCTCTTGCAGACAGTATATTGATGGGTCTTGTTTTTTAATCCAATGTGATAGCCTGTGTCTTTTGATTGGGGCATTTAGCCCATTTACATTCAGGGTAACTATTGAAAGGTATGAATTTAGTGCCATTTTATTGCCTGTAAGGTGATTGTTACTGTATATTGTCTCTGTTCCTTTCTTATCTGTGCTGCTTTTTGTCTCTCTCTTTGCTTAGAGGACCCCTTTCATTATTTCTTGGAGGGCTGGTTTTGTGTTTGCAAATTCCTTTAGTTTTTGTTTGTCCTGGAAGCTTTTGATCTCTCCTTCCATTTTCAATGAGAGCCTAGCTGGATATAGTATTCTTGGCTGCATATTTTTCTCATTTAGTGCTCTGAAGATATCATGCCAGTCCATTCTGGCCTGCCAGGTCTCTGTGGATAGGTCTGTTGCCAATCTAATATTTCTACCATTGTAGGTTACATATCTCTTCTCCCGAGCTGCTTTCAGGATTTTCTCTTTGTCTCTGAGACTCGTAAGTTTTACTATTAGATGTCGGGGTGTTGACCTATTTTTATTGATTTTGAGAGGGGTTCTCTGTGCCTACCAGATTTTGATACCTGTTTCCTTCCTCACATTAGGGAAGTTCTCTGCTCTAATTTGCTCCAATATACCTTCTGCCCCTCTTTCTCTTTCTTCTTCTTCTGGGATCCCAATTATTCTAATGTTGTTTTGTCTTAGGGTATCGCTTCTCTCTCGAATTCTGCCCTCGTGATCCTGTAGTCGTTTCTCTCTCTTTTTCTCAGCCTCTTTATTTTCCATCATATGGTCTTCTATATTGCCGATTCTCTCTTCTGCCTCATTTATCCTAGCAGTTAGTGCCCCCATATTTGATTGCACCTCATTAACAGCCTTTTTGATTTCGACTTGGTTAGATTTTAGTTCTTTTATTTCTCCAGAAAGGGTTTATCTAATAACTTCCACGCTTTTTTCAAGCCCAGCTAATATCTTTAAAGTCATGATTCTGAACTCTATGTCCGACATCATACTAATGTCCGTATTGAGTAGGTCCCTAGCTGATGGTACTATCTCTTGTTCTTTTTGCTGAGGTGATTTTTTTCGTCTTGTCATTTTGTCCAGAGAATAGATGAATGAGAGAACAAAATGCTAACAGGTTAACAACGTCCCCAGCAAATATACTCTATACAAATCAGAAAAGACCTGAAACCAGTGGAAAAGAAAGGGAAAGAAAGAAAAAAGAAAGAGAAAAGAAAGAAAGAAAAAAAGAAAAAGATTTAAAACAAAAACAGAATACAAAAAAAAAAAAAACAAATATGATCAAATATGATCAGGCTAGTGCATAGATCAGTTCCGCACACTAGATTCTGGGTGTATTTTGGTCTGTTAGAAAAAAGTGCCTCCTAAAATTTTAAAGGAAGAAAGACATATGTACAAAATAAGGGTTGATACAATGAAGGGATGGAAGATGACTATAAAGATGAAAATTATAAAAGATTTTATAAAAGGATTTGATACGATAAGAAGTTGTTTGAAAAAAGAAAGAAGAAGATTAAAAAAAAAAGGGAGAGAATGTGATCAGGCAGGAGACTAAAACAAAGCCATACAGTAGTGATTTAGGGTATATTTTGATCTGTTAGAAGAAACTGTATCTCAAAATTTTAAAGAGAGAACAACTTATATATATATATATATGCCAAAATTAAGGGTAACTACTATGAAGGGATAAAATATGACTCTAAAAATGAAAAATAAAAAATGTTTTTTTAAAAAAAGGTATTGATAAGATGTTGGTTGAAAAAGGGAAAAAGAGAAATTAAAAAAACAGTTAAAGAATTAACTTTGAAAAACTAATGAATCATGGTAAAAAAAAGCCATGAATTCTATGTGCAGTATTCCCCTAGCGCTGGAGTTCTCCCCTTCTCCTTGATCGGTAAACTTGGTCTTGGCTTGCTGGCTGTTCGTGCTGATCTTCTGGGGGAGGGGCCTGTTGCCGTGGTTTCCAAATGTCTTTGCTGGAGGCGGAATTGCCCCGCCCTTGTTGGTCCGGGCTAAGCAAGCTGCTTGGGTTTGCTCTCAGGAGCTTTTTTCCCCTGCAAGCTTTCGGTACGGCTTTGGAGGACGACAGTGAAAATGGTGGCCTCTCAATCTCCGCCCCAGAGGCGGCAAGAACTCGGGGCTCCGCTCCTCAGTGCGCCCCCAGAGAAAAGCAGTCACTCCCGTCTCCCTGGTCTCCGGCCGCACTCCGTGCTCACCCGGCCTGTGACCGAGCGTTTCTATCTCTGGCCCCCGACCCCGTGTGGAGTCTCCAAACCCAGCAGATCCCTGCGGTGCGCTCCCGCGCCGCTCCTCCCGGGGGAGGAAGGGGAGTCTCCCCGGCTCTGCTGCTTGTTGGGTCCCTGCTGGAGGAGCAGTGGCCCGACTGGGCCGTGGATCACAGTTTATGGCCACCCCGAGCTGAGAGCCCGCGCCTTGGCTCCGTCTCTGCAGCCGGCTTCCCCGCTCCAATACCTGGGAGCTCTGGAGCACTCAGGCACCCCCGGTCTTTCTGTGACCCCGAGGGTCCTGAGACCACACTGTCCCACGAGGGTTCCACCCCCCGCTTAGCCACTGGAGCGACGTCTGTCAGCGGAGCCGACTTCTAAAAGTTCCAATTTTGTGCTCCGCGGCTCTAGCACTTGCCAGAAGCGGCCGGCGGAGGCCCCTCCCCCGCCGTCTATCCTCCCGAATATCGCCTCGGATTCACTTCTCTGCACGTCCTACCTTCCAGAAAGTGGTCGCTTCTCTGTTCAGAGTTGTTGCTACTCTCCTCTTCGATCTCCTGTTGAGTTCGTAGGTGTTCAGAATGGTTTGATCCCTAATTCAGCTGAATTCCTGAGACCAGACGAAATCCAGGTCTCCTACTCCTCCGTCATCTTGCTCCGCTCAATCCTGGAAGTTAATTTTCTTAATACTGCCTTATGAAATATGCATTTTCATGTATTGCTAAAGTGGACTATGAGGTACCACATGACATTCCTTGTCCTCTGACTGACGTTTCTGCGATATTTCCTTCCCCCTGCTGTGAATCCGTATGTTCAAGCCTAACCCCAAGGTGATGGGCTGGGAGGGGAGCCCAGTGGGAGGAGACGAGGTCGTGAGGGTGGAGCCCCCATGATGAGATCAGTGCTCTCTTCCAAGACCCCCCCAGAGCCCCCAGCCCCTCCTCGTGTAGAACACAGGAAGAAGACATCATCTGTGAACCAGAAAGACGCCTCACCAGACCTTGGATCTGCTGGGACCTCGATCTCAGACAACCAGCCTCCAGAACAGTGAGAAGTAAACGTCTCCTGTTTATAAGGCCTCATCTGTCCATGGTGTCCCATCACTGCTGTCCGATGGACCAGGACACCGAGGGCCAGAGCCTGTGTTCAGAAACCAAAGTCGTGGGTGTTTGCCTCTGCCGTGCACCCCAAATGGTTGGTACCAATGGCCCAGTCATCATCCTGTAAAAGGTGGGGGGGTGGGTGTTAGAAATCAAATGTGGCCTCTTTTGACAGCCGCCCTGTTCATCAAGCTCAAGAGCCATCAAAGCAAGAGGAAACCAACCTCCTCGAGGCCAAAGAGGATGGGCCAGGTGTGTCACCCGAGCTGCAGCCCAGCACACCTTTTGGGACAGTCGGACGCAGGTGTACGAAGACTAGCATGAAGACTGCTGACATGTGGACACCTAGGATTGTTTCTAGGTTCACAGGACCTGTGGCCCGCGGTGGGTATATGCCCTACGCTGGACAGGGTGCAGGTCCAGCTTGTCCATGACCGTGCAGCTCAGAAGAACCATGGCCCCAGCCTGAGACCTCTCAATGGGACAGGTCTCCAGAGAAGAGGCTCGCCTCCAGCTGACCTGGCCACGGGCTGTACCACCATAACAGAGCCACACCATCTTGTCGTCAAGAGCTGGCCTCCACTTCCCCTCGCAGGAGGTGCGAAGCCTTCCACCATGAGCACAAGGTGGGAGGACATTCCCAGCAAAGTTGCAGAAGGAAGCCAAGGACAGGCCTCCAGATGTGAGTTTTCAGTGCCGGCCGGCCAGGCCTCTGCACCCATAGCCAGGCTCACAGTCGCCCGGACACTTTACGGCAAGGGCAGACAACCTCCAGAAGCCCACTGCGGACCCCAGGTCAGGCTGAACAGAAAGTCAAGGTTAGATCAAACCCAGGAGGACAGTTTAACTTCAGCTCATGTTCTTCTTTCTTTTCTCCCTTCCTTTATCAGGGTACGACTGACGTGTGAAATCTGTGCGTGTGTGACCATACAAACCAGTGAGTTTGGGGAAGATACACCCATGAAACCATCACCACGCTCGAGGCACGGTCTGTGACCAGGATTTCCTGCTGCCCCATGACGATGGTGACGAGTGTGTGCATGTGTGGTGAGAACCCCTGATGCAGATCTACCTTCTCAGCGGATCCCGAGCAGGGACCACGGCGGTGCTGTGAGCTACAGGCACCACGTGCCGAGCAGATCCCCAGAATGTGCTCATCTTTGTGACCTGGGTGTTGTGTCCTGCGACCGTGGCCACCACATCGCCCGCCCCCTGGTAACACCGGTCCACTCCCCACTTGGGCTGGACTACTGGGGACCCCTCACGTGAGCGGGATCATGCCACGTTTGTCTGTGTCTGGCCTATCCCTCAGCATGACCGCCCATAGCCAGCTGGTCAGAAACGGAAGCGGTTTCTGCCCTGCTCCTCGAGTCCTCATCCTCTGTCCAGCTGTAATGTTGCTAACCAGAATGAAACACTCTTTCACTGATGTCTTGTTCAACGAATTCCTCCGAACTTAGTAAAGATATCCTACGAGGCAATCTTAATACAAATTGTAAAATAACGAGCCATCAGGGGACGCGAAGTCTGGTGAGGGCTGGGATAATCAGAAGTGAAGGAAAGCGCTCACAAATATTAACCTCGGGAATCTCGTTAGTGTGCATGTTTAAATCCCCATCATTCCAAGCACCTGCGTCTGTAAACAGCAGAACCTCTAGCCACAGCGCTGGTGGCCTGTGTGAGCATCCAGAGCACCTGTCGCACGCGGGACGGGTCCGTCTGCACACCCACCCGTCGCACGCAGGACGGGCCCGTCTGCACACCCACCCGTTGCACGTGGGACAGCCCCGCCTGCACACCCACCCGTCATGCTGCTCAAACAGCACAGAGTTTCTTCCCCGAGTCTCACCCGTTTTCATGACAATTTTGCTACACTCACAGTTTCAGTCAGAATCTGCCCTTCTCTCTCCCAGTACAAACAGAAGTATTTCTATAAACAAGCATTTGTAATGTTAACAATGCCAGAATCTGGAGACAAATTTCTTCTTTCAAATTTCCCATCATTCTGGGGTGGTTTAAGGTGACAATGTGAAAGACTGGGAGGATACGCCGAGCCCAGGACGGCGGGCAGCACCTCAGACAGCTCCCGGCTCCATCCCTCCTCGAGCAACGGGACATCACGGACCACCCGTGTATAAATCAGGACAGACGCCACGGATGCAGTGAACACTGCACACACTGGGAGCGTGCTTCCCTCTGGACAGAAACACTGCCCACCAGCAGCCTCCCGGGGTCTCCCAAGGACATGGGTAATGGGCAGAGACGTTCCTTCCAGTATTTTTTCTTAAGTAGCAAAGTATCAGAAACAAGGTAAAAATCCTACAAACTAGTTGAATTCTTCAGGCATACAACAGAATATTATAAATAATACATTAGAGAAAAGAAGCATGGAAAAATATTTACAGTACAATGTTCAGAAAATTACAAAACAGTATACACATTCTTCTATTTACATAATCCATGTACAGAAAACCTGAATAAAATAATCCAAAAAATAACAGTGATTCTGTCTGGGGAGAAGACATAGTTGAGATTTTCCTCTGGCGTAACTTAATCTCTTCATTTTTCCACGAGGTACGCGTAGAGTTTTGGTCAAACGTGCGGACCTAGTTTGGATTTACCCCTTGCTCTGAACTCACCCACCATGCCCTAGGTCTCTGCAAACATGTTTTCTCAACAATTTAGCACAGAAAATGCTCCTATCCTAAAACTGTGCTGTGGTAAGTACAGCAGGTGATCTAAAACAGTGTTATTTTTATGCATTACTTGGGTCATTTAAATGTTGAGAAAAAACGATATTGAGTGTTTTCCTCTGGAAGTGCTCCACAGTAGATCAGCATCCCTGTCAAACTCTATCACATCAGACAAACAAACCAAAATCAGTCATGTTGTATTTCTTCACTTCTGATAACACGGTACCGAGGGGACACACCTTCAGATCTCAAGTCGCCTCAGCCGGGCAGGAGACGGAACGTCAGCCTGGGATCCATACCCGGGCTCAGGCCGCCGCAGCACGGACCCTGCGGGACACACGGGGCCTCACAGAAGCCTGGGGTGCTCTGGGGAAGCCAGGAGGGAGGACACTGCATCCATCTGCCCTGTGTACAAAATGATCAACTAGACACAGTTGTGCCCAGAGAAGTATCTTCACGGCTCTGTTTTCCGTCCGAGGAAAGCCACAGTTTCCTACTCTGCACCGTGTGGCCGAATGGGTGGCCTGAGGTCCGGATGCCAGGGAGTCCACACCCATACATGGGGGCCGTGTGCGCTGCCGGGCCCGGTGTGTGAGAGAGCACAGCTCCCGGCTGCTCCTGACTTGGAGCCCCTTCCTCCCTACAGTCCAGTCTGCAGCTGTGGGGCACAGCAGGCCGTCTGCCACGTCCCCGAGCAGACCTGCAGCCAGTGCCGGATGTGAGCGGTGGCTCCCTGGGACGGGGGAGGGAGTCCCGGGAGGGCAGGGGAGCAGAGAGAGAACCCAGCGGAGAGCACACAGCTGGGGGGGCGAGCTCCGGGACTCCATCGGTGAGTTCTCCTGCCCGGGGCCGGCGCTGGCCTTGGCGTCCTCCCTCCGCCTCCTTGGCTGGATCTTCATCCTCCTGAACTTTGGCCCCAGGACTCATCTTGCAGGGCTGTCTCTCCTCCTCCACCCACCCTCGCCCACTGCGGTCACCCAAGCCCTGGCTGTGGGTACCTCTGCGCCGATAAGTCCCCACGTCCATCTCCAGACTCACAGCCAGTGGCCTGTGCCGGACTCGTCCCTGAACCTCAAGCAGGCCATGCAAACGCAGCGAGGTCCAACGCTGAATTCTGGACTCCCAGCCAACACCTATTCCTCTGTTTCCTCTCAGTTAGCAGCAAGTCCATGCTGGTGACAGCCTGGGTCTGAAGCCTGGCTTGTCCCCAGACCCGCTGCATCCACGGACCACACGGCAGTCCCGTCAGCAGACCCTACAAGCGCTCGTTGAAAGCATCGCCCGTCTGGCACTCCTCACCCTCTTCAGTGCCACGACCCCAAACCACCCACCATCTCTCCCCCAGATGACTGCCCTCCCTGCCCATGGGCCTCCCTGCTCTTCGCTGGTTTCCTGTGTGATTCAGGTCAACACCCTGTCGGCTCGAGACATTCGGGGGCTCCCTATGTCATTCACCCCAAACCAAAGCCAGTGCTGAGCCGCCGTGGTTCTGCAGCCCTCCCACAGCCGCTGGAGCCAGGCTCTGTCCGCGCATCTTCCTGGAGAGCTCTGTGCACCCCGCCTGGGTCTGCACAGCCACCCGCATGTCGTCCAGCCCCTGCTGGTGTCAGCTCCCCAGAGGGGCCTACGCCACCTTCCTCCAGAACTGGCACACAGGCGCTCCACACCTATTGGGTAGAGAGTCCCAGGACACGCACATCCAAATAAGACAAGGACCAGGCACCAGGTGGGACACACAGGCTTATAAGCAAATACCTGCCACGTGCTTGATGAGGGTGGTAGCGGGAGCTTGGATTTCGTGGAGAACATGCCCCGTTACATAGCACTGGGCAAGCTCTGTGCTTCCTGGTCTCTTGGCTCTGACCAGCAGCCAGCTGGAGTGAGTCCCCCATGGGCCCCTCTCGCCTGAGACTGGCTGCAGCCCTCAGGGGCCCCAGACCCCTGCCTCCGGAAAGTGTCATCTCGTTTCCAGCTGACAGGCGACTCTGTGGTTTTTGCCCAAAAGGAGCCCCCAGATCCCTGACCGTTGCCAGCGTAAACCCACTGTGCCCAGCCGGAAGCAGCCCGAGCCAGCTCTTGGCAGAAGCCTGGAGCTCTGGGTCCACTACAGTCCCCAAGCCGGGACACCTTAACTTTCTCCTCTCAGCAAGGCCCCGAGGGACGGTGCCCTCAACACGTACCCGTCAACAGCACGGCCTCCAGGGGTGGGGGGCACGGTGCCACCTGCTGGCTCCTGGCCAGTCATCCCGCTGGTGCCCGTGCCCACGGCGGCGACTCGCATGCTTACCACTAACATTCACTAAATTCACCCTCTCTGTGCATGTCATACTTCAATATTTAGAAACAGAGACTATCCAAGCACACAGCCCCGGAACCCCCTGCACGCTGACGCCCCCTCCACGAGCACACAGCCCCAGACCCCCCGCCCTGGACACTGCCCTGCACGCTGACTCTCCCAGACTCTCCCTTGCCCACTGTTCATCATGATGGTCTTGGGAAATCAAGGAAACCTCCCCGACGAGCCCTGATGGAAGCCCCATGAGGCTTCTTCCTCTGGGCTGGGACCCGCCCGCCCTCGTGAACGCCCCATTCCTAAGGCATGTACCCTTTGTCTCTGTGCAGGTGTGTTCACACACACACGCCCTACAGGGCTGGGGCAGGACTCCCCCTGCGCCCATGAGCTGGGTAGGCATCCTCTGCTCCAACAGCAGTCTGTTTCCTCTGACTCGACTGCGACTTATGTGCACACCCCTTCACAGTGTGCAGAATCCCACACATTGAAGGATATGAAAGCCCTGGCCTTTTACACCGCACAGACTGAAGCCCAAAGCGGCACAGACCAGCAGAGGCCCCGCAGCAAAGCTGAAGGGGAACGGGGCCTCATGCCCCACCTCCCTGCCCTTCTCCACTAACCAGCCACTCCTCCACATGAGCAAGCAGCCGTCCTCAGAGTGCATCCTCACAGCCGGACTCTGACCCCCGTCAGCATGGACACCAGCCTCCCCGGGGCCCTGCTGACCAGGAGCTGGCCCTTCAGGGAGCGTGACTCCCGTCGGCGTGGACACCAGCGTCCCCAGGGTGCGGGTCCTCAGATGCTGGAGGCTGCAGAGGCCCAGTGTGTGGAGGTCCTTGCACATTTAACAGCTGCTCCGACCCCTGCTGGTCGTCCTGGAACAAGCCTCTCCCTCTAGCACCAGTGGAGGCCTTCCTGGGGCATACGGCCACCTAATGCCGAACACAGGCCCCCGTGACAGACCCATCTCTCCAGTCCCAGCCCCATGCTTGGCACACGGCAGCTGGTAAAGCGTGTGATGAACATGTAACAGATCTTTCTAAGCTGACCATGGACTGAGACGGAGACCCCACCACGCTAGGTGTGCTGGTCTATCCTTCCGCATCCAGAGCCCATGTGAACACTTTCTCTCTTCCTCTGCATAGATCCTGTTCTCCCACAGCACACGAGACAGCAAGGACTGTGCGCTGCTCTGGGTGTGGCCCGGGTGTAGCCCGTGTGATGGACAGTGTCAGGGCCAGGAGAGTGGCCTTGCAGGGTTCTGGGAGCCAGGGAAGCCACGTGGAAGGTCTGACCTTTAACCTGTAGGTCAGGGGTTGGCGAACTGCAGGTGTCACCTGCTTCTATAAAGTTTTATTGGACGGCACTCATGCTCACTTGCGTACATGTGTCCTTGGCCTCTTCGCTGCTACCAGCACAAGACAAATGAGGAGACGGGCAGGCCCAGTGCAGCCCTGGCAGGGCCCGGGACGAGAGGAGAACACAGGGCCCCTCCTCCGAAAATGAAGACTCTCAACACGGCAAGAGCAAAGCCTCCAGCCTGCACCCTGTTGACAGAGGGTAACGTACGAGCATCTGGCCCTTTGCAGAAAAGGCTCAGGCAGCCTGCTCTGGGGGACGGCCCTGCATCTCCCAGCAGAACACCTGTGGGAGTGCCCAACCCCCCAGCCTGTCGGGGGCTTTCTCCTCTCCAGGAAGTGGGCTGCCCACCAGCCACGGGCCCTCGACACTGCCACACCACAAAGACAGAAGCCTTCCAGGCAGATGGAGGAGCTCATCGCGGGCAAGGATGGCACTCCAGGCAGGGAGTTTCCCTCGGCAGGGAGCAGGAGGGGCGCTGGGAGCCAAAGACCTCGAAGACCTCGGGGCCAGGCACCTGCTTCAAGGCCTCCTGCGTGGCCCGGCTGCCCACGTCCACCAGGTGGCGCTGCGGTGCAGACCTTCCAGAGGGGGCTGTGGGCCGGTGCTCAGGGCCCACCCCGAGCCCGCGGCTCCCGCCTCTTCTCTGCCTTTCGGCGAGCTGGACTGAGCCTCAGGACTAGGGGTGTCCTGCTGCCCAGGAAGGGCGTCCCTCAGAAAACACACTCGATGCAGAGCTGCTTGCCTGGACCCTCACTTCTTCCTGCGAGGCCACAGTATCTCAAACCAGACGAGACTCGGTCCAGACAGAGGAGCACCTCCTCCTGCAGGGAGAACCCCCGCCGCTTGTTCTGCTCTTGCTTGCGTTCACTGTGGTTTCTTAGACTCCCAGACATAACTGAAGGAACGAACCAGAGCTACAGAGAAGGGCGCATTTGGGAAACTTGCAGAAATCATCGGTGTTTTCAGACCCGACATCCGGCGGCAGGGATCATCGTGTGCCTCACCTTGGCCCCAGAAGGAAGCCACTGTCCCCACGTCTCTCCTGCCCTGACCTCTGCCCTGGTTAGTGGCTCCCCACGCCCCACCACGCACAGTAGCCACTACCAGCACTGGCCCGAATGCCGACAAGGCCGTGGCTGACGACCCTTACTTCAGAATCTCCAGCCCCTCGCATTCTTATCTTCTTGAGGATTACATTAAATGATATGCACAAACCATTTAGGAAATCGCAGCGGAGCAAAGTTTGAAAACATCTCAGTTACCAATGGCCGTATGATACCTAAGCTGCTCTTTGTCGTCCCCCCGGAGTCTAGTGAGGTTGTGAGATCGTCAACAGGAGGTGGCGCAGGGACGCTTGCAGAGCTTACCTCTACTCAGGACACTCACACGGCTTACGAAGCGGCAACCACTTCCACCACCTGCCTTCCTAATATTACCGTTTTAAATTTTCCTTTAAGCCAGAAATAAAAGCAGAAAAAATCCTATCTAGTCATTCTTTGTCAACACTGTGTGAGCACGAAAAAAAAATACCATTTTTCCCAGAGAAGCATTAAACTGTTCAGGCAAAGCTTAGAGGTTTGGGAGAGCGGACACACTGTCGGCCAGTGGAGGGAGTTCTGCAGGCCTTCACCAAGGGCTCAGCTCAGGCACGGACCCCAAGTCCACAAAGGTCACGCACTCCAGCGGCACGGAACCCGAAGCCACAGTAGCCACGGACCCGGCTGCATGGTGCTGAGACGTGTGTGTCCACACTCAGCTTGGCCCCGCTGGCTTCCCGGGGCCCTGCCGCCTGCAGAAGAGGCGCTGGAGGCAGACCGCGGTGGCCGAGGCGGCTAGCGTGAGCCTGCCCAGGTGAGCGGGCTGAGACCACACAGGTGTTAGAGCACGTGGAGCACACTGGCCACCTGGCTTCCAAGAGATGAACGCGACCCCGTGTTCTCCACAGAGACACGGGAACTCCAACCGCAACCTGACGGACGAGACATCAGCGGTGTGGACGCCTGCATGGTGGCACCTGAGAGCGAGAGGCCGGGGGCCATGACAGCGCCCTCCGTGCAGTTCCCATCAAAGGCATCGCAGCGCCCAGTCTGCAAGCTCGCAACCCACACGATGCTGCTACCACAGGTTTCTGGGAAGAAAACCATTCTTCACAGGAATGAATGCACTTTAAAAACACAGATGCTCTTTGCTCCTCGGGAGAGCAGAGTAAGAAAAGCAGCAGAAGAGGTGGGCCCAGAAGACGGCCACGGCTCCACGTGGCCTTACGTCATGCCGCTGGAAAACGGGGCAATCTCAGGGCCCGGCACTGAACACAGAGCTGCCCCACGGGATGCTCAGGGCAGATGCGTCACGGGAAACTTATTCTTTCTCTGCAGGGATGTTTCTTTGAGGATGTTTCCCAAGAGGGAGGGGAGTGGACGCCGCTCCATGCAGGGGCCAGGCGCGAGTGACACAGGAGGGGAGGGATGGTGCATACGGGAAGGGTGTCAGCAAGTGATGGCCTGGCTTCGAAATACGTTCATACTCCCATAAAGCAGTCAGATCAAGGAAAAAGAGACACCAGCAGCCGGGTTTCTGAGGGGCAGTCTGTACACAAAATGCCAGTTCTCCCCGACACAGGTGTCTGTCAGTGAAACCCTCTGAAGGGACTGGACGAGCTGAGAAAGTGGAGTGTTCTGTCCCCGAATGCATCACGTGCAAGTGCAGAGCATGTCAGAGAGACCTGGGGAAGATTTCCCCCGCCGGCACCCTGCACACCAGCATCCAAGTCCCTTCCTGGGAGGGGGCACCCAGGTCGCGCTCCCAATTAGGGCAAATATGCAACAGGGTGCACTGCCAAATGGAATCCGTGCCCAAACAAACCTATGAAAACAGAGTTGCATTTATGTTTGTGATCTCAAGATTAGTCCCTTGCAGGCAGAGGTTGGAGTTTTCATCATGGATATTCAAGACCGAGAATCAGCGATGGACGCTGAGGTCCTGGAGTTCAAGGGCAGACACTTATGGATGAGTTCAAATGTCTTCACTAACTCTTGACCATTCTAATTCAGTAATTTTTCACTAAATAGTATCTGAAGATGTAGTGTTAGCTCTCTCCCACGCGATCTGACATGAAGAGGCCCTCCTGTGCATGAGGTTGCGCAGCCATGAAGTACATGCTCTCAGGGTGGCCACCCCCCAGAGGGGCCAGCCCCACACAGCTCCCGCTCACAGCACGTGTGGCCGGTCCACACGGAGGTGTCCCACAGCACACACAAAATGCCCACTTAACTGTTTTTTTTTAAACATTTTTTTAAGATTTGATTTATTTATTTGACAGAGAGAGAGACAGCGAGAGAGGGAACACAAGCAGGGGGAGTGGGAGAGGGAGAAGCAGGCTTCCCAAGGAGCAGGGAGCCCGATGCGGGGCTCGATCCCAGGACCCCGGGATCATGACCTGAGCAGAAGGCGGATGCTTCACCCACTGAGCCCCCCAGGTGCCCCTCTCCTTAACCGTTTTTCTACTGGTTACTGAGTGTTCCGAACAGCCATGAGCACAGCCAGCTGAGGCTCCTACAAGGGCTGCTTGCAGAGAGGACCCTTGCTGGCATCCTGGACCATGACCGGTAAACCGTTCTGTACCCAACACTGATGAAAACTTCCCTAAATTCTGAGACTCACTCAGTGTGTCTGAACTCGTACAAGCAGTGTTGTGTCTGCAGGGACTTCCTCCCGGGACTCTGGGACTTCTGTGCCTGTGGGCAGCCCCCAGGCAAAGCCCGGATTCCTGGCTCAGGCGAGAACTTCGGACAGACCACACCCACGTGGGGAGAAGACTTGGAAAGTCAGCCTGGTGTCTCCCAGACTCTGCCCCCATGCGCCTTCCCCTTTGCTGACATTACTTTGTACGGTTTCCCAGCACCAAACCTTCTTGGTAAGACTACATCCAGAGCCCCATGTGTCTGCTGGAAAAGCACCACACCGAGGAGAGGTGAGGCTCCCAGGGACCCCGGCATATAGTTGGCGTCAGAAGTGGGGTTCACTAGCCCACCACTGGCTCAGTGAAATACGGTGCAAGCTTGTTTTAAAGGGATGATGGAGTGGGAGGTGTCAAATCTCGGATGTCTGGGAGGCTCCTGAGTCATCCCCCTCGTGAAACGGCGGAGGCCAGTTGTCAGCTGAAAGGCAATTCTATTCCTTCTCCTGATGTCCTCCATGCCACGGAGTGCTGGGTGTTATACGCAAACAATGAGCGTGGATCACCACATCAAAACTAATGATGCGCTGTATGGTGACTAACGTAACACAGTCACAGGTCAAGACCCAGGAGAGAGGACCCGCTGGGTCCTTGGACGGTTCTCGGCAGCTCTGGCTAATGCAGGCAGGAAAAAGCGCAGCCCCGGTGATGCCTTTGGGTTTCATGCTCTCCCCCAGGTGCAGGGGGAAGACCTCACACGTTCCGAAGGTGAGCCTGGATTGCCAAACCATGTTACGTTTGCGTTACTCTCTCCTCTATGTGGGGAGAATAAAGGTTAAATCAGGTCACAGAAGTGGAACCGAGGTTTAGAGAAACCAGGAAAACAGGCCAGAAAATACTCCCACAGCTGCTGTGGTCTCCCCCTGCTTTCCAGCCGCGCCCCCCCCCCCCCAACGCCCCCGCCAGGCAGCTGAGATGCTGGCCCAGAAAACACTGAATTCCATGCAAAGGATTTGAGGAAACTTTCACAGAATGTTCTGAATGTCAGAGACAGACCACGTCTGCATTACTGATGGCAGTCACTATTATTCTGTCCCACTGGAGGGGAGACAGGAGGAGAGACAACCTCCACTTGGGGACACACTTTTGGAGTTCTGACAAGCGGTTTTTAGTTTGCTAACAAGCCCTCATTAAATCAGATGTCTGCCCTGAGAGCCTGGTGATTTTCTAGCCTGATGTGCATACTCTCAAGTGGTAATGTAGACCCTCAGATGGACAAAACCAAAGGGCTTAGGAGAGGTCTGCTTGTCACCTGGGCTGGGACACAGCCATCCATCCACCTCAGCTTCCATGGCTTACAGAGAAAACCCACTTTTTTTTTTTTTGGTAAATCCTAGAGTCACAGATTCTGGCTGAGACCTCATGCTAAGCTAAACCCTCAGTGTCTGCTGTGAGCTGATTTGTTCTCAAAACTCATGGTACTGGGCTGAAATCCAGCAAAATCACTGCTCATAGACACAATTCAGACTCAGGGACGGGCAGACAGAAGACCTAGTCCAGAGGGGCCCCTGCACTGAAAGCCCAGATGCTGGCTGGACGGCCAGCGTCCCATCTGGTGCCCACAGGAAAGGGCTTGTTCTCTGGGGGGGCCGTCTGGTCAACTCCACATTTCCTGTACAGAGAACAACCATATCCTCAAGGTGTGATTCCTGCAAAAACAGAATGCCAGGGGGCTGGGGGGCCTTTCATGAGGACTACAGCCTTCTGCCCACTCCTGACCCAGCCCCCCAAGTCCCCAGGACCTGTGTTTGGTCTTACTCTGTTTTCCTTGCCTCCCACTGGGGCCAGCCCCACCCAGGCAGCATGATGATTAAAAGGCAGTGGTAAAGAAAACATGGTGTATATATACAATGGAATATTACTCAGCTATCAAAAAGGATGAGATCTTGCCATGTGCATCAACATGGATGGAACTTGAGGGGATTATGCTAAATGAAGTAAGTCAATCAGAGAAAGACAATTATCATAGGATTTCACTCATATGTGGAATTTAAGAAACAAAACAAGCATGGGGGAAGAGAGGAAAAATAAAATAAGATGAAATCAGAGAGGGAGACAAGCCATGAGAGACTCTAAATCATAGGAAACAAACTGAGGGTTGCTGGACGGGAGGAGGTGCAGGGATGGGGTCACTGGGTGATGGGCATGAAGGAGGGCACGGGATGTGATGAGCCCTGGGTGTTATACGCAACCGATGAATCACTGAACTCTACATCTGAAAATAATGATGTATTATGTTAACTAAATTGAATTTAAATTAAAAAATTTCTTAAAAGGGCAGTGATCTTTCCTAAGATGCTCATTAAATCAACATAAGACGGGGGGTCAGGGTGTGCAAAGCTATTTTAAACTTCCCTAAAAATTCAGGATTTCACCCTGACCAACTCCTGAACGAGATGTCCTTCCCAGTTATGTCGTAGAAGGACATCATGTCAACACGCACGTGTCCCCCTCTTGCTCCCAAACCATTCTGACAGAAGGTCTGCATGAGAATAACAAATGACAGGCAAATATACAGATGGAGTTACCGAATGCGTCACACTGATTTTGTAATAATGGAGAAAACCCCAAACCCAGCCCCTGGAGGCACAGGGGGAGGGAGGGGGAGGGCATTAAGGACCATACTGCCTTTCCAAGCCACTCCCCGGAGCTGCCCATGGACGGCACACACCCCCAGCCCTGCCCCGCCCTGAACACCACCTCTGATGTCGCCCACACTCGGGCGGTGAATACACGGGTACTATGGACAAGGAACACAGGAGACAACCTCGGGCAGCCCCTGAATCCAAGCACCAAGCTCAAAGATGAGGGCTGTGGACAAGATGGAAGACAGGGTGGGGTCTGGGGAGACCGTGCAGGGCCACTGCCCCAACCCCAGGCATCAACAGCATGCGGAGCGTGTGGCTTCCTCTGGGGACCCTGGGAGCCCGGGGCTTGAAATGCTGGCTCCCTGGCTCAGTAAGCCTCCCTAGTGGACACTCCACCATGTTGTGACAAGTGGTGGCTGGAGTTATGTCATCCCGAGTGATCCTGGGGCCACTTGGAAAGGGTGGCTTCCTCAAACGTGGCAGCACAAGATGCTCCTTCCTTTGCTGATGATGCCTTGTGTCCTTTGCTGCAATAAATCATCACCGTGAGCATGACTGCATGCCGAGTCTTGGGAATCCTGGGATGTGGGTAAACCTGGGCGTAATCTTGAGCACAGTATTATTAGATTTCACCATTTCCTACCTTCAGTAGGACCACAAGCTATCTGAAAATGACACATAGCTCACATGAGACCTGCAGCCCAGTTCTGTGTGTAGGGCTCCAGCCCTCGCACCCACCACCTGGGAGGGTGCACGAAGCTCCCTCCTCATCTCCCTGACCCACACAGGCTAGGCAACAGGGGGAAATGAGTGCTCTCTGGGGCACGTTGGAGGGTTGAAATGAGCTTATGCACAGGGAGCTGTTTGAACAGAACCTGACATACAACATGGGCTAGTCATTATTATTTCCTTATTTGTTTAACCCAAAAAAACACAGGAGTTGGAACACTAACGGCCTCTCATGGCTACAAGCAGGATCTGAATCCAGGTTCAATTCCAAAGTTGTGTTTCTTAAAAAGCACAAAACAGAGATTTAATTGTTTTTCATTAGCATTTTTTCTCCATGAAACGGGAGCCATGCAGACTGTAACTCAGTTCCTTGCTCAACAGTGATCTTCCGAAAATTATTTTTAAAACAAGCATGTGTCCCTGTTTCATCAAGAGCTCAAAGTGCTCTTCCAAACAGTACTATACCTGAGAACAACCTGAGAATTGATGCTGATATTATCTGATGGTGTGAAAACACGTGCCTGACAAATACTATACACCACATGTATGTATCTGTGTGCCCAGTGCACACACAATGTACAATATGGTGCTACATACCAAGTGGTGCATGTATGTGCCTAGACCATATACTCACTGTTTACTGCACACGGTATGTATGTGCATGTGTGAGCCTCATACTGCAGACCATATACACATGCATGATTCATACCTGTACTTGCACTACATATATGCACAGCATGTTTGTGCTGAATGTGTGTGCGTGTGCACTACATACTGCAGTATACATACATGCACGGTGCATGTGTGTGCACTACATACTGCACTGTACATACATGCACGGTGCATTGTGTGTGCATGCGTATGTGCTACATACTGCAGTGTACATGCACGGTGCATGTGTGTGCTACATACTGCAGTATACATACATGCATGGTGCATGTGTGTGCACTACATACTGCAGTGTACATACATGCATGGTGCATGTGTGTGCTACGTACTGCAGTGTACATACATGGTGCATGCGTGTGTGCTACATACATACTGCAGTGTACATACGTGCACGGCACATGCGTGTGTGCCACATACTGCAGTGTACATACATGCATGGTGCATGTGTGCACACTACATAATACTGCAGTGTACATACATGCACGGTGCACGCATGAGTGCGTATGTATGCTACATACTGAGTGTACATACATGCACGGTGCCTGCGTGTGCACTACATACATACTGCAGTGTACATACATGCACGGTGTATGTGTGCGTGCTACCTACATACTGCAGTGTACATACATGCACAGCACATGCATGTGTGCTACATACTGCAGTGTACATACATGCACCGTCCACCCGTGTGCTGATACATGCTGCAGTGTACATACATGCATGGTGCATGCATGTGCTGGTACCACATGATGTACATGTGTGTGCAGTGCATGTGTGTGCTTGCACTTCTCTTGCACACATGTGCATAGTGTATACATGTGCCTTACTGCACGGGACACATACGTGCACAGTGCATAGATGTGTGTGTCCTGCATGGTGTGCATGTGCAGGGTTCACAGATGTGCTACATGCTGCAGATACTACCCAGACGGTACAACGGAGCTCACAGGGCACCTCAGACCAGTGGGTCACACCTCAGGTTCAATGAGGGAGCCTCACACACACAGAAAACCTGCCTGGGTCCAGAGTCTGAAGCACTGAGTTCCATCCCGTTCCGTTCCTGTTCCCCACTCCCCATGCTCACCCCAGCCAGCGTGAGGCATGCCTGACAGCTCAACGTGTTTTATCTGCATTCCCCGTTTATGTCACTCAAGCACGCTCAATGCTGCCATTATTATTATACCAATTTTAAAGGTGAAATGGAAAATCAGAGAATTTAAGTAAATGTCAAAAGAGTCATAAAGTCAGTAGCGAAACTCAAACATTAAATCCCGGTCTTCAGGCCCCAAACCCCATGGTCTTTCCAGGGCTCTTGTGGCCTTCATTTAAATTCCAAGCATTCTTATGGCTTTAATAGCAGCCAAAAGGTGTTTTTGATTTTCCACATGGACTGTGACCCCTCTACCCCTGGGTTTCCCTTAGGGTAGCTGTAGGGTCTGACCGGCATGTGCAGTCCCTGCATCAGCGTGCGTGTCAGCAGCCTGGGACGGTCCCCACATGGCCACCACCCTGGGACCACAGCCCACATCCCCCACGTCTGTCACCCACCCCGCTCACCAGCAGGGTCTGGGACTGGCCTCTGCGGCCCCGTCACTTCTTCAGAGACACACTTCGGAGGTTTCTGAGCATAAGTATCTTATTTTTGCAGGACAAGCATCATCTGCCTCTGAACCTCAATCCTTAGTGAGTTGCTACCACATTTTCTGTCACATCTTCTACGTCCTCTTGGTGCCCCCCCTGGACAGGAGATTCCTCTGGTCTCTGCTGCAGCTTGTGCTCTTCCAAGAGCTCCACGGGCCTGAGGCCGAACAGTGTAAAGGTGGGACAGACCCCCGGCCAGGGCCCTGGGGTGGCCTCAGAGCCACTTACAGCTTCTGACCAGACTGCGCACCAGCCGCACAACGCCTTTCCAGCAGCGTGCTGAGAAGTAGGGGCTTCTGCATGCAGCCTCGATGGCCCTCCTGGGTCCTGCTCCAGCCCACAGACCCTGCCTGACCACAACCCCAACTAACCGACTCCCGTCCCACTATACCTCGCGTCACACTCCAGGCCTTGGACCATTTCTTCTGCCCACATGGATCTTGCTTCCCACCCTGTCCTCCAGAGAATGTCTGCCCATCCTCAAAACCTGCTCGACCACTCTGGGAAAAGTGCCTGTGGCTGCAGCAGACAGAAGTCAGAGCGGGGCCCTCTGCACAGCCACATCCCTCGTCCCCCATGTGAGCTGCTGACTCGGAGAACAGACGCTGCCCTCCCTCTACTCCCCAGAACCTGGGACAGTACAAGGCTCATCATTAAAACTCTGTGTAACTATCTGAACACAAACTGAGCTCCCCATGCAAACATAAAAGTCTTACCTGGTTGGTCAGCATTGCAAGGTGGTCCTAACTACAATATACTTTGCGCTTTCTTACAGAATAGAATAAACCAAGTCTAATTACTCCATGTCACAATATTCTCTAAGAAGAGATGCAGAGAAGCTACCGTGGGGCTCCTGCATCCCGGGCTCCCATCCCAGCAAGGCCACAGGAATGCGGGAAATCACACGTCCTGCAGCTCAGGGTGGGGGGCTCAGGGGGGGGCAGCTGAGGGTCCCACCTGTGACCCTTGCGACATTCAAGAAAACCTGTACTAGCGAGCATCCCTTCAGCGCAGCTTCCCTTATGTACTCATGGAGAACGGTTATTTGGGGACAAACGAGTTAACAACTAGACAAGATTTTTAAACAACGGAAGACTGAAAACGTCACTTATGTTTTGATCCCAACATGGTTTTGGATGCAGAGGCGCCGTGGTTTTGGATCAGCGGTGAAGACCCAGCACATGCCTGCATCCTTCCCCAGTCTGCGGGCCGGTGACGCACGTGTGATGCGTTCAGCACACACACGGCGGGAGGCCTCAAAGAGGTGGCAGGAAAGGCAGCTTAAGCCCCTCCCTGACCACACTGAAGAGTTGCCCCAATAAACCAGAGAACCTTTGTAAGTAATAACGTGTTTTGCAAAACCGAACAGCAGCATCACCCTCAGGCTAGCTATTAGGTCTGGAAAGAACACCCCGGTGAAGGGGCCCTGTTTGCGAGTGACTGGTATTTCGGGATATTCATGGAGAATGTCAGCACGCCAGGACGTCCCCACGGGCACGGACGCCTGACTACCAGCTCTGGGGCCTGCAGGAAACTTCAAAATAAGGGCAGGCATTTAGAAAGGGCGGTATTGATCGTGCACTGGCACCATGAGAAATGTTAAACGGCCCGAGCTGGTGGAAAGGACTGATGGGAATCCTCCCAGGCACCGCTGGGGGCCTCCTCCTGGTGGGGGCTTTATTTTGTGGGGAAATCTGTGTGAACAGTGGCTGACTGTCCTCTCCCACCTAGTCAGCCACTGTTCACACAGATTTCCCCACAAAATAAAGGCATCTGCAAACTCCTCATGAAGCACCAGCTCTCCCGCTACCACACAGCTCCGAGGGTGGCCCGCACGGCTCCTGGGATGGCCCGCGTGACTCCCCCAAGTGTTCTTTAATGACCTGGCTCTTTGCCTCTGGCCAGGCTCACTCTGCAAGCAGACAGGTGGGTGGGCACGCCACCCAGCTCAGCGGTGGTCCTGGGGAAATAAGTGCATGTCCACTGAGCAGGGGACGTCTTCGGGGAGCAGAGCAGGCATCCTTCCAGGGTTTGCCCACTGGCCCCTTCAGCCTTTCCGGCAGGAACACAAGCACATGTGCAGAGCCCACGACTCTGGGCGGGCAGGAGGAGGAGGAAGTGGGCCACATGCAGAGTATGGCTTCCCTGTCCCCATGCCACGCCCACACCACCGAGGACTCGCTGGCCCCTGGGGACTGTGTGGGTGTAGGTTCAGAGGCCGGGGGTGCAGCAGGGCACGGGGAGGAGTCCAGCAGCGGACGGACCTGACAGTGGATCCCAACCCAACCACTCTTGTGTACGAGGGTGTGCGAAGCCCCCGGGAGCCCCAGCCCCCTCCCTCAGAGGAGAGGGATGGCACGCTTGACGGGGTTCTAGAGTGTTGGTGGGGTCGCAAGCCCACAACAGCCAAGAAAGAATTCTTGAGACATCTTTGGTGCAAAAAGGTGCTTCATGAAAGCACAGGGCAGGACCCGTGGCAGGAGGGGCTGCTGCCCGCCCCCCAGGGTTTGTGAGGAGCGACTGGTTATGGAGCTGGGGGAGGTAAAGACCAGGGAGGTTTCCAAAAGGCCTTTGATCTGCGAGAGAGAACTCACAGGATCCTGGAGGCCTGGCTATCGTCAAGCTGAGGATGTGTCTCCCCGCAGCGAGGCAGTGACGTTAAGACAGCGGGGAGCTTCCTCGAGGAAGGTTCTGTGCTGCCTGCCTCCAGGGCCGGTCAGTGGGCTGCAGGCTGCAAGGAAGTGTCATCGTAGCTGCCTTTCCTCCTGCTTTGTTCTCCACATCACCCCCACCAGACGGGGCTTTGGCAAGAATTGAAGTGGACAGTCTTGTAGAGGCCCTCATGGGCCAACATAGAAGGACTCAGTGAAAACATCAATTCTTCCCCATCTCCTCACAGGGGAGCGAAACACCCTAGCCATGTCATTCCCAATACCCTCTACCTTCCCCCGAGAGAGTCGAAAATCAGGCAGAAGAATCAGGTTAAAAAGGCTGATTTTGAAAGAACTCAAAACACTGAATTTCTTCCAACCTGTTGGTTACCTTCATTTTCTTCATCCTCATGTTTCTCAACATTTAATTTTGCAAAGATTTCTGATGTACAGAAAAGCTGCAGAAAGAGGATTTATCTCCAGATTGCCCCACATGACGATTTCTCACGTGGATGGTTCTTTCTCGGTCTTCTGTGCCTTGTTGTTTTCTGAACCACTTCAGACGATACTGCAGACAGAACAGCAGCGGACGGACCTGATGCTGGATCCCAGCGTGGTGACTCAACATGTTTCCCGACAGCGGGGGCATCTCCGTGGTCAGCGCAGGACATGGACCTGCCTCCTGCTCCTGCACATCGGCCGAGACCACACACCGCACTCCCTCCTCACACCTCCGGTTTTCTCTAACCTGGAACCATTTCCCGGGTTTTCTCTCTATATTCTGAGAAATTTCCTCCTTAAAAACCTTAAAAACCCGAAGAGGGATATCAAGTCCACCAGCCCTCCAGGGAATTACTGAGCGTGTGAGATCCCGAGCTCACGCGCTCAGGGGGATCCCCATCCACCCGCGGGGCCGCAGCCGTGTGAGGCCCCAGCCAGCAGCGTGCAGTGTCTGGACCAACAGAGCGTGCAGATACCCCGGGGGTGGGGGGTGCTGATGATGGACAGCAATCAGGAAAACCCTCCCACCCTACATGGAGGTCTCCAGACCTCTGTTTTCACTTGAGTGTTGCCTAGATGGCATTTCTGGTAAGAGAATGTTCCTCAAATAAAAATAATAAAATACGCACAAGGCAGATAATCCTGTAATTTCTTTCCACCCAAAGAGACCAAGCGGTACTGCTCAAAGTCTCTGACAGGACTGCCCAAAAGGAGTCCAGTGAACGGAACCAGGGTCTTAAAGACTGCCGGCAGCTGGAGGAGAGAAGCAACATTCTAGGCTTCTAGATATATCCCACTTCATTGAGATCCCTAAAGAATGGAGATCAAAGGTATAATGGGATTCTAAAGGTTTTAAAGAGAGAAAAATGCCACGTGGGGCCATTTCCTGTGTGGACACTACGGTGTGCCGGCTGGTGGGGCCACAGCACACAGGGGAGGGCGGGCACTGCGTTCCATCCATTCGATGAGCAGCAGGGGAAAGTTCAATGCCAGAGGATGAGGGAGGCCGCATGGATGCGGGGAACCTGGGTGGTGGGCTGCGTTCCAGGGGCCGCAGGTCACAGGATCCGTAGCGGCGGCATCAAGAGCCCCAGCATCTCCGCCGAGTGGGGGAATTTAAAAAGCAGCCTGAGGTGGCATCTTACTGCCCGTGATCCGGTTGCTTCCCAGAGCCGTGAGGCCAGAGAGGGACAGGGGACCCCTCCTCAGGCTGGTGTGGCTGGTGTAGACGCTGTGGGCACACACCTGCCTGGTGTCCGCAGCTCATGTGGCCCTCAGAGATGGGGGTCAACTGTGCCAGAAGTTCAAGGCCCTCACCCCAGTTCCCGTGTACGCTGGTTCACGAGGTTCCTCCACACACGCACACGGGTTTGTTGTGCTGCAGCTACTCTCCGGCCCCTGCCCACGCCCGGGAGTCCTTCCCTGTGATTCTGCCGCCTTCCCGGGCCTTGAAGGACGGCGCACACTCTGTTCCGCGCCTCCCTCTCCAGCGCCCACAGAATCCTCCCTCAGTGCAATCCCCATGGGAATTTTTGGACTAAGAGCTCTCCCTTCCATCATCACACAAACCGATGTCCGTCTGAGCCTCGCGTTCACGAGGACGGGACCATTGCTCACGCGCTCCCACCAACAGTTCCCGGCGACCGCCCCAAGTGTGCACATCTCTACGGCTCTGGACCCCCCGAGGGCGTCCGTCCACGCGAACAGTGACACCCGCTCTGGTGTCTCTCCCCCGCTCCGTATCCTCTGGTTCCTCGCTGAGTCCTACATGGCAGTCGAGCCCCAGGTGCCCTACTGTTTTGAGTCTCTGAGCCTCGTTCCTCCACGACCTACGCTCTCCACGCCTGCCCAGCTGGCACCTGCTCACGTAAAACTCAGCCTCGAGCATGTTCTGCAAACCTGTCCTGCCGGCTCCTGATGCATCGCACACTGTCCCTGTGGACCCCGACTGCACTGTGTGTGCCCCCAGCCAGCTCCCCAAAGCCCTGTAAGCCCCAAGCAGACACCTCGTCTGCCTTCACAGACACGGCAAACGGCAGAAGCCACACAGCACTGCACAAACACGGTAAACATGTGAGGACCGACAGGAGGCACTGGATTCTGCTGTCTCTGCTTCCTTTAGGAAGATGGGGTGCTGTGTGGCTTCGGTTTGTGCAGTTATTTCTAGAAATGCTGTAGAAAGACACCAGGATTTGCACACGTGATTCAGGATCCGTAGCCTTCAACCCCTGCACTTACATCAGGGGGCCTGTCTCAGGCTGAAATACCCAGTAAAACCATGATGCAGATGCACACCAATCCACTCCTCCTTGGAACACAGCACGGAGAATCAGAATCGCAATAGAAAGACCAGTTAATTTCTGAGATGAGAAAACAAAACCACATAGACAAAAGTAACTTGTTCAACGCATTTCAATGACGTCGGACACGGATGCATCCTTTCCCACTTGAGGGTGAAAAAAACTCGCCACATGAACCGCGGCAGCCCAGACCAATCCCCCCACAGGCGCCCTTAGCCTCGGGCCCCACAGTCGCTGGACGGCCGCAGGGCATCAGGGCAAACGTCTGCAGGACACACACGGGGGTCTTCCCGTGTCAGCCCCCGACCAATGCTGCCCCCACGTGCACACAGGAAACTGTCCATGAAGCCAGGCGTTGAGACACATCCTCTTTAAGTGCCATCCACCCTGGCGCCCCATGGCTCCAGGCCTTACCTGTACCGAGGGGAGGGGCTCCTCTTATTCCAGGAACACACGCAGAGACCCTCACGCTGGGTGAGAAAGGAACAGAGGGTGCTCTCCGGCCCCATCACCAACTAAGCCCCCACGTATGCGTCCTGTTGCTTTCAGCTCCAAGTGACAAGCGTCATGCCATGGTCTGGGTGTGGCCCCGAGTCACCCCAGCGTCACCAAGGCAGTCCCATGAGCATCTGCTGAGCGTCTGCACACCCGACTCAGGGCCATCCACCGCTCCTCCAGGGCAGCTGCCCGCACGCCGCCACACTGAGGACAGCGGGTCCAGGCATCACCCCCAGCAGACTTTAGTGTAGCACAGCAAAGGATTCACCCGCAGGCGTAATATGGCCACGTGGACCCGAACTCTGGTTCAAGGGCCGTGGGCTGGACAGCGAACATGGGGCCATCGCAGGACTCTCTGACACTCCCAACGCCAGGTCCTTCCCTCAGCCACGAGGAATGCTCGCTGCCCTGACAGATCAGCACACAACATGCCCCAGGCAGACCCCACCTAGGAGGCTACGCGGAGAGCTGTACACGACAGCAAGCAGACTGACATGTGCACCACCCAGTGGGCTCCGACACAGAGGGTCCCACAGCCTCGACCCACCTGGAATGATGCTGCGAACGCCGGGCGCTTGAACAACACGGTTTGACCTGCGCAGTCCCCTTAGCCAGGGCTGCTTTTCCATAAACGCAGCAGAATCTTCTGTTCCCTATGACCTTCTAATCACATTCTCTTTTCTCGAGCTCACTCTGTCTCAAGAACACAGCTATAATGCACGTAACATACAAAACGTGCATGGATCAACGATTTATGTGATCCGTAAGGCTTCCGGTCAGCAGTAGGTTATGAGTAGCTAAGATTTGGGGGAGTCCGACACTATACGTGGATTTTCGACTGCACAGGTGTGGGGGGGCATCCCTGACCCCCACGCTGTCCCAGGGCCCCCTGCATTCAAATGCATCACAGAGACATCTGCCGGCCCACACATTGCGTGCGCCTTGCTTGGGGCGTGTGCGCTCCTGAAGCGTAAGTCTGTTGTCTTTCCTTCCTCAATTCTGCTTCTATTTCTAGGGGACCTCTAAGAACTGCCAAGAACAGAACTCCGACCCCTGACCACATGTCCCGGTGCCCCCGTGGAGCCCTCCCCGAGGGGCTCACCACCACACACCGCCCTTCCTCCTTGCATCCGTGCCACAGTCCCTCCAAGAGGAACACGAATGGACAACGTTGTTCGATCTATGACGGGGAGGTCGGTGCTTGGGGGTGAGTCACGGGTCCCCCGGGAGGGCTCTGCTCGTGAAGTTCCTCAGAACTGGCCACCCATTAAAGGACGTGCCTGACGTGGCCCCTACGTCCTGTTCACAAAAGTCTGTCAAGCGCGTCCCCTATGTATCCAGGAGAACTAACAACCTGGGAACCAGCACGTATCTGATGCCCCACCAGACGCCAGGGCCCCGGTATCTGTGACTCATCGGACGGGTGCGTCGTGGAAGAAAGTGCTCTCACTGCGGAGCCTCCCACAAACCCTCAGTCGTCCCCGTTCCTGTGGCTGACGTCCATCTGTAAAGAGCACGGTCTCCGCTGGACAGGATTCCCAGAGCACACGGCACCTGGCACATCTGTCCGGACTTTCGCTCGGTCTCCATCAACCGGCTGACCAGTGGGTTCTGAGGTCCCTGCCGTCCAGCCCCAGGTTTCAGGCAAGAGTCTTGTCTCAAATTGGCCGGGGATTTAAGGGGGGGTGGCCAGCACACAGACACAGAAATGACCACCTGAGGAAGGAGTTTCCACTCACAGATTCCCGGCCACAGGGGCCACACGGGGAAGCACCGGGCGTGTGGGGAGAGGAAAACACAGGCAAAGCCTTCCCTGTGGTTTCCTCGGGACACGGGCGGGGCTGGGGCTGTGGCAGCCTGGGGACTGGACAGTGTGAATCCTGTCAGGGCCGGCCCCTCGCTGCCCGGCACGTGGCCCCGGGCTGAGGGTGGCAGGTGGACGTGCCCAGGAACTCCCCCACCCCAAGGAGCGGCCCCTGCAGAGCACACAAGTCCCCGGATGTCACAGCCGCAGAAACAGAAAACAAGATGTGCCTAACACACCATCCCTCTGAGCCGAGCCCGAGGGGCTCCACGTGGCGAAGCCTGACCCCACGAGGGAAGGAGACCACGTCCTCAGGCGCTTCCTGCTTCTTGGACCTCCAGGCTCTCCACAGGGTGGGTGTTGGCAGCAGGACTCCTGGGGTGGCCGACACCCCCTCCTGGAGCCCTTGGTTCCTCCTGACAATGCTGCTGGCAGAAGCAGGAGTCCGTGGTCGGTGAGCTGCTCCCCGCTCAACCACGGACCCTACTAGGCCACACTTTGTGGACCTCACCCACGATGGCTCCTGCCTCAGGACCACTCACAACCCAGATACCAGGGCTCACGGGCGGGTCCAGGTGAGCCTGCCCGGGCTCCCACGCAGGTGTGACCTGGGATGGTGGATTTTTTGTGTCACTGTGGCTGGACCCTGGGTGGCCCGCTATCTGGTCCAACATTGTTCTGGGTGAGTCTGTGAGGGTGTTTACAGATGAGATTAACATCTGACTTGGTGACTGAGAAAGTGGCCAGCCCTCCCCAGCATGGGTAGGCTGCGTCCAGTTGAAGGTCGAATAAGAAAACTGCGAGGGACTCTACCTGACGGCTCCACACTGGACACCGACTCTCCTCCTGCCCTCAGACGGACCACACTGTCAGCTGTCCTGGGACCTGCCTGCCTCCATGACCGTGGGCGCCAGATGCCTAGTGACACAGCACTCGGGCTCCCTCGCCCGTGTGAATGTACCACGTCTGTGCACGTGCGTGGGGGTGTGTATGGAGGTGTGTGCGTGCACATACAAGCACATCTGCGTGCACGCACGTGTCTGCATGTTTGTGTGTACACATCTGCATCCTACTCCTTCCATTTCTCCAGAGAACCCTAATCCACCTTCAGACAGAAGCTGCAGAATTGCTCTGTGGCCCATGTGGACAACCTAGGAGTACTAACCGAGCTGTCTGTATGTGCGTCCGTAGGATTGCCCATACCAGAGTCCTGGGCCCACCACAAAGCCACCCCTTCCCAGCACCACACACAGCACGGCGCCCTTCCCTGGGCCTGGCTGGCCCACCTCCGTTCAGAGACCGGAGGCGAGCCCATTCCGTACACAAAATACACAGCACTGCACGTGGCCCTCACACTCCGCTGTGGCTGTCCTGATCCACACAAGTGGAAATCCACCTGCCAAGGGCTTTATTCACAAGTCACTAAGGACAATCTGGAGGGAGCCAGCAGGGACCAGCACCCGCAGGCTCGCCCATCCACGCCCGTCCAGGCTGGTGCCTCTTCAGCAGTGACCGCAAGCCTGCTGCTCCGCAAACCCCCCAGACAGCCTCCACCCCCGTGCTCCAGGCCAGGCTCCCGGCCCGTCCGCGGCAGCCAGCACTTTGTGCCACGATGTGGCGCCGATGAAAACACGCACGCCTTGAGGACAGGAGACCTTGTCTTTCTACGCTCACAGCTGGTGAAGCGCTGCACGTGGACGGAACGAATCAGTGTCCTTCTGCCTCAGAACAGAGACGACCATCGGACAGCCAGAGAGACGGCTAATGCTGGCCCCATGAACATGCCGACGCATCCCCACTCACTGCAAGGTACAGAAATACTGTGTGAGCCCCTCTCTGCACACACCTGTTCCTGAGCTCACACGCCGCTGTGTGCAGTCACCAACACTATACCTCGGCTTTACGCTCATGCACATGTGGGAACCGACCCAGAGCAGCGGTAACGGCATCTTTCCCTGACTTGAGGGGCACGTAACAGCCGGTCCCTCTGGAAGAGGGTGTTTGCTCGAACTGACCCTGAAGTCACTTACCGGCCATGCTCTCCTGCTGTGAGCTGCTACAGTCCCCAGGCGTGCAGCTAATCAACTTGAGACCTTTGGCAGTCTTTGATTGTTTAATTATTTTAAACACTACTCTCTGAAACATTTTCCCTTAATTAGTTATGCCTTTCTCCTCCATTACGTCCCCTAACAGGGCACCAGTCATCTGATAAAAGCCCATATTCAGTTCAGTTCAATTTAAAAATGTTTTTACAGACTGTGCACTGTGCACCATGTATGAGGGGGTCACCGGCATCGGGCAGGTGCCGTCCTGACCCAGGGGTACCCTACCGGAGATCAGTGGTCCCCCCAGTAGACCTCACAAAGCCACCACAGGCCTCCTCCAACAGAGGCTCTGCACGTCCCTCCAGCAAGAATAAAACCCGTGCACCACTCTGATGGGGGGTCCAACTCCTCACTTACAGACCAAGCCATTCTGACAGGTCAAGGACATCTCGGCTCGGTGCAGAGCACGGCACCCCACTCGGTCCCCAGCTCCAGGAGCCAGCCCTGGGCACCACACACGGTCCCCAGCTTTTCTGCAGCACAAGACCCTGGCTTCACTTCCCCAAAGAGGCTCTTTCTTTCTTTCTTCCTTCTTCCTTCTTTTTCTTTCTCCCTCCCTCCTTTCCTTTCTTTCTTTCCTTCCTTCCTTTTTCATTATCTGTGTGTCAGTTCTAATATTCCTGCACATTATCCAGCTCACAGCTGAGAGAATGGCTGCTATAGTGTGTGCAGCATGATTTATGTGCCACCTGAATACCTGTTTAGCAACGAAATTGCACCTGCTAAATAAGCAAGCCCTTGTTGGAAAAATCAATCACTGTCTTTATCTGATGATTTCATTGAACTTTAAAGCAAGGATATTAAAATACATACTCAAACTACTTCTATTATATATGGTTTGCAGTTGCAGATAATAAAAGGTTCTCAGACACAAAACACACCAAAATATCACCCTGAACCTCGTATTTGGGAAGTGCTTAAAACTTTATTTTTAAAACTCTCTAATAAGTTCCATCAAAGATGAATAAATTCACAGTTTTAAAAAAAGCTTTTACCTTTAATGCAGAGTACTTTTACAGTAAATGCCTAGAAGTTGGTACCTCTGAAACCTCTCCCCTCTGGCAATCACCAGTTACAGAATAAAAAAGTCACGGGGTTGAAAAGCACAGCATAGGGACCAAGTCAGTAATGACGTGGTCATATCGTAAGCGACAGATCGTGACGACATTTACTGTGGTGAGTGCGTCGTAATGCACAGAACTGTCAAATCTCATGTTATATACCTGAAACTGATGATACTGTGTGTCAACGATACTTCAATAAAAACTAATAAAATGAAATCTAATGTTTTCAAGGCTAATATTAAAACTGTCTTCAATCTCAGAACCAGAAATCCAGCAGGACTCGAGGAGCCTCCAGCATCCACTCCCACCAGCGGCTCAGGAACTGCCTGTCTTTACTGGAAGCCTCTCTGAGGACAGGGCAGGTGCCTCGAGCAGGTTGAGGGCAGAGTCGGCTTCTGGTTTAAAGTGGCATCTGGCAAGCTGCTCGCATATAGCCTCTCCCACGTCCGCCAACACACATACAGTAACACTGAAACCGGGCCATGCGCCGACAATCAGCAATCACCTGCCTGAAGCATCCAGCCACAAGGTGCACAAACCCTGGGGCCCACGGCAGATCCGGGATTGAAAGGGCAGCCCCGACCCAGGGGTGCCCGACGGGAACCAAGGAAAGGCCCATGTCCCTCTGGCCAGTCGTGCCACATAGAGCTCACTGCCCGCTTGAGCTGGCGGGGCCATGCGGGGGAGAAGAGCTGATGGCAGGGGCGAGGAGGCACTCACTTTGGGGTCGTAGCCTCCACAGCATGGCTCCCTCTGGACGGGCTGGGGGCAGCCTGGTGGCAACTGCATGGGCTCAGAGTCAGCTAACTGGACAAGGCCGGAGGAGACCTGCCCGAGGCCATTCCCAGACTGATGAGTGGGCTCTTTATGCCTAAACTGTTAGTCCAAATGATACCATCCGTGCCAAGCACGTGCTCTCCTCTGGGGAGTCTGCATGTCTGGATAAGCCAGGCAGAGGATATGTATGTATGTGTGTGTGTGTGTGTGTGTGTGTGTGTGTGTGTGTGTGTGTGTGGCCAGCTCCCCATAAAACCCCAGGTGCTGGTCCCTACAGCCTCCTGGGGACGATGCTCTGCAGGTGTCCTATAATCGCTTGTGGGGCACATAGCGTGTCCTGCAGGACCAGGCGGGATGGGCCCAGAAGTTGGCCTGGTCCCCTGTGCACACCCTCTGTCCTCTCCCTTTGCCTGCTTTCCCATCAGCACAACTACACGCTGGGTCCTGGGAGTCCTCCCGAGAATCACTGAGCTGGGGTGGGCTCGGGCCCCCCACCCCAGGCTAGCTACAGACGCGGGACGGAGGAGGTACTGAAACGGCTCCCCAAGCTCAAAGACATTTTGAGTGTAAGACACCTCTTAGCAAAGGGAAGGAAGAGTTCTGGATAAAGCCCAGGCCGGGGCAGGAGACCGTGGGCAGATGCTGGGAGGGGCGACGCTCACGCGCCCTCATCCCACGTGGAACTGCTCCACACCAGCCCCTGTCCAGGCCCCACATTCCCCACGGTCACACTGCCTCCCTCCTTGGGGAGCCCAGGGCCACGTCAGAGCAGGGGACCTGCGTTTCCCCGGCTGCTCATGGGCAGGGTGGACTCATGGGCTCCCCTCTCTGCCCTGCCCCACCCCGGCCGGCCCCCCATTCTTCACGGAAGGCAGAAGACTGTGAAATACATTCAGGCCTCCTCCTGGGACATGTCGCAGGCCGCATCCAACAACCCCCGCATTCCGCCACCTCAGGCAGGATCCTTGGACAACCTCCCGCTAATACAGCAAGACAACTTTAATTACAGTATCAAATCATTATCAATTTTGTATTAATAGTGTGTTTTTACATGTGAAGATTTTTTACTCCCAAAATATGGCTTCTAAAGTGCTGTCTATAGATAGGATTTGAGGATATTTTATAAAATAATATGCTTTGATATTTTTAATTAGCTCACAAAATATACCATATCATTGTATCTTCAATTCAAGCTGCTCTGTGATAACCCAAATACCTGTATATCTAAAATCCTATGAACGAAGAGGATGGAGTAATACATCTTTAGTTGAGAACTTAAGCCAAACAACCATGTGGGTCAACATAATTGTCTTCCTGAAAACTAATCTATAGGAACTGCCAGGTTATCTGCAAAGGTATTAGTGTAGTTCTTTGTTCAGAGAACAGACTGCTGTGAACTCCTGTTCAAGACCCCCGCACCCCTGGGCAGAAGTGGACATGACACACCATGAAGCCTAATGCACCATCCTTCCCAAGGAACCACATCCGCACACTCTGCCCAATGAGACAGGCAAAAGCTGACTCGGGCTGTCGAGCCACACAGGACGACCAACTGGTAAACCCTACTTCCCACTAGAGCTTGACAGAAAAGCACCAGCCTCTAAATTTTAAGAAACCTGAACTAACTACACCTAAATGGCAGAGCAACATTTTAAAACATTTGGCTCTGGTCATGATCTCAGGGTCGTGAGACTGAGCCCCGTGTCGGCCTCCACGCTCGGCCCGGAGTCTGCTTCTCCCTCTGCCCCCTCACTCTTTCTCTCTCTCTCAAATACATAAATAAAATCTCTAAAATAAAAGAGGAACCTTAATCAAAATTTATGAACTTGTACAGACACACACAATAGCTGCACAATTCAGAGACTGAGATTTAAAATCTGGGGAGACCCGGACACTTGAGAAAATTCATTTGGATTTCAAGTCCACAACTCCCAAGGGGCAGCATCAAATACCTCTGTTAACTCCACTCATCACGCACAGCTTCAGAGAAAAAACCAACCCAAGGACTGGTCTCTGCACAGAACGTATCCACAGTGAGAGGTCTCTGAGTTGGGACAATCACACAGTCGTTCAATCTGGATTTACCCATTTCTGATCAATGTTACTTCACAGGAGAACAGATGGACTTGTAGACATTGTCCCAGGACAGTGATAAAGACAAAGAATTGGGGTAAAGAATAAGGTTTCCTGGGGAAACACACTTTCCTAACACGGGAACTGGCTCAGAAGTTCAGGTCCTCGGGGCACCAGAGTGGCTCCGTCAGTGAAGGGTCCTGGGATCGAGTCCCACATCAGGCTCCCTGCTCGCTGGGAAGCCTGCTTCTCCCTCTCCCTCTGCCCCTCCCCCTGCTTGTGCTCCCTCTCTCTCTCTCCCTGACAAAACCATTGGCGTACCATCTGGCACACAGGAGAAACTCAGTGAACAGCAATCTTCCCTTCTCAGCAGTGGCCACTACGAGTGCCCCCCATCAACCAATGCCCCACACACCAGCCCAGACACGAGGCTCAGAACCACCGCCACCCATCGGCTTGTCCCTCTGCGGGCAGCGGTCTGGCTGGTCCTGCCTGGGCCCCGCATAGCAGCCAGTGAGAGGCACTGGAAGATCCCAGGTGCCTTCACACACACACACGCTCAGCGGGGATGGCCTCTCTCCCTGTGATCGGTCATCCCCCAGGAGCCCCTCCCCCCAAGGCTCCTGTAAATGGCCACGTTGGGAGGCCTTGCTAAGAACTAGGGCAGTATCATTTCCACCTTGTTCTACAGGTTAAAGCACGTCCCAGAGCCACAGCTGGCCCAGATTCAAGGGGTCGGGAAACAGATCCCCCTCATCACGGGGAGGGGCAGAGAATTCTGCACACAGTCAGCCCCTCTCACCCCCAAGAAAGCTTCTCTCACCTGGAACTGAGCTTCTCCCCATTGGAAAGACGTCTGCAACCAATGACCCACCCAACCGTCCGGTGCTGTAGATATTAGAATTAACATCTTCCAGGGAGAAGAGCATACCTGGGTAAGTGTGCGTAGCTCAGAGCAGGGCGGCTACACACTCGTCATCTGTGTCCTCCAAAAAGCTCCCTTGTTGAAGCCCACCCCTCAAAGCAGCAGTATCAGGACGGGGGCCTTCGGGAGGTGACTCGGTCATGAGGGAGGGGCCCTCAGGAAAGAAGCATGAGAGAGATCACCTCCTTGCTCTCTGCAGGTGAGAAGGGTCCTCTGCAAGGCCTCCCCAAGCCTCGAATCCTCCGGGACCCTGACTGTGGACTTCCAGCCTCTGGAAATGTGAGAACCCCCGGGGAAGCCGAAAACAACCAAGGCAAGGGCCGCTGAAGCTACCAAGGAAAAGCAGTGCCATGAGCACATCAGGCCTCGGGGGCGTCTGCACTGGCCCGCTCCCTCTCCTGCTCCCTGCTAGGGGCTGCGTGTCTGCAGCCGTGTCCAGGAAAGAACACGCATGTCCAAACCCGAGTCTTCCATGGAGAAACCGACAAGACTTGCAGCCATTCCCTCATGCACGTGCGGCTCAGGACAGTTTACTCAGAAGGAAACAATGGCAGCTCCACAAGCTTTGGGCATCTGACACCCTCCTGTGCCCAACGAGACAGACCTGGAGGGACGGGCTCCTTCCCAGCCAGTGGAAGTCGAGGGCACTGCCCTGTTCTCCAGGAGATGTGAGCCCAGAGGAGGGTGCTGATCCTCGCATCACCCAGGTTAACCCCAATCACGATGCAGCCCTTCAGGAGCTCAGGCCCCGGCTCCCGGAACCAAATCCCCATATGCCATCTCCACCACCACCGTGCCAACAATCTGCACTCGGCTCGGGAACAATAACACGAGGTTCACTTAAGACCTTTCCTTCTTCAGTTCTGGCTGCTAACGAGGTTTAGGTTGGATTTAATGATCAACCCTAGGTTGATAACAGCCCATCAATTTTATACAGATGCAGGTGTATCTTGTCTCACACTGGAAAGAATTTAAGGTCGCTTACAAATTACAGGCCCTACAATCATTTGTTGTTGCACGATAGCAACACAAACTAATGAGTGAGACACTGAGGCAGAGGACGAAGAGGGCAGGGAACACATGGACAGAGCTGCAGAGAGGTGGACAGGCGGCAGACAGATGACAGACAGACGGTAGATGGATATGGAAATTCACCCTCAGTCACAAGATCACGCCAGAATCCCCGCAACGTCAGCGCTCCAGGAATGAGCTTCCTCAGAGGTGGACGACACCGCCAGGGCCCTGCTCCATGAACACAGGGGACGTGCGCCCGGGATGCATGCAAGGACACACCCTGGAGCCATGGCTCTGAGACATAGGGGCAGACTTCCCCTAACTTCAGGCAACACTCCTCCACAGACCCTGTGTATCTCTACGGGGCTCTTGAAACACGCCGAGCACCATGAACATGGCGGCCTCACTTGGCACCTGGCGTCCCTTCTGCTCCCGTGGAATGCAGTCCTGGGATCAGCGCCCAGCCACACCCGGCACCTCGCGGACGAGGAGGTGGACAGAAATCCACGCTTCCGACCTCCCCAGAGCAAGAACCTGCACACAAAGCTGAGCATTCCCAAGCGAGGAGTCAATTCGGGTCCCCCTGGCATTCAGGGAGCGAAGACCTCACAGCCCCCCAGGTCGGCCCCACAGACGGCAGCCCCAGGGATTTTTCAGGGGGATCATGAAAACAGGTGGGCTCAGATGCCAGGTTTGGTCATGAAACAGCTGATGGAGATGAATCCAAACCACATCTAGCCTCGAGCCACAGAACTGTATGTCTCCTCATGAAACTGCCACCAAACCACAAACCTCAGTCAGTAAATATATCCACTTGCTCTGCACAGAAACGCCAGCTCCCGGGATGAGGGTGTCTAGAACTCCGCTTCATCACACCTTCCCAAAGGGGTGACATTTTTCTACTTAGCACAGAGATGCCAGTTAGGCAAGAAGTAGGCCCTCAGGTTAGGAATAAGCCACGTGGGAAAAAAAAAACCCGTTTTGGCATTAAAACTATTGATCCATAACTTTCATTCTGGCAGTGATTAAATAGCAGGACTTGGTTTCTACTGAAGTCATAAAGTCAGTTTATGAAATAAAGTCCTTTCCAGCAGATGAGGATTTGTTTCTGTCCACAGCTGGTGGACACGCGGCCATGGAGACACGAGCTGAGCACGGCGGGCGTCTTCCTGGCTTCTCCTCTGCCCCCCTCACCTTCTCGCGGCCGCCCCTGCCATCCCCACTCCAAGCCACAGCCCAAGTCATCCCACCTGCACACCTCAGAAGCTTTTATAAATAATTTCAGTATCTGGGTAAAGGAAGCTTACCAGAAATATTGGTCTTTGACTGAGATGACATTTCACCCTTAACCAAGTCTGCTCAAATGTCAATCACCTGACATGTTGAGAACCATTCAGCATGCCATGGGGGTAAATGTCCCACTTAACTGGACATCTTTCTGGCACCAAAGCCTTCTAGAGTGCTTGCCCAGCTGGTCCTGAGGCTCCAGAGGCCGAGCTGGTGGCCCTTCACCGGCACCCCTGGCCCGAACCGCCTGTCTGGCACCATATTTGGTAGGGAAGTCACACCTGGGTAAGGACTCATTAAGGGTCACTGTGGTGTCATGTACTGACGTAAAGTGAACACACATATTTGCGTCCCAGCAAAGTACTGAGAAGCCGTGCAACAACATGGAAAAGTCACTCGTACCTTTGGATCTCCTCACTCATCTGCAAAATGGGGCGACGTTCCCTATCACACAAGGAAGTTGAAGGACTCGCCACAATTGACACGAAAGAGCCTTTAAACCAGAGACACAGTAGAAATACAAGGTGTGACGTCCACTGTCCCTGCAGAGCTCAAGTTCAACACTGGGTGACATGGCTGTGTGCAGAGCTCGGGAATCACACGCCCGCTGGGTGTGAAACTGCGCCCACCCACACACCAGCCTCCCCCGCCCCCAGGGATTGGGAACTAGGTCCTCTTGAGACAGGGCTGAGGCAAAGAGCGCAAACTCATTCACTGACTTTCCCGGATGTGCCCATCATGAAATTAAAAGCTTTTTAAAATCTCAGCTCTGAAGAAACAGGGATTTGGACTGACCAAACACCGTCACCCCTGCTATTTCAACAAGTCTGCTCTCTCTGCCATTTTGAACTCTGTCTGCAAATGGCCCCAGTGGGCATCCATATTTCAATAGCCATGCTCACCGAGGGGTTCAGTAATGTGTAATTAAGCTTCCAAAACCTTATGTAATAGTGCATTTAAACCCTACCTCCAAATAGAAATTATAAAAAATATTTCCTCAACCTGTATAGATTTTTTCAACTAAATACCCTGTAACATTCAACTGCAAGTCGAGATTTTACTCAGCTGATACACAACTGAAGAGTGTGGTCCCACAGGGAGAGCGCACGTACCCCCCAGACCAACACCCCGGGCCGGACAACGTGGAAACAAAGACAGGAGCCAGGGGTGCGGGTGAGCCAGTTCTTCCCAGACACTGAGGGTAGGGGACCAAGAACACCTCCTGGACCCACGTTCAGCAATGAGTGGTGGGAGCACATAGCACAGAAACCGGGGCTTCCTGCCCCCACTCTCGCCGCTGAACACTGACCGGCCTCTCACGGGCAGGGACCCGGCAATAACCACTCAGTACACTGATGCCCTCCGTGAATACCACGAACACACGGAAGTCAGCTCCACAGAATGTGTGGGAAATACTTCACATCTTTCCACCCCAATTTTTATGTACAAATTATTTCACATTTTTCATTCTGTCAAGTAGGGGTACAGCATCTCTCAAAAATCAAAGGCCACCACCTACTTCACCTGCTTGAGGTTTCCTGGCTCAGTAGCTAATGTCAAACTCTGCACAGGTAGTACCACAGCTTGACGGCAAATCAATTCATTCCTGAAACTTCTCATTATTCTTCACAGTCGAATAGGCTGTCTCCCGACGGACACGGGATAAATGCCATGTGACAGTGGAGCTCAGGGTCAGAACCCCCTGAATACAGGAGTATCTGCGAAGCTCACGACTTTCCCAAATGGCATGGCGATAAAGCACTGCAGTGATGATCAAGACAAGGGAGCCCGACCAGCCAAGCACGAAGTACCTCCCAACCCCCTCACTGCTCAAATCCTCACCACTCGGGAAACATACCCATAGTCTAGGTCTGTTTCATGGAAGGCTGCCTCCATGTGTTACCTACTCTTGGTTATGAACCGTACACTAATGTCATGAGACACGGGCCAACCGCTTACACTGTGAGTCACGGGCAGCAAGGAACCAATGTTCTCGGATTTCCACCACCTTCACAGTACAAACTGCCTATAAAAGCTCACAGACAGGCTAATTCAAGTGTGGAAAATAGCCGATCATAATTAAATGATGTTTGTGAAGAAGTCACTGCTCAAAAAAGGTTCTAAACCACACAAGAACGAGCACCATTTGGGACTACTGTAACTGCATGATGTCCTGGGGTCCCACCAAAGACCAGCCAGCTGGAGCTCAGACGCAGGGAGCCGGTTTCCGCACAGGGACACAAACCATGGAAAAACCAGCCCTCACTCCGCATGCCGGTCAGAGGCCGCTCCCCCAAGATGCCCACAGACGCCTCAGCAGCCATTGTGATAAAGGCTGGTATGGCATTTGCCAACCATCCACCTGTGCGGTCCGTCACGCATCAGCCATCCTTCCCCGAGAGCATCCCCGCAGAAGGGGCTTGTCCCGTGCACATGTTCAACACCGGGGCTCTCCAGAGAGAGGGCAAACTGAAGGCAGATGAAGGGTCAAACGGTCCCCGAAACAAGAAAAGGGAACAGTGGCTGGAAGCAGAGCCTGACGTAAATGACTTTAAAGTGCAGAAGAGCCTCCATGTGCATTTGTGGTCATGCAAGTGTTTCTCCTTCACGACATAAACACGTGCTGCCTCCCCAACTCTCTCTGTCCCTGAGAAGAACATGAAAAATTAGGCAGTTTGCAGAGCTGGTCACGAGAAATCACTCCAGCTCTGCTTATCATCAACCAGAATGATCATGAGTAATCAAAATACCAAGAGAAAATGATGTTTGTCATGTCTAAGCCAGAGAAGGACCACTTCCATGCACTGTCTGATGTCACTCATCATAGTTCAACACCAGTTCTGCAGAGTATGTTAGCTCCATAACAGCAAAATCACCTGAAAGTACGTGTATCTTCTCCCAGGTCCTCTGCTATGGCAAATATAAGTTAAGGGAGTATATACAGTGTTTCAAAAATAACTAAAGATCAAAAAGCAAACAATATGATAGCCACGGCTCATCCCAAAGTTGTCCTACTTGTGAACTGTGGAAAAACATACATCATGTAAAATTTACCATCTTAACCATTTTTCAGGGTACAGGGTACAGTTCAGTGACACCACACTCAGGTCGTACAACCATCTCCACCGTCCATCTCCAAAACCCGTTTCATCTTCCCAAACTAAAACTCTTGACCCACTCCAACATCGACCATCACCAAAAATGTGAAAATGCTTCTATATAACCACTAAAGTAAAAAAACGTTCATTCAAGTTCATAAGGAACCTTTATGTCATTAAAATGCAAAAGCAATAACCGTTACATCTGAGTCTGAAGAAATTTCCAAACATTTCCTAAGTAATTAAGCAGCTTCAGACATACTGGGTCACATTACATGGTAAAAACAAGAATTCATACATCATTCAATTCTGAATGAACTGACACTTTGAAAGAGTTATTTCAGCCGACTCTTCTTTCCTCTCATTTGGTATGATTCCTTTCCCAATCCATGCCTAATGTCATAGCCTTGGGTCTTCTACAATTACTTCTATAATAAAAAAAATCTTCTAAAGAAAATTGCCTAGCAAATGTCCTCGATATTCCAGTCTTACTGGGGGGGATGCTTTCTTGGCTCTAAAGGTTGATTACTTGGGATTCCTACAGAAAGCAAATAAAACATCTCAATTTGGCAGGATTTCACATATTAACTTGAAACTTCTTATATAACAGAGTGGCTAAAAATACAGAAAGCTCATTTCAACATTTAAAATCCAGTTAGATTCCCAGAGAATGGTATTTAACTTTTTAATTTTGTCATTAATTCTGATGCTTCTCAGAATCAGAAACTTGCCTGAAAGACATAAACTAATCATTCCTTCTGTTGTAATCACTATTGTTGATGGACACAGTTTACAAAAATCTTTGTTTCTTCGTATGTGACCTGTTCATACATTTTTGTTACTAAGCAAGACTTCCAGAAGAATATAGAAAGAGGCTCAAAAAATACCCAACCATGTTCTCAATAAACTTCCCTGTAAGTAAGCGTGCTCAAAGTCACAGCCAATGTACATTTGAACGGGTGATAACAGGGGCCACTCTATGGACTATTTTTGATGAAACAATAGGGTTGGTGATATAATCTGTCCACGATCATAAGTAAAAAAAATAAATATCCTATTTTCCCAAAATACTTGGTGTTTTACATTGGAATACATAATATAAAACAATAACTTACTGACCACTTAAGAATTAGATTTCAGTAACCATACTAGCTAGTTAATATGCTGTTTATATTAAAAGCAGAGTAAATCCCAACACGTTAAACTCTTCTGACTCTCACAGTCCATTATGGTTCATTTTATTAAAGCTGGAAAACATAAGGAAATGTCAGCACAGCTCTGTTTCATACCCAACACAAGTATCCCGGGATGCAGACAGACATATCTGATAGGACACAGCTGATCCCAGGAAGGAGTAATTCTCAGAACTAGCCCTTGGCAGAAAACACAGAGCATTCCATATCTTTTCCCCAGGGCCTGCTATTTCTTTGATGAAAATGCCCTAAATCAGAAACCCCACAGTGGAGAGTAACTAAGATGAAGGCCCATAGGACAACAAGCTCCATGTGATCTTCATGTTTGTTTGTTTCTGAACTTTAACACAACAAAGTTCCAAAGCTTTCTTTTCAGGATTCACTCCCACCCCCATCATGCTTCCTTAAAAGTAATGCAAACCTCCAGCCACCTACATCTGTGAGAAGTCACATGACATATAATCTCCCACTGCGAGACACCCATCCTTCTGTGTTTTCACCCTGGCTGCAGGCAAAGCCTTGACTGCAAACAGACGGCCAACACAGTCCATGCTAGCCAACAACGATGTTCTTCCTCAATGAGTAAGCACAGTCTACAAAATCAACAACTTTGAAACTCATATATTCAACTTCAAAAGACAACCAGTTTCTCTTAAAACTCTAAGACAACTATCACCTAAATCTATTTACTCTGTCAAATAAAAACAGATCTTTGAGCTCGGGTTATATCTCACCACAAAACTGAACAATCCAGTTCTTTGCTTGTTTTGGTCAATATACAATCTTGCACTAAAACAGCAGTGAAGAAAACAAGATACCTAAATTATGCAATAATATTTCTCAAATTTTCCACTGACATAAAACCTATCCTCTCAAACCAGAAGAATAAAATATATTTACCTGTATTCCTGTCTGGTAAGATACAGCAATGCTTCTGCAAAATGCCAGGCAAAACCTGTTTCAAAACAAAAATAAAACACATTTGGTTATTGTTCAGGTAGCGAAAGGTGTCTCATTAACTGCAGCAAGTGTTGTCCTAATAAGGTCGTTCAGTGTTGCACAGAGTCCTCATGCCCAGAACGATCTAACAAATTAAACAATACAGAAAAATTTTGATGACATACATTTTTCATCAGAAAGGTTAATAAGGCAGGTGTGCTCATTGTAAATGCTGTTCCAGAATGGTAATGCAGATCTATTTAATATATGCCCCTAATGGGTCCTGGGAGTATCCTGAAAGCTGCACTCAAGGGACTCCTACAATAAGGCAAATGGGCCCACCAATTTTTGTGATGGTTTTTAAAATATTAGATGCAATTAGAGCCTGAAAGTGGAGGGCCACTGGGGCGGTGTATTGGGCCTGCCTTTTAGAACCTAAGCAGAGATGCTTTCATCCAAGATGAGTCACAAAGAGGAATGGGGAAGAAAAGTCTGTATTTACAGTCACAGTTTGGTAGTAAATGATGAAGGAAATATCTTTGATAAGTAAAGGGAAGGTGAAAATAAGGAAATGGCTTTCCCCAGAAAATTCAGCACTGTAAGCACAGACTGAAGGCATCTGCAATGAAGAGATCTCTGTGGGGATTTATGATGATGCATTCTAAACTCAATCAGAGTAAAAGCTGAACTTCTGTCCTGAATTCTCCACCGAGGCAGCTGCAACCATTTCTCCAAAACTCCCAGCCTGGAAACAGGCATTACTTATCCTGGAGCAAGGACGTGGGGGAGGAGAGGGGTGCACAGGAGCCCCAAGCCCAGGGCCTGCCCTCCACCACCTTCAGTCCAGCCACCTACACAGCCACTTCGGACAGGTGGGACCTGTCGTCACGAAGCCTCCCTCTGTGACCCTCCTCCATGCCCTGGCTGTCCCTCCACACCGGGGAAAGAATAATAATTCTCACCAAGTATCATCAATTGCAGACAAGACAGTATTACCAACTTTCCACTCTAAAAGACAGAGTGGAATCTAAACCAATCTAAGAGACAGAAAATAAAGCAATAATCAAATAAGAACCCAGTAAATACAGAATGTGGAATTAAAAGTTCAAAATGGCGTCTCCCACTCCTGTGAAGCTGACTGTTTAGCTGGGATGCAGAAGAGCAGGTGTGGGACAGTCAGGGATCAATGACACACCAAACCACCCAGCACAAGGTCAGTGTCAACGCCTAACTCTGCTTCCCGCACCAGGTGTCGATTCTTCATCAGCCGGGTCTGAAACTGGCATCGCTCTGGCACTGTTCTCTCCCTCAACGGCCCCTCACCTTCCAGGTCAGATAAGGAAAACGTACACACGGATACACACGTGCACACATGTACACGCACACACCCTGCGCTCCCTGCGAATCTTCATTCCTTCTCATTCCATGGCCAATACACTTGTTCATGGACTTTTCCAGCAATTTCCAAAAAGCCTTACAGGTTAATAGCAGGCCTAAGAAATAGTCTCCCTCAAAAAAAGGAATGGTCCTATACGTGACACACTGCGTCCTGCGTGGTCTGCGTGGAGGATGCGAGCGTGAGTCTCCCCAGTGAAGTTCGACCAGGTGCTGCAGGTGCACAGCCCCCGTGCTCCCAGCACCCGTGAGCCCCCAGACGCACAAGCTGGCTGGTCCGCTGCAAAGCCCCTGACAGGTGTCTCAACCCGCAGTCTCCTCCCCAGTGGCATAATCAAGCATGCTGCTTCTGATTAATTTTTCTAAGGAACCACTAGCGACTGTTAAAGCAGAGAAATGTTCACAATGGAGGTGCAGGTGCATCCCTAGCGTGCATCTTAGCTCCAAACTATGCAGCTGGTTCCGTTCCACAAGTGCCCCTTCCAGAAGCAGAAACGGAGTCTGGATCCATCAGACACTGCACGATCCGACCACCACCTTGGTGCTGGTGGTGTTTTCATCCAGACAAGCTGAACTCAAGGTGACACGATGAGGGCCCCGCAAAAGGTCAGGGCACGGGAACCGGAGGGGCGCGTGAGGAGAGGCCAGGTGCCGTGTTGACACTGCGGGGAGGAAGGGAAGGGAGGCAGGCGTGGAGCTTGGCCCTACACAGCACTGGCACTGTCTTCCCCAGCTAACCCCTGTCAGATGTGGCAGCTCTAGACTGAACCCTGTCTGGTCCGGGAGTCCAGGCGGTGCACAGAACTACTGGGGGGGACCCGAGTGGTAACGTGGCGTTCCTCTCAGATTCGGTGATTTGCACCTGGGGCAGGGGCACCCGCTCTGCCGGCGCCTTCCGCAGAACTAGGAAACCCTCCCCCAAGGCCCGGACGTGCTATGGCAATCGCACCCCACTAGAGCGGAGGAGGCCCTTCCGGGGGTGTCTGTGTCACGTGGCCAAGCTGTGTCAGGGAAGAAAGAGCTTGAGAGCCACAGATTTAGGCAAACACACACATCAGCTTATGTGACAAGTGATTCTTCACCCTCAACGGCCCTGTGTGCCCACCCTGTGATCCCTCCACTCCAGCCCCACATTCTCCCTCTCCCACCCAGACGCTGCACCGCCCGCCACCAACCACCATGTCCACTTGCTCAGTACAAGGTCCCACCAAGGCAGCCCTCCTGCCCACAGCCGCCACGGTCTCTGCGAGCAAGGCGCGTAGCTCTTCTGGGACCTCAAGCAGGAGAATATAAGGACCCAGAGAAATCACAAGCAGTCATGGTAGAACTCACCTGTGACTTTCCTGAGGGCAATTTGTGTTCAAAAATGGCAGCCATACCTAATCTTGACAGGCTCCTCCCAGCTGCTGCCATGGGTAAGACACCGGCGCTCGATCTTAGGAAAGGGCTGTGTGCCCGCCTCTGCCTCCCGCAGCTTGGGCTGAGGGGCCGGAATGTGGGGCTCACACATGCATCCATTCCTCTCTGAAGGGGCCCTTCCACTCAACAGTTACTCCTAAAGCTCAATGCCGCCAACCTGCCTGTTCTAGGACAGCATGCAACTGCTGAGAGTAAGTGGGGGGCATCGTGCTGGGCACTCCACAGGCAGCTGGGGTCAAAGAGAATACATCCAACCAACACCCAGAGTCTTCCGTGAGCACCAGCCTAAGTAACCGTGAGCATGACACCAACACCACATGCTTTAGAGAAGCACGGCTGCTCATTACATCCTCCGTCTCCTGTGTCCAGGGTCTTCCAGCTGACAATCTATTCCTAAAACATCATTTTCAAGGTTTCACTCCACCCCATATCCTCAGCCTTCTCTGGTGGTGCCACGCTGAGCAGGGTTGTACTGTATCTGATGCGTCAAGAGTGCTGGAGCGAAGCCTGTACATCCAACACTGCACTCCTGGTCCCAAGGGCTCAGTAAGTATCAATCAGTGATGTCAATCAAAATTTGAATTCTAGTGGCCAGGTGCACTGTCCACACTTGAAGCGCTTGCGTGACTGTGACCACCATATTGGATAGCGCAGACATCACACATTGACACCATTTTTCAGATGAAGGAAACAAGGTCTGAAGGGGATATCCTGTGTCAAGTATACTCAAATTTAAAAATAATTTTTTTAAGTGTTACTGTATTGTCCTCACGCCTCCTCAGTTTCTCTGGGCAGATGACCCTCTGTTCCTGTGTGGTCATTCTGCCTGGTGTCATGAGAAGCCGGACGTGGACTCAGCATGCCACATTTGCCTGGAGGTCCTCACAGCCTTACTTCCTGTGGCTCATATAACAAGTTAATGTTGTGCCCTTTACATCTCAGGAAAATACCATGCAATGCAATGTGCTGCACAGGCGTGCAAGTCTGAGACAGATGCAATCTGTGGCGTGGTGAGAGCACGGATTTACACGGAGTTACTCAAGTAACTTCCTGGATAATCTAACTCTTAGCAAAGAGCTGCAGGTTTGTTCCCACAAGAAGCTGTGTCCCGTGGCTCTCATGAAATGAGACAGACAGCCCTCCCGTTTAACGGGGCCAGGACTGAGGATTTCCCCATGTCTGACAGGCTGCTCCCCGCTGCGCTCTCCCGCAAGGTCTGAGAGGCAGTTAGGAGATGATGCACCTGCTGCAGGGCGCAGAGCCACACAAAGGCTGGGCCTGGAGCTCCCGCTGGCTGGCCCCCAGCCTGGCAGCCGCCCGGGGTCCCACACACCGCTCATGTGCTCAGCTGCATGCAGGGTGAGGATTGCAGTGTAGCCAGCTCTGAAAAGTTGGTGTCTGTGGGGGCCCCTGTAGCACCTGGCCTGGGAGGCGAGCACTGGACACACACCGTGCCTGTCAACTGCAGTTCACATGAAATCAGGTCCAGGGCGGCCGTGAGGATGACGTTCCCACCCATGGAAGAGGCTGGGTCACACACTCACGGTGCAGGCTGTTGTTACACACAATCCTCCACGAACACACAAGCACAGGATCTGTGACACAGCACAGGGACCCCAGAGCCCCAGACTCCAGCGTCAGGACTGTGCTCGGGGGCAAGCCACGCACCCCTCAGCGTCCTTGTCTGACGTTGATGACACAGGGGGCCAAGGAGGCTTTCTGCATCACAGACCAGCCGACCAGAATCTTCTCACTCAGCAAAGGGGGACACACTCTGCATCAGCACCACACAGGGAGATGTAAAACACAGAGTGCCCGGACAGCCGGCCGGTCGCTGGTCAAGCAGCTCTAGAGCCCCGAGGACATGCAGCACCCGCGGCTGATAGTCCCGTGCTGAGCACCTAGAATGTGCCAAGGGTAGATCTCCCGTTAAGGGCTTGTACCACAGCAGAGATGGGACGGGGACACGCCAGGAGGTGCTGGATGCAGTCATGACCTGGACTGTGGGGATGTGCACACATCCAAACCCCTCACACTGTCCACGTTAACTAGTGCAGGTTCTTGTATGTCAATTACACCTCAACAAAGCTGTGGGAAAAGATTTGTGCTCCAAATGTTCAATAAAGTTCTCTTGCGCCTTTAATGACACAGGCACATGGACACATGCAGAATCTACATTTCTACAAGGTTCCTTGGCCAAGAGAAAACATTACTCGGCGAACCACCTGCACACAGGTTATGCCTCAAGTAAACACAGCTCACCCATCCCTTCAACACACACAGCCAACCGCGATTATAGGTCGGCAGAGTGGCTATGGTAGAAACTCACACAACAGAACAGAATGTGTGAGCGCCTGTGAAAAAGACTTCAACCTCCATTTGACAGGTAAGGAGCAGAAAGAGGACTTTCTTAGCAGAGCCAGAAAAGGGGGATCCAACTGTCCCAGACAGAGCTCTCGAAGAGGACTTTCAAGGTTCAGGACTCCAAAGTACGACGTGTGTCCAGGGCCGGCGTGGGGCAGATGTGCACGGGCCCCCTCCCCATACCCAGAGACATGAACCAGAGGGGACCAGAGCACAAGGGGCTGGGGTGAAAACAGGGAAGCTGGTTACAAAGATTACACGCTGAACAGAGCTGCATCCGAGCCCAGCTCCACCTTATCACGGAAGGAGAACAGCCGGGCAGTCACCTGCCCCAGCCTTCACGCTCCCCAAGCAGGAGGCTGGGATAGATTCCTCTGGAAAACAAAACAGGCCAAGAGAACATACCCCCTATTGATGTAGGACTTCCAATTAAAACTGGTTTACCCCGAGATCTCAGTGGAAAATTCCACCAGCCAATAAGCCCCATTTACTCAACAAAAACAAACTCCGCGTAAATGTTTAATGTCTCGTACTAAATGAAGACTCACAGCTGAGGATTATCATACATTTAAAGAGATCCCCCACTCTGAGAGTCACCAACAAAATTAGAGGAAACAGAAACATTACCAGAAACAAGAGAACTTTTTTTTTAAGGTTCTTATTTTTATTTGAGAGAAAGAGAGCACAAGTGTGGGGGTGGGGCAGAGAGGGAGAAGCAGACTCCCTACTGAGCACAGAGCCCGATGCAGGACTCGATCCCAGGACCCTGAGATCATCACCTGAGCCGAAGGCAGACCCTTAATCAACTGAGCCACCCAGGTGACCCCATAAGAGAACACCCGGGTGCCCCCATAACAGAACATTTTAAAAACATCACAGAAAGACAGAGGAGAGATGTTGCCTATGTCCCAAGAAGAGGATGCTATGCTTATGAAAGGGAAATTTATAGAACAAGAAACAGAGCTTTTGGAAATTAAAGGAGAAGGAAAATAAAATTTAAAATAGTTGAAAAATAAATTCAAGGAAGTATCCCAGAAAGTAGAGAAAAAATATATAAAGAGTCAGAAAGAAAAAAAATAAAAGGAGAGCCCAAAGAATTCTGTGGTCATTGTGGGCGGCACACCATGTGGCCAAAAGAGGCCCAGAAGAAGAGAGCCGCGAGACAAGAGGGACACAGGGTCACAGAAACAGACAAGAGCCACACATCTCCATGACACAATTCCAGAACCAGAAGGCCCACTGAGCAGTTGCCACCATCCACACAAGGTGACCAACCTAAGGGGCATCCTCCTGAAAATTCAGAGCAAAAGGAGAGTCCCAGACTCAACCAAAATACTAAATTCTGGAAGTTGGAAAATGCAGGAACAGTGTTTTGGAAATTCTGGGGGAGAAACAGAAGACACCATCCTATCAGCCAAGCAAGACAGAGCATGACCCCACTCCTGGGACAGGAGCTGCTGGGACTCTCCGCTGCCCCAGAAGGACCCGGAGGGCTTCCCGGGGGAGGTGTGGGGGTCCTGATGGGGCACCTGGACATGGGCCCACAGGGAAGGAAAGAGCGTGGAGGGACACATGCTGAACACACAGAAGAGAGATAAAAATGGGATGAAGACAGAATAAACCTACTTATTTTTTTAAGGCAATTAGCAATAAATGAAAGATGTCACCAAATAAAGAGGCATGATCCTACAAACTGAGTGTAATGTGAGTACTGACCACGGATTTACCCAAACATCAGGGTATAAGCCCACAGAGCACGGGAGGGGGGTTGGGGATGGAGGGGCAGTGCCATGCACACCAGCCACAGAGGGGCATGAGGAGGGCGGGCCGAGAGGCCGAGGGTGGGGGTGCACACGTATGATTTAAATGAGATGAGAATTAACCCGCATAAACCAATGTCTGGCCAGTGTGCACGATGATGTTTGTAACTACAAGCAGTTCCAACACGTCCCTAAGGACACTTAAAATGACCAAAACACCTATCCAGAACTGAAGTACTTCTAGACATTTTTACAGCTTTCTCATTACAATTCAGACACATCTGAACTCAGTGTTCTTAAAAAATATTTTTCTTATTTAATTATTGATAGAGCACAAGCAGGGGAGGAGCAGAGCGAGAGGGAGAAGCAGACTCCCCACTGAGCAGGGAGCGGGACCCGGGGCTCAATCCCAGGACGCCGGGATCATGACCTGAGCCGAAGGCAGACGTTCAACCAACAGAGTCACCCAGGCACCCCAAGACCCACCTGAACTCAGTCTTTACCTCGTTGTTCAAAACACGTGTCCAGAAAACCTGGATAAAGGCAAACACTGGGCTGGGAGTGAGAATAAAACATAAGCAAACTCTGGTCCAATCCAGAGTCACTTTCTGATAAATGTTCATAAAGGTCTATAAAATAAGGAGTTAGGTCAAATCCTTTATTCAAGCAACAATAATCAAGATAGTCGGTGTCACCGAAGGCACAGAGGGCAGATCAGGGGGTCAGGATGGACCCCACAGATACAGTCAACTCATCTCTGGCCAAGGGGCTGCAGCAGCACAGTGGGGCCAAGACGGGGGTCTTCCAGCAACAGTGCGGGAGCAACTGACGCCCACACAGAAAACACTGAATCTTGATACACAACTTACACCCTCACAAAAAATAACTCTAAAGAGATCACAGATGAAATGTGCAAGGCAACATTCTAGATCCCCTAGCAGATAACAGGGAAGAAAACCCTAGATGCCCTTTGTCACGGAGATGACCTTTTAGGCACAACACCAAAGGCTCTGCAATGGAAGAAAGAAGTTGGTAAGTGCACTTCATGAAAATTAAAAACTTCTGCTGTGTGAGACACATGCTCGAGAGAAGACGACAACCACACACCAGGAGGAAATATGTGCAAAAGATACATCTCATAAAGGACTACTATCCAAAATATGCAAAGAACTCTTAAAACCCAACAAGAAAACACACAAGTCAATCAAAAGATGGGCCAAAGACCCTGACAGACATCTCACCAAACATCTCACCAAAGAAGTTACACAAAAGCTGAAATGAGACACCCCCACGCACCTATGGGAATGGCCACCATCCAGAGTGCTGATCATGCCAAGTGCTGGAGAGGACGTGGCACCCCGGGGACTCCCACTCACTGCTTGCAGGAGGCAGAATGGTAAAGCCACTGCAGGAGATGATTTGTTTCCTACAAAATTCACCACACCCTTCATGTACAATTCAGAAATCTTGTTCTTTGCTATTTCCCAAAGCAGTTGAAACCTGTCCACATAAAACCTGCATGTGGATGTTTACAGCAGGTTTATCATATCTGCCAAAACCTGGAAGCAAGCAAGATGCCCTACAGCAGGAAAATGGATAAAATTGTCCATCCAGACAATACAATATTATTCAACACAAAAAGAAATGAGCTATCCAACCATGAGGACATGGAGGAACCTTCAATGTGCATCACCCAGTGGAAGAAGCCAGTCTGAAGGCTACTTGCTCTGTGATTCCACCTCTGACCTTCTGGAAAAGGCAAAACTATGGACACAGTAAAGAGGTGAGTGGCTGCCAGGGGATGAGGATGCAGAGGGGGGTTGGGGACGGAGAGGGAGGGTGGCGGATGGAGAGGGGGGTTGGGGACGGAGAGGGAGGGGGAGCAGGCGGAGCACGGAGGGTTCAGGGCGGTGAGACCACTCTGGGGGACCCTGTCAGGGTGGGGACGTGTCATCACACATTTGTGCAAACCACAGAGCGTGCACCACCAACAGTGACGCTGCTGTAGACTGTGGACTCTGGGGGGTGACAACTGCCCATGCAGGTTCATCAGCAGTGCCAACCGCACCAACCAGAGGGGATGCTGGTAGTGGAGGGAGAGAAGGTGGGGGGAACAGAGATCATTTGCCCCCAGAGATCTGTGCCTTCTGCTCAATTTGCTATAAACTTGAAACTGCTCTGTTAAAAACAATTATCTAAAAAAGGCTTTTCCTTCATGTGAAACGTAAGCATTTCTGGGGAGATAGGAAAGATTTCAGCATAGAGTGAACGGAAGCCCTGCTGCAGATGCCCTCACCTGCTGGCTCAGGATGTGGGACAGGCCAGCACATGGCTCTGACTCAGTGCCCACCCCCGGGGCCCACCCTGGACCTTTGGTCCCCAACCCCAACTGACTGTGCTCGGCCCTGTGGGCAGGAAGTCTATGATCTCCACAGACTTGGGACAACTTCACTGCCCAGATCTCCTGCACGGTTGATGCTCTTCCCTTGGGTTGAGGAGTTATCTGTAAATTGCTCTGCAAAATTATACAGAAACTCCCAGAGACACACCATTTGAAGGGTTGATGATTCCACATCCTGTTGTGGAACAGAGAGGTGGATGTCAACATAAACATTAAAAATCAACTCTTGGACAGAATTAATAGCTCCTCTTCGCTACTACAGCATTAAAACAACAAAACTGCACTAAAAGTCCCTTTCAAACCACAAAAGCATCACTTTCACAGCAACAGACACACTGCTCAGGACGTATGTGCAGAGTGAGGTGAACAGTCCCGTCATCCCAGGCGGGTGGCACGGGGGACAGAAATGCACAGGTGGGGGTCTGCCTCTTTGGGATGGGAAGCCCCTCCAGTTCCGTCATGCCCTCAGTCCTGGGGGCTTTTCCCAAAGCGCCCCTGCAGGAAGTTGGCGCAGATGCACCGTGCATCACAGCTGTGATGTGAATCCACAGACTCCGTTACACCACCGAACCTAATCACGGGATCCAAACATCAAAATAAAAAGCTGTTCTCAATGCTGTGGTGCAAATGTCTCATGGAGGCCAAACAAGGTTCTGCCTGTGATTTCAGGGGAGAAAGGGAAAACCCCAAAGTTGCTTCACTGCAGAGAACTCCGGCTGAAATCACACGGAGGTGTAGGTGCCACAGAACCAAACCATCGAAAGGTCAAGTTCCCCAGGTTGTCCTCATCAATACTGTGTCTGACATCAAAGCAGAGACATCTGATGCCCTGCCAGAGGCCATGACCTCAAGCAAAACCTCACACCCACCTCCGGTGCCGTGGAAAGCACCCGGAGCTGATAAGGCCCCCAGACCACCAGCTCAGGAAGCCTGGGCGCCACTCAGTCCTCAAACCGAGGAGTGACTTTCAAAGCAGAGAACCATGTATTGTGCAAGCTCTGGAGTAAAAGAACTGTCCTTTGAATCGTGGGCAGGGGACCCAGGCAGCCACCTCTGCACATTCAGAGCCACCCAAGTGGCACATCTCTGGGCACCGTCCACATGTGAAAACACAAGTAATCAGCAGACTTACAGAATGACCCTGTGAACAGAAACACCACCTTTCCTCCCCAACGCCTTCAAACACTTTCTCCAGGGTGACCACAGCTGCCGTGGAAGGCTCACCTGGCCCAGCTGTGTGCTCCCTCTGGGTGGAAACGCCAGCCCCATGGGCTCCATGTTGGCATGGTGGAGAATGTTACATGTCCAGCTGTAAGCCTGGCTGTCCAGGTGTGTGCTTGACCAGCCACAGAGTACCCAGATGGAACACTGTTTCTGCGGGTGTCCGAGGCATTTCCAGGAGAAATGAGCACTGGACCCCGTTCCTGCCCCCAACCGTGTGTGGTCCTGTCCCCCCCCCGAGGGCCTGAGTACAAGGAAAGGTGGAGGAAGAAGGGACCTGCTCCCCTTCTCCTGCCTCGCTGCAGCAGCTGGGACACCTCAGCATGTCCACTGCCCTGGGACGGGAGATGGACCAGTAGCTCCCTGGTCCTCAGACGCCCCTGGGCCTCCAGCCTGCACAGGCAGACTGTTGGCTTCTCGGTCTCCGAAAGTGTGTGAGCTGCCTTCTCATACTAGATCTCATCTCAGACAAAGACAAGAGGGGACAGACGGATGTGATGTATGGACGCACAGACGAATCCTGCCCTGGAGAACCCTGACTAATGCTACAGACTTCTGCAGTTCACACTGACAAGCCCACATCCCACGATGCCTGGAGGGCCGGAGCGGAGGTGCTCAGCCCCGCTGCCTGGTGGACCTGTTGGGTGGACCCACCTGGTGAACAGCCCACAGCAACACCTGATTCCACAGGCCCGGCTTGCCATGCACCGTGCAAGAAGGCAGCCAGGCGGACCAGCCCAGGACTCCCATGTGGACAGCTCATCCCAGGCTCACCTGGGACGAACGGGGCTCTACGGAGAGACAGGGGTCGCTGTCCCTGAGCACGACCCCACCTAGGGCAAGGGTGCATGCCCACGCACTCATGTGGCTTCTGGACTGTTCCCAACTTTTTACAACACTGAGAACCGCAGGTCCCAATCTGGCTCCCGAGTCCTGCTCACTGTGGGAACGTCCCAGAAGGACTGGGGTGCAGGAAAGACGGCCCTTCCATGGGACAGCCAGCCAGGGCAGCCGAATGGGGGGGAAGCTCAGAAACAAGGTGTCAGGGTGGGATCCTAAACCCAGGGAAGCCAACCACAACATCCCCCGAAAAGGATGGCTGAGAGGAGGGGCTGCAGGGCTGTCCCCGCCCTGGGCACTGGGCCTCTGCTGCCGCCCTGCTCTCCCCTCCACAGTGCTCTCCGCTCAAACTCCGTGAAGCTCCCCTCGGGGCTGATGCTGGTGGTGCAGGCCAGCCTCAGTGAGGTGTCTGTCCTCGGTCTGGCGGCGAGAATCTCAAGACCCCTTGTGCCCAGTCCTCCCACTGAAGGTCGGCTCGGGAGAAACTGCTCTGGTCTGGAAAAGTGGCTCCAGGCTCCTGGGGTGCTGACAGGGTCTTCAGGATCTAGAAAACGGAACCCCGGACAACAGCCTGCCTTCCAAGCCTCATGAAGGAGTCAAACATCCCATTTCTGAAAGTCCTCAGGCTGCACGGGATGGGAGGCCTCGTACCAGGAAGTTTAAACACACACACACGCTTCATACAAAATCATTACGCCTCTTACAAAGGGAAAACGACCAAGAAAAGTTGCAGATATTTCCATTCTCATAGGAGAAGCCATTTAACTTAATTTTACAGAACATTTATCTCAGCTTAAAAATAGCAGAAACTGGCACATAATGAGTTTGGACCAGCGGTTTCACTACACTGGCCCTCACGTTTGTTTTTCTAAATTTCAGGAACTATCGATTGACGAAGTTAAGAACTTAGGAACTAATTAAGAGCTCACACTCCCACCAACAGCTCTGAAAAGGCATAACAATTTAAATAATGAGAAGAAACATCACTTCTAACCTCTTTTTAATGAATCAATGCAAGAGCAGAGTCCCTGAAATTATTGGTCATCTGGCCCCACCACTGACGGGCAACGGCAGGGCGGGAGCGTCCAGAGAATGCAGGCCACAGAGGGACACAGACCACTGACATTTCAGAAACCCCAGGGGCTTCAGAGAGCTCCGTTATGCTCATGGAAATAGTGGTAACTGTCTTCTCTGAAAGTTCAAGAACATCCGACGTCTGGTGTTACAAGGTACGTAGCATACCCACCACCCCTCTCGTCACACCCCCCCTGCCAGGACCCCACAGATCAGTGGGGTTTGCTGTCACTGGTGAGCCTCCCCTTGCCCCCTCCGCCCAGCACCCTGACTTCCAGCTCCTTCCCAGGCTCCGCCGTGAACCCTTGCCACTCCCCGTCTCTCGGCTCCTCTCAGTCACCCGCGGGCTCTGGTCCTAAACCCCGAGCTCTCGGGGTCACACGCACGACCGCCTACTTGTTCCCACTCACACATCTCATGGGATCTCAAAATCAGCGTGCTCCCCAAACAGCCTCCCCGCCGACGGAGCTCCCCGCCCATGTGCGACCATGCCTCCGCACGTGGTGCCAGCGCACAGTCCGCGGCCCGGGGCCCCGCCTCGCCCTGCAGTCCCCCGTCTCCCGTGGCAAGCCTGCGTGCACCACAGCAGACACAGGCGGGGCCTCACCGCCACCCCCCCCACTGCCACCCCCGCCCGGGCTACCAGCACCCTGATTAGTCCAGCACCCCCCTGACCAGTCTGCCTGCTCCCACTCTTGTGGCCTCGTAACCCGTCTTCACATGCACACCAGTGTGATCCTCTAAGTCCATCTTTACGTCGTCAGTCTTGGCCCAGAACACTCTGACGACTCCTCAGAACACTTTGTCCCTAAACGGCCCCAAGCCCCCAGAGCTCTGTGGCAGGAGCTACTGACCTCTGCCCCACTCAAGAGCTCGAGCCACACCAGCCCCTTACGGCTCTGCCCCCTGCCAAGCACACCCCGGGGCCTTTGCACGTGCTGCCCTCTGCTGGCACACTCTCCTCCAGGGTGTCCTCACAAATGGCTGGCCTCAGGTTCCCGCCAAGGTCTCCTCGTCTGTGAGCCCTCCCCCAGCTCTCACAGTGCCTCGGCTCTGCATCGGGTCCTCCCGCTATACTCCCTCATCGCCACACAGCCTGGTGCTACCCCTGCTTCCGTCTGCTCTCCACCGCCCAGTGGGAGCAGAAACTCTGTGGAGGCAGGACTGTCCACTGGGGTCATGTCATGACCCCTGTGACCCAGCTGTGGCTGACGTGTGGCAGGCCCCAAGGAAGTGTCTGCTGAAATAACCAGTAGACTAATGAATGCATACAGGAGTGACTGGCCAACTTCCTTGGACCCTACAGCCCTTTAACACACGAGGTCTACAGAGCGACCCCAACACGCACCACAGGGAAGAGGGACTGGCTGCCTCTGAGGTGTGGGGTCCAGGAGAGCAAAGGGCTCCTTTTCCACTCCCGCAGCCCGAGCAGGACCCTCGTGGGACTGTCCCCCGGTTGAACTCTGGACGAGGAGCGTGTACCACACAGGGCTCGGGGGCCAGGAGTAAGCCCACAGGTGGAAGGAGTTGCAAGAGCACTCACCCACGCCGTGTGCTTCCCTCCCCCATTCTGAGCCACCCTCACAACAATCCTAGGATGCATGCCTTCGCTGCCCCTGACGTTAAGGGCGCCCCGAGGAATGGCGGCGTTGCATGACCGCTGAGCAGTTCAGAGCACGGGCAGGCACAGCACCTCCTGCTCGGAAGCCACATCCTCCCACCGTGGGCTGAGCCAACCTCACCCGATGATTTCTTGTCAAATGCCCTCTCGCAAACGTGGTTTCAGAATCCTGAACACAGCATCCAAATGCCCAATCCCCAGATGCCAGGGGCTGAAAGCCACAGTGATGTAGCTCACCCACAGGTGTCCGCCTCGGGCGGGCCAGGCAGACAGAGCCCCGGTCTGGAGCACCTGCCGCAGGGGTGGAAGGAGTGAGCACTCGTTGGCTTCTCAGGCTTCCCCCACAGGGAACACAGGGCTCCCACACGGGCATTTCCTTGGTGCCAAGTCCAAGTCCCACAGCCACACCCGTGACGAGAAGGACACCCCTCTCCCTGCATGCTGGAGAGGAGGCAAGAATCGCTTTACTGTCAAGACCATGCCCTCACAGGCCAGCCACGTCCCCGAGCGCAGCAGAGTTAAGCTGAAGGCTAGCACTCCGCTGGGGAGGCAGAATCCTCTGCTGACTTAGTAAGTGCTAAGGGGAGCACGGACGTTCCAAGATGAGCACGGGAGCCATGAAGAGGTGTGCTACAGGCCTGGTGCCACTGAGGTCCCCAGGATGAGACCCAGGGTCACAGCCCTGTGTCACTCACAAGCGTCCCAGGCCTGGAACACCGAGCTCAGAGCTGGCTCTGGGCACATCTTCCCAGAGAACAGATGGGGAATGGACAGACACACAGACAAGAGGGCAGGTGGACTCGGTCATGAACCACAGTGTCCCACCTGGAGGGCAGAATCCCACTAGGAAGACTCCTGCCGCAGCTCCCCAGGTCTGGAGCTGGCCCCAAGGCATTGCCCGGGTTGCACGTCTTTGCCCAAGACCGTGGTTCCCGCCTTACCAACCTCCTCTTCCCTCGCGTTTTTCTACTTCTCTACTGTAGACAGGGTGCATATTGGTTCCATCCATTTAATTAAATTTAATTAAATTTATTTGCAGTGTAAGAAAATTTGAGTGCACAGAGCATGTGTAATGGAGATAAATCACAAGTGCATGTTCATTTAATCGATCATGTTGGCACGGTTAAAATGCATGGAACAATTCTTCTCCAGGCTTATTCCCGACAATTTTTCTTCCTTTCTATTGAACAGAAAAATGTTGTATTAGTTGGGGTTCTCTAGAGAAACACAGCCCCCTGGATAATAGGGGACACACACACGTACCTATGTCCGTACATGTATGGGGGCTTCTCAGCCCCCATAATCATGTGAATTCCTCGTAACATACACAGATCATGGCCGCCGTGCGCATGTCCATACGAGGGTCTGCATCCCTGCTTCCAGTATTCGGTGTCATCCTTAGAAGGGAAGTTCTGGATCATATGGAGTCCTCGTTTTAATTTCTGAGGGCCCCTCCACGGCTGCAGCATTTACATCCCTCCTGCAGGGTGCCAGGGGTCCCTCCCTTCATGGTGCTCCACGCCACCTGCAGCCGAGAACGTCAGAACGCTCTTTCCCCATGCCCCCTGTGGCCCCAGCCTCTGGCATGGGTCCACAGCCCTTCCCGACTCCCAGGCAGACCACAGCACTGTGGTGCTGGTCATTTCGAATCCCCTGTGCGGTGTGACTCCTGTCTTTCAAACACCCTTGTTTATCCTATGTGAGACACGCCCCACCTACTACAACCCCCCGTGTGCTCTCGGATCTGCCACCTGCGGCGGACCTCCCCTGACCCACGCCTGCTGAGGGATGGAGACAGGTGCACAGAGGGGCCCGGGGTGCCCCCTGCCACGAGTGCCCGACACCAGGGCCTTCGCTCTCCTCCGCAGCCCCAGCGGACGCTGCATTCAGCGGAAACTTCTGCCTGCCTGCCAGCCTCCTGTGGCCCCGGCCGCCCAGGAGAGCAGTCACCGGAGAGGTTCTTCACGGTGTCTCTGGCCTGCACGCACCTGATTAATAGCTGCAACATTTATATTCCCTGCACAGCCTGACCTTTGGGACATTCAGTTCTCAACCCCACCCGGTGACCTTTCTTCACTTTTCTATTGAAATTTTTTCCCCAATCAAGCTTGAATGGAACACCCTCCTTGACTCCTTCATACCACAAAGGCCTCGTTCACCTTTGACTTTCAAAGACTGTTGCCTGCCCGCAGCGCCCCACATCATGCCCCATAAACGGGATGTGGCCCCGGGCGGAGTGCGGCCCTTTCTTACAGCTGCATAAAAGGTACAAATTCATCCTGAGCACGGGAAGAGCAGCTACGGGATGGAGGGAGAGGTGGCAGACGCCCCAAGCCTGTCCCCAGAAGTGCGCCATGGGGAGGGAGGGGGCAGACCTGCAGGCCCCCCAGTACGACAGCAGGAGAGAAAGGAACAAGAAAGGCCACCAGCAAAGCACGCCCAGGGTCAGGAAGGCTGCGCGGAGGTCTCCTCAGAGCAGAATGAGCGGTGGATTTCCAGGGAGGAAGAGTGAGGGACAGGCTGCGGGAAGGAGCTTGGCGCCAGAGTCCAGGCGAGGACGGGACAGACGTGGGGCGGAGCGGGTCGGGCAAGGCTGGGCGTGGCATGCTCACGCGGAGGGAAGGTGTGAGCCTGGAGCCACGTGCCAAGCAGAGTTCCAGGGTCTCAGGAGTTTACATCCTGGCCCACGGTGAGGGAGAGGCTCTGGAAACCGAAAGACATGACAACCACACGTGGAATTTAAGAAATGAAACAAAAACAAACAAACAAAAGAGATAAGCAGACTCTGAACTATAGAGGGGAGGGGGGTGGGGAAGGGGATGAAGGAGTGCACCTGCTGTTATGAGCACCAGGTGATGTACAGAGGTGCTGAACCACTGTACTGTACCCCTGAAACTAACAGCAGACTGTACGTTAACTACACCACAGTTAAAAAAATACACAAGAAAGAATTTGAGGTGACTCCTATTTCTAATCTTCCATTAGTCTAGAACTGTGTTTTCCAAATTCTATTTCCATGAGGGAAAAGAGAGTTTCAGGATCAGAGAAGATGAGAGAACACTAAATATCAATCACATGCTCACCTTGGTGACACTAATTAGCATATTAAGGACTCTAAAAAGTCCTGCACAAGAAAATTCTTCTCTGATATGGGATGTGAGTGAAGTATGTGCTTTGTTATTGGTTAAACTTTGGTAACTTTCCTTACATGTTTCTATCAGAAACTAAATGCCTCAGGATCATTACTCTAAATCTCTGCAGCCAAGTGATGGAAATGGGGTGACCTCCGCGGTGTCCCAGGCCAGCCCTGCCTGGTTCTGGCTCATGCACCCCCGACATGACACCCCACAGTGAGTGTGTGGAAGGCAAGCAGGCAGCCTGGAGGGCAGGTGAGGGCAACACCATCAACGCTTGCCTGATGGTGCAAACAGGATTCGGCTCAGACCACAGCTGGAAAGCTATTCTTCCTACAAAAGGAGAATTAATCCCCCCTATCAGCACGGTCTATACCACTCACACAATCAGCTCACACAGCAACACACACAGGCAGAGGTTAAAGAATAGGGTGTGTAACACATCCATGCTGCTGCTGAGAATAAGGAGGGAGCAAACCTCAGCGCTGCCATCTACAAAACTCAACTCCTAGCATCCTTCCGAGAAATTATTCTTATACAGACTGAGGCAGAGAAGTTGACAGAGCAAAACAACATCCCAGAAGTATCAGCTGCAAGGGGTAGAGAGAACAGAGCCAGGGACAGGTGTCACTCAAGAGAGGCGTGCACAGCTTTTGCTAATGAGCTAACTGAATTAAATAAATCCCACAGAGTCTCATTCCCTGCCTGCCACAGGCAGGGATACTTAGGTTAGCGGCATATAGAAGTCCGTGCGTGCACACACAAACACGCACACACACATGTATTCAGGTAGGTATTTCTCATTCAAAATGTCTTTGACCACCTTCACTGATTTCTCCAGTCAAGGACCATTTCAACCATTACAGAGAAATGTCTGGACTGGAGGATATTACTTGACTAATGATACCTAGAGTTTACTGGCCAGAATGGGTAAAAAACAGGTAAGTACCTTAAACACTATGTATTATACACACCACTATGAGTTTGCGTAAGGGAAGAACTCAAATGTTTGTGTTAATCAACTCAGGCAGGGAAGAGGTGGGGGATGCAGTCATGATTTTAAAATATAATAATCTGAAAAATGGGGAACATAAGAGAAACCAGATACTCTGGTGAAGTATTCTACAACCAAATTACAGGAGATCGATGCCTTATACAAACCTAAGGGACAAATGAGATTCATGGCCATGTTAAGCCCAATGTAGACCTATTACCACTGGAGAGGGTTTTATAGCTCAAATCAAGATTGTCTATTAATTTTCTGAAAAGTAAAAATCCCCATTCTAGGTTGTACAAGTTTGCTGAATTGTTTTAAAAAGGAATATTCTATTTTAAAGATTAAATTTATTACCATAAGTCACACTGCATGTAATTTTTGCAAGTTCTTTAGCTTTATCACTTTAGCTCTGCAAAATGGAGGTGGATGGATCTTACTCATAAACCGCTTACTGAGCACCCACCAAGCATGTGCCATTGTGCAGGTCCTGCAGATAAAAGCTGGCTGTCCAATTAGAGAGGACACGGTGTGACCAGCTACCAATTAACAGTGTGCACACTGTTCTGAAGCAGTATTCAGAGCATCACAGCTATGCTTGAAGAGGTGCCTACCCCAATTTAGGAGGGAGGAATTTCTCAGAGGAAATCACAGCTCTGCTGAGACAATGGGCTTGAGGAGCTGTCCCAGATGAGGGGAAGGAACACTACTCTCAGCGGGGCCCCCATGTGCAGAGTCACCAGCATGACTAACCATGTCACCAAGACTGTGGAGTGGTCGCACACATGCCAGTCATCATGGACAGAACCCTTTCGGAGTCTGGACACGATGCAGGGCAACCCTGGAGTCTCACACAAAACACTGGAAGATAGGCACCCGAGGAGCACGGATCTGGCAGCAAATCTGGAGCATGAGGAGCTTAGGGGGAAGGATATCAGAAGCATGGAAACTGGCTGAGAGGACATGGTAATATTCCTGTCAAAAGGAGTGAAAAGAGGGAATGAACCTGATGCAGTGAGGTCAAAAGGAGCAGAAGGGGAAGAAGCCAAGAACACAATGAACAGAAAAACCCCTGGCGGAAAGGATGCTTCCCCTCAGCCTCCCAAAGTAAGTGCAAAAGAGGAAAAAGGAAAAGCAGAGTGGAGGCAAAGGCATGGACAGTGTCTCCTTGACCTGTGTTCTTTAGGTGAAATAAGAGAGTGTCGCTTGCAGACAGGAAATGAGCGATGAAGTAGGTAGGGGAGGCTGAGGAAGAGAGCTGAGACGTAGAATCCCACCACAGCGAGAGATGGGTGGGAGAATGGAGGGGCATCTGGACAGGGCAGAGAGAAGAAAGTGCTGATTACAATGTGGGCGCAAAGCTGAGACCGTTTGGGGGGAGGGGGCTGAATTTTAACCAGTGTCATCTGCACGGATATATGGCTTTCCTTAGCAGAAATCATCTCTTGCAGGTACTGAGAAGTTCAGTTATGGAATTAACCCACGTTTGGAATTTCGTGAAGGAGGCAAATGACAGATTAGGAAGGGGAGGGTTGGCGAGGAGGTAGTGGCCAAAGTAACAAAACAACAGAGGGCGAGGGCCTGACTCCCCAGGAAAGACCCCGAAAGACAAGATGGTACAGATGGAGGGGTCACACAGGGGTCCAGGGACTAGGTTCTGTGTCAAGAGAAAGGGTCTCCAAACAAGCATGTGTGTTCTTGAGCCAGGAAGAGGCCCTCACAAGACAAGCCAACACTGGGGGATGAAGCCCCTGCATGGGGCAGGGGGCACTGGCAAGAAAAATCACAGAAGCTTATTGATGGGCTGATGGGCACCACCAGGTACTTGGGTCTCCATTCTCAAGTGTTCCCCATGCTCCTCAGGCACAGCCTGACATTTTGTGAACATTCCAGCAACAGAAGAGCCACTACCTCAAAGGCTGGTGACCATGTAACCAGACCTTGCAAATTACTTCTGGGAGAGCAGAAAGTTGTCCACCCAGCAGCCAAGAAGGAAATAATTCGTTCCTCTGGACATGTTCTTGCCCCCTCAGTGTATCACCTGGTCAAGCCCAAACCAAAACCTACCTAGATTCCCTCTGGGATCCTACATAAAATGTATTCAGATGGTATCTATGTCAGTGTAAAATATTTAAAGTTAAATTATTAAACTCTCGAGTTTTTTTTTTAAACACATAACCTTGCTAGATTTGGTCAGTGAGGACGTTGGAAGCCCCTCAATCTATTTTTCTTTAGCTGTACTGAGGAATTAATGACAAATAAAACTGTATATACTTAAGCTGTACAATGTGATTATTTGATATACACATATAATTGTGAAATAATTACCACAACCCAGTTAATGAATACATCAATCACCTTGTTAACTTGTGTGTGTGTGTGTGTGTGTGTGTGTGTGTGTGTGTGTGTGTGTGTGTGTGTGTGGTGAGAATGCTTAAGATCTACTCTCAGCAAAGTACCCACTATAAACATGCTCACAGAACTAAGCGAGAACCATGATTAAAGAAGTAAAGGCAGGTATGATGACAATGCTGGAAGAAATAGAGAACAGGAATAAAGAGAAATTATTTTTTAAAATAGAAATCCTGGTGCTACAAAGTAAAATAACAAAAATAAAAATTTACTTGAAGAGCACAACACCAGTTCTGAACTGGCAGAAGAAAGAAAAACAAACTCGAAGACAGATCAATAGAGATTATGCAAGCTGAAGGAAACACAGTGACGCGGGGCGCCTGGGTGGCTCAGCTGGCTAAGCGACTGCCTTCGGCTCAGGTCATGATCCCGGCATCCTGGGATCGAGCCCCACATCGGGCTCCCTGCTTGGTAGGGAGCGTGCTTCTCCATCTCCCTCTACTGTTCCCCCCGCTTGTGCTCTCTTGCTCTGTCAAATAAATAAAATCTTAAAAAAAAGAAAAAGAAAAGAAAACACAGTGACAGCCTCTGGAAGGTGAGATACCACCAAGCCTACAAACATATGCACAATAGGACAACCAGAAACAGGTGAGAGGAACGGAAAAGATATTCAAAGAAATGATCACTGAAAATGTCCCAAACTTCTTGAGAAAAAAGAATCTGTTTTTTTCTCACCCCCTCTATTCAGTTATGTACTGGGGGTCCTAACTGGGACAAGTAGGCAATGAAAAGCAATTAAAGGCCCCCACATTGGAAAGGAAGAAGGGTCAAACTAGCTTTCACTGCTGACAGGACTGTGGGAGGGCTGACAGCACTGACTGTCTTTGGCCCGCCGTCGTGTCCATGTTTGCTCAGTGACCTCTCTTGGGGTTCCAGTTCCCCTGGTGATTAGCACACACGTCTTGGAAATGCCTGCCCAGGCCAGGATGGGGGAGGCTGGTTTGGCCTCCCATGACTCTGTTAGCGATAACATAGTATTTCCCTCCTGAGGCACAGGTAGTGCCACCAGGTTCAGTTGAAGGTTAGCCGTCACTGAGGCGAACACAAGCTCTTTGCAGGTACATCTGAACCTCGCGGATCCCATCTCAATGCACTTCTGGGTGTCCTTTCACCCTAAAAAATCTGTGGACTAAGCTCTTGATTTTGTGGAGAGTATCTCTACAGCTGCCACAGATCATCCTTCCACCCATCCCCCGTCATGAGTGAATGAATGAATGAGTGAATGAATGAATGAATGAATAACTCGAATGAAACTCTGTGTAAACCGTATGCAGCGGCCTGCTTCATTTCCCAGTCTCAAAGTGCCTTCCCAGTTTGGGGGATACTTTACTGTCCCTCCTCCGCCTTCTCACATACAATCCAGTATATAAAATAGTCTAAGAAACCCACCAAACTGAATAAAGGAGAATAAATGAGTTCAGCAAAGTCGAAGGATACAAGATCAATATTAAAAAATCAATTATAATTCTATACATTTGGAACGAACAATCTGTAAATAAAACTAAGGAAGCAATTCCATTCACAACTGTATCAAATGGAATAAAATACTTTGGAATAAATTTAACAAAAAAGTGAAAAACATATACTCTGAAAACTACAAAACACTGTGGAAAGATTAAATACATAAGAAACGAGAAGACAGTCCATGCTCATGAAGCAGAAGACGTCACACCATTAGGTGGCAAGACTCCTCAGATTGATCTATAGATTCAATGCCTCTCAGAAAACTAAGCAACTTCTCTGTAGAAATTAGCAAGGTGATTCTAAAATTCACATAGAATTGGAAGGGACCCAGAATGGCCAGAACAATCCTGAAAAACAACAAAGTAGAAGGACTCACGTCTGGACATCTAAACTTACTGCAAAGCAGTATTAACCAAGCCTGTGGCAGGGTCACAAGAATGGATCCGTGTAATACCACTGAGAATCCAGAAGTTAACCCATACGTTTTATGCGCAACTGATTTCCAACAAGAGCACCAAGACCATCCAACACAGAAAGGAGACTTCTCAACACAAGCGCCAAACAACCGGAGAGCCACAAGCCAGCAAATGAAGGGGGAACCTGACCTCATACCAGACACAGAGATCAACTCGAAATGGATGAAGGCTATGCCAATACACCCCCAGAAGGACACGTAGTGGTCACACTTCCTGACGTTGGGTTTGGTGTGACCTGATGACAAAAAAGATCTACAAATGGATGGTCGGATGGCAGCACAATAACATGAATGGTAATGCCGCTGAGATGCACACTTAGAAATGGTTATAATGGTCAAATTCCAAGTCTTTAATGCTGGAATAAAAAATGGTTAAAATGGTAGATTGTTTATTACATATATTCTGCCACACAATGAGAATATTTTTAAGTTTTTAAAAATTAAAAGAAATACAAATTTTTAAAGGAATGGAGTTCTGACACGTGCTACAACATGATGAACTCAACCTGGGGTACATTTCACTAAGTGACAAAATCCAGTCACCAAAGCCCACATGTCCTAGGACTCCACCTGCAGGAAATGCCCAGAGACTAGGGGGATAGTTTAGTCGTAGTTACAAGTGTCAGGATCATGTTGTTTCTGCGTTGTTCCTAACAGTTGTTTTGAAATTGAATAATCAAGAAGCAAGGACGTCAACATATTATTTAAAATATAATTTAAGGGGCACCTGTGTGGCTCAGTTAGTTAAACATCTAATCTCAGGGTCCTGGGGTGAGCCCCGAGTTGGGCTCCAGGCTCAGCGGGGAGTCTGCTTCTCCCTCTCCCCTGCCCCTCCCCCTGCTTGTGCTATTGCTCACTCACTCTCTCATATGAATAAAAAATCTTTAAAAAAATAAAATAAATTAAAAAATAAAATATAATGTAATTTAAGCAATAGAATGAATTCCTTTAAATTTCTGGGGAGGAACAAGAAGAACACACAAAACACACACAAAGCATGTAAAATTTGAGTTTTGAAGCACTAAAATCAATGATATAAATTTAAACAAGAATAGCACAAAACACATGCCACATTAAATAGGACAAAGTCACTGAGAAAGAGAACAACTCAGATTGCATCAAAAAATAAAATCTAACTCTAAGGTCAGCAAAATAAACCGACAAGAGTTGAGATATTAACGCAGAACCGTGTTGAGTTCAGAGTTAGACACTAGGAAGGAGAATTCATGACTCACAAAGAGTAGAGTCAACATCTGTCATGAATCCCTGTGTACTGGTGGCTGGAGCACAGACGAAAACCAACAAGGAAACCACCTGAACTTCCCACCTCGAGTCCCACCACGGAGGCAGCAACGAGCCAGCGCACGAAGACAGTGAACTCAGTACCAGGAGAGACTATTCGGGCATGCCGCAACGGAAGAGACTCGATGCCAAAGAAGTATCAGTCCTTATCACTTTATCTGTGAATCCAACGTAATGCCCATCACAATTCCAAGCCTAACTCTACGGAAACTAGAAATGTGGTCTTAAAGTTTATCTGGATGAACAAAGGTGTCGGGAAGAGGGGATTACCCTGTCCAATATTACAAAACAGTCCCGACACAGTAAGATGTGGCCACAGCGAGGGAAGGGAAATCCGGAAATAAAGCCAAGGATGCATGGAAATTCAGTGCACGCTAACAGTTCCATCTAGAGCTCGATTAAAAGGTGCAGAGAAAACAGATTCCTGAGCTCAGGCTGGGGTACTGGAGAGCCGTTAGCAGAGCACGGTGGGTCCTGGACTTGGTCCGTGCTCTGAGTACAGGTGCAGACCCGAGGACTCCTGTTTCCATGGGGAAGGGACACTGATGATCCGTGGCATCAGTGGAAAAAGCTCCTTAATTGCAAACAGATACTTAAAATCCAGAGTCAGATGAAGAAGAGGTCTGAGGGGACTCAGTCTTCGCTGCCATTGAACATTTCAGGGAAAGCAAACGGGGTTGCTGGGTGGCTTCTGTTTATTCTGAAGAACATGAGGAAAAAGAATATGCTGAGGATGCTTCTAGAAATCCTTCACCAAAATGTCACTGGAGCAATGACAATAGCAAAGAGAAAGAATGGGAAGCTGTGAAGACGGTGGCCCTGACAGGGAGTGGGGGGCGGTGCAGGGGGGTGATGGGGGGGGGAACTGCAAGTCTCCCAATGCATGGGTTTGGCTGCCACGGAGCTGGGGAGGGGGCAGCTGCATTTTCAGGGCAGAAGGACAGACGATGCACAGGCGGGGTTTGGGGACTGGCGCTGGAGGACGTGACCCACAGGCTCCACCCACATGGAAGTCATAATCCAAGTTGTAAGGTGCACGGCAGCTCTGGGAGCCCACCAAGGGGCAGATACAGACGGTAAAACCCTGAAAGATGATGTGTATTTGGGGGAAAACTGACAAAGAAACAGCCACAGAAGAAGGAAAACTAGGGTCACGTCGTCCTAAGGAAGCCAGAATGTTTGAAGAAAGCAACCGTTTTGTAGACACACACTGGTCATGCATCCAGTGAAGAATCAAAACAGGACCCAGAATCCCACTTTTTCATGTCAAATCTCCGTTTTGTAAATTAGTAATGATGTCCTCCCCGGCTGGTGCCCAAACCCTCTGCTCTGCTGAGGAAGCCACCATAACCCCATTCTGCATTCTCTCATTAGCCCCCTTCCCAGGACCCCTTCCCAGGACCAGCGCAGTCTTGTGCACCTCTCCCACCCACCGGGCATGGCTGGGGGTTGCTGAGGCATGAGCAGAGGGCCTGCATCCAGACAGGGTGACCCAGATCCTGGAATGACCTTCCATATCACCTCAGCTTCCTGGCCAGTTCTCGTCCCTTCATGTTCTGGCTTCCTTTCAAAACAACATGTGCATATTCTTTATGAAGACAAAGGAGGCTTTTCGTTTTCTTGTTATGTGTATTAAGTTCAACTTTATCCTGCCACAGGCTGGGAAGAGACTTGGAGGTCTTGGCATAATTAAAAACCCCTTGCTTGAGACATGGTTTTCTTTGTAGTGACTGTGACTGGCTATCCCTTTCCACAGAGCAAAATTAAGAAGCATCTATTTTAATTATTGTACTTTCAAGCTCTCAGAGTGCAAATCTAAAGGGCATTTTCTTTTGCTAAAGAAGGAAATGTGCAGCACTGCCTCAGAGAGAGAGAAAGGTCCGCTGAACAAATGTGCTGGGAAGGGGTGGGGCTGCAGAGGGCACGGCTTCCCCAGTGGAGAGCAGGTGGGCGCATCAGGAGGGGCACGGCAGTCCTGCTCCGTGCTGTAGTCAGGCTGAGGGCTTTACAGAAACAACGGTCAACAATAAAAGACTGGCTCAATGACTCCCAACCTCACAGGAACTATCAGGGGTGGCTTATTGGAAACAAAAGGGAAAAATAATAAATGGTCCAGGATTATGCAGAGCTGCACGTGCACATACAGCAAGAGGAGGCGTCAGAGGGCCCTTGGGGTAGAGAAGGGGATGCTAGCCCCTCGCGGGGTCCAGGAGGGCAGGTGCGGGCAGGACCAGGCACTGGCTTTGAGTGTGTACTCAGTTGGTTGATGGGGACGTCTGCAGAGAGACCAGGCATCCTTTCCCGCTGATCAAAGTCAGACCAAATGGTAATCAAAACTTTCCCAAGGAGGAATTTCATTTCTTCAAATTCTCTTATGTCACGTAGATCACAGAGGACCCAAAGTACCAGGAGGCACCATGGCAGAAAACTCCGTGAAACCCCCACTTGAACACCATTTCCAGACTGTGACACATCGAGTCCATAGTCATCTTCTCTCTAGGGCTTCCCGATGGGGTGGCATCGGATACACAAGGGTTCCACCCAGAAGGGCGACACATCCCTCACAAGATGGTGGGCTGAACATGCACCAGACGTTCGAAAACCTACACACATTTCCCTTGGTGTGCATGCCCCCAGGGGAACAGTTAACACCCAAAGAGGCTGTACTCTTTCTGGAGCCTTTCTTTAAAATCATCTGCAGAAACTGTAGCACATTTTTTGGATTATCCACCATGGTGCCCAATCTTCACTCTCTCCTGCTGATTTGATCTGAAGCTAACTCAGAATACCATGGGCCCTGGGGCCATGACATAGGGCACCTGCTCCAAGCTGCTGTGTCTCACGGGGGGTTCCTAAAATGAGGAAGATGCTTCATTTCTCTGTAGGTAAATGTCTTATGGAGTCATGGCTACTAGATTTCCTGAATCAAACATCAGAATAGAATATGTGGTCTTCCAAGTACAAGGGTCCCACATCTGAACCCCCAAGCAGCCCCCTGGTGAAAAGTGACCCCCCCCCAACCTGAGAGGTAAGACCCATGGACGCACATTCATATGCATCATGCCTTAAGACACATGAAAATAATGGCCTTCAGTATAAATGAAAACCATTTTCTTCCTCTTAATTAAATGCCTTTTATTTGTGTACCCTTAAGTTTAGTTATAAAGGATATAAATAATAAAGGAAAAAATATGAAAATGTTTTTAAATTAGCTGGAAATAAAGCATATAACCATCTTGAAAACTGACACCCTTAAATAATGTTAAAAGTATTTACATTTGAAGTGATGAATGCATGATGGGTGCAATTCATAAGAAATTTTAAAAACAAATTTAAAATGTTAAACCTATCTTGCCAGATGCTAACTTTTTTAAAAGAACAAAATTAATACAAGTGTCACAAGGGAGTAAATATGTTCAAAATAAATAAATAAATAAATACACACCAAAATGTACCATTTACTTAATGCTAGGTTCACATCTTAGAAGTCTGAGCTCATATCCTTGAATTTTATTCAAAACAGAATTACACAAGTCTTCGTTTCCCCCATGAGAAACCAGTGTGAACAGATTACATGCTGGAAAATCTGAGACAGCCACCCCAACATAAAGCCTAGATGACAAGGGAAAACAGCATCTCACATAAATAACATGAAAATACAGCCAACATCAGTGTGATTTATTCATAATCATTAAAACCTACATCTGAAACCCTGCAGATTTGTGTATATAACTAAAGATTACTATCACCAGCTTTGGTTTGAATTTAGAACAAAAAATCCATAGGACATGGCTGTAAGAATACTGTACTTTCGCTGTCACATAGTTTGGATATAAAAGCAAAGTAACACTGCAATGAGAGTCAGATCTTTCCTCCCCCAACTGTTCCTTCTCCTTCCCACCAAATGAGAAAAATCAGAGTTTAGGAGCGAACATTTGCTAATCAAAACTATCAGAGGCATGAAGTTTTGATAATTACACATCAACTTGAATTCCACACATTCCAACATAAAACTGGTAAAAAAAAAAAAAAAAAAAAAGATGCTTTGCATGTGGGAAACACACACAGAAAATACAGTGTTTCTCTCCCATGAAACAAACCCAGCCCTGGCAACAAAGACAAAATCTAATTTGCAATTCTGCCTTTGAACCCAGAAGTCAACTGTCACTTTATCAATGGAGACAGCAGGTAAACAGGATACAAATTGGAGTCACAGAGTTAACCATTCCCAGATGAACAAAGGAAAGAACGGCAGAATTACTTCACTCTGCTTTGCATGGGTCGGATCCCATAGGGAGAATGGCCTTCATGTTGCAGAGGGAAACAACACAATGTATAAAAAAGCAACCACAGCACCAGACCATCGAGATCATGACAACCATAGAGACCTGCTCCCGACCCAGCATCCCTGAGCAAGTTCTTCCCAGAAGTCACATAGGACAAGGTTAAGATCCAAAAGAATGAAGAATAGCAAAGGCTAGGTTAATTCATATTCTCGAAATGAACGGGATTTATTAATTTGATGTTCATAGTTAACAATGCCTGGGAAAAAATACTTAGAATCCAGGGTCATGATCATCAGAACCTACAACAGGTTCTCTAAGAATAAGTCACAACCAGCGAAACACACCGTTCACAGGTTGATTAGTAAAACTCCATTTTCTTGGGCATAAAGAAGACCATCAGGGCTGTGGTCTCATGCAGACAAGCCCCATCAGAACTCATTTACAAGGCAGGTCTCAGAGAAGTGGGTTTATCCGAAGATGAGGGGATGGGCACCTACCTTATGTGGCTAGGAATTAAAAACTATAAAGTATTTAACCACGAGACGAGACTGATGGGTTCACAGCCTTGCACCTGTGCAGGACCCTTCCTAAGCCTTACACCCCTGCAGCTGTGATATCTGCCCAGAGCCCTCCACGCACACCTCCTGGATGTGGATGGTGGGAGGTGGAATCCAAGTGAGCAGGTGAGACCTGGGGGCAGCATTAGCCCTGCTGGTTAGAGCAGGTGCAGTGAGTCCCTGGGATCCTATTGTTTTATTCTATATAAAAATTAAGAAGAAACCCATGAGAATAAGGGGACTGGACGATTCTGTCCTACCAAACACTCCCCTTACCCTATTGTTAATGTAGATTGAGCAGGGAGGGCCAGGAATTTTTAAGCTGTTCTTATTTTAAGGGATCAGATTAGACAGCTACCCCCCACCATGTGCACACAGACTGCACCTCTCCCAGCAAGAACACACACTGACGAGCTGAGTTGGGGGAGAGAGCAGTGAAAGCCCCTCCCTCGGGGCCGGGGGTTGGGGGAAGACCCAAAGCCACACAGAAGGATGCCGGCCGCGAGCTTTGTAGAAAGAGAAGGTTGTTAAGGCAGGCAAGCTGTTACCATGATTACAAAGCCCTAGTTAACCACAGACATTATCCTTCCCCACCAGTAAGTCCCACATAAAAAGGTATACTGGAGGGGTGAGCAAATGTGGACACAGCTACAGACGAAGAGTTGGGTGGAGCATTATGGACGGTAGCCCTCACATAGTGGCGTCCACACTGAACCCAGCCGGAGGCATACCAGAGCATCAGATCAATAAAGAAAAGGGTGAAGCTTCAAATGAGTCTGGACAGAGAACTGAGAGTACAAATCAAGACAAGTCTCAGAAACTCTAACTTTAAAGTACAATCTTAAAATCAATCTTAACAGCCAGAAGCTAATATAAAAGCATTAAGCTGGGAGCATGAGCTCAGCATTTAGCAGCAGTAATAACTCCCCAGTGCCCTTCTGTATTACCCGGCCTCCGACAGGGACGGCCGGAAGATCGCGGAGGGAAATTTCCATCCCCCAAGCTAGAGGAGGTGCAGAGATTACAGCCGCACATGAAACGAGAGCAAAAGCGAACATGGTGCCTTGAAGAGGCTCCGCTGGTTACACAGAGGACCGTGTGGTCAGGCGGCAGAGGGAGAGGGCCCATGCCCACCAGGAAGATAGACTGAAAGCTGCCAATTCCAGATTTCAGAATGGATGCCAGGCAATGCTATCGAGAACAGATTCAGATTTTCAGCAAGTTTACATTTGAGATTCCTAAATCCACTTTCCAATTTTCCTCTATCTGGGAATATAACTTAAAATTTCAAAAAGGGAAAGAAGTGTTAAAAAATACAGCTGTATCATTTGTCTTATTATTGTAAATGACAACAATACTGACTAATGTAAATATTAACTTTTATTTTTTTATTTTTAAAGATTTTTATATATTTATTTATGAGACACACACAGAGAGAGAGAGAGAGAGGCAGAGGGAGAAGCTTGCGGGACTCGATCCCAGGACCCTGGGATCATGACCTGAGCCGAAGGCAGACGCTTAACCATCTGAGCCACCCAGGCACCCTAAATATTAACTTTTATTTTTAAATGCCTTACTACGGGCCCTTATTTTATTGTGCGTTGCTGTATTACACTTTCTAGATGTTGCTTTTTTAGCAAATTGAAGATTTGTGGCCACCCTGTGTGGAGCTAGTCTATCGGCATTTGCTCACTTCATGTCCCTGTGTCGCATTCTGGTAAATAGGTACAATATTTCAAACTCTGTCATTATGATTCTATTTGTTATGGTGATCTGTGATCAGTGATCTTTGCTGTTCTATTGTAATTTGTTTTGGGCGCCATAAACAGCATCCATGTGATGGCCGATTTAATCAATACATCTGTGTGTTCTGACTTCTCCACCCTCAGGCCTCCCTATTCCCCCCCCACACACCAAACACAATAATGTTGAAATCAGGCCAATTAATAACCCTACACTGGCCTCTGAGTGTCCAGGTAAAAGGAAGAGTCTCACGTCTCTCACTTTAAATCAAGAGCTAGAATGATTGAGGGTAGTGGGGAAGGTGTGTTGAAAGCAGAGACAGGCTGAAAGCAAGATCCTGTACCAAAGAGCTGGCCAAGCTGTGAATACAAAGGAAGAGTCCTGAAAGGAAATTAAAAGCGCTAGTCCAGTGAATACATGGATGATAAGAAAGGGAAACAGATTTATTGCTGATATGGAGAAAGTCTGAGTGGTCTGGATAGAACACAACATTCCCTGAGTCAAAGCCTAACCCATGGCGAGGCCCTAACTGTCTTCAGTTCTGTGAAGGCTGAGGGAGGTGGGGAAGCTGCAGAAGAAAAATCTGAAGCTAGCAGAGACTGGCTGGTGAGCATTAAGGAAAGAAGGTGTCTCCATGAGAGGACAAGGTGAGGCAGCAGGTGCTGATGGAGAAGCTACAGCAAATCATCCAGAAGATCGAGCTCCGAGAATTCAGGAAGGTGGCTACACTCAACAACAGACTGTCAGTGTAGACCCAACAGCCTTCTGTTGAAGAAGATGCCATCTAGGGCTTTCATAACAGGAGAAAAGTCAATGCCTGGCTTCAAAGCTTCAAAGGACAGGCCGACTCTCTTGTGAGGGGCTAATGCAGCTGGTGACTCTAAGTGGAAGCCAGTGTCCATGAACCATTCTGAAATCCCAGGGCCCTTCAGAATCATGCTGTATCTACTCTGCCTCTACTCTGTAAATGGAACAACGCAGCCGGGATGACAGCACATCTGTCTACAACATGGTTTACTTGAATATTGTAAACCACCATTGAGGGTCTACTGCTCAGAAAAGATTCCTTTCAAAATACGACTGTTGTTGATATATGCACCTGATCACCCAATGGCTCTGATGGAGACGGACAATGAGATTGTGGTTTTCAGGCCTGCTAACGCAGCATCCATTCTGCAGCTCATTGATAAAAGAGTAATTTTGACTTTCAAGTCTTACTATTTAAGAGATGCATTTCATAAGGCTATAGATGCCATAGATGGCGATTCCTCTCATGGATCTGGGCAAAGTAAATTGAAAACCTTCCAGAAAGGATTCACCATTATAGATGTCATTAAGAACATTTGTGATTTATGGGAAGAAGTCAAAATCTCAACACAAATGGGAGTTTGGAAGAAGTGGATTCCAACCCCCATGGACGGCTGTGAGGGTTCAAGACTTCGTGGAGGAAGTAACCACAGGTGGGGTGGAAGGAGCCAGAGAATGAGAATCAGAAGCGGATCCTGCAGATGGGACTGCACTGCTGTGCTCTCAGGATCAAACGTGAACAGATGAGGAGTTGCTTCTTGTGGATGAGCAAAGAAAGAGGTTTCTTGAGATGGAATCCATTCCTGGTGAAGATGCTGTGAAGACTGTTGACATGACAACAAAGGATTTAGACCATTACGTAATCTTAGTAGATAAAGCAGCAGCAGGGTTTGAGAGGTCTGACTCCAATTTGAAAGAAGTTCTACTGCGGGTAAAATGCCATCAAACTACACTGCACACTGCAGAGAAATCGTTCGGGAAAGGAAGAGTCGATTGATGTGGCAAATTTCCTTGTTGTCTTATTTTAAGAAACTGCCACAGGTACCCCACCGTAAGCACCCACACCCTGATCTATCAGCAGCCATCAGCATGGAGGCAAGACCCTCCACCAGCAATGGGACTATGACTCACTGAAAGTTCAAGTGATAGTTAGCATTTTGGAGCAATAAAGTATTTTTTAATTAAGGTATGTACATTTTTGAGACATAATGCTAATGCACACTTAATAGGCCACAGTATCATGCAAACATAGCTTTCATATGCACTGGGAAACCAAAAACTCATTGGACTCACTTTACTGCAGTATTTGCTTTATTGTGATGATCGGCAGCCAAACCACAACATCTCCAAGGTATTTTATTTTAAATGATCCCTTTATTTACAAAAAAACTATCAGTGTTAGTGCAGGACTTGGCCATTTGTCATTAAGTGCCACGAGCTCCCAAAGCACAGATTAACACTGACCATTTGATGATTGTAAAATATTTACTGAAAGCAATATTGTTTGACTGCCATCCCTGAATGGCTACATTTTATCATCCTGAATACCCAGTGGGCAGAAATGCATTAATCTAATCAAAAGTAAGTTAGAATTGTGTATCAAAACGTCTTCACAAATGATGAAACTCAGAGAGTTTCTCTTGCAACAACTAGATAAACCCTCATCTCTTTTTCTAGGCAAAAGATATTCCAGATCCCTGAGACTTTATTTCCAAGAGATATGGACACTGCCTGAATGCTGGAACATAACACAGTGCTGGATCATCTACACTGAAAAGAAAGCAAGAAATTACTCTTTCATCGTGAGCCTAAGGTCATCAAATCTTAAATACTGGGAATTTAATCATTATGTTGTGTATACCAATCAAGCAGTCAGTGACATGGAGACTGGTGTAGAACTGCACCACTCAAGCCAGAGAGAAAACACAATACATCCCTGGGTCACCCCAGCCTCCATCGAGGGAGGGAGGGTGACACCATCCTTGACCTTCACTCCAATCCCAATACCATCCTGACCAGTGAATTACACTGGTCATTTACCTGTTCTGGGAGCAAGAGGAAGAACATACACCAAATAAGCCTCACAGGAGTCACACATTCCAATATCACAGCACACAAACAACTTATAAATAACAAAGTACAACAGGAGCATACACCTGAAATCAGTTTTGTTGCCTCTTTCATATCTGGTTCAGATACTCAGATGACCAATATTCACTGTGACCATGGAAAAAGTACTTTGATTATTTCCCTAATTCTATCAATTATGTATGCTAACAAGGAAAATATAAAATAATGCCAAGACCAGTGACCACTCACAGTCTTAGATCACTGAGTGTGCGAACACCAGATTTCTAGAAACTTGCAAAATCAACATTTCAAAAACTGAGGCTTTAAATTAAATGTGGATTCAGAAACAACCCTGGCTGTGGCCAATTCTAAGTCATTTACTTTACAAATGAAGAAACTGAGGGAGAGGTAGAATTAAGTGAATTTCCTAGGGCAACACAGCTACTTCCAGGAATAAAACTGGAGTCCAACACCCCTGATGTCCTGTGCTCCCTCCAGGATGCACACGAAAAGGGCCATCGGCCACAGGACACAGTGCTCACTGCCTTGGTCAGAATGTTAGAGGGGATGATGGCCCAGTCTTGGGCGTATTTTTTACTGCAGGTTGGATGCAGAGTCTTCACCTGCACACAACACAGTGCTTTGTCCTCAGCTGTTTGTTCTGATAGTAGATGGAGATGAGCTAGTTAATTTCTCAACACGTCTGCCTCTCGGCACCCATGTATCATACATTTCCATAGTTCAGGCAATATTCAAAGGATAGGTTTTCATTTATTTCAAATTCAATTATATTTGGATCTACTAGAAGAGCCACAATCATGATAGGTTCATGAAGCTGTGAAATTATTGTTTCTACATATATTTCAGAAGAATTATAGAAAACGGTGTTGAAAACATTGATGCAGGAGGTTGGAATTTCTTTCAAGTCTCTTAATTTAAGCAGTTGGTGGCATAAGCATTTATACATAACTGCCTTTTGAAATAATTTCCTAATGATTTCAAAGAAGATAATTTGCATTTATTTACACTGAGCCAAACAGTATTATCTGAGGAATAAAATGGCATGTGAATTATCAGCAGAGCATAATCTCTCAGCAAAACAGCAAAGCATCCACCAGGAAACAAATCTCCAATGGAGGGTAGATCCACTCTACTGTTCCAATGACACAGATACGTAACAGACGCCATTCTGTCCCGAGACAGCATCCACAGAACACTTAACAGGCTTGCTACGTCAATACTTTTAATAAATGGTTGCTATGGTTAAGACTGTCAAAGTTATATTTCTTGTAATTTTCTGAATAATTCTCCAGCTTGTTTGCAATCTTATATTCAACTTCATATTAAATGGTGCTAGCTTTGCAAAATTCTTATTTAGAATAAAAGGTGATCAGCTGTCTTTGAATTTACTTATCATTCTTTCATTCAACAATACTTACTGTGCAGCAATAACAATGCTAGGAACTAGAAATACAAGAAATATTTGCTCCTTAAAAGAAATGTCCAAAGTAGATTTGGAGTTAAGGCTTCAAACTTCTAGATCCTGCAGTGAGGATCTAGAAACTCACTGCAGATGTGAAGAGAGAAGCACCTAAGTCCAAGCTGTAAGTTTAGAGTATGAGTGACAATAACAAAATCAAGGACCCATATCCAATTTTTCTTTCATTTTCAGTTCCTTTATAAATCAGCTCTGAGCATTAAGATTACTTTGGTCATAAATGTTGCCTCCAGAAGAGTGAGGTAACTCTAGTACCAGGGAAATCCTATCCACATAAGCACAAAAAAACAGATGGCCAATTTCTTCCTCCCAAATATCTATGTACTAACTGAAAATGAAAAAGAACACCTTCTATACAACAAAAAAAATTAACTGACTTCAAAATTAATACAAAAATATGAAAGCAAAGAGATAAATTTATTTCACAGATAAAATATGAGCCATCTAGAAGATCCAAGAGAATCTACTAACAAACTAAGATAGTTGCCAATACTGCTGGGCACTAAATCAATAATAAAAACTCAGTGGAGTACATAACACAGAAAAGTAACCAACTAGAGTAGGCAAGAGATCTTTTTAAATCCCCTTTAGGAGCTAAAATTATAAGATGCTTTCCTAAGTATAAATCTAACAAAAGATTCCCAAAATTGAAGTGGAAAAAATAATAAACATTATTTAGAACATAAAAGAAATCCTGAATATATGGACATGTATACTATATTTGTAAATATTATAAAGCTACCAGTTTTCCATTAATTAATCTATAAATTCAAAATTATTTGAATCAAAATCTCAATCCTGTTTTGGAAAACATAATAAGCAGTTTTCATGTGGACAAGCAAATGGCTTAGAATAATTAAAATAATTTCTGAACAAACAATGGGGAGATTTACTCTACCAAGTATTTTCTTTTGAAGATGTAATAATTACAAATGTGAATCATAACCATAGTTTTTTTTTTATAACCATAGTTTTAATAGACCAAGGAAACAAAATAGAAAGCCCTGGAAGAGACCCATACCTGTGTGAAAAATTGACATGTAACAGTGATATATTTCAGACTGATGAGAAATTGATTTATCCAGAAAAAGAGATTACCCTTTTTTGAAGAATAAAATTAGATCTCTCTATCATCCCATACCCAAAAACCTAATCCTGGGTAAATTAAGTATGTAACAGTGAGATGCAAATTTTAAAACCTCTAGAAGAAAACAATGGGCACCTTTTATCATATCAAGGTATGGAAGTCATTCTAAAACAAAATTAAAAAACAAAAACTGCAAAACAGAAAGAAGTAGGTTTTAAATTTTAATTAGAATTAACATTTTTAAACATAAGGATGACAATAGACACTATAAAACAGGTTACAAAAGAAGTCAGATGACAAGGATTAGTATCTCAAATAATAAAGAACATCTATAAATTAATCATAAAAAGACAAATGAACCAAGAGAAAAATGAGCCAAGGGTAAGAAGAGGCAATTAACATAAAAGGAAATACAAAGAGTCAATAAACCTTAGAAAAATATGTGCAAGCTCATTAGTAATCAAGAATTTAGAAACAAACAGAAAAATACAATGGGACTCTATTCCACAGGCTCAGGATGCCAAAATATTAAAGTCTTAAAACAGCAATCATTGAATAAGAATGTGAAACAAAAGTAATTCTCCTACAGTGACAATGAGGGAACACTACATTTTTACATCAAACTGAAACTAAAGTTAAGTTGAAGATTTTCTTACCCTAAAACTCAGAAATTCTTTCTACTTCAAGATATGTCCTAGAGCAGGTTCTCAGACTTTAGCTTGGATCACAATCACTTGGGGTGCTTGTTAAGACCCAGATTTCTGGGTCTCAAAAGCAAAGTTTCTGATTCAGGAGGTCTGGGGCAGGGCTCCATAGTTTGCAATTCTAATAAGTGTTCAGGTGATGCTGATGGTGCTGGACCTGGGACCCCACTTTGAGAACCACTGTCTAAGAGGGACAGTGTCCAAGGGGACATGGGAGCTATTCACTGAAGCTCAGCTCTGTTTCCAGAGTTCTCAGTATTGCAATCTACATGCCCTCAATGACACTGAGGAAAGATAAACAGAGTCATTCTCAAGAATGCAATAATCATGCAGCAGTTTAAGATTTAAGGCTAAACACAGCCATATAAATAGATCTCCACCTGCAAACACCTGCAGAACAACTCTGCATATTATTTGTGGATGCATAAAGATGTCATCTACAATAAAAACATGCCTGGGAATATACAAACCAAATGCATGACAGAGACTAGCTCCAGGGTGGGACCACAGTAATGGATTGAAGAAAGTAAAATGGATCCCCAAAGAACCACATCCTTAGTACTTTCTTAGAAAGAGTAAAGTATGAAACATACTTGGCATGACATTAAGATTTAATAAATATAAGGTGTGGTACAGTGGCAAGTATTATATTGTTCTCTATTCATAGGTGTGCCCTTGAAACAGTTTATAATAAAATGAAGAAAACAGTATATTAACTGTTTAAGAATTAAGTGCACGTAAGTAGATGAATGCTTTATAAAAGCATTGTATTTGGATAAAACTTATGTCAGAACACCAACCCTTTGACTTTGCAGCTAATGAAGAGCTTCTCAACCAGTGATTCCCTCATTTGGTCAACAGCTAGACATCTGCTCTCTGCTAGGCATGGGCACCTGGTCCTCCAGGAACTCAGGTATGCCCAGAGCCAGGTGCACCAGATGTTCTGGCAGGGAGATGGGGTAACAACCGTGGCATACACAGTATAAAGACGAGCTTTCAGTTGAATCTTATAGAAGAGGGGAGATTTGTCAGGTCCAAGAGGAGAGCAATCACTGCAGAAGAGACATACCATGTGAAGCAGTCAGAGAGGGGTGAGGTGTTCACCTGGAAGCCAGGTTCTGATATGGGGCCACTGGGATAGAAAACAGCAGATGACACAGCAAACTGATGAATAAAGACAATCACCATTGACCCAGCTGTCAGGCCAAAATCCCCAAAGTCACCCATGATTCCCTGCTTTCCGTCACACTCACATCCAATTAACTCATCATGAAATTCTGCTAGCTTTACTGTCAAGATGCATCCAGAAAGAGAACCTGTTTCCCACCTCCTCCACCCACACCTGCTATACACCATCACCTCTCCTCTGGATGGGCACAGGCTGCTGTCTGGTCCCCAGGCTCGCTCTGCTATAGTCTCTACTCTGCAGAAAACGGCTAAGGGATGCTGCCAAATGTGAATCAGACCACGATCCCTGCCCAAAGTGAGCCAACAGCTGCCCATCAAAATGAAAGCAAAACTCAGCGTCTTTCCTGTGTCCTGGAAAGCCCTGGGCCATTTGGCTAGGGCCACCTCCCCCCTCACTCCCTTTCCTCCAACTGTTCTCTGGCCACATTACACAGTGCCACCTCAGGGCCTTTGCACCTGTGGCTCCCTCTGTCTGTAATATTCATCCACCATGAAAGATCTGCAGGCTCTCACCCAGGTCTCTGCTCAATGTCACCTCTGCTCAGTGAAAGAGGCATTTCTATCTACAATACCCTCATCACTCTCTTTACCCCTTCTCCTATGTTATCCTTTCTTGACAGAAATTACTGTTTTATATAATATTATTTCATTATTTGTTTACTTATTCTTTGTCTCAACAACTAGACTTTAAACAGGGATTTACTTGTTGGGCCACCATCACCAGGAAGCACGCCTGGGACATATATGAGACAAAGAAATATTTGTGGAATAAATGAGTAAATGAACATTCATCATGTTTACATTTCTGCAAAGAAATAAAAGAAAAAGTGACTTAAACACAGGGTGATGAGTTATGGATTGAATAAAGAAGAATACGCATTTACCTTAGCTGAATCACTGAGCGAGCACTCTGCAAAAGGTTCAGTGAGAAAAACGGATCCTTACAGATTCACTACAAGCCTTACAAAGCTATTTACTCCAGGAGAAGTAACATTTATTCCATTAGGATGGAAAAGCCAAAGTGATAAATAGATGGAGAATCTTGGAGATGTCTCTGAAGTTCAGGACTGTCTTTATTTTTAAAACCACAGCAAATCCGTCAAGAAGACTTGCCATTTGATGGTATCAGCGGAGTTCACAGCAGCAATGAGTTGTTGGTAATTAAAGTGATTGTTCTGCAAAACCTGGGAAGTCATCCCAGAACCCCGTTCTAATTTCTAACCCAAGGATTTGAAAATTTACCTAACAAAGGTCACACTTGAAATGTGGCTAGGGCTACTTCAGGAACAATGGAAAACTCCTACAAGCCATTATAGAATCAGCATCAAAAGGGAAAAAAAAATCAGGAAATATTTACCCTTCCTGGTTTCTTTCTTTAACTAGGAAACAACAATAAAAAACAACCAAATTTAGTATGGAAAAAATCATCTTGGCTACAATTACTTTATTTTTATCACATTAATGCTAAAAAAAAAAAAAAAAACTGAAAAAAAAAGGCAAAACCTCAATATTAGAAATACTCTGAGGGGCACCTGGGTGGCTCAGCTGGTTAAATGTCCAAGTCTTGAGTCATGGTCTCAGGGTCATGAGATGGAGCCCCACATCAGGCTCCACACTCAGCAGGGAGTCCGCTTGAGATTCTCTCCCTCTCTGCCCCTCCCCCGCTGGCGTGTGCCACATGCTCTCTCAAACAAATAAATCATTAAAAATTTTAAAAAAATATATACTTTGAGAGGCGTCTTTGAAGCCCCACCTTCCCCAGGTTTATATGTGTGAAATAACCCAGGTCCTTCATCTCAGCTATGTTTGCACCCTTTCTGCCCCAGCATCCATCTCCAACTGGGGCTGGGAAGGAACCCTGTCACCCTTGCTGCTGAACATGCAGGACCCTGGATAAAATCACAGGCTGGAACGAACATGGAGTAACCGGGGGATCCTGCCATCACTTTAGACTTGTCAATGCCGTTGCCAACAGGGGCAGTCCGGTGCCCTGATGCCAAGACCCCATCACCAGATTCACGCATCCACGGAAGTAACCTGGGGTCGGAAGGCTCACATGTGTGGTCACTGGCTAGAGGACTTCTGTGCGGCAGCACGGGTCCTCAGCCCTGAGGTCAGACACCCTTGGTTCAAACCCCAAGTTCTGCCGCTAACCAGCTCTTCTTTTAAAGGCACAATAAAATAAGTGTGCAAACCAATCTTTTTAAGAGAGACAATGCTTAGAGCAGTTTTAAGGTTATAAAAAATTGAAGAGAAAGTACAGAGTTCACATAGAACCCTTCCTCGTCCCGCTTCTGGTTCCCCTTTGATGAACATCTGTTACAACTGCTGAGCCCACACTGATGCATTTTCCTTGACTCAAGTCCACAGTTTACATCAGGGTAACTCCTGCTGCTGTACATTTTATGGGTTTGGACAAATGGATAATGACATTTTAGTATTACACAGAGTAAGACAGACAGTATCATAAAATATCCTACAGAGAAGTTTCACTGTCCTAAAACCCTGTGAGCCCCCCCCCCCCCCCTTTTCATCCCTCCCTCCTGCAATACCGGCAACCACTCATCTTTCTACTGTCTGGGTAGTTTTGCTTTTTCCAGAAGGTCATATGGTTGCAATCATACAGGATGTGGCCTTTTCAGACGGACTTCTTTGACTTAATATGCATTAAGGTTCTGCCATGTCTTTCCATGGCTTGGTGGCTCCTTTATTTTTAGTACTGAATAATATTCCATTGGACAGACCAAAGTTTATCTATCCATCCACCTACTAAAGGACATCTCAGTTGCTTCCAAGTTTGCAATTATGAATAAAACTGCTATAAAAACCTGTGTGCAAATTTTTCTGTGGACACATGCTTTCAACTCCTGTGGGTAAATACTGAAGAGTGTAGTTGTGGGATCAAATGTTAGAATATGTTCAGTACTCCAAGATGCTGTTACGCTGTCCAAAGTGGCCACTCCATGGTGCGCTCCTGCCGGCAGTGAGGGTCGTGGTCTCCACATCCCCTCCAACACATGGTGCAGTCCGTGATCTGGATGGTGGCCCTTCTCACTGGCGTATGGTAACATCTCACGGTTTTAACTTGCATTTCCCTGATATATGATGTCAAACTGCTTTTCATATGTTTATTTACCATCTGTATACAGATGTTTGTTCAATTCTTAGCAGTGTATTTCTTCTTTGATGAAATACCCATTCAAATCTTTTGTCAATTTTTTGAGAGGGAGAGAGACAGCACAAGCAGGAGGGTAGGGGCAGAGGGGGAGAACCTCAAGCAGGCTCCACACTCACCTTGGAGCCCAAGCCAGGCTCCATCTCCTGACCCCGAGGTCATGACCTGAGCCAAAATCAGGAGTCAAACACCTCACTGACTGAGCCACTCAGGCACCCACCCTCTTTTGCCCATTTTTAAATTATTTACTGTTGAGTTTTAACAATTTTTTTGTACATTTTAAATACTAATTCTTATCAGCTGTGTCTTTGGCGAACATTATCCCCCAGTGTGTGGACAGTCTTTCCATTCACTTGACACTGACTGTCACAGAGCAAAAGTTTTTTTTTTTTTTTTTTTTTAAGGAAATTCAGTCTATCAGTGACTTCTTTCATGGATCGTATGCCTTTGGTGTTGTGTCTAAAATAATCATCAACATAACAAAAGTCATCTGGATTTCCTGTTATCTCTTAGGTGTTTTATAGGTATGTGTCTAAATTCATTTTTTTTGTATGCGGACGTCCAACTGTTCCATCATCTTTGCTCCATTGTATTGCTCTTGCTACTTTGTCACAATCAGTTGAGTATATTTATCTGGGTCTTTTGTTGGCTCTCTATTCTGTTCCATTAATCCATTTGCCTATACTTTCACCAAGACCACACTCTCTCAATTACTGTTAGCTATATTTTTAATAAGTCTTGAAGTCTGGCAGTCAGTCCTGTGACTTTGTTCTTCTCCTTCATTATTGCACTGGCTATTCTGGGTCTTGTGCCTTTCCACATAAACCTCAGAATCAGTTGTTCTTATCCACAAAATAACTTGCTGGTATTTTAACTGAGGTTGCAATGAATCTACAGAAGTTGTGGAAAACTGCCACCTTACCAACACTGCGTTCTCTTATCCACAAACATGATGCAACATCAGTCTTTTACTGTGTTCTCTCACTTATTTCACAAGGGTTCTGTAGTTACCTCCATATAGATCTGACACACACTTTGTTAGATTTTTATGTAAGCATTTCATATTTTGGTGTTAAAATATAAGTTTTTTTATTTCAAATTCCAATTGTTCATTGCTGGTACATAAGAAAACAGGTGACTTTTTTATATTATCCTTCTATCCTGCAACCTTACAATAATCACTTTTTAGCTCTGAAAGAGCTTTTGTTGATTCTTTTTGATTTTCTACATCAATAATCATGCCATGTCAAAGACAGTTTTACTTCATCCTTCCCAATCTGTATACCTCTTTTCCCCTTTCTTGTCTTATTGCATTATCCAAGAATTCTACTAGAAAGTTGAAAAGGAGTGGGGCGCGGGCATCCTTCCCTTGTTCTTGATCTTAGAGGAAAACACTCTAATCACCATTATGTATGATGTCAATTGTGGGGTTTTTGTAGATTTTCTTTATCTAGTGAGGAAGCTCCTGTATTCCCAGTGTGTTCAGAGTTTTTATCATGATTAGATGTTAGATTTTGCGAAATGTTTTCTCCACTACTACTGATATGATGATATGACTTTTCTTCTTTGGTGTGCTGATGTGATGGATTCCATTATCAATTTTCACATGCTGAGCTGGTCTCCCATACTTGAGATAAACCTTCAACTTGTTCTATATGCTTCAGAAATTCATAATTTAACTCCGTCTGCCATTCCCATTCCATCCCCAATCAAATGAAATCTGACTTTCCTCTCGGGAACCAGAAACTCACCTGGGACCTTTATGGCACCAATTTGAGAGGCATTTTTCATTTTCCTCCTCTTGCTGTGTCTCTGAGGCACTAGTGTGCACTCCCACCTTCTTGCAGCTCATCTCTTGCCTTCCTCAATATATGCCAACCTCCTGGTTCTCCTTACACTTCTCTAGTCACTCCTTTTAGCTCATTTATTCATTCAATAAACATCTAGTTCAAACTAGATTTCAGCCCATATTAAGTGTTAGGCATATAGTTCTGCCCCAAACACACAAACCTTGCTAGGAGAGTACACAAATTAGTGGAGAAGAGAGGCACTGTAGACAAAAGGCTCATAACATGGTATTATGGGTTACATGCCCCCCCCCACCACCAAAGTATACTGAAGTTTTAACCTCTGATACTTCAGAATGTGATGTTATTTGGATATAGGGTCTTTACAGGGATAGTTAGGTTAAAATGAGGGTGAACCCTAATCCAGTATGACTGGAGTCCTTAAAAGGGGGGGGACATTTGAACATGGAGACAGACATGCACAGAGGGAACAAGAAGTGAAGAGACACAGAAGATGACCATCTACAAGTGAAGGGGATCCTCTCTCCTAATCCTTAAAGGGACCACTCCTGATGGCACCTTGATCTTGGACTTCCAGCCTCCAGGACCGTGAGACAATACATTTCAGTTGTTTAAACCACTAATTGTGAGGCACTTGGTTAGAGCAGCCCCAACAAACCAACACACATGAAGAAAAGCACTGGACAGAGTGATAAGTGCCAAGCCCTGAGGCCAGAACGGGCTTGTCACTGTCACCAAACACAAGTGCTTGTGCTCTGGGATGGAGGGCAAAGCAGCAGATAATGAGACAGAACATTAGGTGTTTTAGGCCATGGTAGAACATCCTTCTACTGTAATATATCCTAGCTGTGAGGACAACTATCTGCCAAGTCCTCCCGCTGAATCGCTGAACCTGGGGATGGTCTTGGGGACCCCACACAGTTGGATGAAGCATTCCACTCCACCTTCCCACTCTGCTGTCAGGAAAGCCCTAAGCACTGAATTTCCTCTTTATTGCACTTACCTATAGTGTTTCAGGTGTCATCCTTACGCCACCTCCCCCAGATTTTTATACCACATCTCATCTACATCTGGTGACCTGGCATCCAACACCAAGTCCATACACAGCAAACATGTGACAAGGCTCACCAACGTCTGCAGTGGAAATCTTTGAATCACTCAGTGGATTCATGAATGCAAACAGCATGCAGTGAAATGAAGCATTTTGTAAAAGTCACAGGAGATGTACGTGAAGGAAGTGGTCTCAGTCACGGTGAACCTGCAGCATTCGGGCTTCCCCAGGAAAGGCTCACAGCACAAAGCCACACTGGGTTCTGGTGGGTATTTTATCCTTGACAAAACTGTGGAAGTGGCAAAGATGCTAACATGACAGTAGGTAATATAATCAGTACAAACCCTGTTTGCTGAGAACATAATTCTGTCGGTGATTTATATTAAAGCCCAAGAAGCTGAAGGATTTTGATTTGCTTCTTCACTGTAGGCAGACAATCAATTAATCTGGCGGGAGAGAGATGAAAATGACCCACAGAATCTTAAGTAGAATGAAGCTGATAATTCGCTAAAATTTGAAGCCAATAAACAGATAAAAGACAAAGAAAAGTATGATAGTTTGATTGGATTTGCCATTAGTCTTATCTTCTTGTGAGAAAGCTAATGACTGGGTGAGAAAAGCCGATCCAAGGTTTCTGACAGGAGGTCATGGTGACTTCATTACATGCAAGACAGAGGCAAAGGAAGCAGATGACAAAGCCCGGGATCCATCAACAGTGTGTCCTGTTCAAACTCCGAGACCCAGAGACACAGAACAGAGAGGAACGTGTTCAATCGGACAGAGCAGGCCGGGAGAGAAAGGTGATTCCACCATCTCATCAAGTCAAAGCCCAAAACCCTAAAGTGTTGAGACTGGCTGTGTACCCGTACTGGCTCCTGGCACAGGCCAGCAAGAGGAGAGCTCCACTTCCACTGCACACAGAACACTGTGGTTTGAGGGGTGAAGGCATACATGTGCAGGCATCACCTACAGCTGGGCACGGCAGCGAGGAGCTCAGGCTTGGAGCCAGGCCCACCTGCCCCAAATCACGGCTCCCCACATGCGAATGGAGCGGCCTGAAGAAAGCAACGGAACCTTCCTAAGACTGAGGGTCCCTGATAACAACACAGGGATAACAGTAAAGACCCCCAAGGGCACGCACACAGGGTCACTAGCCAACACCAAACCCGTGCTGGACCATCACAAGCTGCGGTCCCGGCACAGCCCGGCATCTGCTGGTGTGGGACAAGCAGCACATGTTTAATACACATTGTTACATCAATGGGGGAACCCATACACCCTCCCATCCATTGCCGCGGATGATACACAAACATCTGCAAACCTCTTGGTAGTGTGTCTGAATATTTAGATAGACGGATGAGGAAATACAATGTGCTCCTACAACAGGGTGCTGGGCTGACCAGTCCTGCAGAGCCCACACAGCCCTTCAGAAGAATGTCTGCAAACGCATGTGACAAAACACACACAAAACAGTTACCCTGAAATAGTCAAATACGTCTAATCGTGATGTACTAGTAATACAGGAGGTTTCATAGCACATTAATGATCCCACAGCAGGTATGACATTGACACTAATTTCAAAGCGTGGATGAACTTATTCCTTCACAGCTAATGTGCCAACACTGACCTGATGTGAACTGCCTTCTGCCCGCTCCTGGTGAGAGGCCACAGTGCTCTTACCCACACTGTGGCTGCCTCCACTGATGAGGAGAGGAAACGTAAGCTCCCACCAGAAGCTCCTGGAACAAGGACAGTGTTTCTCCTGGTCGAGTCCAAGAGGCCACGCGAGTTCTTATCTGCCAACTCGGGAGGGGTCCATGCACCCCAGTTAAGAACGCCTGCTTTAATTTAAGCACAATGTCTTCATGTTCCTGGAAATGTTTCAAGGGCCATAAACACATGGTTTTGTGTCTCATCTACCTTCACGTTTTTCATTAACATTACCATGGTACCATATGGATCAGCCAGGGTCCCTGTGACATCACTGGGACCATCCAGGGAATGACACGGAAAGGTGTGGCAGAGAGACAGGGCAAGGCTGGGGCAGTAACTGGCACCAGCCTGGGACATGAGGGGCAGACAGCTAGTCCCTCTCAGATTCCTTATCTGCAAACAGAGGGATTAACTGAGATGGAGGATGCGTGGCACCACGCAGTACTCCTCAGAGGGTGTCTTTGACAAGGTGACCACAGCCTCAGTGACCCTTCATGCCTCACCCCATGTTTTAGAAGATGAGCTGAATTATCTGGGTGACATACAAATCCGTCAAATACACAGGATGTCAGGATAAGTTTCCACTAACGTGCCTGCCTTGCAAAACCCCGATGATATGCTGTGTCACAAAAGGATGAAGCTAGAGACCCAGATTTCTAGAAAGGCTTTCTATATTAAAGCTAACAAAATGTCAGTCACAACACTCAATAAAGTAGTGGTTCTCACTCAATGAAACAGTATTTCATAAAAATCTATACACAGGGGTGCCTGGGTGGCTCAGTTGGTGAGGCGTCTGCCTTCGGCTCAGGTCATGATCCCAGGATCCTGGAATCGAGTCCCGCGTCGGGATCCCTGCTCAGTGGGGAACCTGCTTCTCCCTCTCCCACTCCCCTGCTTGTGCTGACAAATAAATAAATCTTTTAAAAAATAAAAAAAAATCTATACAGAGCCAAGGCCCTCGAAATTTACTTAAAAGTTAAAACACACATCCCTTTGAGAAATTACTGCCTATCCTACCATGTATCACGATGATTTGTACCAATGGACAAAACTTAGCAAAACCAGCAGCTCCTCTGAGCATCACTATTAACAAAAATAAGATGGTAGCCAGTCTGTTACAAACAAATCTTAAGTGCTCTGAAAAGAACCTTCTAAGTATCTGCAAACTTGCTAAAGACATGAAAGCAAACGTGCAAAGATTATGCGGGACAATGGTTATATGTTCAGACATACGATCTTTACCAAGGAAGGGCTGCTAACTCAATTTCCTAAGAGCAGTCATGAACCCACCCAAAGCAGGAAGACTCTTCATCACCAAGGCACCACCAGTTGTCCTGGGCTGCTGCAAAATACAGTAAATAAATGCATGCAACTCAACTAGTCCCTTAAGGGAGTAGGAGAAAGGTGAATGGAATCCATGCCGTGACTGACTCCCTCCAGCTTTGAAATCAAAACCTTGGCTGGATCACCAAGATTAGTTTTCATATATACATTTCTGCTTGCCTGCAGTGGGAAATCACTGCTGTGTGACAATTTCCACCCTATTGATTTTTTTTTATTAAGGCAAGGAAAAGGTTAGTAAAACATAGTAAGTCCCAGAAATGTGTCCTGAACACCAAGTGCGGGATAAAGTTATAAACCTATACCTGAAGAAAAACAAAAGCCCTCTGGGGCAAACAGAATAGGAGAATTTTAAAAGCTTTTTCATTAGGCTTCCTTCAAATGCAAACATCTGCTGCACAGAGATACAAAGAAATTGATATTTTTTTAAAATGTTGTTTTGATAGAGAAACCCCTTCTGGAATCTAGAAAGTCCATCTTTCATCATCTGCTCTTACCTCCCCAAATTTAATAACATGACACCATAAATGCTCTCTTCACAAAAATTGTTTTAATGATATAAATCTTGGGTATTTCAAGGATGAAAAGAAAGTAAAAGATACATGAGAAAAAAAATTGTTAACAAATTTTGTTGACTTATATCCAAATTCTTTAAAGTGAAAAAAAAAAAAAGATTTTTAACTGTCACTGTAGTATTACCCAAGGCAGGTTTTCTTCATCCTTAAATCACACCACCCTACAGCACCAGCTGGAGTGTTTCAGTATTTCTGTAACAGTGGCTACACAGTTCCACAATAGAGTTCATGCTGCTGCTGTAATTTGCAAAATAGATAAAGCCCAATGACGCACATATTTGTTTCTGTTGGAGTCTAATTTCATTACTTACGTTTAATAAAAATGCCTACATTTACCTGGGTTATAAAACAACAAACGTACTTCATATGCACACACACCCAATCCCATACTTACATATGCTAATGCCAAAATGTTCAAATATTAGCTGCTCTATCCTAAAATATTCTTAAATACTTACCTTAAACTTCCTGTGAAACAGTAAAAATAGTAAAAAGTTCAATGTGATTTTTTTTCTAAAAAACAATGTAACTTAGTTAATAAAATTAAATAAGTAAAGGTGAAATGATTCTTTCAGGATGGCAGTAGCAACCTTAGACTTCTACTAGCAACAGATGAAAAGTTTAAAGAAACTGCTGACCCAAATTCTTCATCACCTCCTTCCATGAAAACAACCCAAATTGGAGAAATAAGACAGTTTGATTCCAGGAATATCAAACTGACAGACGATAGCAAGCCCCTTTAGAGAGTTACAGACAAGAGTGATTGCCCCACATTCCTGCCACAAAATCACACCTGTTCACTGGGAATTTTCATGGGCTCCTCACTGGCAGGACCACTGTTCACTAAACACAGAGGGAGGGTTTACAGTGGAGGAAACCCCGCACCAGAAGTCAGGGACAGAACACGGAAGGTTAGTGGGAAATGAGCATCCTAACTGATCCTGCGCCACTCATTCCTAACTGGAGCATCACGTCTGCAGGAGAGCTACCTGCCACCTGCCCTTGGGCACTCAGACTTTCTTCTCTACTCAACTCCATGGAGGACTGAGATCTTATGTCCTGAGACAAGAAAACATCAGAATAGACAGGAAACACCCTGCTGTTCCCAAAATGCAGGATCAACCTCAAAGACCCCAGGCATTGAACTAAAATGACAGTTTCAGGGTTTCAGCGGGCAGGCTGCAGCCCTCGGAAATCAAAGAATAATGATGATGATGATGATTATGTAAGTAGAACAAGGTAAGTCTATATAAAAGCTTGACTTGATCATGAAATCCAGGTACAAAGAATTAAGATAGTGTTTTAAGAAGAATACAACTGAATACCAAGATAAATGTAACTAAATATCCACTTCTGGTTTTAATACAAAGAAACAAATAGGTGTATGATGATACTGTGTTTCTTCTGGTCAGCACTAGTCTGTTTCTAAGGTACAATTACATTCTTCATTCTTCATTCTATCTTTGAAAGCAGAAAAGGAATAAAAGTTTAAGACAAGCAGATCCTGCAAAAGCAGAGACATGTAAGAACAGAAAGGATCAGCCAGGAGGGGTCACACAATTCACCAGACAGGGTCTGATGATTTAACGGGGACCAGCTGTCACAAAAGGTTTATTCCAAAATGACAAATTAGCCAGATCTCCTAGGAGCTAAGCGCACAGACCCAGTCCCTGTCTCCTAGGAGATGAAACCTCCAAACAGTCCTCCTACTTATAATGAAAGGGTTTTTTTTTTTTTAAGATTCACTTATTTATTTTAGAGAGAGAGAGCAAGTGTGCACAGGGGTGGAGGGGGAGAGAGAATCTCAAGCAGAGTACCCGCTGAGCCACCCAGGCGCCCTGTAATGGAAGTTTTTAAAGCAACATACATATTTAGTAATAATAACAGACCAGGTCACTAGGTCATAAGAAATACAGGATTTCAAACCTTTAAAAAAGGACCATATTCCTGGAAATAAAACCAAGTCTTCAAAAGATCTAAAATCACATAAAAAATAGAGGCATTAGGGTCCAATGACACAAAAGAGAATCACTTGATTTTATAAAAGGGACTCATTCAGCTGGATAGCAATGGTTGTTCCTGAACTGTTCTGATCAGTGGAAGCAGTCCCCACATACCCAAAACCAACATCCCGATACCTGCCATGGAGTCTCATGGGAGACAAGATGCCTCCCTTCAAGGTCTGGAAAAATGGTAAACACTGTAACGGTTGTAGGGGCATATGTTCCAAGATTACAACAAGCTATAAACCTAGAATACTTAAGAGGAAGCAAAATTTTCTTAAAATGTTTAATTGAAAGTATGTTTTACAGTAACTTAAAATATAAGGGTTTTTACCAGTTTTATAATCACTGTAGTATTTTTCCTGTGTTCACCAGTAGGTTCACTTTAGGAGAAGGAAGACTGACCTTAAACGTTTGTTAGTGCCTGAACCCTTCTTTAATTGGTATTCCAATGTTCACAAACTTCCTGGTAAAACCCATTATGCAGTAATTAACCACACATACAATCTCCAAACATATAAGGAAAGGCGGCCTATGCAATGCAAAGCTAAAAATTAATTATTTAATAAAAGCACAAAATTAGTTGAATAAACAAAATAAAAATTGAGTAAATAGTCCCCCTGAAAACTCCCTGCAACATGAAAGAACCCATGAAGAATTCATAAATTTTCTCTTCACAAGATTCAGACCGGCTAGACACTGTAATTACATCCATACTGCAAACACACATTTAGAATAAAATAACTGTGAAAGTATTTTGAAATACACTGATATGCTGAAAAATATTTTTAAAAGATAAAAAAGCAAGTGACTGATATGCAATAAATAAAAAAGCCTCAACACATCTCACATCTTACCAAAAAAATAATCAAAAATAGTAAAAAACAGTTAAGAGAATTAAATGTAAATTTTAAAACTATAAAACTTGTTGAAGAGATCACAGGACGCAGTCACTGTGGCCTTAGGGCAGGCAGAGTTCTTAGAACAACCCCAAAAGCACAAGCCATAAAAGAAAAATGATAGACTGCACACTATTAAAATTAAAATATTCTGTCATTCAAAAGACACTGTTCAGAACAAAACAGACAATTTACACCTGGGAGAACAGATTTGCAAATCACAGGCCTGACAAAAGACACGTACCCAGAATACACATGGAAACATTAACATACAAACGGCCCATTTGTCTAAAATATTTGAAGACAATCAAAGAATAAAGATGGAGAGTAAACATGTGAAAAGTGGCTCAATGTCTTTAGTTATTGGGGAAGTTAGGGAAAAAGTTGAAGAGAGACACCAGGAGAAAAGCAAGGAGAGATACACACCAAAACCACACATAGTACACACTGACCCAGCCGTGCAGAACAGGCAGGGACACAAGCCACAGGCACCTGCTCACCCTGCTGGGGGCTACACAGACACACAGGTGCCTAGGAAGGCAGTTTGACAAGTCTTAGGAAGCCACACACACTCTTCCCGTTTGACTGGCCATCCCCATCCTTCTACTGAATGAAATACCCATGTGAAATGAAGACCCACGTTCACAGGAGGGCCTGAAGCAGTTTTATTCATAGTTGCCCGAAGCTGGGAACAGCTCACATGGCCTTCTACAACAGAAATGACAGAGATGTGAGTACATTCATACGATGGAATACTACTCAGCAGTTTTCTTTAAAGGAACAGTGGTGCACACAGCAGCAGGGGTGAATCTCAGAGGCATTCCACAAAGTGAATCAGAATGCAACATACCATGTAACTGCATGTGCACAGCATTCTGGGGAAAGCAAACACACAGGACAGGAAAGAGACTAGCAGGTGGGTGACTCAAGGGGGCAAAACACTCAGAATTGAAGAATACTGGAACACATCCAAAACAACATCTTCAAGTGAGGTTTTACCCTTTAAATATTCATAGTAAGTAGTAAAAGCAGCATAAATAAACAAGCTAAGCCAGAATTATATAGAATAAAAGAAAGAGTATAAATTATATCTCAATTAAGCTGTTATTAGAATTGTTAATTATTAAAAAATAAAGTCACTAAAAGCCAGTATCAAAGGAGAATATAACTAAAAATAACACAAAGATCAAACATCATAAGAGACAATAAAATTCTATCAACAAATTTGAAAACAAAGGGGATATGGATAAGTTTAGATAAACAATTTCCCTGAAGTGTCTCAAGAAGACACAGAAACCCTGAATATTCCTAAAATCATTATAGTTATTGTCAGTGGTTTTAAACCTACCCACAAAGAAAACTCCAGGCCCACGTCGTTTCAATCAAAACTTTTACCAAATATCTAAGGTAAAAGAATTCTAGGAGAGGGAAGGTTGGAGAGGGACAGGGGACCATTGAATTCAGCTAGATATCCATCGAATCATTCTGAACACCTGTGAATTCAACCTGAGATCTAAGAGAATTGCTAGGTTTCTACAAACAGAAAATCAACCACTTTTTGCAAGGTAGGAGGTGCAGAGAAGTGAATCTGAAGGGATATATCGGCAGATAAACCTCGGGGAAAGGGAGCCTCCGTTAGTCAGCTACCAGCAAGTGATAGAGCAGCAGAGCACAAAATCGGAACTTTAGAGGTCTGCTCCAGGGAGGGACGTGCCTGCCCGAGGGCGCTCAGGTGGCAAAGCAGGGCCGAATCCAAGCTGGGACAGCCTGGTCTCAGGATCCCCGGGGTCACAGAAAGAACAGGGGTGCCTGAGTGTGACAGAATTCCCAGGCATCCAAGCGGGGAAGCCGGCTATAATCCGCGAGCCCCGGAGCAGGCTTGCCGCTGGGTGTTGCCATGAACTGCCAACCACGGCAGGATTAGGCGGGTGCTCTCCAAGCAGGGGCCCAGCAAAAGACAGAACTGCTGAGTCCCTGCTCCTTCCCCTGAGGAGCCGTGAGGTGCACGTGGGATCAGGCAACCGCTCCCAGAGCAGGGCGTGCAGAGAGCAGGAGTAAGGCAGTGAGACCACCACTCCCTCCCTCCCCTGGGAGGACGGTGCTGGGTGCACCGCAGGAGTCCGCAGATGTACACACAAGTGACTGACTGCTTCTTCCTGAGAGTGCACTGAAGGGGGTGGGGGACCACGGTCGCTCAGCTCCAGGGCTGGAGATCGGGGCGCTGCCATTTTTATTATTGTTTTTCATCCTCTAAAGCTGCATGAAAAGCCTTCAAGGAACAAAAAACACACAGAACAACCAGAAGCAGCTTACACTGAGGCCGGCCCCCTGCAAGGAACAGTGCAAGCCCACCTGAGCGAAGACACCTGCCAATCAGCACAACATGCCCCTCCCCCAGAAGACCAGCGGGGACATCAGGCGAAAACCACGTTTATGGATCACACAGAACTGAAAAACTCCTACTCTAGGGAAAAACAGTATGTAGACTACAAGGTTTTTCTTTATGAATCTTCAGTCTTTCAGTTTAAAATTTTCTTTTTCATTTTTTCTTTATTCCCTTTTCAACTAGCTTATTTTATCAAATCTTTTTTAAGTCTTTTTTCAATTTTCATTTCTACATTTACATTCTATATATTCCTCATTTTTGGCTTCCTTGCACTGTATTCAATTTTATTTTTGTATACATATATATTTTTCTTTATTTACAATTTTGGGATCAAGTGTCTTCTAACAAACAGACCGTTATACACCCAAGACCAAGTATATCACCATCTTCTGTCTACCTCTTTGATTATATTCCCTATTTTTTACCTTTTTTTCTTTCTTCCTTTTTTGGTTTATCTCTTCTGATTTCCCCAGCGTATATTTCACTGTGGTTGTGGTTGAGATTTTTTTTTATTTTTTTTATTTCTATTTTGTTCTCTCATTCATCAATTGTCCTCTGGACAAAATGGCCAGAAGGAAAAATTCCCAGAAAAAAAGAACAAGAGGCAGTACTTACTGCCAGAGACTTAACAAATACGGATATTGGTAAAATGTCAGAGCTAGAATTCAGAATGACGACTATAAAGATAAGAGCTGGGCTTGAAAAAAACATAGAAGACACTGGAGAATACCTTTCTGGAGAAATAAAAGAACTAAGATCTAATCAGGTTAAAATCAAAAAGGGTAGTGCTGAGATACAATCAACAATGGAGGCTCTCAGGATAAATGAGGCAGAGAGAGAATCAGTGATACAAAAGATAACGTTATGGAGAACAAAGAAACTGAGCAAAAGAGAGAGAAACAATTACTGGATCATGAGGGGAGGATTTCAGAGATCAGTGGTACCACAAAGCTAAACAACATTAGAATAATTGGGATCCCAGAGGAAGAGGAGAGAGAGAGAGAAAGAAAGGAATGAGTAGCAGGCAGAAGGTATATTTGAGTAATTTATAGCTGAGAACTTCCCCTAATCTGGGGAAAGAAACAGGTATTCAAGTTGGAGGCACAGAGAACCCCTTCAAAATCAAGAAAAATAGATGAATACCCCAACATATAATAGTGAAGCTTGCAAGTTTCAGAGATGAAGAGAAAATCCTAAAAGCAGCTCGAAACAAGACAACCTTAAACTAGAATGGTAGGAACATTAGACCAGCAGCAGACCTATCCACAGAAACCTGGCAGGCCAGAAAGACGGGCATGATATATTCACTGTGCTAAATGGGAAAAATATGCAGCCAACAACACTTTTCCCAGCAAGGCTGTCATTCAGAATAGAAGGAGAGATAAAGAGCTTCCAGGACAAACACAAGCTAAAAGAATTTGTGTTCACTAAACCAGCCCTGCAATAAATATTAAAGGGGATCCTATAAGCAAAGAGAGAAACCAAAAGTAACATAGACCAGAAAGGAACAGAGACAATATATAGAAACATGGACTTTACAGGTAATACAATGGCACTAAATTTGTATCTTTCAATAATTACTCTGAATGTAAATGGGCTAAATGCTCCAATCAAAAGACACAGGGTATCAGATTGGATAAAAAACAAGACCCATCCATATGCTGCCTACAAGAGACTCATTTTAGACCCAAAGACACCTCGAGACTGAAAGTGAGGGGATGGAAAACGATTTATCATGCTAAAGGACATCAAAGGAAAGCTTGGGTCACAATCCTAATATCAGACAGATTAGATTTTAAACCAAAGACTGTAGTAAGGGATGAAGAGGGACATTATATCATAGTTAAAGGGTAAATGCAACAAGAAGGTCTAACAATTATAAATATTTATGCCCCTAATATGGGAGTAGCCAATTATAAAAACCAATTAATAAAAAAATTAAAGAAACACATTGATAAAAATACAATAATACTAGGGGACTTTAACATCCCCCTCAGTGAAATGGACAGATCATCTAAGAATAAGCTAAACAAGGAGACAAGGGCTTTGAATGACACACTGTACCAGATGGACATCACAGACATATACAAAGCATTCCATCATAAAGCAAGAGAATACACATTCTTTTCGAGTGCACATGGAACATTCTCGAGAATAGATCACATACTGGGTCACAAATCAGGTCTCAACTGATACCAAATTATTGGGATTATTTCCCACATATTTTCAGACCACAATGCTTTGAAATGTGATCTCAATAACAAGAGGAAATTTGGAAGGAACGCAAATACTAGGAGGTTAAAGAGCCTCATACCAAAGAATGAATGGGTCAGCCAGATAATTAAAGAGAAATTTTAAAAATTCATGGAAACAATGAAAATGAAAATACAACTTTTCAAAACCTCTGGGATGCAGCAAAGGTGGTCCTAAGAGGAAAGTACATTGCAATACAAGCCTTTCTTAAGAAACTAGAATCTCAAATACACAAGCTAATTTATAAAGGATCTAGAGAAAGAATAACAAATAGAGCCTAAACCAAGCAGGAGAAGAGAAATAAAAAGAATAGAGCAGAAATCAATGAAACAGAAAGAACAGTAGAACAGATCAATGAAACTAGAAGCTGGTTATTTGAAAGAATTAGAAAGATTGATAAACACCTGGCCAGACTTATTAAAGAAAAGAGAAAGGACCCAAATTAATAAAATCATGAATGAAAGACGTGAGATCACAATCAACACCAAGGAAATAAAATGAATTTTAAGAACATATTATAAGAAACTATATGCCAACAAATTAGGCAATTTGGAAGAAATGGATAAATTCTTAGAGACATGTAAACTACCAAAACTGAACCAAGAAGAAATAGAAAACCTGAACAGGACCCATAACCAGTAAGGAAACTGAAGCAGTAATCAAAAATCTCCCAACAAACAAGAGTCCAGGACCGGATGGCTTACCAGAGGAATACTACCAAACATTTAAAGAAGAATCAATACCTATTCTTCTGAAGCTGTTTCAAAAAATAGAAACAGAAGGAAAACTTCCAAACTCATTCTATGAGACCAGCATTACCTTGATCCCAAAACCAGAGAAAGAACCCACCAAAAAGGAGAATTACAGACCAATATCCCTGATAAACATGGATGCCAAAATTCTCACCAAGGTACTAGCCAAGAGGATCCAATAATACATTAAAAAGAATATTCACCACGACCAGGTGGGATTTATTCCTGAGATGCAAGGGTGGTTCAACACTCACAAGTCAATCACCATGATAAAGCGCATTAATAAAAGACAAGAGCCATATGATCCTCCCCATTGATACAGAAAAAGCATTTGACAAAATACAGTATCCTGTCCTGATTAAAACTCTTCAAAATATAGGGATGGAGGGAACATTCCTCAATGTCATAAAAACCATTTATGAAAAACCCACAGTCAATATCATCCTCAATGGGGAAAAACTGAGAGCTTTCCCCCTAAGGTCAAGAATGCGGCATGGATACCCACTATCACCATTGCTATTCAACATAGTATTAGAAGTTCCAGCCTCAGCAATCAGACAACAAAAAGAAACAAAAGGCATCCAAATCGGCCAAGAAGTCAAACTCTCACTCTTCGCAGATAACATGATACTCTGTGTGGAAAACCCAAAAGACTCCCCCCAAAAATTACTAGAACTCATACAGCAATTCAGTAATGTGGCAGGATACAAAATCAATGCACAGAAATCAGTCGCATTTCTATACACTAAGAATGAGACAGAAAAAGGAGAAAATAAGGAATTGATCTAATTTACAATTATACCAAAACCCATAAGATACCTAGGAATAAACCTAACCAAAGCGGTAAAGGATCTACATTCTAGAAACTAGAGAACACTGATGAAAGAAATTGAGGAAGACACAAAGAGATGGAAAAACGTTCCATGCTCATGGATTGAAGAAAAAATTTTGTGAAAATGTCTATGCTGGGCGCCTGGGTGGCTCAGTTGGTTAAACGTTAATGCCTTCGGCTCAGGTCATGATCCTGGAGTCCCAGGATCGAGTCCCGCATCGGGCTCCCTGCTCAGCAGGGAGTCTGCTTCTCCCTCTGACCCTCTTGGATCTCGTGCTCTCTCGCTATCTCATTCTCTCTCTCAAATAAATAAATAAAATCTTAAAAAAAAAAAAAAAAAGAAAAAAGAAAATGTCTATGCTGACCTGAGAACAACACAGGTGGAAACTGGGTAGGTCCACTTACACATGGGTTTTACCAATAAATAAGGTAATTTACTGTAAATGTATTTTCTCCATGGTTTTCTTACTGACGTTTTATTTTCTCTAGCTTAGTTTATTATAAAAATGCAGTACATGATACACATAACATACAAAATATACATTAAGCAACTGTTGATGTGATCAGTAAGGCTTCTGGCCAACAATTCCCTATCAGCAGTTAAGTTTTGGGGGAGTCAATTTTCACTCTCATCCTCCAAAGCTGTACGGCAAGCTTGCAGGGAACAAAAGCTCCCGAGAGCAAACCCAAGCAGATTAGTTACCCGGCCCAGCAAGGGAGGGGCAATTCCGCCTCCGGCAAAGACATTTGGGAATCACGGCAATGGGGCCCTCCCCTAGAAGATCAGCAAGAACAGCCAGCCAAGACCAAGTTTACCGATCAAGGAGAACGGCAGAACTCCAGCGCTAGGGGAATAGTGCACATAGAATTCATGGCTTTTTTACCATGATTCATTAGTGTTTCAAAGTAAATTTTTAACTTTTTTTTTTAATTTTTCTTTTTCCCTTTTAAACCAGTATCTTCTCAATCCCTATTTTTAAACAAAAATTTGTTTTTCATTTTTTAGAGTCATGTTCTATCCCTTCATAATAGTTACCCTAATCTTTGGCATATATATTTAAGTTGTTCTCTCTTTAAAATTTTGAGATACAGTTTCTTCTAACATATCATAATATACCCTAAATCTCTAGTGTACGGCTTTATTCTAGTCTCCTGCCTGATCACATTCTCTCCACTTTTCTCTTTCTTTCTTCTTTTTTTTTTTAATTCTCTTCCTTCTTTTTTCAAACACCTTCTTATCAATTCCTTTTTTAAAATTTTTTACACTTTTCATCTTCACAGTCATATGCCATCCCTTCATCGTATCAACCCTTATTTTGTACATATTTCTTTCTTTCTTTAAAATTTTAGGAGGCACTTTCTTCTAACAGACCAAAATATACCCAAAATCTAGTGTGTGGCACTGATCTATGCACCAGCCTGATCATATTTGATCATATACTTTTTTGTTTTGTTTTGTTCTGTTATTGTTTGTATTTATCTTTCTCTTTTTCTATTTCCTCTTTCTTTTTTCTTTCCTTCCCTTTCTTTTCCCCTGGTTTCAGGTTTTTTCTGATTTGTTTAGAGTATATTTTCTGGGAACGTTGTTAACCTGTTAGCATTTTGTTCTCTCCTTCATCTTTTCTCCTCTGGACAAAATGACATGATGGAAAAAAATCACCTCAGCAAAAAGAACAAGAGATAGTACCGTCAGCCAGGGACCTACTCAATACAGACATTAGTACAATGTCGGACCTAGAGTTCACAATCATGACGTTAAAGATACTAGCTGGCCTTGAAAAAAGCGTGAAGTTATTAAGGAAACCCTTTCAGGAGAAATAAAAGAACTCAAATCTCAACAAATCAAAATCAAAAGGCTATTAATGAGATGCAATGAAAAAAAATGGGGGCACTAACTGCTAGGATAAATGAGGCAGAAGAGAGAATCAGTGATATAGAAGACCAAATGATGGAAAATAAAGAAGCTGAGAAAAAGAGAGATAAACAACTACTGGATCACAAGGGCAGAATTCGAGAGATAAGCGATACCATAACACAAAACAACATTAGAATAATTGGGATACCAGAAGAAAAAGAAAGAGAGAGGGGGGCAGAAGATATATTGGAGCAAATTACAGCAGAGAACTTCCCTAAGGTGGGGAAGGAAACAGGCATCAAAATCCAGGAGGCACAAAGAACCCCTCTCAAAATCAATAAAAATAGGTCAACACCCCAACATCTAATAGTAAAACTTACGAGTCTCAGAGACAAAGAGAAAATCCTGAAAGCAGCTCAGGAGAAGAGATATGTAACCTAGACTGCCAGAAACATTAGATTGGCAACAGACCTATCCACAGAGACCTGGCAGGCCAGAAAGGACTGGCATGATATCTTCAGAGCAGTAAATGAGAAAAATATGCAGCCAAGAATACTATATCCAGCTAGGCTGTCATTGAAAATAGAAGGAGAGATCAAAAGCTTCCAGGACAAACAAAAACTAAAGGAATTTGCAAACACGAAACCAGCCCTCCAAGAAATATTGAAAGGGGTCCTTTCAAAGAGAGAGCCTAAAAGCAGCATAGACCTGAAAGGAACACGGACAAAATACAGTAACAGTCACCTTACAGGGAATACAACGGTACTAAATTCATATCTTTCAAAAGTTACCCTGAATGTAAATGGGCTAAATGCCCCAATCAAAAGACACAGGCTATCAGATTGGATTAAAAAACAAGACCCATCGATATGCTCTCTGCAAGAGACTCATTTTAGACGCAAAGAAACTCCCACATTGAAAGTGAGGGGGTGGAAAAACATTTACCATGCTAATGGACACCAAAAGAAAGCTGGGGTGGCAATCCTTATATCAGACAATTTAGATTTTAAACCAAAGACTGTAAAAGAGATGAGGAAGGACACTATATCCTACTTAAAGGGTCTATCCAACAAGAAGATCTAACAATTGTAAATATCTATGCCCCTAACAGGGGGGAAGCAAATTATATAAAGCAATTAATAACAAAAGCGAAGAAACACATTGACAACAATACAATAATAGTGGGGAACCTTAACGCCCCCCCTGACTGAAATGGACAGATCACCTAAGCAAAAGATCAACAAGGAAATAAAGACTTTAAATGACATCCTGGACCAAATGGACTTCAGGGACATATTCAGAACATTCCATCCCAAAGCAATGGAATACACATTCTTCTCTAGTGCCCATGGAACATTCTCCAGAATAGATCACATCCTACGTCACAAATCAGGTCTCAACAGGTACCAAAAGATGGGGATCATTCCCTACATATTCTCAGACCACAATGCTATGAAAGTAGAAGTCAGTCACAAGAGAAAAGTCAGAAAGAACAAAAATAGATGGAGGCTAAAGAGCATCCTACTAAAGAATGAATGGGTCAACCAGGAAATTAAAGAAGAATTAAAAAAATTCATGGAAACCAATGAAAATGAAAACACAACTGTTCAAAATCTTTGGGATGCAGCAGAGGCAGTCCTAAGAGGAAAGTATATAGCAATACAAGCCTTTCTCAAGAAACAAGAAAGGTCTCAAATACACAACCTAACCCTACACCTAAAGGAGCTACAGAAAAAACAGCAAATAAAGCCTAAACCCAGCAGGAGAAGAGAAATCATAAAGATCAGGCAGAAATCAATGAACTAGAAACCAAAAGAACAGTAGAACAGTTCAACGAAACTAGGAGCTGGTTCTTTGAAAGAATTCACAAGATTGATAAACCCCTGGCCAGACTGATCAAAAAGAAAAGAGAAATGACCCAAATCAACAAAATCATGAATGAAAGAGGAGAGATCACAACCAACACCAAAGACATACAAACAATTATAAGAACATATTATGAGCAACTCTATGCCAGCAAATTAGATAACCTGGAAGAAATGGGTGCATTCCTAGAGATGTATCAACTACCAAAATTGAACCAGGAAGAAACAGAAAACCTGAACAGACCTAGAACCAGTAAGGAAATGGAAGCAGTCATCAAAAATCTCCCAACAAACAAAAGCCCAGGGCCAGATGGCTTCCCAGGGGAATTCTACCAAACATTTCAAGAAGAATTAATACCTATTCTCCTGAAACTGTTCCAAAAAATAGAAATGGAAGGAAAACTTCCAAACTCATTTTATAAGGCCAGCATTACCTTGATCCCAAAACCAGACAAAGACCCCATCTAAAAGGAGATTACAGACCAATATCCTTGCTGAACATGGATGCAAAAATTCTCACCAAAATACTAGCCAATAGGATCCAACAGTACATTAAGAGGATTATTCACCCTGACCAAGTGGGTTTTATCTCTGGGCTGCAAGGTTGGTTCAACATCCGCAAATCAACGTGATACGATACATTAACAAAAGAAAGAACAAGAATCATATGATCCTCTCAATAGATGCAGAAAAAGCATTTGACAAAGTACAGCATCCTTTCTTGAGCAAAACTCTTCAGAGTATAGGGATAGAGGGTACATACCTCAATACCATAAAAGCCATCTATGAAAAACCTACAGCGAATATCATTCTCAATGGGGAAAAACTGAAAGCTTTCCCCCTAAGGTCAGGAATGCGGCAGGGATGTCCACTATCACCACTGCTATTCCACATAGTATTAGAAGTCCTAGCCACAGCAATCAGACAACAAAAAGAAATCAAAGGCATCCCAATCGGCAAAGAGGAAGTCAAACTCTCACTCTTTGCAGATGATAGGATACTTTATGTGGAAAACCCAAAAGACTCCACCCCAAACTGCTAGAACTCATACAGGAATTCAGTCAAGTGGCAGGATATAAAATCAATGCACAGAAATCAGTGGCATTCCTATACACCACCACCAAGACAGAAGAGAGACAGATTAAGGAGTCGATCCCATTTACAATTGCACCCAAAACCATAAGATACCTAGGAATAAATCTAACCAAAGAGGCAAAGGATCTGTACTCAGAAAACTATAAAATACTCAGGAAAGAAATGGAGGAAGACACAAGGAAATGGAAAAACGTTCCATGCTCATGGAAGGGAAGAAGAAACATTGTGAAGATGTCAATGCTACCTAGAGCAATCTACACATCCAATGCAATCCCCATTAAATACCAACCACTTTTTTCAAAGAAATGGAACAAATACTCCCAAAATTTGTATGGAACCAGAAAAGACCCCGAATAGCCAGAGGAATGTTGAAAAAGAAAAGCAAAGGTGGCAGCATCACAATTCCGGACTTCCAGCTCTATTACAAAGCTGTCATCATCAAGACAGTATGGTACTGGCACAAAAACAGACACATAGATCAATGGAACAGAATCGAGAGCCCAGAAATGGACCCTCAACTCTACGGTCAACTAATCTTTGACAAAGCAGGAAAGAATGTCCAATGGAAAAAAGACAGTCTCTTCAACAAATGGTGTTGGGAAAATTGGACAGCCACATGCAGAAGAATGAAACTGGACCATTTCCTTACACCACACACAAAAATAGACTCCAAATTGTTGGAAGACCTAAACGTGAGACAGGAGTCCATCAAAATCCTAAAGGAGAACACAGGCAGCAACCTCTTCGACCTCAGCCGCAGCAACTTCCTCCTGGAAACATCACCAAAGGCAAGGGAAGCAAGGGCAAATATGAACTATTGAGACTTCATCAAGATAAAAAGCTTTTGCACAGCAAAAGAAACAGTCCACAAAACCAAAAGACAACCGACAGAATGGGAGAAGATATTTGCAAATGACATATCAGATAAAGGGCTAGTATCCAAAATCTATAAAGAACTTATCAAACACAACACCCAAAGAACAAATAATCCAATCAAGAAATGGGCAGAAGACATGAAACAGACATTTTTCCAAAGAAGACATCCAAATGGCCAACAGACACATGAAAAAGTGCTCCACATCGCTCGGCATCCAGGAAATCCGAATCAAAACCTCAATGAGATACCACCTCACACCCGTCAGCATGGCTAAAATTAACAAGTCAGGAAACGACAGATGTTGGCGGGGATGTGGAGAAAGGGGAACGCTCCTACACTGTTGGGGGGAATGCAAGCCGGTACAACCACTCTGGAAAACAGTATGGAGGTTCCTCAAACAGTTGAAAATACAGCTACCATACGATCCAGCAATTGCACTACTGGGTATTCACCCCAAAGACACAAATGTAGGGATCCAAAGGGGTACGTGCACCCCAATGTTAATAGCAGCAATGTCCCCAATAGCCAAACTGTGGAAAGAACCTAGATGTCCATCGACAGATGAATGGATAAAGAAGAGGTGGTATATATACTCAATGGAATATTATGCAGGCATCAAAAGGAATGAGATCTTGCCATTTGCAACGACGTGAATGGAACTGGAGGGTGTTATGCTGAGTGAAATAAGTCAATCAGAGAAAAACATGTATCATATGATCTCACTGATATGAGGAATTCTTAATCTCAGGAAACAAACTGAGGGTTGCTGGAGTGGTCGGGGGTGGGAGGGATGGGGTGGCTGGGTGATAGACATTGGGGAGGGTATGTACTATGGTGAGCACTGTGAATTGTGCAAGACTGTTGAATCACAGATCTGTACTTCTGAAACAAACAACGCAACATATTTTAAGAAAAAAGAAAAAGAAGAAGATAGCAGGAGGGGAAGAATGAAGGGGGGTAAATCGGAGGGGGAGATGAACCATGAGAGACGATGGACTCTGAAAAACAAACTGAGGGTTCTAGAGGGGAGGGAGGTGGGGGAATGAGTTAGCCTGGTGATGGGTATTAAAGAGGGCACGTTCTGCATAGAGCACTGTATATTATGCACAAACAATGAATCATGGAACACTACATCAAAACTAATGATGTAATATATGGTGATTAACATAACAATAAAAAATTTAAAGAAAAAAGTTTTGGGGGAGTCAGAAGTTCTATGTGAATTTCTGACCACGTGGAGCATTGGCACCTCAGCACCCACACTGATCAAGGGTCACCTGTGCTATAATCCCAACAGATGAATAAGAAGCACCTGTAACCATTTAACATCCATTCATGATTTTTAAAGTACTTAGCAAATTAGGAACAGAAAGGGCCTTTCAAGGCAATATTTTATGATGATGAGAAATCATACAAATGTGCCCATCAGCACCCCTTCTTTCCCTTAAAATAAGAAAAATGAACAAAAAATTTAAGCATTAGATTCCGAGTAGTTAAAAGGTGAAAGGCAAAACTGTAAAGCTTCCGAAGACAACAGGACAGATGTGGGGCTGTTCTGTGTGTGTGAGGCCCACGCACCCCCACCTGTGCCCCCACCCTGCAGCTGAACTTTGAGGGCTCCACGCAGACACCACCTTCCCCTCCGTCCAGGCAGCCTGTTCAGCTGAGCAGGATCAAATGCAGAGAGACACTGCGGTTGGGGCTCCATGACCCTGTGCCCTCCCGATGGGCAGGGGGTTGGCAATATCTAGGTTCCAAACAGGTTCTGACTTGTTCAAAACGTTACTGACCGCCACGGCTGCTATGTACAGCTCCCCTCCGATGCCTGCACCTCTCTCTCCAACTTGGAGTGAGCAATGGAACTATGGTTTCCTTGAAGCTGGCTCCAAAGTGTGCCTGTGGCCACTTCACTGAACCTGCTCCATCACCCCAACCAGGTGCCACCCGCCTCACCAGCATGGCTCACACATATAACCACAACCATGAAGAACAATACCAAACAACGGACTTGACTAAACTTAGGAATTTCTGTTCGTTCAAGCAAACTATATGGAATGCAGAACAGCATCACCAACTGGGAAAATAGATTGTATCACACAGAAAGGATACAAGGGTTGCATCCAAAATATTATGAATTCCTCAAAGTCAACAATACAAAGATAATCAGGTAGAGAAATTTTCAGTAAAGCCCCAACCTCCATAGGAATGATGTATGACCAACAAACACACACACACAAAACATCCGATCTCATTAGAAAGCAGAAAAATAGTGTTCCGTGATTCACTGTTTGCATATAACACCATGGAAAACTACGTCAAAAACTAATGATGTAATGTATGGTGATTAACATAATAAAATGAAAAATAAATAAATAAAATTTAAAAAATCAAATGAGGTATTGCTTCAGAGACAAAAGATTGGCAAGAGTATTTAAATCTGACCTCATCGAGTGTCGCCAAGGACTGAGGGGAACCCAGCCCCTTACATAGGGCCAGTGGGACCACAAAATGGTGCTGTGAAAACAAGTTAGCATCACCTCATAATACTGAGAACGGGTCTTCTGCACGACAGGGGCACAGAGAAATCCGCACTCAGGTGTACCAGGAGAGCACGGGCAGAATCGCAGTAGGAGCGACGAGACAGGCTCTGGTAGAGGACAGGAGAAATAAATCGGGCTCCATTCATACAACTGAAATGTCTAACCAACAGACCTCAGCCGAGCTACACGAGAAAAGGAAAGGAACATATACAGCACAGCACACAATATAAGGTTCAAATACTTATAAAACTAAGCAGTATTTTATTTGGCGAATAGGAATACTTTTAGTGAAACTATTTTTTAGGGTTTTTTTAAAGGCAAAAGATTACCTCTATGGGGCTCAAAGGACCAAGTTCCAGAGGGAACTTCAAATGAAATCATGAAGCCCCAATTTTCTCTTAAACTGGGTTATCATACTGTTATTTTCCATACTTCATTCATCCTTTAGGAATGTTTTTATATCTGCACCAAATTTAATAATTTTAAATGAAACTGAATGCTACTGTGAGTGCAAAAATGTTTATGAACCAAACACCTTATGTCAGCCCCTAATAAGAGCCTAACACCAATTAAAGGGCAAAACAAATTTCCACCATTCCAAGTTCTTTTATTATTTATCACCGCAGGAGACATTATTAACATCAGAATGGGTGATGCTGTGAATCTGCCTCTATTCAAAGCCTAATTCTAACTAGCTTCCTGAGAAGCCACTCAGAAAGAAGGCTGGGCAAGGCAAAGGGAACTCATCCTGAGAGCAACAAACAGGAGAGAGGGCTGTGTGCTTGGCACAAGTTACTTCAGAGATTCTGAAGAATGCCCATGGCGTTTTGCCCCATCTGGGGACTGTCCCCCTTGTGCGGTCAGCATTTAATATGTGCAAGATCAACGTCCCGGGACTAGGGTCCTCACTGGGAGACAGACAGTGGGGAGTCTGGCAAATCTGTTCACAATGACTGACTGGGGTTATTACCAGCACTTAAAGAGCTGGACCAGGAACGTCAGGTTTCCAGGTGCCCAGGACATTGCTGCACAACACAGAATGCTCCTGCCTCACACCTAATTCAGAATTGTTTGGCCAGACGCTCAGGAAAGTCAGCCAACCTAGTGTATAATTATCTGAGCTAAAACTTAGCTGTCATTAAAGAAAAAAAATGCTTAATCTGTTCTGAAGCAGGCTCATACATATAAGGAGGACAATACTTTGTTCTGTTTGAAGCTTTACAAAGAGTTTCCTGGTTTGGTTTTTTGTTGGTTTTTGGGTTTGTTTGTTTGTTTTTACTATTTTGGAAAGTCATTTCATGGAGAACAAAATGTTTACATGGTATTAGACCTGCCGAAACACCTGCATTTATACTGATTCTCTAAACATACAAAGGTAGACCTATGTAGCCCTTCCCTTTAAATGTCAACTATAAATAAAATGTATCGTTAACATTTACTTGAATATAAAAGAAACACATTCATTTTAAGCATATATGAGCACCTGCTTTTTTCATTAAGTCATTGACTGTGGTCATACCTAAGCATACACTTATTAAAATATGTATTATTTTATTATAAAATCTTTTCCTTTTATTTCACTTTTTTATTAAAAGTGGGCCTTACATTCGTATTTAATCATGTGATAGGAAAGTTACATTAGCTACATATTTCTTTCCAGCATAAAAAGAACACAGCAAAATACATATTTAGGAAAGAAAAGGAAAAGTGTTGAACTTAGTAAGAGTTTGAGACTATCCTCCATCTAGTCTGGCCACTTTCTTTCTCTCTCTGAACAGCCAGACTTGCCAAGATATAGCCCGGATTGCTAATTATGTCACCAGCATGTTTACAAACACATTTTTAATATATTAACAATAGTGGAGGTTAGATACACAAAAAATATTATTTGGCCTGGTGCAGTAGAAACAAGAATTACAGAATCGGGGGGGAGGGCACCTGGGTGGCTCAGTTGGTGAAGTGTCTGCCTTTGCTCAGGTCATGGTCCCGGGGTCCTGGGATGGAGGCCCTGAGTCTGGCTTCCTGCTCGGCAGGGAGTCTGCTTATCCCCCTCCCTTTGCCCCTTTCCGTCCCCCCCTCCTTGCTCATACTCACGAACAAATAAACAAAATCTTAAAAAAAAAAAGATAAAAGAATTACAGAATCAGGGAAAGCGGTATTGGAAGAGGTAACCCACCATGGGTCCTGAGTGACCCCGGAATGCAAGGTACTTGGTACTCTCTCTCCGGGCCACTCCTCGGCATTGTGACACAGCAGAGCCATCTTGAGTGTTAAGGTAATATACCCACCCAGGACGAAGAACAGACTCCTTGCTGCTTGAGATAAAAATGGGAATTCCCAAGCTCTGTTCCTCAAGTGACACTCTGCATGCTCAGCAATTACTTATTCCTTCATGTGATGAAGCCACTGCTCTCTGGTCCAGCAGCACCATGTCTTCTGGTAGCATCTGCGACACACTAACACACCACTTGATTAGTTTGTAAGAAAGTAAAAGCAAGGGGTGCCTGGGTGGCTTAGGTCATGATCCCAGGGTCCTGGGATCAAGCCCTGCATTCTCCCTCTCCTCCCCAGTCATGCTCTCTCTCGCTGTCTCTTTCTCTCTCTCTCAAATAAATAAATAAAATCTTTAAAAAAAAAAAAAAAGAAGAAAGTAAAAGCAAATGCCAGATCCAACACTGGGATTCAAGGCAATTTGCTTAATCTTCATGATTAATCTCCTGATCCATAAAACTGAGAAAATATTGTAGAAATCAAATACATAGTGTGTTTACCACAGTGTTATGACAGAGAATATGAAAGCACAATTACCAGAGAGTTCCTGTGCTAGTTAAAATAATGCTTCTAATTTGAAAGCATGACTTCTCAGAGTAAATTGACACATCATTTATAAAATCAACTCCAGAATGAAAAGAAATATAAATGAAAAAAGTAAAAAAAAAAAAAAAAATGTTAGAAGAAAACCTAGGAGGTCATATTAGGAACTTGGAGTAAGAAAACACTTATTAAATAACATAAAAAATAATGCTAGCATACAAAAATGATAATTATATTAAAATTGAGAATAACTTAATAAAAATATATCACTTAGGAAATGAAAATCACAGTGGAAAAAATAATTGAAATCAAAGGTGGATTTACAGACTCTAGAAACTATTACTACATAATTTTTCTAAAAAATCTAAGGGAGACAACTCATTAGAAAAATGGGTAGAACATTTGAATAAGCATCTTGAAAGTGAGTCAAACAACCAAAAGATATATATAAAGGTGATAAGCTTCCTTAGTCATCAAAGAATGCAAATGCAAATTAAAACTACAATGAAATACTACTAAAGCTCCCCACGATGCCTGAAATGAAAAGCCCAGGAGATAATGAGTTGGCTAAAATATGGAGCAACAGAAATTACCAAATACTACTGACAGAAGTATACACCAGGAAAACCACTTTGGAAAACTGGAAATTTCTATTCAACCTGAACACAGGCAAACCTAGGAACTGGCCCATTCCAGGTATATACCCAAAGAAATACAAACATATGATCACCATTGGACAAACAAAACAAAGTTCAAAGCAGCACTACCCATAATAGGCAAAACTCATAAACTAACTAAATACCCAACAAGAGAATGAATTAATTGTGATAAAAATCACACAATAGAATACTATACAGCAATGACAACAATCTACAATTAATACAACATAGATATATGTTAAGTGGAAAAAAGAAAATAAAAGAGAAAACATTCTAGATTTCTCCTCAGAATGCAAGCTTGGTTTAACATCCAGAATCAAATAATGTTAACATACCATATCAACAGAATAAAGGACCAAAAAACACATGATCATCTCAATGGACATTTGACAAAATTCAACATTCTTCATGTCAAAAACACTCAACAAACTAGACAAAGAATCTAATTCCCTCAACCTGATAAAGGGCACTTATGAAAAACACACAACAAACTCATATTTAGAAGACAGTGCTTTCCCCCTAAGATCAAGAACAAGACACCACTTCTATTCAACATTATGCTGGAGGTTCTAGCCAGGACAATTAGGAAAAAAAATATCAGATATACACATTGGAAAGGAAGGAGTAAAACTATCTCTGTAAGTAGGTAATACGACTTCTATATAAGGACATTCCTAAGAAATCCATTTTAAAAAACATTAGAATAAATGAGTTCAGTAAGGTTGCAGGATACAAGATAAACCTACAAAAATCCATTGTATATCTATACACTTGTAATAAACAAAGGAAAATAAAATTAAGAAAATGCTATTTATAATAGCATCTAAAAGAATAAAACACTTAGAAATAAAATTAACAAAAGTGCAAAACTTATACTCTGAAAATTGTCAGACATTGTTGAAAGAAGGCAAAAATCTAGATCGAGAGAAAGGCATCTAATGTTCACAGATCAGAAGACCTAATATTTATAAGATGGAAATTGATCTACATTTTAAATGGCATCACTTTCAAAATCTCAGATGACTTCTTTACAAAAACTGATTAACTGATCTTAAAATTCATTTCAAATTCCATGTGACTCTGAGTAGCCAAAACAATCTTGAAACTGAACAAAATTGAAAGACTCACATATCCAACTTTTTCCCCTAAACATTTATTTATTTTAGAGAGAAAGAGACAGAGCACAAGTGGGGCAGAGTGAGAGAAACTCAAGCAGATTCCGTGCTGACTGTGGAGCCCAATGTGGGGCTTGATCTCACGACCCTGAGATTGTGACCTGAGCCAAAATCAAGAGTGGAACACTCAACCACCCAGGTGCCCCTCACATATCCAATTTTAAACTTACTACAAAGTCCTATGAAGTACTCAAAGCAGTATGAAGCTGGAATTACACAGATGTATTGGGCAAAAGAATAAAACTGAGAGTCCAGAAACAAACCCATATGTTTATGGCCAACTGATTTTCAACAAAGGTACTAAGATAATTCAGTGAGGAAAAAAAGTCTTTTCAATATATGGGGACAATGGATCTCCACATGCAAAAGAATAAGTTTGGATCCTACATAACATATAAAAATTAACTCAAAATGAATCTAAGACCAAAAGGCAAAAGCAAAAAAATATAAAACTTTTAAAAGAAAACATAGTGTAAATCTTCACAGCCTTGACCTAGGCAATGTTTTCTTAAATATGACACCAAAAGCACAAACAATGAAAGAAAAAATAGATAAACTGGATGTCATAAAAATAAGAACTTTTATGCTTCAAAAGACACATCAAGAAAGTGAAAAGATAACCCAGAGAGTGAGGCAGAAATTTGCAAATCATACATCAGATAAAGAACTTGTTTCCAAAATGTATACAGAGCTCTTTCACCTCAAAAGCAGACAAATAAGTTTAAAAATGGGCAAAGGATATAGATTTTTCACTAAAGAAGATATACAGGTGGCTGCCATGCACATGGAAAGATGCTCAACATTATTAGCCAGCAGAAAACTGCAGATCAGAACAAGGAGGCAAGTGTGGACGCGGATGTGGGGAAATCGGGACCCCCGCACTCAGATGGCAGGAGGTTTTGTGAAGGGAATGAGCCCGTCACATCAGCAGCTGGGTCAGTAAATGAAACACTCCCAGACGGTGGAAGGCTCAGATTCCACCTTCGTCCTCTCCCACCCAGGGCCACCACTGTGCTGACTTCCAGCAGTACACGTGAGTTTTGCTTATATTTGACCTTGGTGTAAATGGAATTATACAGTGTATGTGATCTTTCATTAGCAACTTTGTTCAGATATACTTTGCATAGCATATAACGAACCTCTTAAAGTTCACAATTCACTGGCTTTTAGTGGTGATGTGCCCCATCACCACATTCAATTTTAGAACGCTTTTTACCCAGAAAATAAACTGCGCGCCCCTTCGCCATCCCCTTCCTGCCCCTCCTGCCCCCACTCCAGCAGCACACCACCACTGACATGCTGTCTCTGCAGATTTCCCTGTTCTGGAAACTTCATATGAAGGTAATTATATGAGATGTGGTCTTTGTGTGTCTGTCTGCTTTTACTTAGCCTGGTGTTTTCCAGGTTTATCCATCTGGAGGCCTGCATTTCCTTTCTTTTCCTGAATGATGTTCAGTCGCATGGCTGTACACATCTTATTTATCCAGTGCTCAGATGGTAAGCTTTTGGGTTGTATACACTTTTTGGCTATACAGATATTTCTGCTCTCGACGTTTGTGTAGAGATGTTTTGTGTGCACATATATTTTCACTCTCTCAGGTGTAACTGCCTTTGGCTCAGGTCATGATCCCATGGTCCTGGGATCGAGTCCTGCGTCAGGCTCCCTGACCAAAATGGTCAACTCATCTTTGATAAAACAGGAAAGAACATCCAGTGGAAAAAAGACAGTCTCTTCAACAAATGGTGTTGGGAAAATTGGACAGCCACATGCAGAAGAAGGAAACTGGACCATTTCCTTACACCACACACAAAAATAGACTCCAAATGGTTGGAAGACCTAAATGTGAGACAGGAGTCCATCAAAATCCTAAAGGAGAACACAGGCAGCAACCTCTTCGACCTCAGCCGCAGCAACTTCCTCCTGGAAACATCGCCAAAGGCAAGGGAAGCAAGGGCAAAAATGAACTATTGAGACTTCATCAAGATAAAAAGCTTTTGCACAGCAAAAGAAACAGTCCACAAAACCAAAAGACAACTGACAGAATGGGAGAAGATATTTGCAAATGACATATCAGATAAAGGGCTAGTATCCAAAATCTATAAAGAACTTATCAAACACAACACCCAAAGAACAAATAATCCAATCAAGAAATGGGCAGATGACATGAACAGACATTTTTCCAAAGAAGACATCCAAATGGCCAACAGACACATGAAAAAGTGCTCCACATCGCTCGGCATCAGGGAAATCCGAATCAAAGCCTCAATGAGATACCACCTCACACCAGTCTGAATGGCTAAAATTAACAAGTCAGGAAATGACAGATGTTGGCGGGGATGCGGAGAAAGGGGAGTCCTCCTACACTGTTGGTGGGAATGCAAGCCGGTGCAGCCACTCTGGAAAACAGTATGGAGGTTCCTCAAACAGTTGAAAATAGAGCTACCATATGACCCAGCAATTGCACTACTGGGTATTTACCCCAAAGACACAGATGTAGTGAAAAGAAGGGCCATATGCACCCCAATGTTAATAGCAGCAATGTCCACAATAGCCAAACCGTGGAAAGAGCCAAGATGTCCATCGACAGATGCATGGATAAAGAAGATGTGGTATATATACACAATGGAATATTATGCAGCCATCAAAAGGAATGAGATCTTGCCATTTGCAACAACGTGGATGGAACTGGAGGGTGTTACGCTGAGTGAAATAAGTCAATCAGAGAAAGACATGTATCATATGACCTCACTGATATGAAGAATTCTTAATCTCAGGAACAAACTGAGGGTTGCTGGAGTGGTGGGGGGTGGGAGGGATGGGGTGGCTGGGTGATAGACATTGGGGAGGGTATGTGCTATGGGGAGCACTGTGAATTGTGCAAGACTGTTGAATCACAGATCTGTACCTCTGAAACAAATAATGTAATATATGTTAAAAAAAAAAAAAGATAGCAGGAGGGGAAAAATGAAGGGGGGGAAATCGGAGGGGGAGACGAACCATGAGAGACTATGGACTCTGAGAAACAAACTGAGGGTTCTAGAGGGGAGGGGGTGGGGGGATGGGTTAGCCTGGTGATGGGTATTAAAGAGGGCACGTTCTGCATGGAGCACTGGGTGTTATATGCAAACAATGAATCATGGAACACTGCATCAAAAACTAATGATGTAATGTATGGTGATTAACATAACAATAAAAAAATCTAAAGAAAAAAAAAGACCCCGTTAAAAAGAGATGTTTGGGATATGGTAAATCCAACAACACCATCTTCCAGCTCCCCAAATCCCCACATCAAAAGATGCAAAGTAACAAGTTAGCAAAACACAGACACTCATGAATATCACTTGCAAGGAAACTAGATGAGGAGGCAGCCCCATGAAACACAAAACCTTAAAGAAGGTCAGAGGAGACACATGGCAGTGCACCTGCAGGCACAGGAAGGAGCCAGTAGGCACTCCTGTGAACGCTGCGGGCCAGCCCGAGCACAGGGGTGCTGCAACAGGGGTTCGCCCAACCGGACAGCCAGCGAGCACAGGAGCCCCCCGGGGCTCCTGAGCCTGGTCGCACAACCTCCCCCCGGGACAGAGCCCCACAGTCACAACTCAGCAGAACGGCGACATGAGGCTAAGGGAAGGAAAGGTAAAGTACAATTGGGGAATGGAAACAGAGCCAAAAATCCTCAGAAATCATGCTGCCATATTTTTAAATCCACACGAAAACAACAGCAGGGAGAGCTCATGGGGAGCAAAAAGCCTTCTGCAAAACGTTCAGCAAAAGCCAGGTGACATAAAAATGAGCAGTGGAAAAGCATCAAGGTCAAGTTTGACTAAGTTATTATAAGAAAGAAAAGAGCAATGTCCCAGCAAGGCTGAAAAAATAATTTAAAAAAAAAAAAGAGAGAGACAATGACATCCCCACACAATGAAAGCACCAGAAATGCAGGTCCACAAAGTAATTCAAACCCACCTCCTGCTACTCTAAATACATTACAAGACACTGAGAAAGTGATGTAAGACATAAAAGAACATTAAATCAAAATTGGAAGAACTTAAGAACGAGGTCACAGATCTCGGGAAATAAAGGATAGCTCATTTCGGAAATGAGGAATCCACTTGAAGAAAAAGAATGAACAAACAATAAATGTGTTGAGAGAGAGAGAGGGAGGTGGTTTTAAAAAAAGAAACTTAAAACAAACAGGAAGCACCAAATATCAAAGGCAGGCAAAGAAAATGCAAGAGAGAGACAACAGGAGTCTGCAAACGTGAAAATTAAAGCTGTGAGACAGATGTAATTCATGAGAGGTTTACTGAATTTGACAAAAAAAAAAAAAAAAAAAAAAACAGGTTTGGCTACATAGTGAAAGAACCAGAGAAACCAACTTGGAGTGAATAACGCCATGATCTAGAATTCCATCACTGAACATTAAGAAAATTAAAGTCATCTGGCATCTGGACAGAAAGATAAATGACTCGTAAAGGAAACGCAGCAGACTGCCTGCCGGCAGCCTCCCCAGCAGCACCGGGTCTCCGTAGAGGAGCCTGCAGCGAGCGGCGCGCGAACTCGCACAGGGAAGGTAAGCAGACGCCTTTCCGGGATAAAGGACTCAGGAAAAATGCCATCACATGTAAGTGCTCGACAGTCGTTTCCACGAGCCTCTTCTGCAGAAACTACGAGACAAACGGCTCCAGCAAATCATGACAAGACAGCACCACGAAGACCGGAGAACAAAGTCGAAATGTGAACAGGAAGAACACCGAATTCAGTGCACAGACGTGCTGACCATCCTGGGACGGCACTGAAAAGACAGTGGTTTTCAGCAGTCATACCGGTGGTGGTATTCACCTTGTTATGTTAATACTGCTGGACGCGGGACAGAGTAGACGCCTAGTTATAAGTCATTCTGTTATCTCCTGTGCTCTTGGATATCAGGATTTTCAGCATCGAAGAAAACAGATACAAATGCAACATAAAAGAGGCAGAGTAAACATTCCAGAGTCCTGAATTGGAATTTCAAGTATCAGAATGAAAGTAGAAGGTAGTCTGTCTCTAAGAATTCACATATATGTCCTAACTGAAGTCTAGACACAATGACTAACCTGTAGCAATAGCATCCTGAGAAATAAGACTATATTCTCAATATACCACTTTCACTAAATAAAGCAAGGCTCCTTAGACACTGGCTAATTCCAAGTCTGGGACAGAAAACGGACGGTCTGAACATCTATCAGAGACTCTAGAGTCAGGTATTCACTCAGAGAATACAGAAACACTAAAGGGATACCTGCATCCCACATTTATAGCAGCATTATCAACAACAGCCAATTGATGGCAAGAGCCCGAATGTCCATCAGCAGATGAATGGATAAAGAAGATGTGGTCCCTATATATATATCATGGAATATTACTCAGCCATCAGAAAGGATGAAATCTTGTCATTTGCAAAGACATGGATGGAGTTAGAGAGTATTATGCTAAATGAGATAAGTCAAAGACAATTACCATGATTTCACTCATATGTGGAATTTAAGAAACAAAACTAATGAGCAGAGGAGATATAAAAAAGAGAGAGCACGACAAATCAAGAAACAAATTCTTAACTAGAGAACATCCTGATGGTGACCAGAGGGGAGGTGGGTGGGGGATGGGGAAACAGGTGATGGGGATGAAGCAGTGCACCTGTCGTGATGAGCACCAGGTGATGTATGGAGGTGTTGAATCACTGTATTGTACACCTGAAACTAATACTACACTGTATGTTAACTAACTGTAATTTAAATAAAAACTTAAAAATAAGTAAATAGAGTCTAGACTTGTGTCAAGGGCTCACAGTCCAACTTAGAAGTGGCCCCACGCACCCCAGCCAAAGATGGGGCTGTCAACACCACTAAAGAAAATAACCACAACAGACTGAAATACATCACATGTATTTAATCCTTGTGTTTATAATAATATTTTTTAGTGAACAGGTCATCTTTGGAGAGTGATGGGAATTAATTCATTATTTGGGGACACGTGGGTGGCTCAGTCTTGATTAAGCATCTGCCTTCGGCTCAGGTCATGATCTCGGAGTCCTGGGATCAAGCCCCGCATCGGGCTCCCTGCTCTATGGGGAGTCTGCTTCTCCCTCTCTCTTTGCCACTGCCCCTGCTCGCCCGTTCTCTGTCAAATAAAATCTTTAAAAAAAATTCATTATTTTGGTAATTTTTACATAAAGGGAAGATAAGGCATTTACCCTGCCTCTCCTACATGAATTGTTCCACTGTATAATGAAATAGAGTAAGAGGAGTGTCTCTTGATAGAAGCAGTCCCAAATTACAGATGATAAAGATTCAAATACTATCATTTTTCATCTCCAGCAGGTTAATGGACATAAGCACTGACCACGGACTGCTGCTAACATCACAGAGAGAAGCAGACGTGAAGTGCCCTTGGCAAAGGAACACACCATTACCCACAGTCTTGCTGAAGGAAGGCACGTGAGTTGACCAAGCCTCCGGATCCAGCTGCAGCGTGCAGAAAATATAGAGGACAGAACACGTGCATGCAGCACGCGAGTGCATGCAGCGGGATCCGGACCCCAGGATGCTGTCAGGGCTGAAGGGCCCCAGGAGAGAAGGGGCTGTAGATTATGAGACACGTAGAGACACCTCAAGTGAGAAAAATGGCCAGGACTCAGGCACGGAGTGCGGGATATAGGTGGGCGGGGACGGCCCTGAGGGCCCCGGAGAAGGTAAGCAGTTGGGCAAGAGGGTGGGCTGGGGCCGGGAGCACAGCGGGGTCCGGAACAGGCTCTTGACCAAGGTGACAATTACAAGGGTGCTCCCCACATGAGAATTATTAGACCAACTACGTAATATTTAGGCCGTCAGCGAGTATCAGAGCTTTATTACTAAAGCACATGCAGCACCACGCCATCAAGGAAGAATAGGTTTGGATAAGGTCAGTGAAGAGAAAGCAAAGCTTTCTTACTCAACACAATACTGTGCACGTCACGGCGGAGCCCTTGTGAGCAGCCAGTCTCATCACAGACTTCTGTTCATGGACCGACTCCCAACAGCACCAACCCGCGGCACGCTCCCGCTCGGGAAGACGCAAATGCTGTGGCCACAGGCCCCTCCGATTAGCAGTCTCGGTGTCTGCTTCCACCATGACATGCACACAACACTCTTTCTCCCTCCTCACTGACGTGTTTTCAGTGATCGCCGTGTGCAGGAGCGGAACTTCGCCTGCAGAGGCATGACGATTTTGTAGGATATAAAAGCACAAAAGCCACCAAGTGCCGCTGTCTCTTTTTCTGGCCTCAGTGCTCATCCAAGTTCAAAAACCAAATACGATGGATCCATGGATATAGTGTATGTATTACTTTAAGCTTATCAAACATTGTATATTGCAGGTTAAATGAAATTTCTAAAGACCTCTATTTTATGCTGGTGCAGGCTGGTTCACAACCCCAGCTGTGCTCTAGAATTTTCAAGAAGCATCAAACACACGGGTGCCTGGACCCCACCCCAGGACGATGGAACCAGAATCTGAGAGTGTTTCCTGCTCTCGCCATGGGACTCCTGAATACGGTGAGGGCAGAGCATCGCCAACACTGAAAGGGGAAAGATCTGGACCACCCCACATTAAAAAAAAAAAAATCGACAACTTACTATAAAGTAATAACCATAATTCACAGAGGCTTAAGGTAGTGGACCTCAGGGCCCCAAACTTTCGTTAGGGAGGGACAAAGGGAACCTGCGAGAGGAGCAGGACAGGGAGACACACCACAACATAAGCTAGGCTTTCCCAAACACGTTTGGGGTACATGCAGGGGTGTGCATGCAGCCAGTTCCGTTTCCAGCACCACCCACCACACAGTCTGCCCAAGAGGGAAACACACCCAACACGTGCTCAACACACACACACTGAATTTCCACTGGGTGTCCAGCTCCACCCGCGGCGGGGGAAACAAGACACACCAGGGAGACGGGGCTCAACCTGAAGCCAAGCAAGCAAACCGTGCTGTATAGAAAGCTCCATCACACACCGTGATGTGCTCAAGGCAGAGGGTGCACCCAGCATGCATCTTAGAAGGAGAACCCTCAGAGGTGAGTGTTTAATATGCCATTCTCTGGCTGTTTCATGGAGTTGGAGCTCACAGTCTTGGTCGAAACTGGCTTAATAAGTTCAGTGAGCAACACTGACCACGTGTCAGGCTCCGTGGGGAGTACCAAGAATGAGCGCAGTCAGATGCACCTGTTATCTTCATGAGCCCACTTTCCTCTCCTGTGGGAAGCAAGGCTCCAAAGGACCCTCAGAACGAACTGGCAAAGCCTCTTCCAGGGAATCGTCAGAACGTGGCAAGAGAAGCCCCTATCCTCTGGCTCGCAGCAGCAGGACGGGCAGCCCCTAAAAGCTGTACGCACACCTAGGCTCCCGCATGAGGGGGTCGAAGCGCCTCCATCGCGTGGCTGAGGGCGCCGAGGCACAGACAGGTGCCAGGGATGTGTAGTTTCAAACCTGGCCTCACCCCTCCAAGGAAGGGGAAAGCGCTCCCTGATGGAACGGGGAAGGGATATCTGAGCCCCCACACAGGTTTGGATGAGGGAGAGAGATGCAGAAAGACAGGGAGGAAAGGACAAAGGGAAGCTGCGCAGATGTTCTGACGCTGTCACCTAAGGTGAAGGGACACGAGAAACACAACAGGTCCTTCCGGACCATCCTTGAATCTGGAGCTCGTGAATGTGCACTTGTAGGAACGCAGCTCGGGGCGGCACCACCGTTTCTCCCAAGTCCATCTGGGTCAGACCACGCTGCGCTTCAGGCTCTGCAAAACTCGCTACCACCAGGCAAGAGCCGTGAACTCCCTCCATGGAACGTCTTTCTGTTCGGAGAGGCAAACCCACCAGCAGCTCATTTAACTGGCCTCCCGCCTTCCCCTGGGCCCTCCACCATCCTGATGCCACACGGACTCTGTAGGGGCATACTGAGGGGTGCCATACCCTTCGAGGACAGCCTTCCAAAAAGGGCATCCTTCAAACCCAGCCCCACCGATGCCCCTTGAGACTCTTGGGGAGCCTCCCTTTCGAGACCCCAGGGCAAGCCTGTATCTCCCCACCTGACACGGAGACAAGACGCTTGCCACGCCCATAGGCTCAGACGAACAATGAGATGGCTTGTTCCATTCATCGTCCTGGCCCCATTTTTGCTCCATCACATGCCTTAGATTTTTAGGTCTCAGATCAACAAAATGATATTTCTCACATGGTCTCAATAAACTACCACCAGAAATCTCTTTTCCCTAACAGAGAAAGGTTCCCAGCCACCAGAGAGGAGTGGATGCCCACAGGCTAGCCCATGGTGGCCACAAGATGCATCCACAGGAGTCTCGGAGCGCCGTCCACATTCTAAATCTCCCTCATCACCATCACCGTGACACCAACAAGACGCACAAAGTTTGAACTCCTCTAAGCAGTTTGGGAGATTTTCAACACCCTTATTTATGGGAAACTCCTCACGGTGTTTGCCCCAACTCTCTCAATAGCAGTGACCACCTCTGAGAATCTGGGGTCAGAACATGTCAACGTGGTCCATCACATGAATCCACAACATGGTCTCTGACAAATCACTTCCACCGACAGCCTCCCTTACAGCAAACTAAGCTGGCCCTTCACCCATTTATGCTCGTGACCTCCAGGGATGGCCAGCTCCAGCCAAGGACAGAGGCCTGGGAGAGACCCTGCCCACACCCAGATGTGGATGCCAGACCACACACTGCAGATGTTCAAGCCCCTGCTCTGTGGTAGTTCATCATGGCGGCCCAAGGTGAGTGACAGGGAGAGCACTTTGTGGGGGGGATTGCCTGGAGCTCACACACACACACATGTTCATTCTTAAGTTACCTGAGCCACACGCAGGCCCAGTTCTTCCCACCTGATCCAGAAGGAGTCCCTCAGGCCTCAGTAAGGAGCTGTTCCTGCCACCCGCTGTCTCGGGGCCCATCAAAGCGTGCCAGCCTGGGCTCAGCAGGGGAAGGCCCCTCCCAGAAGGGCTCTGCGGGGTCTCCTTCCACACTATGGACGAACCTCCAAGAAACAGGCCTGGAAACACAGCCTGTGAATCAGTCTGCCCATCTGCCATCCTGCACTGAGCTCCAGGCAAAACATCATTAAAGGAGGTTCAATGCAAAGTTGCAATCCACATGATCTTTAAAAATTCTAACCAACTAGGGCGCCTGGCCGGCTCCGTCAGTTGAGCGTCTGACTCTTGGTTTCAGCTCAGGTCGTGATCCCAGGGTTGTGGGACCAAGCCCCACATCACTTGGCATGGAGTCTGCTGGAGATTTTCTCCCTCCGCCCCTCCCCGTGACTTGTGTGTGCTCTCTCTCTAATAAATCTTAAAAAAAAAAAATAAAAAATTCTAACCAACCATCTACACTGCAGCAAACATGTTTACCAATTTAAGCACAAATTTATGGTGACTGTCTAGAGTCCAGACATTTCCCAAGAGGAAACCTCAGTCGCTATAATGCGGAGGGACTGCAGGGGTCCAAAGGCACATCCCGGAGCGGCTGGTCTGCCGTGGATGGCGAGACACAAGGACAGGTGCATCACACATTGGCGATGCTGTGCAGACGCAATCTGTCTGCTTTGAGAACTGCGGGTACCAGAAGCATGAGGAAACCATGACATTTAGCTGTGAAACCGAGCTGACGCAAACAACTGCGGGGCCCCGGCTTCTGCCGTGTGCTCTCATTTTCCTCCCCGTCAGCGTCTGTGGGATAGATGTGTCTAAATTTAAGACCAGAGAAAAAAGTTCTTAAGAACAACACAGCTGTTGTGTTCCTGTTATGTTCTGTTGTTACAGATGGTTCTTTAAATCTAGGTGTTTACTTTGTTACGTAAGGATAGATTCATTCGTCCTGCTAGAGAGAAAGTCGTCAGGGGAAGGAAACGGGTCTCAAACACCCCGGAAGGAGGTCTGTTTCTAACAGAGTCACGCGGTAGGTGCATACGTGTTCCAGAGTTCTGACTGTGCAGTGGGAGTCTGGGGTATCCTCTGCAGCAGGGGACACATCAGAGGGCGGCTGATAAGGGGAGAAGGGTTCAGGCCAGCAGGTGCACAAGCAGAAATGAAACAGAACGGCCACAATCACAAACACACTGATTATCATTCTCTAAGCATTTCAAGAATCTGGTGACTCCACCAAGCATGGAGGAAGAAGGAATGGTAATTCCAAGCTCCCACGTGGCAAGCCTGAAGTTCGTGGGAAGAGCCGGCTGGAGGCACCCGGAAACCGTACAAAATGACAACGCCCAAGGAGGAGCGAGCACTCTCTGAGCAGTACCACCAGACAATGCCCCCCGCCACAGGCAGGGGCCCCGGGGAGGCCAGCACCATGAATACCACAACTCTGAGAGTGTCACCCGTCTGATGGGGAGGGAAGGAGCGAGGGGCCACCGCGGGAGGGCACCCATGAAGAACAGACCGCAGTCCCAAAAGCAAGGGCCGGGCCAGTCCTCCAATAAGGTTTTGATTTCCCACTGATTTCTCCAGAATGTGTCCACAGAAGGACATTTCAAACCCCAGATGCTGGCTTCCTAGATCTGAGAGGTAAGTAATATTTAAACAGAAGCAGGAAACATTTTAAGGATCTAAAGAAAACTGAAATATTCAAAATAGTAGCTAATATCTTAAATACATTCCTTTTGTCATTTAACCACTCAGTTGTGGTGTGAACGAAGTTCAGCATAGGCTATCAGCCCAATCAGAGAGCCGCTCCTCCTTGGGGTGCACGCACACACACACACACATCGAGGCACACACCCAAATACACACACCCACACAGGCACCCAGAGACACCGTGAGACACACACAGACGCACCTGCTCACACTGAGATACACACTCGTGCGCACACACACACTCACACAGACACACACACACACCAGGAACACTGAATCATGGCCATGCTTGAGTTCATGAAGTCTCAATCTTGAAGTTAAGTATTTTTTGAGAAATAAAGTAGAGCACATTTGGGAAGACACTATAAATAAAAACATCAGGATTAGAGCGGTCCAACCTGTGCAGGTGGAAAAGCTCAGGCAACGATAGGGATGTGACCCCAAAGCTGTGTTTCTGAAAGCTGCTCTTCTTTACAGAGATTTGGTAGAGGAGGACAAATCTTTCTTTAAGGCAAAAAGATCCAACTCCCCTAAAGAAACACAAGTTAAATGCAGATAAGCAGCTCACAGCAAGGAAATTTACAACTGTTGTTTTAAACTAGAAATAGTTAGTTCCCACAACAGTGTCCTGAATAACGTGTTCGTGGCACTGGAAAACAAGAAACGCACTCCTCAGCCTGTATCTGCCCAGAATCTCTCACAGACTTCCTAACATGAGACTGCTTTGTTCCGTCCCGTCTGTCTGCTCTCCACCACTCATCTGCTTGCACTTTAAAGCACACAGACTGAAGCGTTTGTGTCCTGCACCTGCTGGGGGTCTGTCTGTAAACCCTTCCCTCCCGCGTCCCTCCCACGGTGCTCGATCGACAGCGTTCGCATCCCACTCCTCAGCCTGTGTTCCTGGATTCCGGCCAAGACTGATTTCTTTGAGGGGCACAGGTTTGAAACGACTGACCATAACCGCATCCTGAGATGGATCTTGGTGTACTCGCCAACCTGATTGATTGCAGGCGAGTAATTCACGCTGCAATTCACTGTCCACATTCATGAATCCTATCCTTTCGTTATTTCATTCTTAATCAGGACAACGTCTTAATTATGTGTATATGAGTCACAGAACAGGGTAAACCCATTGCACTGAAATTAAAATTACAAATCCAGGTCCTACTGAGGAATCATCAGCGCCAATAAACAATTTTTTCCACTGCTTTAAAAATGGTAAAGGAGCTAATCTTGTTACATTCTGAAAACATAGATAAAATGTACAGATAAAAGATGAAAAACTTACACTTTGCAACTATTTTTTCCAGGAAATGTAGAAATTTTGTTCAAGTTCATGGTAAAACATAAACTCCCCAACAATGAAAGCCAAGCCCAAGATTACATGACACATAAATATTGTGGTGACACCATGATGGCTCAAGAGATGTCCACAATCTAATCCCAGAATTTGCCAACACGGTACCTCGAATGGAAAAGGGACTTTGCTTATAGGATTAAGGGTCTCCGGGTGAGGGGATAATCCTGAGATAATCACATGTGTCCATGAGAGCAGAGCCTGTTTCCTAGCTCCTCCAAGGACCATAGACGTGAGGATGGAGCCTGCAGTCAAGAACCAAGGAATGCATGTGGGCGCCTCCAGAAGCTGGAAAAGGTAAGGAACAGATTCTCCACTGGAGCCGCCAGAAGGAACCAGTGCTGTGGACATCTCAATGTCAGCCCAGTGAGCCTGTGCCAGATGCCTGACCGACCTACAGAGCTCTAAGACAATAAATTTATGTTGTTTAAGCCAATACATTTGTGGTAACTTATTACAGAAAAAAAATGCGAATTCTCTCAAGATAAGGGCCCTAAAATGCCTACTCTAGCACTATGCCTACCCAAAATTGCTATGAGTGATTTGGCCACATCACGGCTCCTGACAGTGTCAGAGATCGACACTGATTACATATGTGTCATCGGAAAATGACGACACACTATCAATGTAGGAAGAAGTACTAGCACTTGCACCTGTCGAATCCCAATCCTGCCGGCTGCAGCTATGGCGTGCCATCAGATATGCCTATTGGCTTTGCATCTATGTAAACTTGGGAGCCAGATTAATGTATTCAGGTGCAAAGCTGGCCTGAGCAGGTGCCCTTCAAAGAACTGACTTCAGGGGGAAAAGGCCCAACTCCAGGAGACCGTCCCGTGCCAATTCCTCCATCCTAAAGGATTACACAGCATTTTCACGGTGACATTTTTCCCCAAAGCCAAGCCAAGCACCACCTTCCAGGGATCGTCCAAGACTATATGCTCTAGCATACATTCGCACACAAACACATACTTGTTATGAACTCAACAGGCAATTCCAAAAGAAAGAAAAAGCTTTAACATAAATGTTTACCAACAGAAGCTGATGGAAAGGGGAGAGTGATGCAAGAGTCTACCTCAATTAGCATTTTCCCAAAATAGGAAGTTAATCCAGCATGAGAAAATGGAACGGCATCATTCTCAGGAAATGGTATTCCAATAGCTAGTTAGCCAACTAGCGGCAGACGTACAGCCTTCGTTTGATACGTAACCAAAATAAATCAGAAGAATTACAGACATGAACATAGAAACTGAAATAAAATGTTAAACTAAAATATGGCTGAATGCTTATGCAAATTTTGGCAAAGAAAGGCTTTCTAGCATTTCCCCAAAGTCAGAATTCATGGAGGAATGCATTCATAGACATCACTGTGTGACAACTTACTTCTTACATATATAAAAACTATAAAGTTGAAGCTGAAATGGCAATCTGAAGAAGCAAAAAAATATCTGGATCATAAATACATGAAAAGAGTTAATATCTTATGGTCTGGATTTCAAAACAGTAAAATAAACATCCTCATAACATTAGCATGAGTAACAGACCCTACACCGTGCCATTTAAACACCAAGCAAAAGGGAGAAGTAGGAAAAAACACGTTCAACAGAAACACTAACCTAAGTAAATGAAACTGCCAAGCGCAGATCATCGGTCAAGTCCACAATTATAAAGAAAATTTAAAAAGCAAACATTGTTAGGTGTGCAGTCTGAGTGAAAGGATAAACAGGTGCATTTCTGTAAAACCCATATTGAAATGTATGCTGAAAGTCTTTAAAATCTTCCTATCTTCTGAAACATTTTAAGTCCACAAATGTATTCTAAGAGGATAATTAGCTGAACAGAGGTAAGTCATCCAGGCATTATTTACATTCCCGGAGAACAGGACATTGCTGTCACCTGAGTGATACCCACTTCATGGTATACTTCATCACTATTAAAATATTTTTAAATATTTTTATTGACAAGGACAGTTGCCATAATATATTGCATTAATTTGTTAAAACATCTGTTATTGAAATAATTGGAATAATCATTTTATTAATACAAATTGTGGATATATACATATAAAGACATAGGAAAATGTGAAAAGTAAACCAAAATAGCAACAATGACCATCTCTGAATCTTTCATTTTACTTATGCTAATTTTATGCTAATTTTTCATCCTAAGATACATTGTTTGCATGGTTTTTAAAAAGGAAGAGACAAATAAAAAGAATTTACAATTACAGCATTCACAATTTCTACAAGTAAATCTCTGAATTAGCTAGCTAGAAGGTACTCCCACAAATAATCCATACAATTTATTCTTAATACATATGTACTTGCTGAACTAAAAAAGTTGAAATATTTACTCACACAAGCTCTAGATACTCATCGTCCATGCTGAAGTCCTTGCAGGGAAGTGTGATCTGACCATGAGAACGGAGAAGACTTAGGGCTTATGACCCACGCCCCTCACTGGTAGGGGCAGCGAAGGGAGACTGGCAGATTAGCACGCTCTGCCACAGTCAAAAGAGAGTTACAGACCAATCTTAACTAGAACCCGGGTTTCCAACTGCCAAGGAAATATTGGATACCTGTCCAAACCCCACCTCCATTCACCCCGTAACACCAGAAACCAGATTCTCCACCATCAGACAGGTGATATGAGGACCCTCCTAGCTTTCTTGCTAATTAGGGAGAAAGGAAAGAAAGCACCAGTAGGTGTAGCCTAGTAAAAATTAAACCAAACTGAATTCACATGTTCAATAAAGGAAAGCATTTGGGTTTGTCAAAGTTAACCAAAACCCTAACTAAAAACCAATGACACTACCCAATGAAAACGAGTAGTGCTCTAAGAAAGGGTTGTTTCTGTCGCCTTTAGACAGTCAGGATCATACGTGGTACTATTTTATTTCTCTTTCTAGATAATCATTATCTTGGAGCAACGTAGGTCTATTCATAGTTACCTGGAGAAGAGTGAACTTTCTTTTGAAAAATAAACTAGAATTCTGCATTCAGAATTACTGTGGCTTGATCCAGCAGCAATGCTAAGAACGCTTTCTATAATTTCTCTTATTTTAAATGAGACAAATATCAAAATACAGCCTGCTCTTATCCTTTTATGAGCACAACAGAAATGTAAATACTGCTCTGAATTGTGCATGAGGACTCAATATTGCCATTGTTGGGATTATGTACACTGAGCCATTATATCAATGAAAAGATAAGCACCTGAATAATTCTACTAGGTTGTTTCAAAAACATTTTATTGTTATCCCAAAAAATCCAAATATGCATTTTAAATATAATCTATATAAATGAATTTGCATGCAGACCATTCACTGTCCTAAGACCTCCCATGCAAAAAACCTCATACTAAAGAGAAATGGTTTGTCAAGATTATCTTATTGCTTTATCCTTTTTTCAGATTCTTAAGGATACTCTAAGTACGATAGGTTAGATCATAAAAGTAAAAGCAAGGCTCCCCAACCTTGTCTCTTTTGGCATTTGGACCAGCTCCCTCTTCGTGGCAGGGGCAGGATGAGGAGTACCATTGTGGCCTCAAACCACCAGATGCCAGCAGCACCCTTGCCCAGTTATGAAAACCAAAAACTTCTCTGGACACTCTGACATCCACTGGCCACGGGGGCAAAACTGCCCCAATGGAGAATGAGCAATACAAAGGGAGACAGAAGGCCTCCCCATGGAATTTGTAGTGGCCTCCCAGGGAGGTGACCCATGTCCCTCCACGGACAGAACAGAGAAGCTGAGACAGACGGGATCCAGGTGGGGAGAGAAGTCTCCCTTTGTCTCCCTGTCCTTCTCCAAATCCATGTAAAGGCCAGTGGTGGGGTGGGAAGGGAAGACATCCCAAACATAGCTGGAACACAAGAACATTCCACCTACACAGCAGTATCATTAAGGAAATTCTAAGAGAAGAAAACAGATGAACCCATCTGTGGCTGAGTGAAGCCCAGAGTGTGGCCCGGGGGGCAGCTCATCCCAGCCAGAGCTGGTCCAGTCCCATGGAGGGGACGGGGGAAGGGGGGCTTCTGACAACTCCCACCCACAAAACCCAAAGGACAATGTTCTTTCCACGAATTAACCACCTGTCAAGACTGTTTATAGAAATACAGAAATCTTCAGCCCCGACAAGGTAAAGTTCATGGGGAAATTTAGAACACTAAATAAACACCTATCAGGAAGGGAGGAGTCTCAAATCCTTGACCACAGCTTTGATCATTAAAAAACATGAATCAAAGCAAATTAAAACCCAAGTAAGAAGAGGAAAGGAAATAATCAAGACCAGAACAGGTATCAGAGAAACAGACAATATAAACACAGTAGTGATAATCAATGACACCAAAATCTGGTTCATGGAGAAGATCATTAAAATTGACCAACCTGACTGATGAGGAAAAAAGGAGAGAAAATTCAAATTCACAGCATCCAGAACCAGAGAAACAGCATCATTATAGATTCTCAGATCCTGAATGCACGCTAAGGGAAGATTATAAGCAGCCTGATGTCCGTGAATCTGAAAACCTCAGGTGTTTCTTGGTGGGGTGGGCGGGGATGACCTTCCCTCAAGGGGCACTCGGCAGCACCTGGAGACATGACTGGTGTTCACCGCAGGAGGGAGGGCACAGTCCGGTGGTTGGAGGTGTGGGGTGCTGCTGAACATCCCCCACACCCAGGACCACCCCAACCACCCAGGACTGTGCGGTTCAGAATGTGAGGAAGGTGGGTGCATGGCCAGCGTGAGTGGCAGGCCGATGACAGAGGCGGCGGCGGGCTCGCAGCAGTGACGCGGGGGAGTCATGGGGGCGGCCAGAGCTGTGGCGGCTCCCTCACTGCTGCGATCCCCTTCGGGACAAAGTGTTGTCCCCTTATTATAGGGGACAGTTGCATCTCGTAGGGGCAGTTACTGTGGCCACCGTGCAAGCTGAGGACAGAGCTGGGGGCATGGTGGGCAGCCTGCCGCAGGCTCCGGCGATGGACCCCATGTGAGACTGCCCCACATCGCTGAGCATGGCCCTGCACCTCTGATGCTCGCCACGTTGTGAAGGACTCCTCCCCAAGGAGGAGCAACCCAACATCACCAACAACAGACTGTCCCCAGAGGCAGGTCTGCACCAAAGTTCTGTCCATCCAGTGCTCCCTGCATGGGGAGTGAGCATCCTGGGGGGTGTTCTCTGCATCATGCTGGGTCCCGGGTGGTGGGGCTGACAGCCGAGTGCAGAACCCCTTTATCCAGCCCCACTGAAAGGGAGGGTGCACCTCATATCCTTGGTAATAAACTCCTTTTCTGCCTAAACAAGCCAAAGTAAATTCTGCTCTTTCCAACCCAGAACCCTACACAATCCGTGGAGGAAACAGGCAGGGGTCTGTTCCTCCCTTCCAGGAGGCTGCCTGATTCCGAGCCCTGAGGAGGCCTCAGGGCTCATCTCTGCTGAAGCAGACGGCAGGGAGAGTTTAACAGGAAAAGCTTGGGGCGCCCGACTGGTTCAGTCAGAAGAGCATAGGACTCTTGATCTCGGGGTCGTGAGTTCGAGCCCCATGCTAGGTATAGAGATGACTTAAATCAATAAACAAACTTAAAAAAAAAAAACACTAAAAATTAAGAAAAATAAAAATTAAATAAAAGGAGAAGTTTGTCTTCTACCTCCCTGAAGGCTCTTACACAAAACTGAAGTCCCACTGAAGGGCTACCATGTTCCTGCCTGTGGGGATGGACCCCAAAGTCAGCATCGCCTTCTGAGGATATCAAGTAAGCCCAAGCAGATGTTAGCGAACAGAGATGTGAACATATGAAGTGCCCCCAAGCGACACATGAGGGGACAGAGGAGCATCATCAAAGGGTCCACCCAAATCTTACCGCATTCATCCACGCAAATCTCTTCCGGAGCGATGGGACACCATGGATGCATCTTCTCTTCCCCTGAACCATGTCCGCATGTGGAGGCTGCAGCGGGCTGTGGGATGTGCTCACCAGCACTGGGAGGGGAGGTCACAGCCCCGCCATCACCCGTGTTCACAGGCAGGTGAGCGGTGGGCACACCCCACGGGGCCTTCCTGAGCACACGGGAGCTTTGGGCATTTCACGAATGTGTGGCAGTCAGACGTGTGCGTCCCTGCTCTGTGGTCACCAGCTCTGTGCCCAGCTCCCATGTCCCCCACGCATAGCAAAGCACCCACCACCAATGCCACGTGGCAGCCTCTCCTACCAGCACGAACGAGTGAAAGCACAGACAGAGAAGCCCCATTCGGGGGTTCCAGTTCTCTTCACGGCCGCCGCGGGCCCGCGCACACACTCAGCACACCTACTGCCACCTGCCGCCCACCACGGAGACCCCACAGACCTCCTCGGAGCCTCCCCCACACCCTCCACAAACACGGCGCCTGCTAGGAGTCACCCCGTCTGTCCGAACAGAAGGCACCCTCTCCTCCCGCGTCCCACCGCTGGCCCCCTGGCTCCCGGCCCGCACGGACACATGGAGCGCAGGGAGCCCACAAGGGACATTACCTGAGCAGTCCCCATCACGGCTGGGCTGGGTGCAGGCCGAGGGCGTCCAGCGGCAGGTGCTCTGAAACCGCGCCGGGCTTATGGCCGCGCCTCACGTGGTGCCAAAGCCTAAGATGAGGAATGGATAGAAATGGGGAAAATATGATAAAAAAAACATAAGCAAACTCCCCCTGTGGACAAGAAAACACCCAGAATGTGCACAGACAACATGGCAGCAGGCGGTAATCACAACAGCAGAGAACAGCGATGTGGCAGAGAAACTGCCCATAAGGAGTGAGGCCAGCGTAAGAAAGACCCTGAAATGCTGGGTATGTACACACAGACCCGTGTCCATGGCACGAGAAAGAGGTCATTTCTCAAGCAGCACACGACACAACGAGACGTGGCTTTCCCACCTTCAAGGTAGAGAACCGGAGAGAAATAATACAACCATGTTTTTTTTTAAGATTTTTTTATTTATTTATTTGAGAGAGAGAGAGAGAGAGAGAGCACACGAGATTCAAGAGGGTCAGAGGGAGAAGCAGACTCCCCGCTGAGCAGGGAGCCCGACGCGGGACTCGATCCCAGGACTCCAGGACCATGACCTGAGCCGAAGGCAGTCGCTTAACCAACTGAGCCACCCAGGCGCCCTACAACCATGCTTTAAACCAGGGTACGATTCTCAAATAAGCTGACGACAGAAGCCGTATTTGTGAAGCCAGGCTAGCTCTGCAACCCCAAGAAACAAGAGCGCTACCAGGAATATTAACAACTGCTCCTTCTCTTTCCAGGGGGAGAAACAGCACCAGACCCTGATGAATCTGAGGGATGCAAGAGCATGTATTTTGATAAATTCTTAACCTCTCTGCTCCTCTCATTGGAAACTAGTATGGACCCCACCACCACGTGCATCTGCTGAAACAGGACAGGGGTCTCTTCCAGGGGGTTGTTGATAACATCACGCAGTGTGTTTGTTCCTACTGAGTGGGCACAATCACGGAACACGTACCTACACACACTTCACGCACCCTCAGAAACCATGCTCGTGTTCTGTAACTTTCCATGGAGGCCAGAAACCCTGCATAGTCACTCACCTTCCGAAACCTACTCCGTCCCCAGAGTCTCTGACCAAACACGTTACCAGATACCATGTGCTTCCATTCAAATGTATGAGCCTCACAAAGTAGGAAAATCAGCTGTTTTAGGTAGGCAGGCATACTCCGCAAATACTGACTGTGAAGAACGCGCAAACCGGAAAGCAATCCCAGGTTCCTGTACCCATTAGGACATCTGCGGTGACTGTCACCTAAGCTGTGTGTGTATTCCCAGGCATCTCCTCCTGAAAGTTCCAGAACAACACTCTGCTCCTCACTGGCATTACTCACATCCCGTACCAGGATTTCTCCTTTGTTTCTTGCCTGAAGACTCACACGGACGCAGCAGATCTCTTCTTGTTGGGCATTTGGGTTGTTTCCGGTTTTTCCCAACTGCTAGGAATTCTGCACATTTCTATATGCTTCTCAGTGGGTTTGTGCAAACACACTTCTGGGAGTGGCCTTAGTGGGTCACAGGCCATGCGTGTGCCAGGGCCCACATCACCTATCGCCAGGTTTTCTGTGGGTCTCTGATGGAAGAAGAATTTCCCACTATTCTCACAGATTTGCAAAAACTTTTGTTATGATTACCGACCAAATATATTTCCATGCAGACTGCCTGTTCCATAGACTTGTCTACTTCTTTAGGTGGGAGTTGCTACTATGTAGCATCTCTGTATATATTCCAGACCACCTGCTGCAACACTCCTCCTGCCTTCTGATGCCTTTACTTCACAGTGGTGGCTTTCAGCAATTTACACGGGCCTAATGGGATTTATGTCCAAATCTATCACTCCCTTCTTTAAGGGCTTCTATCATTTTATCTTTCCAATTCCACGATTTAAAAAACATATTTGACTACATTTTGTTTTAGCATTTCTACAACTATTTCTAATGATTAGATCGTTAATGTGTTTGAAACTTTGAGTTGTGAGATAGAAATGTGCTCTCCAATGGCTAACCAATTATCCCAATAATCTGCTGAATAATCCATATTTTCTCCACCAACTTGAAAATGCCACTTGTACAGAAAAGACGGTCCTACAGGTCAGTTTATCTCCTGTAGCATTGGGACCTGTGTTTCTAAGGAGATCAGAATGCCCACCATTCAGATTTTCTTTAAAACTCTTAGACAATCTTAAAATTTATTCTTCTGCCTTGACTTTATTATCCCTTAATCAAATCTCTACTCCCTACCTTCAGGGCCCTCCCAACAGGAATTCGATTGAAATTGTATCGCGCGCGCGCGCGCACACACACACACACACACACACACACACACACGCTCATGCACCTGAAGTGAAGTGATAGGTTTTAATACTGAGTTTGCCATTAAAGGGGCTCCCCCTACCTAGCACTCGGTAAAGTTTTATGTCCCTTCCAAGTATTTCAGTTTTAGGGTTTCTTCCCTATAGACTTTATGCATTCCTGTTTTCTCCCAAGGTGTTCTGCAGGGTTTACTGTTTCTGAGAATGGATGCATTTTGCCATCACACATGGTACAGTTCATGATTTTTATCTACTGATCTTACATTTGTTTTACATCCTTGTTCCTACTTACCTATAGATTTTGTATGGCCTCTTCCTTTCTCCACTGGACATTTCTAACATTTCATGTCTTTTGCTTTCCCATGTAACCTTAACTGGAGACCCCAGAATAATTGGGGCCAAGAGTGACCTTTCTGGTGTTGCTGCTTTGATCCACAGTTTAGTATTCCCCAATCATTACTATGCTTGCTGTGGGGTCTCTGATTATAACCTGAAGCCTGTTTAGGAAGTGTCCTGCCATTACTCTTAGAATTTCATCCTAAGTGGCTGCTATGGTGTTTCAAGGTCATTCAGGGTCTCCTGATACAACCATGTGTGTGTTTTTTTTCAACATGCTCGTCTTATAGCTTACTACGATAGAGATGCTATTATTGAAATACTCTTCCATTTATGGAACAAACCCATTTGGTCATATTAAATATATACCTAGATACAATTTGCTAATATTTTATGAAATTTATATTTATATTAAGTGAAATTAGCCTTTTTCTGCTATATTAACAAGTCTGGGAATTACTCATTAAAAGAGAGTGATGGTTATAACTCTGAACTAGTTAACACAGAATCATCAATTTGTAGAAGTTTGTGCAGAATTTACCTATAAAACTGATCCAGTGACTTTCATAAAAGAACATCTAAGAAAAATTTTAATGGACCATTCACATTTTCTAGATTTTGCTGGATCAACTTATGTCACTTATATTAACCAAGAAAACCAATCATTTCATCTTGATTTTCAAATTTCTCAGCAAAAATTTCTGCAGATCATATGGCCCTTTTAACTAATGATTCTATCGTGTTCATCTTTAATCTTCATATTCTTAGATTTTCTCTTAATTTTCTTTATGAATCTTGCCCAAGTTTAGCTATCTGCAAGACATTTTTTAATGTTTATTGTGGTTGTTGTTGAATACAGATACTTTTTTATATGTTTTGTGGGAGTATAGTTAACATATGTTCTTTTAAACATCAAGAATTCCATGTTGTATCTAATCCAATCTGAATAAACAGAGTATTTGTTTTTATGTTCGAGTTTCACCCAGCTATGTTTGTTGTGATTACTGATAAACTGGGACTTACACTGTCCTGATAGTTCACTTAATTTTTCTTTGTACTTTTTTACTCTTTACTGCCTTATATAGGATTTTTCCTTATCTAGGATTTTTCAGTACTTATATATTGTATTTCTCCAACAGTTTTAACATACACAAGTATACGTGTATTTTTCTAGCAAAGCCATTAATCGGCACCTCCAATTTCCTCTTGAATACAAGAGGAAACTTGGGATATTCACACTTGCCCTCAAGTTCACAAAGCCCTCCCCAGAGCACACCTGCCTTGACATTACTGTTGTGTGGGAACCAAAGGAAAATGTATTACTTATCCTAAAATCAATACTTATAAATAAATGTGTCCTCGATCGCTTGGCTAGCATCCTTCTGGGTTCATTATTCCTCATGCTCAAAAATATCTTCTCATTTTTTTTTTCAACATGGTCTCTGTGAGGCAAACTGTCCAGGTCCTTGTATGTCTGGAAAAGTCTTTATTTTGACTTCAATATTGAATGACAGACAAGGTATAGAATCCAAGAAATCCAACAGATAGCTTCAGGCACCTGTTGTTACCTTTGAGAAATTTCTCATTAATCTATAAGCAATTTCTGTTCTCTTGACTAAGTTTTGCAGGATTCTGTCTTTACCCTGGATACTGTGGTGTTGTATGAGGATGGGTCAAGATGTGCATCTTGCTTGTCTTTACTCTGGCCTAGCAGGTGGTACAATTTTTCTGTATCCACTTTTTTACTTGAGTTTTTAAATTACAGTTAACATACAGTGTGATATTAGTTTCAGGTGTACACTACAGTGATTCAGCACTTCCGTACATCACCTGGTGCTCATCAGGATAAGTGCATGCTTTCATCCCCATCACCTGTTTCTTGCAGCAACGCCTCCCCCCCACCCCCCGCCGCAACCCGTCTCCTGTCTGGTGACCATCAGTGTGTTCTCTGTACTTAAGGGTCTGTTTCTTGCTTTGCCTCTCTTTTTTGCCTTTTGCTCATTTGTTTTGTTTCTTAAATTCCACAGAAGTGAAATTATACGGTATTTGTCAGGTGGTACAATTTTTCAGTCTGAAAACAGTTTTCATCGATTTGGGAAGATTATCCGCCCTTTTATCACAAATACTGATTCACCCCATTATTCCTTTTTTTAACTTCTATCAGAAGCATTTTCTGCCTTTTGGATCTATGCACTGCATCCCTGGGATTTCTCATGTTCTTTTTGTGCTTAGTGAATCTCTTCAGCTTCAGCTTCTCGTTCACTAATTTTTTTTCAGCTACATCTGATCTGTGAATGTCTACTGAGTTTTAATTTCAAGGGCTATAATTTTTGTAACATTTCTAACCACACCACCTCCTACTCTTGCTGCAGAGCTGTCCTCGCTGCAAACAGGGCTACGAGCAGGGTACTAACTCCAGGACCCAGGATGCATTAGTGACATAGCCTCCAAACGTGGGTTACATAGCCACGGGGTAATGTTCCCTAACGTGTGAAGTGGAGATGGTAACAGGACCCACCTTGTAAGGACTAAGTGGGTCATTCATGTAAAGTCCTCAGAACATTGGTGGGAACATCTTAAGACTCAAAACATGTTGCAAACGTGGCCTGGGCGGGGAATGTCTGCCCTCACAGTCTATGCCCTGTGCACCTATTAATTCAGTTACACTAATCCAGGTGTTGGCAATGTCTGTTCTAATTTTCACCGCTCCCAATTTTGAGAAAGAAAACTAAATTCTCATTGTAAATTTCTCCCTTTTTCATGGCATCCCACTCCTATTTTATAGATGAGATTTAGGGTCTTTTTCTGAGTGTTCCTCTGGTCTATCCTTTAAATTTACTTTAACAGCAGGCTGCCCTGTGTAATTCAGTATGTTTGTCTTTCAAGTGAGGAGTACATCCGATGGCCTATTTTGCTCACCTCTCCGTCCCCTCATCTCTCACACCCAAAGTGGCCATGAGTCTTTCTTCTTGGGCTCCAGAAAGTTGAGGGGCAGGATGACAAGCATCTCCTTCCTGATTGGCTGGGAAAACATGGACTGTCCATCAGTGAAGAACTGGGCCCTTCTGAGTTCGCAGAGCTGGGGGAGGGAGAAAGGGGTGCTCCCCCACCTCCCAAGGGAGAACATTCAGGTCAGGACAGCAGGCCCCTTGGTGAGGGTCGAATCAGCACCTCTGAGCTTTTTAGACCCTCAAACCTCCTTTAGAATTGCACTGCATAATTGTAATATAAATTTAACCTTCCATTTTTATTCTTCAGTGCTGAAAAGAATAGGTTTTAAGAAATCACACATACACACACAGGCTTCAAGAATGCAAAGCAGAGAATGGTCCATATTTATATCTTACACAAGGTATTTTCCTTAATAAAAAAAATTAGATGAATATAGGAATCTACTTTCCAAATCACAAAATATTTTCCCGATTACTGCATATGTACATGAATATAGATATAACACCAAATATTACCTAATTTCTAATATCCACAAATATTTTAACTGATCTTTCCAAAATATCTCAGGTATTTTTTACCTTTTAAAAAGGAATATGAGGGCGCATGGGTGGTTCGGTTGGTTGAGTGTCCACCCCTTGATTTTGGCTCAGGTCATGGTCTCAGGGTGCTGAGATCAAGCCCCACGTCAGGCTCCACACTCAGCAGGAAGGCTGCTTGAGATTCTCCCTCTCCCTCTGTCTTTGCCCCTCCTCCCTTCCTCTCTAAAAAAATAAATAAAAATTAAAAAATAAAAAGGAACATGAACCACTACGGAACTGAAGAACATAACGTCTACTCTGCTGCTCCTCTATTATGAGAAAATACAGAAATGTCCAATTCTGTTTAGTTGGTTGAAAGGTAATCTACTCAATAACAAAAATATCTTCTATTATAGTTAAGAAGAGATGATGGCAAAGCATAACTGAATAATGCCAACAAGACAACCCCACATCATTCTACTTATCCCATTTTGCACTTACATGATGCAGAGATCAGTATTTCCCTCACTGGACCCCATCAGCCAAAGCAATCATCACCCCTCTTTCCAACAAATGTGAACTAACCGCTTTCCACATTTCTACACATGTGGAGAAAAAGTAGAACATGTTCACAGAGATGGGTACAGACCTTGACCCTGATGTAAATCCTAAATATCACACAGTAGGCTAAGGTCAGGACGTATGAACAGAAACATAAACAATGTGAAAACAAGTCATTCAATACTATCAGGTAAAGGCTATGATAGCATTATTTTTTCCTCTAAGCATTAAATTACAGGCACCCACTTAATAGCAAGCTTCAGTGTTTACAGAAATCTTATATACAAAAATATATACTCAAAAGCACTATTAAGTTCAATCAGTATGTTATGAATAGGAATTTTACTATACGCATGTTAGCATCATCACTATTGTTCCTTAAATTCAATTTTTCCTGTACTCCACAGCTGCATGTCTTAATTTCAATCTGATTTCTCCATCCAGCTTAGATATTTAGTTCATATATTCATGTAGTCTTCGAGATATTTTTTTAAGTTTATTTTTTTAGTAATCTCTACACCCACCGTGGGGCTTGTACTCACAGCCTGAGATCAAGAGTCACATGCTCCACCGACTGAGCCAGCCATGGATGTCTTCTAATTGATAATCTGTTATCCCCATCTTTATCATTGCCTGATGCACTCTCCTTAGCACTGAGAGCAAAGGCACATCGTTGACTTAATTCCATCTGTTTCTATCTGATCCCTATGTAACAAATTACTCTAGGATTACAGATTTAATTGAAATGTCATGGGCATCTCTTTATTAGCAAAAGAACACCACTCTCCACTACCTTCTCTAATACGCTATATCTTCTCTGACACAAACAGATTCTTCCTTCTTTCAAGTACCTGCTTCCTCCTCTCACTTTCACTGTCCCATCTTCCACTCTGATTGCTCTGCAGGAAGAGAGCAGAGTGGTCCCTGGAAGGCTGGAGGAGTGCAGAACGCTGCGGGACAGGGATGCACACTGCCACTTGGAACAAAGTCACGTACAAGGGCTGAGGCTTTGTCCATGGCCCTTCACACTCATGCAGCTGGGTCTCCAGCCTTCAGATTTCAGACTTGCAGCCTCTGCAGTTATGTGAGCCAACTCCCCACAATCAATCTCTCTAGACAGAGATATAGGTAGAGATACACATCCTATGGGTTTTGTGTCTTGGATATCCCTGACAAATATACATCTCAGTAGCAATCACATTGTGTTTGGTGGCAGGTAATAGAAAAATGAACTCAAACTCACTTAATAATAAAGGCGGTTTACTGGTTCATGTGGATGCCACGTCCAGAGCCTCAGAGTTGGTTTGATGCCTTGGCTCCATGATGCCAAGTACTTGGGAATCATGTCTTCTCCTTGTATCTTATGATCACAGCTACAACCCAAAGCTGATTACGCCTAATGGTGGCAGGACAGCTGCTCAGAACTCTGAGATTTTTTGCTCACTTACACGGAGAGAATGTGAGTTCCAGAAGCTGCCTTTGAAGAGAGGAAACCTCTTTCTCTGAAACCCCTTTCCCAATTTCAAAGACTTAGGTTATGTGCCCACTGGAACGCAAACCCATGGCCATGTGACACAGCTAGCTTCCTCCAAAGTCCCTGGGCTGCACTGGGACACGGGGATGTGGCAGTGGTAATGTTGTGTGGGCATTCCAACAGATATCGGGGTCCTAATGTACACATCAAGACAGCAGAGCTAAAAGTCTAGGCAGGATCTGTCACTGTCCAAGCTTAGAGTCTCCTCACAAGCTCTTACTTTTCCACAAGTATTAAAGCAGGAGACCCAATTCTGCAGCTACCCATGGGTGCCACTGTTCACAAAACGCCATCTAATCAAGTCTGGCTATTGCATTTAAACATGTGTCCCTAAGTAAAACAAGCACATTTCCAAATGCTAGAAATGTTTCAGATGAGGACTGAGTGAGGAAACCAACAGTGACAATATTAAGACATCCATCCACAAATCCCTGGGAACTGCTTTTCTTCTTCTGTCTTCAGTTTAAAAAATCATTAATAAGTTGGATAAGAAAACTCAAACCTTTTCAGATTCTCATGTTGAAAATGGTACTAAATTTGTTTAGTAAACAAGATTATGGGAAATTGTGATGTGGCATATGTCATAAACAAGAATTGTAGAAAAATGATTTACAGTGTAATGAGGTTCATTTATAGAATGTACTTCAAAAACCATAGGTGACAAAGAGCTGAGCATGAAATCCAATTAGCAGAGCATTAGGCATTTGTATTTTTGTATTTGCAATTGGTTTATAATTGTTGTTTTCATTAGCATAAGATGTGTAATGGTGTGTGTCAGAGAAGTAACTCTATGTTTTGCTTAATATTGTAACTAATGACTAAAAAGATAATAAGCAGAATTTCATTATAAGATGCATTTTGAACAATACTGAATAACCGTGTGTCTCCAGAGTCAGTAGAATTGGAGGATGAAAAGGCAGAGGTCAGCAATGGAGACAGTAAAAGCTGCATTAGGTTCATGTGAAGTCCACACTCTCCACAAAGAGAAGGCAGACCTGATACTCAGAGGTGCCTTCCAGATCATGAAGTTTAAGCGGGTTTGAGAGTGGATCAAGCTAAAGCCCAATGTTGCTGGAGGACTGATCCCCACAGAGAGGAAAGGACTTAAAACAAATCGTCAGCTGCAAATTGAAGTTCACAGTGGAGGTCTCCTGCCTGCGGTCCAGGGCTCCTCTAGGGCATCACAAACCAAGACAAAGTGGTACGAGGGTGCCCCATTCTTTTTAACAAGTCAGAAGGACCACAGACCAGTACTTCCCATGACAAAGTCTATTGCAGAAAACAAAATAGGATAGTCAAAGAAATCCTGACAACCACTCCTCGTGCTTGAAGAATGATGGCATCTCCATCCTCCGGTCATGCCCTCAGTGAGACCAGGGGTAGACAGTCAGCCAAGCCACTTAGTTCTTATCAACAGATCTACTCACATGAAAAGTAACTCCACTTGTTACTGAATTCAACTTAACCCACAGCAGTAGACACATTCTAAGATTTTTATTTATTTGAAAGTGCGTGCACATGCACACGCACGTGCAAGAGACAGAGAGACAAAGAGAGTGCACACGCGCACCTGCAAGCATGAGCAGGGGAAGGAGCAGAGGGAGAAGCAGACTCCCTGCTGAGCAGGGAACCTAATGTGGGGCTCCATCCCAGGACCCTGAGATCATGACCTGAGCCGAAGGCAGATGCTTCACTGACTGAGCCACCCAGGCGCTCCAACATGTTCTAGAACAACAGGAAGAACTTTTATCCATAGTCCTGTTTTTTCCCAGTGCTCTGCCACAAAGTGGGCACTTCAAACCAGGCAGGACCATGCTGGCTGAGACAGAAGCTGGAGGGGCCGAGACACCTGGGGTGCGTGACTTGAGCAGCAAACACACTGTGTGAGAGGGTGCGTGTGAACCCACACTCAGCAAGTTATCTCCTGAGCAGTAAAAGTTTAGATCAAATCCGGGGTCTGAGAAGAAGTGAAAAGATCTCAAATGGTGTCTCAACCGCAAACCACTAGACGTGGACCCACGTGAGGACACAGCAAGCATGCATAAAATGTGAAGAAGAAATTCTAATTTGAAAGGTACCATTTTGAAAGGTACTGAGTGTTAAGTACAAATGTTATGATAGGGTAAATTAGTCGGGCATTGACCTAGGGTAGGGTAATAGCCACTGCGACTTTATGGTGGGTCACGAGCTGGTGGGCTGCTCTGGGGGTAGCCTGCGCACCTACCTCTGCTTTGGAGAGACACCGCCTCTTACCCAGTCATGCACCTGCGGGGACAGAAGGGGGCTCTGTGTGGCATTTATTGACACGCCCGAGGAATCCACCTTGGGGCAGCTCACGAGTTACCTCCCCCAGGGCCACCCCTGAAGGCACGGGTCCCAATCGGCAGCTCCCTACTGTTCTGGGAAGGGGGGATGCCATTCCCAGTCCTCCCTGGTGCTAGAATTCCCTTCTCCCAGGGGCCGACTCCCTCCCATAGGAGAGAGGGGGCTTCCCCAGGTCTCAGCAGACCCAGGAACAAATTCTGAAAACAAGGAGAGATGAATATAACCCGTGCATGTCAGCCTCTGGGCCCCTCCTTCCTCGGTGAAATACACCATCACCAGCCACCATACAGGGCCTTCCTTTAATATCTATACACACAAACTCAATTCACGCCTTCTCCCACCCAGTGCCTGCACACAGAAGCACATCACCAATAGATTATATTCAACCAGCAGAAATCCAACCCAACCAACCTGGTGACATGTACACGGGGGACCTCCCTGTCACGTTAGAACACAGAACACATTATCCTCCTTGAGCTTCACGCCAGCCACGAGGCCGGTATCCACCACTGGGCAGGCACCCCTGAGCTGGATCACACCAAACGATACAACCTAGGGGAGCCACAGTCGGACTCCATCTCAGATCTGACGTCAGGGCCAATCATTAATACTCCAAACTACCTAATAAGTCACCCATTTGCTCTGCGTTTGATTTTATAACAAAACCCAGGTCTTAGCTTCCCTCCGGAGCTGCTCCTCCAGCTGTCTTTACCTCCCTGGTCCTCTGCTGCTCACTCACCTCCCTTTCCTTTCCTTTAATTTCCTGTTAGCCACTGTCTTCCTCATTTCAACGGTAGCTTTGTGTTCAAAGGGAAAAGAGGTAACAGTAAGGAGAAACTGCCTTTTGGATATGGGGGAAAGTGATTAGGTTGTACAGAAAACAGACCTGTCTCAACTGTAATCTCATTCTTTGGGCTTCCAGTGAGCATAAAACAAGAAGGTGTGAGCTTAGTGTTTAGGGGGAGAACACGAACACTCTGTGCTACCAGCCCACTGGGAAAATCCGAGGTCACCAAAGACTGTCACAGAGGAAGGAAAACTCCAAAAACAGGATGTTTATGAAGATTATGCCGGAAAACTCCAAAAACAGGATGTTTATGAAGATTATGCCATCTGAAGAAGGCGCCAAAATTCTGTGAGTCAAGATTATTTGAGATTCTCTGCCCGAGCTAGGAGATGCAGGGTGGAGGCAGGTGCATGGGTTACAACCGGCACCTGCACTCTGGGGAACACTGGGGTTTACGCACCCCAAGTCTTACACCTGGGGTAAGTAAGTATCTCTGCTGATCGCTCCTTTCAGTCTGGCTCTCCTTTGTCTTGCCCACTTCGTAAGGAGAATAATCTGGTATTCATCCTTTCATACAGCGCTCTCTATTTAGAAAACCTCCTTAGTGAGAAGAGGGATGTGACATTCAGAACAGTAAGTGAGTAGGAAAGCCCGCTGCCTCCCTGACCGATGGCTATGGGCACAAAGCTGCTTCATCGACTGTGATTTCTCCGAGCTCTGGCTTCCAACTCAAGCACCTAAAATTTCAGCTAGTCCCACAGTGAACAAGGCCAAACCCCTCATGCCTATGTCTGCCGTCTTTGCCTGGGAGGCGCCTGTCCCTCCTTCAGGACCATCTCCCTCTCAGTCCACACAGGCACATGCCCCATGCCAGGGCTGGGCCCACGACCCCACCCCTACACGTGGTGACAAGCCCAGAAGTGTGTATGCCGCTCAGGGACCAAAGGATGGTCATTGCCGTGGTTTTTTCCGGAACGCCTGGGAATGACCATTAGGGTGAGGCCAGGCTGCAGCTGCCTTGGGCTGCCAGGTGGTGGAGGCCACCTGAGAGAAGGCACAGTGGCCTCAGGCAGGGGTCGGAGCATCCACACCCTAATGACATCATCTGAGCCCTAAGATCTGGCTTCCGTGATCCTATATGCAGGTCCCATGCACAGCCTGTGTGTTTGCAAACCATAATGAGCCGAGTATCTCTCACTGGTAACAAAATAACCCTTCCTAATTGAGTAAGCTACAATTCTATCATTGTAATATGTTGCCTGGCATCTTCTGGTTCTAAGATCTTACCTTATTCCCAATTTTCCAATGGGGTTTCCAAATGGTCTTGGCAAAGGAAGTTAGCAAAATATAGCATCCTGTCTTTTCTGTCTTCAAAATGGAAGGGCTAGGAGGGAAAACCCAACAAGAACTAAGAGTCCAGGTTGAAATCTCTATGGAGTTTCCCACAGAAATGTAATTGTAAGTGTTGGTTAGGTTCCCAGGCGTGTTCATGTCCAAACAAATGAGAAAAGATTAACTCACAGTGGTATACAGGATGTGGAAAAACGATAGCTTAAAAAATCATAGTGCAGACCCTTCTGGAACCTTAGAAACTACAGGTGGTTTGGGAGTTCAAGACAAACAACACTAAGGACATTCTGAAACACAGCCGTCCTGACACCAGGAACCACCAGAATTTGGGAATGAGTTGGCATTCCCGGGAAGAGCTTTGGAGAAGGTGGGGGTTGAGTGAGGCACGGGAAACGTGATGAGGAGCATCCCAGCCCCAAAGGCAGCTCCTCAGCACAGACTCACCCAGCTTTGTGGGTGATCATGGAAACGGCTTCCCTGGATCCGGGAAAGGCCTCCGACAAAGCGAGAGAGGACCAGGGAGGACCATGGGGGAAAGGTAGAGCTGCAATTTGTAAAGCCCCGTTCCTGGTACAACTCCGCCACGTTGTTTATCCTTGGCATTATAAAGGGAAAAAAAAGTAACTTTTGACAACTGCAGTTCACTTAGGGAGCAAATCCCATTCACTGCAAATTCCTTGAGCATCTGAAGCTGTAGACAAAGGAGGATGAGTTGGTATAAATTAGTGTAGGACAAACGGTGCCCTTTCTGGGTAACTTAAGCTGAATTAGAGTGAAAACATTTTAAGAAGGTTTCAAGTACCCTGAGTGATGAAGAAGGCAGTAACTTTGCACCTTCAAATATACTCGTGTTAGAATTTTCCTGCAAAAATTCAAGGCTGCTGAGCCCGTGTTAATTTCTTCAACTGACCACACATTGGAAAGTGTAGAACACAGAACCAACTACGACAGGTCTACCCCTCCTGTTGTCACCACAGTGCCGGATTTACTCCAAAAGGGAAAGACGTGGATGGCTCCAGAACAGCATCCAGACGCCCCACAGAGAACATGACCTCACTGCTGAACAAGCCCTAGGGCCTGAGCATCTGCAGAAATTGAGCACAACACAGAGTCCATCACCGTGCTCCTTCCTCCAAACGCACGCAAGAGTCAGAACTGGAGACACATCTAAGATGAAGAGGAAAGTGGGTTTCTGAAAAATCCCAGAATCGTGGAACTGAAACAGACTTCAAGGAATCAGCTACAACAGCTCTGCCTTCAGGAAATTCAACAACCCATTGTTAAATATGTGGCTGCCCCGTTTTTAAGGATTTCTATGACGAGAATTCCACATGCGTGTGTCACACCTCTTAAATTCACAGCGAGCACCCCTCCCGACCTACTCGGAAGGAAGCTGGAGACTCACATTAGACCCCTAAGTTGAATGTATTTAACGGATACATCATTTCATCTATAATTTAACTTCAAATTTCTCTTGAAAGCGCTCGAGTTGTATCTTCTTCCCAGAGTTAGAAAAATGTTCTTTCCAATCAACAGTGCAGTACAAACAGAACATCCTCATTCATGACACTCGAAATGTTCAGCATGAGCATCGCAGAGTGGGAATATGAAATTCGAGGGGAAGTATGCTTCTCCGGCTCAAGCAGAGAGTCCCTTTGGCCCAAGGCCTTCTGTTTTCCAGGAAAGCCTCAAATATTGTGACTGCCTCTAGATACTAACTGGACGGTGGGATTTGAGTTTTATAGTCAGACTGACAACAGCAAGCTGAGTTCTGAATGTGCACGTTCCCTGATCCCCCATCTGCAAGCCCTCCGCCCGGAGGTACCCGAGCCATCCCCATGCCTTCCGGGTCTGTGTGCTCCCCTCGCCAGCCAGCTGACCTCCAAGGGCCCGCTCACCTTCCATCAGTAAACATGGGATGAAAGACAACATGCAGATCAGAGGCCGATCGCTTACATGGACTTCACAGTCTGTGTAGCAAGGAATAAAGCATGAGCAAAAACAGCTACGGGGCCAGGGATACACCCCGACTATAAGCAGACAGGAAGAGATCGCTTGGAGCGTGAACTAGACTGGGAGAGATTACTCCGCACTGGAGAAACACAGGAAGTTCTGTGCACAGGACATGACATCAGGGCCAAACCTGCTGAGACCCGAACGGGATGGGAGCCTGACGGTGTAGCACAGGAACAGCCAGGACTATGTCTGGCTCAGCAGATGGTGCAGGAGTGCCAACAGGAAAGTAGATTCCACGAGATCAGGACACCTGAGCGCAGGCCAGGAAAGCTGGGCACATTTCAGGCTGGAGGGGACCCAGTGATGACCGAGACCACGTGTGAGATGGCCGGGGCCAGCGCAGGAGTGGGGGTCACTGCAGGGGTCAGGGTCAGCACGGGGGTCAGGGTCAGCATGGAGGTCGGGGCCAGCACGGGACTCAGGGTCAGCACGGAGGTTGGGGCCAGCACGGAGGTCGGGGCCAGCACGGGGGTCAGGGCCAGCATGGAGGTCAGGGTCAGCACAGAGGTCAGGGTCAGCATGGGACTCAGGGTCAGGCGGGAGGTCAGCACAGGGGCCAGCGTCAAGCATCTGGGTTAGGAGGTGGATTTGGAGGCAGGAAGAAAGCACTGGCCATGGCCATGGCCGGCATGGAAGGTGCAGTATTGGGCAGATGACCTCTGGCACCCACCACATCCCTCCTGGGGTCCAGCAGTGAGTGGATGTCTGGGGTCGGCCATGCACAGAGCCACAGGGGCTAACAGCTCTGGAGCAGCACTGGTTCTTCCAGGTCCACGGTCAGGCCACGCCGGGCCGCGCCCTCCAGAGCCCTCCTGCGCCCCAGAGACTGACACCACACAGCGAGGGCCGGGGTCCACGAGAGCGGGGGCACAACACTGAGGCCTCCACGCCACGTGCTCACCGCACACCTCCTGGGGCCCCTCGCGTGGGCCGTCCTAACCCTCACAGCCTCTCTGTGCCTCTCACCTCCTCACCCCCTGCAGAGTATTCAAGGCCCTGGAGAACCCAGGCCCTTCTCCACCTCTTTGGAGCCCAGGCATTTCTCCTTTCCCTGAACATCTGTGTTGGAAGTTATGACAGTGGGTCACTCACTGCATCTCGTCTCCCCGTGTCTCCATGCAAGTCCATTCACTTACCTCCCGGGGCCAGCCCCACGGGGCGAGAACCGGTCCCAGAGAGGGGAGCCAAACATTACATGGGTTTGAGACCCTCCCGAGCCCGTGGCCCCTAAGCCCACATGTGCTTGAAGGTTCACAGGAGCCGGCTTTCATCAGCTGTGGGCTCGGACAGCGGGGGATGCCACCCTTGCGCCTACCCCAGAGCCCCACGCAGAGCAGGACACGTGGTAAGGGCTGAGAAGACACCTGGATGGGTCAAGTCCCACGTGCCGGTTACCGTCACACAACCAAGGTGGAGAAGATGAGCAAAACATGGCCCCAGAGCAGGCATCCCCCTGACGCCGTCCCAGAGCGGGGAGGGAACACAGACACTGGCCTACTGCGACTGGGGCGCTGGCTCCCCACAGCTGTCCGCCAAGGGAATCCTGATGCACGGTAGGCACAGGCGTCCCTCCCCCAAGCCCACTTACACTGTGCTGTGCTCAGGAAGCCATGTCGCCCACAGCAGCTCCCCCGAAACCATCACTGACATGATATGCAAGATCAGCACGTCCTTCCCGCATTTCACAACTGTTTCCACTCACCTCGTTAATTTAATGTGTACATATTCTCCAGTATTTACAATCCTTCCCAATTTGGGGAAGAGATGCGCCCTGCAGAGGCTGCCTAAGACTGGCACCCATGCGGTTGAGAGAGACCCAGACGTGCCTCAGTTTCTCTTAACAAAAGAGATAATATACATCTAGAAATCAAGATTGCAAGAGCCACTCTTAAATTCCTTAAATTGTTTTCTCTTGGAGATGCTTTTTGCTGTATTATTTTCCCAAACAGCCTCATTAATTCAATAAAGATATATTAATAATAATTACCGTTTAATGGTTGCTTTCTGTGGGTCAGAACTATGTGTATTCACAACCAAACATGTGCTGAGTTCTGGGAAGGGAGAAGGAAATGTGCAGAAGGGACCGTGACAAGGTCACACTGGTCACAATGTATCTGGGTGGTTGGCCTGCAGGCAGGAATGTAAAGGGTCTACGTGGCGAAAAGCCTACAGGGAAAGAGATCAAGGGAGTCACAATTGTGACCTAGCCTCTGAGGGACATTAGGATTCAGGTGGGTGACAAAACGACAGAGGGTCACCAAGGAAGAGAGTGTGAGGGAGCAAAGCAGGGAGGGGCTATAGGTGAGGGGTGGGGTGTGGGCATGGTTTGGGGCCACATAGCAGGAGCAAGAAACAATCCCACTTTGGAGAGGCAGGACCATTCACTTCACACTTCTCAAAAAAATGTCACCAAGGCACAGCCCACTGTGAGAAAATACATATGCATTCACACACACCTAGAAGGGTGCATACAGATGTGCGTACAGACTTCCATGGGTACACACACATGCAGATGCACTCCTGCGTGTGTGCGTGCCCAGAGGTGTGTGTGTGCAAGCCTGCTTGGGTGCACACATATACACATGAATACACATGCTTGTGCATACCTGCAGCCAGGCACACACACACACACACGGGCACACACAGACACACGTGTGCATAGCGGCAGTCAGGCACACACACACGGGCACACACAGAGGTTTTTCTCCTGTGGACACCAAGATCTTATCACGACATCTCAATGCTGGACAGCAGGACGGTGGTCCTCCATCTAGCTGGGAGGTCCAGGTCTCCGTTCCCAGCACATGGATGCTGCATGCGTGAGCAGCTCCGTGGGTCCTTCATGGTGGCTGCATGGTTGTATACAATTGTGAAAATAGTGTGCAAACAGTTCCCAGGTCCAGCTGACTCGAGTGTCAGTACTAAATTGACATCATAGGACTTCTTACTAGCCTCTGCAACAAAGCCCCTTGTCGTCTTTAAAACAGCCCTGCCCTGAACATCTGTAACACATATTCACTCTGACAACTCGGGAACCATGTAAATACCACCACACGACAGTCCTCACACAGGCGCGGGGCCTCTGAAGCGTCTCGTGTCCAGGAACAACAACATGAGATCTGCAGGAGGTCAACTGGCCATGCTGGGATAGACTAGTGCCGGCAGACACGAAGAACAGGGTGAGGCAGTTTCCCAAAAAAGCAGACCTGCTCTAAACGCTTATGAAGCGTCCCCCAGCAGTGCGGTTTTCCCCATGCATTTCTTCTGTGTAACCACTGCTTCATTAAGGCCAGCAAAAATGCTTACCCAATTACTGTAAGGACAACATTAATTCACCACGTTTAAGTGCTTTTGATAATCCAAAGTGAGTTCACAGTTAATATCAATTATTTGATATGCATTATTAGCAAAATGCGTTTTTGCAAAATGTGCCTTGTCGTCTCGTGGGTCGTGTCAGGTACACAGAGCCAGCCCCCAAATCACATGGAGTGGGCCGAATGTGACGACGTCCCACCTCCTCTGCCAACGTCAGATATGCCTGAGTCCTCTATTCCGGCGCTTCTAACCCCAAAGGCCCAGGATCTTCCTGCTGCTCACGAACTATCCAAACCCCCCTTTGCCACGCGACCCCTCCCCGCCCCGGACCTGCAGTGACAGGGCATCCACACACGTGACAGTGACAGGTGCGTCTCCGGGGAAGGGACCGAGAAGTGAGTTCGGGATGAAGTGGATGGTGAGGGAAGGCTTTGGCGTCAGCTCCTCAGAGAAGCCCTGCCTTCGCCGGCGAGACCAGCTCACCTGGAGGAAGTGGATATGCAGCACACGGGCCCACAGGAGATGTGCCACGTGGGGCACCGCCAGGAACCTCAAACCCGGCACACAACAAGCTTCCTCCAGTCACTTGAAATCCAAGGTGAGAATGCACAATCAACCCCAAGATTCTTAGGAAAGCCTCCCGTGGGAAGCCAGTCACAAGCATGTACCTTCAGTGAGGACAGAAACGAGGACCTGCCGTCTGATCGGCGCTGGGCACACATCCCCCGGGAGCCTGAGAACTGTGCTGGGAACGCAGTCGGGAGTTTCAAGACAGGGACCACCACGTGGACAGCCGACAGGGCCCCAGGAACAGGGAAAATCACAAAGACTAACACCGCAGGTGTGGGTCCTGGGGAGGATTTTAAGCAGGAGACACTGCGACGGGGCTGTACTCTGAGGCAGTGTTCCGGAGTCACGAGAGCACAGAGCAGCAGCTCAGAGGGCAGGAGAGCAATGCCCTCGGAGTGGAGGGGCGACCACAGAAAACCAGCAGGACTCGAACTAAGGCAGCAGCTCCAGGCGTGAAGAAGGCACGGAAGAGACCACTCCTTCCCCGTGTCCCCCCACTCCCCAGACATCGCGACGAAGAAGGACGCAAGCAGCCAGGACAGAACCCATCAGCTCCACAGAAATCTTGAGCATTTCCTGAAAAGCAGAGATCCGCCGGCACAGAGGGGCCACAATAAAACCACTCCTGGGAGCAGCCAAGGAGGGTGCATGCCAGGAACGTGAGCGCAGACATGGGGGTCCCAGGCAACAAGAGCCCCCCTGAGTCATCAGGGCCGTGTGCACACCCACCCACCTGCCACACTCATCCACACCCCAAGTCAACAGCACGTGAGGGGCTGCCTGCACAGAGGGACAAACACGGTGGGTCCTAGAACGCTCTCGACCCCAGCTGAGCTACAACGAGGCCAGACCCGCCCTCCGTCGCGGCTCCTGGATCGCAAGTCTGTTCATGGCATTCTTCGCATTTTGTACTTTACTGTGGTTTCACTGCTCAGAACGCCCCCAGGCCGGTGCCGGACTGCTGCTGGGTGCTCCCAAGTGCAAGAAGGCTGCAACGTGCCCTGCGGAGACAATGTGTGTGTTAGGGAAGCTCTGTCCAGGCATGGGTGCCATGGACACAGATCAGTAATGTACAGTCAACGAGAGGTCTTTTTTTTTTTATTTTTTTATTGTTATGTTAATCACCATATATTACATCATTTGTTTTGGTGCAGTGTTCCATGATTCATTGTTTGTTCATAACACCCAGTGCTCCATGCAGAACGTGCCCTCCTCAATACCCATCACCAGGCTAACCCATCCCCCTACCCCCCTCCCCTCTAGAACCCTCAGTTTGTTTTTCAGAGTCCATCATCTCTCCTGGTTCGTCTCCCCCTCTGACTTACTCCCCTTCATTCTTCCTCTCCTGTAATCTTCTTCTTTTTCTTTTTTCTTAAAATATGTTGCGTTATTTGTTTCAGAAGTACAGATCTGTGATTCAACAGTCTTGCACAATTCACGGCGCTCACCGTAGCACATACCCTCCCCAATGTCCATCACCCAGCCACCCCATCCCTCCCACCCCCAACGACTCCAGTAACACTCAGTTTGTTCCTGAGATTAAGCATTCCTCATATCAGTGAGGTCATCTGATACATGTCTTTCTCTGATTGACTTATTTCACTCAGCATAACACCCTCCAGTTCCATCCACGTCGTTGCAAATGGCAAGATCTCATTCCTTTTGATGGCTGCATAATATTCCATTGTGTATATATACCACTGCTTCTTTATCCATTCATCTGTCGATGGACATCTTGGCTCTTTCCACAGTTTGGCTATTGTGGACATTGCTGCTATAAACATCGGGGTGCACGTACCCCTTCGGATCCCTACATTTGTATCTTTGGCGTAAATACCCAGTAGTGCAATTGCTGGATCGAACGGTAGCTCTAATTTCAACTGTTTGAGGAACCTCCATACTGTTTTCCAGAGGGGTTGCACCAGCTTGCATTCCCACCAACAGGGTAGGAGGGTTCCCCTTTCTCCACATCCCCGCCAACATCTGTCGTTCCCTGACTTGTTAATTTTAGCCATTCTGACGGGTGTGAGGTAGTATCTCATGGAGGTTTTGATTTGGATTTCCCTGATGCCGAGCGATGTGGAGCACTTTTTCATGTGCCTGTTGGCCATTTGGATGTCTTCTTTGGAAAAATGTCTGTTCATGGCTTCTGCCCATTTCTTGATTGGATTATTGGTTCTTTGGGTGTCGAGTTTGATAAGTTCTTTATAGATTTTGGATACTAGCCCTTTATCTGATATGTCATTTGCAAATATCTTCTCCCATTCTGTCGGTTATCTTTTGGTTTTGTGGACTGTTTCTTTTGCTGTGCAAAAGCTTTTTAGCTTGATGAAATCCCAATAGTTCATGTTTGCCCTTGCTTCCCTTGCCTTTGGCGATGTTTCTAGGAAGAAGTTGCTGCGGCTGAGGTCAAAGAGGTTGCTGCCTGTGTTCTCCTTGTTCTCCTTTAGGATTTTGATGGACTCCTGTCTCACATTTAGGTCTTTCAACCATTTGGAGTCTATTTTTGTGTGTGGTGTAAGGAAATGGTCCAGTTTCATTCTTCTGCATGTGGCTGTCCAATTTTCCAAACACGATTTGTTGAAGAGACTGTCTTTTTTCCACTGGACATTCTTTCCTGCTTTGTCAAAGATAAATTGACCATAGAGTTGAGGGTCCATTTCTGGGCTCTCGATTCTGTTCCATTGATCTCTGTGTCTGTTTTTGTGCCAGTACCATACTGTCTTGATGATGACAGCTTTGTAATAGAGCTGGAAGTCCAGAATTGTGATGCCGCCAGCTTTGCTTTTCTTTTTCAACATTCCTCTGGCTATTCAGGGTCTCTTCTGGTTCCATACAAATTTTAGGATTATTTGTTCCATTTCTTTGAAAAAAGTGGATGGTATTTTGATGGGAATTCCATGGAATGTGTAGATTGCTCTAGGTAGCATTGACATCTTCACAATGTTGGTTCTCCCAATCCATGTGCATGGAACGTTTTTCCATTTCTTTGTGTCTTCTTCAATTTCTTTCCTGAGTATTTTATAGTTTTCTGAGTACAGATCCTTTGCCTCTTTGGTTAAATTTATTCCTAGGTATCTAATGGTTTTGGGTGCAATTGTGAATGGGATCGACTCCTTGATTTGTCTCTCTTCTGTCTTGTTGTTGGTGTATAGGAATGCCACTGATTTCTGTGCATTGATTTTATAGCCTGCTACTTGACTGAATTCCTGAATGAGTTCTAGCAGTTTTGGGGTGGAGTCTTTTGGGTTTTCCACATAAAGTATCATATCATCTGCAAAGAGTGAGAGTTTGACTTCCTCGTTGCCGATTTGGATGCCTTTGATTTCTTTTTGTTGTCTGATTGCTGTGGCTAGGACTTCTAATACTATGTTGAATAGCAGTGGTGAGAGTGGACATCCCTGCCGCGTTCCTGACCTCAGGGGAAAAGCTCTCAGCTTTTCCCCATTGAGAATGATATTCGCTGTAGGTTTTTCATAGATGGCTTTTATGATATTGAGGTATGTACCCTCTATCCCTATACTCTGAAGAGTTTTGATCAAGAAAGGATGCTGTACTTTGTCAAATGCTTTTTCTGCATCTATTGAGAGGATCACATGATTCTTGTTCTTTCTTTTGTTAATGTATTGTATCACGTTGATTGATTTGCAGATGTTGAACCAACCTTGCAGCCCAGGGATAAATCCCACTTGGTCATGGTGAATAATCCTTTTAATGTACTGTTGGATCCTATTGGCTAGTATTTTGGTGAGAATTTTTGCATCCATGTTCAGCAAGGATATTGGTCTGTAATTCTCCTTTTTGATGGGATCTTTGTCTGGTTTTGGGATCAAGGTGATGCTGGCCTCATAAAATGAATTTGGAAGTTTTCCTTCCATTTCTATTTTTTGGAACAGTTTCAGGAGAATAGGTATTAATTCTTCTTTAAATGTCTGACAGAATTCCCCTGGGAAGCCATCTGGCCCTGGGCTTTTGTTTCTTGGGAGATTTTTGATGACTGCTTCAATTTCCTTAGTGGTTATAGGTCTGTTCAGGTTTTCTGTTTCTTCCTGGTTCAGTTTTGGTAGTTGATACATCTCTAGGAATGCACCCATTTCTTCCAGGTTATCTAATTTGCTGGCATAGAGTTGCTCATAATATGTTCTTATAATTGTTTGTATTTCTTTGGTGTTGGTTGTGATCACTCCTCTTTCATTCATGATTTTGTTGATTTGGGTCATTTCTCTTTTCTTTTTGATCAGTCTGGCCAGGGGTTTATCAATCTTGTTAATTCTTTCAAAGAACCAGCTCCTAGTTTCGTTGAACTGTTCTACTGTTCTTTTGGTTTCTATTTCATTGATTTCTGCTCTGATCTTTATGATTTCTCTTCTCCTGCTGGGTTTAGGCTTTATTTGCTGTTCTTTCTCCAGCTCCTTTAGGTGTAGGGTTAGATTGTGTATTTGAGACCTTTCTTGTTTCTTGAGAAAGGCTTGTATTGCTATATACTTTCCTCTCAGGACTGCCTTTGCTGTATCCCAAAGATTTTGGACAGTTGTATTTTCATTTTCATTGATTTCCATGAATTTTTTTAATTCTTCTTTAATTTCCTGGTTGACCCATTCATTCTTTAGTAGGATGCTCTTTAGCCTCCATGTATTTGAGTTCTTTCCGACTTTCCTCTTGTGATTGAGTTCTAGTTTCAAAGCATTGTGGTCTGAAAATATGCAGGGAATGATCCCAATCTTTTGGTACCGGTTGAGACCTGATTTGTGACCTAGGATGTGATCAATTCTGGAGAATGTTCCATGGGCACTAGAGAAGAATGTGTATTCCGTTGCTTTGGGATGGAATGTTCTGAATATGTCTGTGAAGTCCATTTGGTCCAGTGTGTCATTTAAAGTCTTTATTTCCTTGTTGATCTTTTGCTTAGATGATCTGTCCATTTCAGTCAGGGGGGTGTTAAAGTCCCCCACTATTATTGTATTGTTGTCAATGTGTTTCTTTGCTTTTGTTATTAATTCCCTTATATAATTGGCTGCTCCCATGTTCGGGGCATAGATATTTACAATTGTTAGATCTTCTTGTTGGATAGACCCTTTAAGTAGGATATAGTGTCCTTCCTCATCTCTTATTACAGTCTTTGTTTTAAAATCTAGTTTGTCTGATATAAGGATTGCCACCCCAGCTTTCTTTTGGTGTCCATTAGCATGGTAAATGGTTTTCCACCCCCTCACTTTCAATCTGGGGGTGTCTTTGGGTCTAAAATGAGTCTCTTGCAGACAGCCTATGGATGGGTCTTGTTTTTTAATCCAATCTGATAGCCTGTGTCTTTTGATTGGGGCATTTAGCCCATTTACATTCAGGGTAACTATTGAAAGGTATGAATTTAGTGCCATTGTATTGCCTGTAAGGTGACTGTTACTGTCTGTTGTCTGTGTTCCTTTCTGATCTTTGCTGCTTTTAGGCTCTCTATTTGCTTAGAGGACCCCTTTCAATATTTCTTGGAGGGCTGGTTTCGTGTTTGCAAATTCCTTTAGTTTTTGTTTGTTCTGGAAGCTTTTTATCTCTCCTTCTATTTTCAATGACAGCCTAGCTGGATATAGTATTCTTGGCTGCATATTTTTCTCGTTTAGTGCTCTGAAGATATCTTGCTAGTCCTTTCTGGCCTGCCAGGTCTCTGTGGATAGGTCTGTTGCCAATCTAATATTTTTACCATTGTAGGTTACATATCTCTTCTCCCGAGCTGCTTTCACGATTTTCTCTTTGTGTCTGAGACTCGTAAGTTTTACTATTAGATGTCGGGGTGTTGACCTATTTTTATTGATTTTGAGAGGGGTTCTCTGTGCCTCCTGGATTTTGAAGCCTGTTTCCTTCCTCACATTAGGGAAGTTCTCTGCTATTATTTGCTCCAATATACCTTCTGCCCCTCTCTCTCTTTCTTCTTCTTCTGGGATCCCAATTATTCTAATGTTGTTTCGTCTTATCGAATCACTTATCTCTCGAATTCTGTCCTCGTGATCCTGTAGTTGTTTCTCCCTCTTTTTCTCAGCCTCTTTATTTTCCATCATTTGGTCTTCTATATCACTGATTCTCTCTTCTGCCTCATTTATCCTAGCAGTTAGTGCCCCCATTTTTGATTGCACCTCATCAAATAGCCTTTTTGATTTCGACTTGGTTAGATTTTAGTTCTTTTATTTCTCCAGAAAGGGTTTCTCTAATAACTTCCATGTTTTCAAGCCCAGCTAGTATCTTTAAAGTCATGATGCTGAACTCTAGGTCCGACATCGTACTAATGTCCGAACTGAGTAGGTCCCTGGCAGACGGTACTGCCTCTTGTTCTTTTGCTGAGGTGATTTTTTTCGTCTTGTCATTTTGTCCAGAGGAGAATAGATGAATGAGAGAACAAAATGCTAACAGGTTTACAACGTCCCCAGCAAATATACTGTATACAAATCAGAAAAGACCTGAAACCAGGGGAAAAGAAAGGGAAAGAAAGAAAAAAGAAAGAGAAAAAAAAAAGATAAAAACAAAAAGAGAACAATACAAAAAAAGCAGAATGTGATCAAATATGATCAGGCTAGTGCATAGATCAGTGCCACACACTAGATTTTGGGCGTATTTTGGTCTGTTAGAAAAAAGTGCCTCCTAAAATTTTAAAGGAAGAAAGACATATATGTACAAAATAAGGGTTGATACAATGAAGGGATAGGAGATGACTGTAAAGATGAAAATTATAAAAGATTTTATAAAAGGACTTGATAAGATAAGAAGTTGTTTGAAAAAAGAAAGAAGATTTAAAAAAAAAAAAAGAAAAAAGGGAGAGAATGTGATCAGGCAGGAGACTAGAACAGAACCATACACTAGTGATTTAGGGTATATTTTGATCTGTTAGAAGAAACTGTATCTCAAAATTTTAAAGAGAGAACAACTTATATATATATGCCAAAAATAAGGGTAACTACTATGAAGGGATAAAATATGACTCTAAAAATGAAAAATAAAAAATGTTTTTTTTTTTAAAAAGAGATTGATAAGATGTTGGTTGAAAAAGGGAAAAAGAAAAAGAAAAAAAAAAACAGTTAACAAAAAACTTTGATGAACTAATGAATCATGGTAAAAAAGAGCCATGAATTCTATGTGCAGTATTCCCCTAGCGCTGGAGTTCTCCCGTTCTCCTTGATCGGTGAACTTGGTCTTGGCTTGCTGGCTGTTCGTGCTGATCTTCTGGGGGAGGGGCCTGTTGCCGTGGTTCCCAAATGTCTTTGCCGGAGGCGGAATTGCCCCGCCCTTGTCGGTCCGGGCTAAGGAAGCTGCTCAGGTTTGCTCTCAGGAGCTTTTGTTCCCTGCAAGCTCTCCGTACAGCCTTGGAGGACGAGGGCAAAAATGGTGGCCTCCCAATCTCCACTCGGACCTGAGAACTCGGGGCCCCGCTCCTCAGTGCACCCCCAGAGAAAAGCAGTCACTCCCTTGTCTCTGGTCTCCGGCCGCTCTCCGTGCTCTCCCAGCCTATGACCGAGCGTTTCTATCTCTGGCACCCGACTCGGTGTGGAGTCTCCAAACCCAGCAGATCCCTGCGGTGCGCTCCCGCGCCGCTCCTCCCGGGGGAGGAAGGGGAGTCTCCCCGGCTCTGCCGCTTGTTGGGTCCCTGCTGGAGGAGCCGTGCCCCGACTGGGCCGCGGATCACAGTTTATGGCCACCCCGAGCTGAGAGCCCGCGCTTTGGCTCCGTCTCTGCAGCCGGCTTCCCCGCTCCGATACCTGGGAGCTCTGGCGCACTCAGGCTCCCCCGGTCTTTCTGTGACCCCGAGCGTCCTGAGACCCCACTGTCCCGTGAGGGTTCCACCCCCGCTTAGCCACTGGAGCGACGTCCCTCAGCGGAGTCGACTTCTAAAAGGTCCGATTTTGTGCTCCGCGGCTCTAGCACTTTCCAGAAGCGGCCATCGGAGGCCCCTCCCCCGCCATCTATCCTCCCGAATATCGCCTCGGATTCACTTCTCCGCACGTCCTACCTTCCAGTAAGTGGTCGCTTCTCTGTTCAGATAGCTGTTGCTACTCTCCTCTTTGATCTCCTGTTGAGTTCGTAGGTGTTCAGAATGGTTTGATCCCTATTCAGCTGAATTCCTGAGACTAGACGAAATCTAGGTCTCCTACTCCTCCGCCATCTTGCTCCGCCCCCTCAACGAGAGGTCTTTAAACAAACACACCGATAGCACGAGGTTGTGTAATGACGGTCTGTAACGGAAGGCTCCCAGGCACCTGGGCCATGGCTCCCCGGGGAGCGGTGGTGGGGCATGCGCCGGTGCAGAGGTCCCAGTGGCCTCACACAGCACATACCCCCAGGAACGAGAATCAACCTTGCTCAGATGCTGAAACAGGAGAACACACCTAGAGTTTCAGTTGGCCCTTCTTCCCCTCAGTTGCGCCATGCTAGGTCATGGGCGGGACCAGAGGACCTCAGACAATACACAGCAGAGCGGCCACTTTGCTGATGTCACCCAAGGCGTGGAGGGGGAGCCACCCCCACATCACCGATGGCGGCTGGCTCCAACCTCTCTCAAACACTAGGAGTTAATTCTCAGAAACACACCTGCCATCCGGCCAACCAGATTTCAGAAACAAAAATGGACAATCAGCAATCACCCCACTGTGGAGGAAGGACACCCAACAACCAACAGGAAAAGTCGCAGAGAAACAGCCCACGCACACAGACAAGGTTGTCAGAATCACCACGGATGCTGCCGTGGAATGAACCGCGTGCAGGAGTTAGCAGCCTACTGACCACAATAAAACCGAATGGCCTGAGCATGCAGGCGAACACTGAGGAGCAAGTTAGTGACTGTAAGACCCGGTCAAGGATTCTACTAGATAACTGCACAAAATTGTACAGAACGTGAGGACTTCACTAAAGTTAAGAGACATGAAGAACAACTCCAGGAGTTCCAATATGTTTCCAATGGGACCTTTGGAAGGAAAAATAGAAAACGCGGAGGATCGAGAAAGAAGAAAATTTCCCCCAAAATAAAGGAAAAGCAGGTTTGAGGGTGGAGAAGCCCAGTGAGCACCAAGAGGCATGAACAGGAAAGCAAAACAGACCAACAACAAGAACAAACGCTTCCCGCAGAGAAGCGTCTCTGTGAAATCTCAAAGCGGGTTGAGGCAGGGCGGAAACGCGAAACCTCGAGCGGTGAATGGGACGCCACGCCAACGATCCTGAGTGGGAATGTCAGCGGTTTCTGGGGAAGGTGGTTCTGAATTTTTATTCCAATGCTCAGTAAAATTAGATTTTATGTGGGAATAAACATTTTTAGTCAGCAAGGACTCTAAAAGCTTTCCCACTCACAGATGTGAACAAAGACTCAGAAGACAAACAGCAAAGGGAAAATGAACCAACACTGAGGAGGGGGACATGGGCGAGGAGCAAGGCAGCTCACAGCGCCTCCATGCAGGGGCCCCCCAGGGAGGAAGACGGGGAAGGAATGACAATGTCCCGCTTACGAGAGTAAGACAGGGACAGAAACGTGGGACTCAAACATGTTCAACTTAAAAACCCCACCCCCACACACAAAAATGCAAACATCTCAATAAAATATTAGCAAACTCATTCCTGCAGTGTATCAAAATAATATACCCTAACTAGGAAATTCAGGAAGGGTTCGGTATTAGAATATTTACTTATTTCATTGAAAAGGTATTGAAGAAGGCAGAGAGGAACGTATTCACACAGATGCTGGCCAAGCACTTGACAAATTTCAACCCCTGATTTTTTACATCATTTGTATGTTAAGATTAAAAATGAATTTCTTTCTTTTCCTTAAGCCCACCTACCTGTGATTATTTTGTATTTAACACCATGCTACCTGCCTTAAGCCATACAATAAGACAGAAAAACGGGAATAAAAACTATGGAAAGGGAAAATAAAATTAGCACTTACAATTTATCTTCTCAGAAAACCCAAGCTGACAACTAATTAGCAGCCCTTCAGTAAGGAAAGGAATACAACGGCGCACAACTAAAAACTGGGAAAAGAATAGGAAACTGTCACTTGTTAAATAATACCTAACCATCCTACAAATACTGACATCAAACAAAATTACATTTGTGCAACTCACTAGCAATCTTGGAATTTTAATGAAAACAATGGCATGCTACCTCCTCATCAGAGTGGAAAACATGGAAGGTCGCTAAGATCTGAAGAGGTAAATAAGATCTCTCTCAAAATCAACATGAATGTTTACTGACTCAGCAACTGCACATAGTCAAAAAGATGAGTGTGCAGCAAAGATTCTTACAGCATTGTTTATTCTAGGAAAAACCAACCAATCTATGTGCACACCACTGGGGGGCAATTATCCAGACGATGCTACATCATCTCTGAAACTCAGGACGCATATAAAACAGCAAACTGAGGGACCAAGTGCAGTAGCTGACCCCAAACTGGACCACAGGGGACGTGACATAAAGACATTATCGGGTCAGTGACAAAATCGGAATATGGTGGTAGATGAGACACACACACTGTACTGGTATTTGGTTTACGGTGACAAAGCATGGGAACTACGGCGTGGGTCCCACATGCTTAGGAACACTCACCGCAGAACGAAGAGGTGAAGTGCGCCCGCCCACGCAAGGCGCTCCTCCACGGGGTCACGAGAACGGCCATGTGTGCATGCTGTGTGTAAGGGGCAGGGAACACAAGTGAGCATGAGCTCAAGTCATAAACTAGTCGGGTAAGTATGGACACTCTATAAAGGCTGTTCAGTCCTTGACTCTTCTTGAGATTTGCCTGAGGTGGGAAATGATGTCCAAATAAAAAGATTGTTTTTAAAAGAAAGGAGATGTTTATGTACACGTGTTAAAATAAAAAAGATCTATCTGGTGCATCAAGCGAAAAAACTAGCTGCAGAACTCTGTGTAGCCTGATCTCAATTATGCTGGAAACCTACACAGGGACATGAGTTATATTCACAATAGATACACAATAGATACACACAAATGCCCAGAAACACCAAAGTCTCACCCAGTTATAGCTAGGGAGGATAAGAACCTGAAGTTTAAAATTTTGCATTCAACTATGAATTATCCGGACTGTTCTAAGTGTTTTAAAAACACTTTCCTTATTTAAATCGTTTTCACTTGGTACTACCAGCAGGAAGGGAGCAGGGATGGAGATTTTGAGGACAAGTCCTCAACCTCGAATGCACCGGCCTCCCAGTGTGGGGAACCAGCAGGCCGTCTCACAAATCCCAGGCAACATCCGTCACTGGGAAAACACGACAAAATACCAGCCACAGTTATGTGTGGGTGGTGGGATTACAATCCACATGACTTTCCTCCTTTTCCTTTTCAATACTCTCCAAACTTTCTACAAGGTGCTCCTATTTCTTTCAAACTTGGAAAAATTACATAAGGTAAATAATGCTTGCTTGATACACTAAACCACCCAATGTTAACAACAAGGAATTGTGGTTGGACAGTATGTGTCCAATGAAGGGAAAGAGGTGGGGAGAGCCAATGTTTTCTTTGTTTCCCAGACAGAAGCACAGAAATGGGGAAAGACACCGTTTCCCACCTGCACAGACCAAATACACTCAGTTGCAATGAAAGCCTTACAGAGTCTGGCGCTGGAACGACCCCTCGTCCAAGCCGCCCTCACTCTCTTTCTCCAGGTGTAACTACTCAGGCACCTGGGCATCCAGATCCGTGCTCCAGCCTTTATCAAGTCCTTTCCCAAGTGAAAACGAGGAAGGAGAATGGGGAGTGGTTCGAGCACTCTCGGGGGCCAGGGGAGGGACACAAATGCAGGACTTGTCACTTGGCTCACACTGTCCCCAGCATCACGTGACCTTAATGAGGCTCCGGCTTCCTCACATGCAGGCAAACCCCTGACCTGCCCCCCTGAAACACAAGGGGGCTCACCAGCTTCAGAGCCCCCTGCCCCAACGTCCTTGCCCTCCTCAGAGTCGTCCCCCTGCTCTGAGGCCAAGGCAGATCCGACTCCTCCGTGGGCCGGGGAAGGGGACCCTCCCTCTTCTGGCTTCCTCTGTCTCTGGGGCTCTGAGGAGGACAGAGAAAGGGACCCCCACAGAGACCCCCACACGAGTCATCTACCCACGACGAGCCTCCTGAGGTGCTGTGGACGCCCACACCGCAAGAAAACAGAACCACACTCTACGCACAGCAGCTCAGCGCGGAGCTAGGAGTCCTTCTGGGAGGCTCTGTCTGCAGCCCAGAATCTGCGACCACACTGGACCACCCACCTGGGACATACTTATTCTGGAGAGACCCATGACCACATCCACAGGCCACGTCTGCAGCCATGCAACCAGCCGTGTCCAGGCAAGGCCTGGGCCTGACTCACCTTTAACACAACAGAACTCCTCACCTCCCAAGGGCTGGAGCACGCCGGAATTACACTGCATATCTGGTCAATAATGCGGTTTATCCCACTCTGGGGGAAATCTAAACGACCCAACAGTAAGCTACTGACAACAGAAGGAGAATGAACTCAAAGCTGGGGGCAACACGTTGCCCAATTTCAAGCTCTATTACAAAGCAGTGATCACCAAGACAGAATGGTAGTGGCACAAAAACAGACACATAGATCAATGGAACAGAATCGAGAGCCCAGAAATGGACCCTCAACTCTATGGTCAACTCATCTTTGACAAAGCAGGAATGTCCAAGGGCAAAAAGACAGTCTCTTCAACAAATGGTGTTGGGAAAATTGGACAGCCACATGCAGAAGAATGAAACTGGACCGTTTCCTTACACCACACACAAAAATAGACTCCAAATGGATGAAAGACTTCAATGTGAGACAGGAATCCATCAAAATCCTAGAGGAGAACATAGGCAGTAACCTCTTCAACATCAGCCACAGCAACTTCTTTCAAGATACATCTCCAAAGGCTAGTGAAACAAAAGCAAAAATGAACTTTTGGGACTTCATCAAGATAAAAAGCTTCTGCACAGCAAAGGAAACAGTCAACAAAACAAAGAGGCAACACATGGAATAGGAGAAGTTATTTGCAAATGACACTAAGAATATGGTGGTAGATGAGACACATACACTGTACTGATACATAAAGGGCTGGTATCCAAGATCTATAAAGAACTTCTCAAACTCAACACCCAAACACCAAACAATCAAGTCAAAAAATGGGCAGAAGACATGAATAGACACTTCTCCAAATAAGACATACAAATGGCCAACAGACACATGAAAAAATGTTCAACATCATTAGCCATCAGGGAAAATCAATCAAAACCCATTGAGATACCACCTTACACCAGTCAGAATGGCAAAAATGCACAGGGAAAGAAACAACAAATGTTGGAGAGGTTGTGGAGAAAGGGGAACCCTCTTACACTGTTGGTGGGAATGCAAGTTGCTACAGCCACTTTGGAAAACAGTGTGGAGGTGCCTCAAAAAATTAAAAATAGAGCTATCCTATGACCCAGCAATTGCACTCTTGGGTATTTACCCCAAAGACACAGATGTAGTGAAAAGAAGGGCCATATGCACCCCAATGTTCATAGCAGCAATGTCTGCAATAGCCAAACTGTGGAAAGAGCAGAGATGCCCTTCAACAGATGATGGATAAAGAAGATGTGGTCCATATCTACAATGGATTATTACTCAGCCATCAGAAAGGATGAATACCCAACTTTTACATCCACATGGTTGGGACTGGAGGAGATGATGGTAAGTGAAATAAGTCAAGCAGAGAAAGTCAATTATCGTATGGTTTCACTTATTTGTGGAACATAAGGAATAGCCTGGAGGGCATTAGGAGAAGGAAGGGAAAAATGAAGAGGGGGAATCGGAGGGAGAGATGAACCATGAGAGACGATGGATTCTGAGAAACAAACTGAGGGCTCTAGAGGGGAGGGGGTGGGGGATGGGTTAGCCTGGTGATGGGTATTGAGGAGGGCACGTACTGCATGGAGCACTGGGTGTTATACACAAACAATGGATCATGGAACACTACATCAAAGACTAATGATGCATTGTATGGTGACTAACATAAAAAAATTGTTAAAAAAAAAGAGAATGATTCACCTGCAGATTAACCATCTACAACAGAGTCTTCTGCATCTGAGACCGTTCAGAGAATAACAGGACAAAGTACAGATCGGGGTACTCTCTGCAGTGACAGATCCGGCGAGGTTTTATGCGTCCAGGACATATAAAGAACTCCAGGAACTCGACAGGAAGAAAGCAAACCACCCACACTTGGAACGACATGGGGAAAACTAGAGCAGTTCCTTCACCCAGGAAGATAAGTGGTAGCAGGTCCATGTCCACCTGCTTGGGATCAGCAGAAGCACCAGGGCCCCGCGTCGCCGCTGGGGACATCCGCGGAGGCCCACAGGCATCCACCAGGAGACTGCCGCGCTGGAGACAATGCTCGGAGCAACGGCCGGGTGCACTAATTCAGTGGGTACAATGGAACTGTCTTTGCCGGGGTACCAGGGACAACAGTGGCTTCTGCCCTACTTCCTCATGGGTCACACCAGTACTTTGAGAATGTCTCTTGTGAAAACACTGTCGGAAGTCAAGGAAGGAGGCTAGTCTGGGAACGGCATGATGCCCACCTCCCCGACTGTGCTCTTGGGGTCACATCTGCTCATGTGTTCTGTGCCCTCAGAGCCTGTCCTCAGGCTGACAAGCTTCATCTGACGACGATGAGTTTATCAAAGATGTAGGTGACATGTCTCCTCTGTAAGATCAAGCATACCCCCGAGTCTGCTCATGGCAGTGCTAGGAACGGCGTGAAGCCACCACGGGAGACCCCACAGGCCCGGGCACCAGCAGCCGGACCACCCGGAGACCAGCCGCCCACACCCCAGAAACATCCTTCTCGCTACGGAATAACCGTAACGAGCTGCCGTGAGAGAGATGGAGGGCTTGATCCCAGATCTGGGGGGAAACGTAAAAGCTTCTGAATCCACCCAAGCACGAGGGCATTTCATCACCAGCAAGCACACTTGCCGCCAGTGTGAGCATCTTGCTACGGGAGAGCTGCATTTACCATGAAGCCCGCGGTGCAAGCACTCAGCCCCCCCCCTCCCCCCGTTGCACCGAGGGGCAGGCCGACGCTGACATCACTTCCTCGAATGAAGACATCACTCCGTGTGCACCATCTGGAATCCCAAGCCGCCCAGGGTCTGGGTTTTGGGGTGACAGGGTCACCAGAGCTGAGCCACTATCACATGTGATCAGGCTGATTTTGGTCCCTAAGCCCCCAGCCTCACTGCAAGCTGCCCCAGGTGCCCATGAGTGAGTGCAAACGCAGGCTGCACGCGCTGAGCCCCCCGGGCACACTCGTCCGGCTCATGGATCTTGTGACACACGGCTCCTGTGTGTGGAAATTTTCCCGCAGGCTCTGTCAGCTCTGAGTCGGTCTGGGCTCCTAGGACCTCCTTCTCACAGCTCTGGAGGCTGGGAGCCCTGGATCCAGGTGCTGGTGACGGCCCCTCTCGGCTTGCGGACCCCGCCTACACACTGTGCCCTCCTCCCGAGGCAGACAGGGATTCTGCTGTGTCTTTTACACGGGCACTGACCCCACCCTGGGGCCCAAACCTCAGGATCTCACCCAACCTTCTTTCCCAATGACACCCCTTCCCAACACGGTCACACTGGGGGTTAGGGCGGCAACACGTGAATTTTGAGGGGACCAAACATTCAATCCACAGCAAGTCCCCCCATAAAATAATCTGCAGTATGAAGACCGAGCCACCTGGGAAGGCAGGGCCCAGAGCAGCCAGGAACGCAGGCGAGGGGACCCGCAGCGTGGGCAGCCTCCCAGCCAGGATGGCAGGTGCAGCTTCTGGGAACTACCTCTCACCTCCAGCTTCCCCCGAAGGAGGGGATGGGAACCAGGAGCAGCATCGGTGGCAATTCCTGCCCTGAGTCTGCACTGCTCTGGCCAAAGGCCCACCGACCAGGACCGACCCCGGCCCTCCTCCAAATCCACACAAACATGAAAAAAACCGATGTTCTCTTTGAGGAAGGGGAGAGAGGGAAAGAGGAATTTTTTCTTTACTTAAAAACTACAACTGTGTTCTCCAAAATCAGTCTCCCGGACTAAGGTCAAGGTGTGCATACACAGGGCCGGCTCCTCCTGGCGGCTCCAAGGAGAAGTATTTTCAGGGGGACGCTCACCCTCAGCTTGACCAGCTGGCTCATTAGTGGTTTACGACGGGCGAAAAGTGCACATTTCAGAGTATGAATGTAGCCACGGTGCAGAAAGCTGGCTGGATGGAGAGACATGAGACGCACAACACCCATCAGGACGCTGGTGGCATTGCAGCCCAGATGCGGACAACTTCGAAGAAAAGGCACAAAAAATTTTCCAAGGGAAGAAGAACCCGCTTAAACAGACTGTTTAAAAACCGTATCAGGCCGGACAGGAAGCCGCAAGTCAGGAGGTTCACTTTGTGAAGGAAAACTGAGCCAATGAGATTAAAGAACCCGTTTGTTTATGGTAATATTCATGTTCTGTGGCTACTTTGTTACAACAAAAGAGCAAGGAGGGAAAGGGGGAAAAAGCTAAAGGGAAAGGTATTATTTGCCCTTTACGATCTGACAAAGAAATCCCAAAACACGTCTTCCACCTTCGGCTGCAAACAGTCAAGGGACAGAGCGTCCCTCGTCCAAAGCAGAGAGGGCCGGTCAGGCTACAGAGCCTCTGAGCACAGAGGCCGAGTGGGCATCTTCCACGCACGGGCACTCCCTCCAAGAAGCTACCTTTCATTGGCAAAACTAAGATGATTTTTCAAAATCACTCAACTGGAGTAAGTTGACCACAAGGAGATATTCTCTCCCACTGTCTCCGAACCCTCCACACCCCGGCCGTGGCCGCGCTCCAAGCCCCATCCACGCAGGAGCATCACATTTCTGGAGAACTGTTCTTGAGTGTGTGTCTCGTGAACGGCACATGCACGCGGGCTCACATCCACGCGTTTGGGCCTCAGAGCCACACAGGTGCCCAGCAAGCTCCCCACATGTGCAGGCTGCTCCAGCATCTTTACCACGTCGGGGGGGTGGGGGGGACTTTGGGAACTGTGACAGCGTCTAAGTCCTCAGCTAACTCTCTCTCTGGACCATTGTGTCCAGAGTCCCGGATTCTGACACCATGCTGACAGGGACATGCTGTCAGGGACGGAAGAGCTCCAGGAGCCAGACATCGGCAGCCACAGGGATGGGGCCGGCGCCACTCAGACCCACCTCGCTGAGCAGCGAAAGCACAGACAGGTCTCCCAAACAGGCGTGGCCGACGTGGGGAAGGGGGCACATGAGCTCTGTGGACAGAATCCTAGCATCACACCGCCTGCCAGAAGTCTCCAGCTCCAAACTCAGTCGCTCCCCGGGTGAGTGCCTCCTTACTGAGCAGGGAAGGCAGCAAGGAGGCCAGTGCAGGGGAGAAGTATGGCCAGACACACAGAGGTGAGTGTGGGAGGACCAGGCAGGGGGACACCTGGGAGGGCCCCACCTGGAAGACAAAGGGCTTCTGCCTCCCAGAAGAGATCACACAGGGCCTTGAGGACAGAGGGTGTGCAGACACCAGCACGTGCCTTCCACGGCCCTGGTGATGTCACAGTCCCCAAACACCGTACTAACGCTGCACCCATGCCAGTCATGACGCCGCAGCAGAAACAGAATCAAGGTCACAGACGGCACGGGTCTGCACAGATACTCATCATGGGTTTTTACAGGATTCCAGAAAACTCTTACATGTACACCTACGCACGCTTCTACGTTAACACCTAAAATTCTTCTCCATAAGTTTAATAGTGGCAAATGACATAAAGTGTTGTATGACTTATATTGGAATTTTGAAATAAAACTTTTATATCGCCCCCCTCACATGCATCAACGGGAACAGAAATGGCACACCAATTTCATCCTGACTACTGTCCACTGGGGAAAACATGAACAAGCTCATCTTCAATGGTTGAAGATGTGACGTCCTGCATTTTTGTCCTTAAATTCTTATTTCCATTCCACCTTCCCTCACAGAATTGTATCCTACCATAATGCATGTTTAGTTTTTTTTTAAGATTTTATTTATTTATTTGACAGAGAGACACAGCGAGAGCAGGAACACAAGCAGGGGGAGTGGGCGAGGGAGAAGCAGGCTTCCCGCGGAGCAGGGAGCCCGATGCGGGGCTCAATCCCAGGACCCTGGGACCATGACCTGAGCCGAAGGCAGGTGCTCAATGACTGAGCCACCCAGGCACCCAGCATGTTTAGTTTATATAGACTTCTTTCTGTGTACACACACATGTACATATATACATGTACAGATATACAATCAGAAATGTATTTTCAATTTTCTGTGACAAAGATTCTAAATGGTAAAAAATGCTATTTGGTTAAATTATCATTATTCTGACAGGTATATAATTGAGCCTAAAATATAAATACCCTAAAATTTATTATTAAACATTAAAATTTAGCTGGCAATGCGTCTCTTAGTGAAACAGAGATTTTTCACGATTCCTTAATGTGTGCATGGGTAAATGTCACGTGTTAGTGAAGACGACAGCCAAGCACCGACTGCTGAACGCTATCAGTGCTGAGACACTTAGATCACGATGACGGTGCGGCATCTGGTTATGGCAACAACCCTCAACTGTTGCACGTCCTTCGGAAAGTATCTTTCACCAACAAGTATTTTTATTCATTGTCATATCTCAGTTATGTTGAAAGTTAGAAATTGGAAACCAAAAATTGTTTCCTCTTCATTACAGCCATTGCTTTCTTCAGCAGCAAGTCCACCATGCACTGCCCCTTCCTCTGAGGGTCACTTCTTAGCCGGGCAACACGGGACAGTAAGATCGTGCTGGGAAGGCAGGTGCCCACGCGCATTCATAAAGCGGGGGAAGGGCAGCGTGAGAACCAAGGGGAAAGACGTACAAGCACAATCAGATGCTTTCTAAGAGTAATAGGTCTTGGGAAAAAGCACATATGAAACCTAGGATCTGGGGATTAATTTCCTTAGAACAATCCCGTATCATGTCCTCCAGAAAAAGTGTCGATGCTCTGGAAGAGTAAACACTGCACTTTGAAGATACTTGTTAAGACAAAATAGTAGGGGTGGCTCAGTTGGTTGGGCAACTGCCTTCGGCTCAGGTCATGATCCTGGAGTCCCGGGATCGAGTCCCACATCGGGCTCCCTGCTCAGCGGGGAGTCTGCTTCTCCCTCTGACCTTCCTCCCTCTCATGCTCTCTCTCTACCATTCTCTCTCTCTCTCAATAATAAAAATCTTTTAAAAAAAGACAAAATAGTAAGACAGAGGCCGTTTCTTATTCAAAATGTCAAAAAACTAGATGTCTTTTGTACCCATCTTCTTAAGCTCAGAAAACGCTCATACATAAGTGATATTTTCCCATGTACCCAAGACTGTGGCATGACTTCCAAAATATGGAAAGACAGAAAGAAAAAATAGCCATGTGCATTTTCATTCCTGTAACGGTGTTCTCGCTGAAACAAGGGTCTGCGGGAGCCGTGTGGACACGGTTCCAGGGCGGTTCTGAGCCATTTAACGTGCCTGATTTTAATCCACACGGCAGTGGCAGACGCACATTTATTAGCGTCTGGGGTATTCCACGAGGTAGGAAGTTAGAGGCAACGTCTACAAGCAAGCAGTGTGAGAACCTGCCTTAGTCAGAGGATTCTGTCACTGTCACATTATTTCCTAGAGAAGGCAGACTCCGTGGTGGAACTCGGAGAACTGGGGCAGGTTTCCTCAATCACAGAAAACTGAAGGCCCTCCCTGATGGGTGCCGGTGTCCTGTGGTGCCCACTCTCCTCTCTGGAATATGGCAGCAGAGCCGATCAGCATCTCTGCCCCGAAGCATGCACCAGGACACTGGGTGGGCACCTTGTGTCGGGTCTTCTGGCGGAGGGCACACAGTGAGAGCTGCAGGTTGGCAGGGTCCTCCAGAGGGTCCCTAAGGAAGATGGTGCCTAAGACACACGTCTGTACCTTAGAAGAGTCACAGTGGGGTGTGACTGGCAGACAGTAAGTCCTCGTGAGTTAACACGCTGTAAGCAGCACAATAAGCCAGCAGACACCAAATGAGAGAAACAGTTGATAAAATCAGTGCTCAGGGGGCTCCTGGGTGGCTCAGTTGTTAGGCATCTGCCTTCAGCTCAGGTCATGATCCCAGGGTCCTGGGATCGAGCCCCGAGTTGGGCTCCCTGCTCCGCGGGAAGCCTGCTTCCCCCTCTCCCACTCCCCCTGCTTCTGTTCCCTCTCTTGCCGTCTGTCAAATAAATAAATAAAATCTTTAAAAACAAAAATCAGTGCTCAGGATGAGCTGGGACAGCCCTCAATCACCCTGACATAGAAACTAGAACTCCAGTGTGTTGACAATGATTGATTTGAATTTTCTATAATAACTGAACCCACACTTCTCAACTCCCTTTATGAAGAATTAAAATATTTTACTGAGCATTAATATTTTACTGATCATAAAATATTTTACCGAGTGCCTGGAGATTAAGAAAGGAGGATGCTTAGCTTTAAAATATTAATCCACATGAAATAACAAAGTATCTTACATTTCAGTATTTAGGTATAAGCACATAGTTGAAAGTCTGATGAGACAGAAGATTATTTGTCATCAGTTGCCGAGACGGCCTGGGACTTGCATGGTTCCAAAGGGGAATCGAAGCTAAAAGTCGATCCAGATATCACCTGTTCCTACGAGTTACCTACGGTGTTCCCCAGAAACGAGCAGACACCTGTGAATCCCCATCTTTCGAATGAGAGTGGCATCATCTCAATGCATTCAACTTTTTAAAAAAAGAAACAAAAATCACAGCACAAAACGCAGGCGAAGTCATTGTTGCTGCAGAGAACCCAAAGAACACATCAAGGAGAGAGGCGCAGTTCGCACAGCGACAATCACAGGGGCTTTTACACCGATTCTGTGAGTGTGATTCTGTGGCTCTAGGGTGTAATTCCTTCACGTGTCTTCGACGTATCCAACCAAAACTCTGGGTCCTACTGGATTCCCTTTTGTGTGTGTGATCTTAGGGCCCCGTTCCCAGCCTCATGGTCCATCATTATAGCGTTAATGTAGTACTTGGGCAACGCTTTGTTTTTCAGAGGGCTGCAAACACTGAAACACTAATTACAGGACTTAATCACTGTTGGAGGGAGTCTCAAACGCTTTCATACCATCCTTCACTGTTTGCATTCTTATGCTCTTACACACACACACACACACACACACACACACACACACACACACACACACACACACACACACACCTTGAGGAAATATCAGTTAGTCTCTTGGATGTTTTTACCCTCCTATGAGCCATGTTAGGAATCAAACTTACAAAAACACATGTAAGATACTTTAATAACAATTTTATAAGGATTATGTTAAAGTATACTGTGTTAAAGAAAATATGCTACTGAACCTAATTTCACCTGCTTATTTCTCCTTGTTTTAATGTGAGTCCTAGTGAATCTAAAATCAGGTAAGTGCTTCCCATTTTGTGTCTGTTGACACTGCAGGATGAAGGAACACTCACCTTGGACTGGACTCACTCGGCTGGACTGAAGAGGGGGAAATTCTCATTCTTGACATACCGTGTGCAGTAAATATGAATCACTTCCCTAAATATGAATCACTTCCTTAACTTTTAAGGAAAATCATTTTAAAAAGAAAATAGGCTTCTGAGGATAAATGTCTCACCTAGTGTTAGGACAGACCCACAGAGGTGGCCAAGGATGTCATGTACATTTAAAGGTGGGCAGTGGGGGTAGTGAGTGCTGGGGTCATATGAACACCTGAGTCCAGGACTGGGAGTTCTCCCGATAATCCACATATCTGGATACAAAACAGCAACAACCAGCAAATCCGTTTTGAGCTCGGCTACTGTGGGCACCAGAAACTAAGACAGTTAGACTGTAAGGGTTTCTGCCAAGTGTTCTTCTCTATTTGAAACGGAGACCAGCACAGTTTTCTATGAAATGATTTTGATCCAGAGACTCTCCATTCCTTTTATGAGAAGCATTTGCTGATGATGGACATTAAAAAAGTACACCTTTGAGGTTTGAGTATTTGCACAATATTTTGGGGGGACGTGGTCAAGGAAATCTGGCCAGAAAAGTAGAAACACACATGATAAAGTCTTTAGAGTTTTGGGAAATTTAAGCAATCACAGATATAAATTAAGGGATTTTGCAATTACTGCCCAATGTTGCCACTAATGCTGGAGGAGGGACTGAGTCCAATGTGATGTCTTACAGTGGATAAGAGAAAGTAATCCTCATCTGGTTGTGCAATGCCTGAACCCAGTGACCACAAGCTGCCCTACCCATGACCAGCCTTGACAGTGCGTATGTTCACGAAGCACGCACAATTCACTGAACCTGTCACACGTCAGTGTTTCGCCAGATCCAACTTGGCCAACGGAAGGACATCTGCATGGAACAAGTCTTCACAGTCAGATGGAGACAGAGGTACAGGCCCAGAATGTTTGCAGAGTCCACAGAAATTGCTAAGGAAGCACCCAGGGCATTACAAAATCCGCTGAGCAGAGTGCAGGATTTGGTTTGGGGCAGCCCTATGAAATCAGAGAACATATGGCTTTCTGCAGTGCACATTCATCTTCAGCATCAAAATTCAGTTTCTATAAGGAGGAAAGCCTCTCGGTCATCAGTCAGAAAATCCTAAGCTGTGGACAACCTGACGTTATGCAGGCTGTAATTAAATAAATCAGAAGTGTGACCTACTTCTCCGGTGAGAAGGCAGAGGTCACTGAGTAGGAACTATTGTTCGGCAGCCAACCATTTCCGTTGTATGCCAGAGCTCGGGGCGCATGGCACACATGCTGTGAGTCACCATTTCCAGATGAATGCTGGGTAGCTCGTTGTAATTCCATAACTTGTGCTGGGGAAATTAATTTGGATAAATAGGAATAATGTATGTTTCTTGTTTGCAAGATTATACAAAATATGTCACAGAATAATCTGAAAGATATTGGAGGCACTGTTAGAAAAACGACACATGACTATAAGGCATTATTATGCACCCCTACAAATAGGTTTTCCTTGACGGTTTGCTGGTTTAGACCCAGAGAACACTGTCCCTGTACAGAACTGCGCTGAAACCTCAGCAAGTCACGCACACCTGCTGCCGCAGAGACCCCTTTGGCTCCAGCCACGCTCCAGTTGTGAGGCTTCACCATGCCCGCTGTGTTTTCAGCAACACATCCACAAGCCTGCCAGCAGGACCTGTGGACACAGGGAGGGCGGCTCTGCTTCCTCACCTCTGGTGGGAAGAACTCCACTGAATGCATCAGGCTCTTGTCCCGACAAGGATATGGAGCAGCAATGAGTCTTTGGTCCCTAATCTGAACGATCCTCTAGTTCATGGTGGCCATGCAAACACAATCTGCAGAACCAGAAATTTAAGCTCCATCGAAATCATTCAAATTCTCATCGTTTCCCTCTAGATGTCTGTAACTCATCAAGATTCTGAATATTAGCTGAGAATTAGTCCTCTCTTCCTTCCCAAACCTCATTTGGGATTTACTCATAAATTAAAAAAAAAAGACCAGGGGCACCTGGGTGGCTCAGTCGTTAAGCGTCTGCCTCCAGCTCAGGTCAGGGTCCTGGGATCGAGCCCTTCCTCGGGCTCCCTGCTCAGCGAGGAGCCTGCTTCTCCCTCTCCCGCTTCCTCTGCTTCTGTTCCCTCTCTCGCTGTCTCTCTGTGTCAAATAAATAAATAAAATCTGAAAAAAAAATATCCAAACATGGAGGCTTACAGAGAGTATCTACTGTGTCATTTCACTAAACAAGTTAGGTCATGGTTTTCTTGCATTTGAGGTTAATGGGTATAACTTCCTGTGTCAGCTACTTTTCTTTTTGCAGGGCATCCTCCTGTATGAATGACTACACCTCTAATCGCCTGTGAACAAGTTCCTTTCCAACACTCCCTGCTGGATATCTGCATGGAAGGTCCAGAAGCCAATCCTTCTTCCTACTGAGATCCAATGCTGCAAATACTCCATAAATCTTCATTTTTGTACAATCTTAACTTCAAATTACTGCAAATTACTCTTTGGGATTTTGCTGTTTGTCATTATTCATTAACCTTAGAAGATTTCTATGCTGATTTTCTTTTTCTAGAGGGTCTAGCTGATAAGCCTGCCATCACCAATACTGACCAACTGCTTACTATGAGCCAGAGGCCATACCTCGTCATCCACGCACCACCTCCTTAATGTTCAACACTCCTTTGCCGTCACTGCCAGTTGACAGATGGGGCGGCCTCACCAGAGAGGGATGTGACAGCCCCCGCCATGAGTGCCACTGGATGCTGGGTTCAGACCCAGGGCCACCACGCTTGAAGCCACTGTTCTCTGCAGGCCCCACAGATGCTTTCCTCCCACCCCAGACACACCGCAGCATATAAATAACAATACAAGATGATTCATGAATTTTATATTTTAACAACATCCTAATTTTAAATCTACAGTTTTCAAATCCACACAGCTTCCAAGTGATGCTAGGTTTGCAATGTTGTGCTGGCTTCACAAGAGGTTAGACCAAAATTATCAATGCGTGTCACTTCTGGCCTCCTGACCAAGTCACTATGAACCTACAAAGAATAGTAAAAACATCAACTGAATTAACTGACCCCAATAGCAGTGACGTACCTGAGTGACTGTTACTGCCTGAGCACACATCGGTGACGCTACTGTAACAAAGTGGTTCAGGAATGGGGCCCGCAGAAGACACAGGCCTGCAGAGAAGCTCGAGGAGGGGCTTGGGGACATGAGCGCTTCTGGAAGTGCGTGTGGCAGGCCTCCCTCCCTTGTTTTATGAAACATGTGTCCGTTCCACCTTCCCTAAATCAAGTGACAACAAAGGATTTCAAGTGTCCTCAAACACGTCCAGGGCACTGTAGCTTCAGTCCTGATCAAATTCCCAGGGCAAGAAGGAGACTAGAAAACAGACTAACAGAGCATGAACGTCCTTCCTTCCCGCCACCAAGTCCAGGCAGCACCAGTGTAATTACAAGTGAGATGAGCATCGTTCTTCCAAAGGCATTAGTCCTGGATTGTTTCTTAAATTGTAAACAACAGTTTAAATATCCAGATGAAGAGACCGTTTATTACCACAGGGCACAAATGAAACGTTCCACTACCAGAAATGTCTTCCAGATGACCACATTTACTGAGTTAGATAAAAATCTTATTATCAGTTGCTAATATGAAAATCATTCACCAATAGCTCTCACCCCAAAATTCTGCTGCAGTCACAGAAAATGTCCTGTGTTTCTCCTATTCTCAAGGTATAGTTTACAAATGTTTTCCAATGTCTCCTTAGAATCAGGGCAAGCTCCTTACATGTATAAGAATTGACTGACTAACAAATCGTCTATGTGCATTTCAGCCTCCCTGACACCTGGCCTTACTCCAAGGACAAGGCTTGAACATGCTGGTATGTCCTTCTCGTTTCCCTGCTGGAAACAAATAAAGGTTTGTACGGAAGAACACACACAGTCAGTACCAGGAGCAGAGTGGTGGGTGAGGTCCCTGGAGGGACACATGTCCTTTTGGAAATAACAGTGCACAAACAGGAACACCCACATGAAAAAGAAATGCAGCCAACAGAAGGGACCTGAACAAGCTTCTTGAACTTAATCTCTCTTTTGTAGAAGTTAAAGTGCTTGAGGAACTTTATGATCCACCACCTCACAGCCCAGATTTGGTCTGGTAGCCCCTGACACAGCACCAGTCATGGCTCCAACAGGAGGAAGGACTACTTCTCCCGAATCACTGGCCCATACATTCCTTTGCTACGGTCCACCCCACTGCTCACACTTCACATCCTAGGCCGTTTAATTCGCTGATAAAACAGCATGTAAATAAGCTCTCCAGTGCTTTCACATAAGCAAGTAAGCAGCAGGAAGAAGGGGTCCATTTTGACTGCATCTGTTAACTGTCAGAAAGCTAGCGGTGATTTTCAGGATGACGTAGTTCTTTGGAGCTTGACTCTAGGAGGCCAGAATTTGGTTGGTGAATTAATGAACTCTGTCCTCTGTAGACGTGCAAGGTCTCCACCATCAACTGAAATGACAGCTCCAAAATATCATGCATGGTTCTCCTCACCCAGAAGGAAACGTGTATCTGGAAACCTTTGCCTCCTACCCCAACAGCCCACACCCGTGGCATATGCAGACAAGAGACTGAGATCCCAGGTGGTTATTAATCCACTATCAAAATACACCTGCTGGACTAATCCAGGTTACACCACAGTTCTATTCTGGAGATCACTGGACAGATTTGACTGACTTCAATGAGTGCCATGACTCACACAGAAAAGGGTCTCCAACGTAACCATAACTTTAACAGGCCTGAGTGTTTATAGTGGGAGTCCAGCCCACCCAGTTAGATAATAGCAGAAGGATGTGGAGAACTGTGTCATAGATCCCACACCCCAGATGTGTGCATGTATGTGTGTGTATGTACAGGTATGGGCATGTGTGCAGGTGTGCGAGCATGCATGCGCCAGAGTGAGGCAGAACAGAAGGAACAACACTTCTCACGTATTCCCTCCCCTACAAGGTACCCTTCTTACTTCCTCAGCCTCCTTGGCCTTCACAAATATAGTACAAGTCCACCAGCCCTGAATGCAAAAGTCCAAAATTCAAAAGGTTCTGAAAATCACAAGTGTGTTGGCATCTCATTTGGCAACAAAGCCTCACGTTTCCGCCCTTCCCAGAAAGGCAACGAGTTTGCACTAATGTGAAGGAATTCATCTTTCTTTATCCTGCTTAGTATGAATATCACACGTTCTACTGCAGAAATATTAATGTGTGAGAAAACAGGACATTGCCCCAGGCCCCATGATACAGGCAGCATGGGCAGGACATAACAGTAGAAAGGTAAGTCACCACGAAGGGAGTAATTTAAGGGTACCTTGACCATTCCTCTTAAAGTAGCAGCCCCCACACTCCCGCGGTACTGCATTCCTGACTTCATTCATAGCACCTCTACTACCTGATATCATTTATTTATCTATTTATCTATTTACTGTATGCTGCTGCAGAATATAAGCTCCACAAGAACAGGAATGATGTTTGGTTCAGGCTGTATTCCTAGAATTTAGTGTCTGGCAAACACTGCAACTTCATAAATACCTACTGACTACAGTTTACTTCATCCAAAGATTTAAAACTATACAATTTTGAAATTGGCTTACAGTATATACAATCTAAAGAATATAGAATATAGGAATAGACTGTTGCCACGTGTATAAGTATGATTTTGAATGAGAAAAATTTCTCCTGTGTCCTGGTTCTACCAAATCTCATCTGTGAGTACTGGGAAATGTCACATGAATAACATGGTCCTCAGTCTATTGATGTGTGAAACAGAGAGGGCAATTCACATCACACAGATAGGAAAGGACATTCCAAGCCTTAAGGCACTACAGAAATATTACTCTAGTCATTTCTGTGATATAGTTGGAGAGGAACATCGGTTTTTTGAAGCCTCGGGTGCTTAGTTTCAATATTTGTTAAACGTGTTACTTAAGCCACCCAGTCAATGATAACATGTTAATGCAGCACAAACTAAGACAAGGCAGCCAAGAAGACCAGATACAACTGCAGCTGCCTGGCACCTGGCCCACAAAACAGGGGTATCCTGCAAAGATGATCAGGCCACCCCACTCCCAGCCCTGGAGCTACAATTCATAGATTTTGTCCCGAAGGTGAGGCAGTCCATAAGAACAGAAAACCCCAATGCTCTCCCCAAAGGGAGTGCATTCCTTTGCTATGGTCCACCCCACTGCTCACACTTCACATCCTAGGCCGTTTAATTCGCTGATAGAACAGCATGTAAATAAGCTCTCCAACGCTTTCACATAAGCAAGTGAAACAATATGATAAGTTTGGCCCAAAAAGACTCTCAAGACAAGGGATCTTTAGGAGGAAACCAATTAAGATAAGGATGGTAGCTCTATGAAAGCAATAAGTTAAACTCAAGGCAAACAAGTTTACCAGAAAGAAGCAGGAAAATATACAGCTGAGAAGAGTCCTCCTGGGGTCACACAAAATCCCGAAGACTGACCTCAAAAACTATCACTAAAATGGGGCCAAAACTGGATCAGACTATTGCATAATTTATCCCGTGGGCATTAGAGAAAACAACAGAGCCATCAGCTGGCAATTAGTGAAGGCCAACAGCTGTGATACCAGATGAGGCAGAAATGTTACAAGAGAGAAATAGAGGCAAAGAAAAATGGCCCTGAAAGCATTCTTCTCCAAGTGGCCACTCTAAAGAACAACTTAAAAAGCTTCACACTGGGGCTCCTGGGTGGCTCAGTCGGTTAAGCATCTGCCTTCAGCTCAGGTCATGATCCCGGGGTCCTGGGATCGAGTCCCACATCGAGCTCCCGCTGAGCAGGTTTCTCCCTCTGCCTGCAGGTCCCCCTGCTTGTGCATGTGCACACACACACTCTCTCTGTCAAATAAATAAATAAATTCTTAAAATAAAAAAAAAAAGCCTCACACTACAGGGGTGTAGACTTCATGAAAATAGTCCAGCCAAGTTTCAAAAAATTATACAAGCAAAGAAAAACAGCAGCAAGCCCCAGAGGGAAGATGAATATTCAGAGTTGCCACATTATCCAGATTCTAATATAAAACCATGAGACATGCAAACAAACAAAAAAAAAAATGGGATGCATCCACAAAGAGAAAAAAAAAAAAAACAGACAACAGAAACTGCCTATGAGAGATCTAGATGCTAGATTTAACAAAGACCAAGGCATGCATTACAAATATGTTCAAGGAACTAAAGGAAATCACACTTCGAGAATAACTGACAATGTCTCATCAACTAGAGAGGATCAGTAAAGACACAGCAATTATAAAGAAATGAACTAATTGGAAATTCTTGACTTGAAAAGTACAGTAATTGAAATGAAAAATTCACTTCAGTGGCTCAACAGGAGATCTGACTGGCAGAAAACAAGCAACTGTGAGACAGGTCAATGGAGATTACACAATCCGATGAGTAGACAAAAAAGGGAATAAAGTAAAAAGAAGAAAGTCTTAAAGAGATGTGGGATATCATTAAGTAAATCAACATATGTGTTATGGGAGTACCAGTAAGACAGAAGAGAAGCCGAAAAGGTATCAGAAGAAATAACGGCTGAACATAAATTCCCAAATTTTGATGAAAAACATTGTATACACATCCAAAAAGCTCAACAAAATTCAGGCAGGGAAATGCAGAGATCCACATCCAGACACATCAAAATGCTAAAAGCCAAACACCAAAAGAAAATCTTGAAAGCTGCAAGAGAAAAACAATTTCAGATACAAGGAACACCAAAAAGATGAGCTGCTGAAATCTCATCAGAACAATGGTTCAGAAGGAAGTGAGATGACATATTCCAAAGACAGAAAGAAAAAACTGTCAACCAAGAGTCTTCCGTTCAGCAAAATTTCTTTTCAAAAATGAAATTAAAATAAAAACATAAAAACAGAGAATTTATTGCTAGCAGAACTGCCTTAGAATACTAGATTCATCCATCTAAAAGCAAGTGTCCCAAGCCAATAATGCAAATATATGAAAAACAAAACAAAAACCACCAGTATGGTAGGCAAAATAACAGCCCCCCCCCCCCCACCAATCTCCACACCATAACATCCAGAACCTGTGAATATGTTAGACTAAAGGGCAAAGGAGAATTCAGGTTGCAGATGAAATTAAGGTTGGTCAGGTGACCTTCAGATGGAAAGATCATCCTGGATTTTCTGAGTGAGCCCAGTGTAATCACAAGGGTTCTTCTAAGTGGAGAGATGGTACTGTGAGAGGGACATGGCCCAGTGCTGTTGGCTCTGAAGAGGAAGACTGGGGCCATGAGCCAAGAGGCCTCTGGAAGCTGACGTGAACGGAGAAATGGATTCTACTCCAGCATTTCCGGAAAGAACACAGTGCTGCTGATCTTGATTTTAGCCCAGGGAGACCCCCTTCAGCCTTTTGACCCCAGAAATGTGAGATAATGGATTTGTAGTCCTTTAGGTCATTAAATTTGTGGTAATCTGCCACAACAGCAATAGAAAACTGAAACTTATAAAAATAACTATGCAATTATAAAATACAGTATAAATACATATTTCTTTCCTTAATTGATTTTAAAGGTAACTGTGTAAAACATATATACATATATATATAATTATACATACAAATATTTACACATACAATTGTATACACACACAATTTATCTGCTTATTTTGTTGCTTGTGTTTTTGGTGTCATATGTAAGAAATCACCGGGTAATCAAGAGTCACAAAGATTTATGCTTAAATTTTATTCCAAGAGTTTTATATTAGCTCTTGTATCAGGTCTTTGATTTATTTTGAGTTAATTTTTATATATGCTGTGGGAGAAGAGTCCAACATTATTCATTTACATGTGCTGCATATATAGTGTTCCCAGCATTATGTGTTAAAAGACTATTCTTTCAGGGCGCCTGGGTGGCTCAGTTGGTTAAGCGACTGCCTTCGGCTCAGGTCATGATCCTGGAGTCCTGGGATCGAGTCCCGCATCGGGCTCCCTGCTCAGCAGGGAGTCTGCTTCTCCCTCTGACCCTCCCCCCTCTCATGTGCTCTCTCTCATTCTCTCAAATAAAATAAATAAAATCTTTAAAAAAAAAAAAGACTATTCTTTCTTCATTTAACTATCTTTGCACCGTTGTCAAAAAAAAACCCTTGGCATTTTGGCATAAAGTTAGACAAATAGACCAATGTAACAAAAGAGGGCTCAGGCAGAAACCCTTGCATATATGGTTCAGTGATCTTTAACAAGGATCCTGAGACTATACAACTTGACATAGTTTCTTCCACAAAAAAAAAAAAAAAATGTCGGTAAAATTGGAAGCCTTCCTGCAAAACAATGAAGCTGGACTCTTGCCTTACACTATATACAAAAATTAACTCAAAATGATTAAAAAACCTATATGTAAGACCTAAAACTATAAAACTAGAATAAAAAATAGGTGAAAAGGTTCATGACACTGGGTTTGACAAGATTTCTCAATGACACTAAAAGTTACAGAAAACAAAAGTAAATATATACAAATGGGAATAAGTGAAACTTGGAAGCAACCAAGATGTCATTCAGTAGGTGATGGATAAATAAACTGTCCATCCAGACAATGGATCATTATTCACTGATAAAAAGAAATGAGCTATCAAGCCATAAAAAGGCACTGAGAAAACTTAAATGCCTATTACTAAGAGAAAGCCAATTTGAAAAGGCTGCATAATGTATAATCCCAACTACACAACATTCTAGAAAAGGCAAATCTATGAACAGGGTAAAGCTATCAGTGGTTGCTCAGGATTGGTGATGGGGAGGGATGAGTAGACAGAACACAGAGTTTTTAGGACAATGAAAATAACTTGTATGTTACTATAATGGTGAATACATGGGCTTTGGATGATAAAGATATGTCAACATAAATTCACTAATTTTAACACTCTGGTAGGGATGTTGATAATGGGGGAGCCTGTGCATGTGTTGGGGCAGTGGGTATATGGGAAATCTCTGCACCTTCCCCTTAATTTTATTGTGAATATTAAACTGGTCATAGAAAATTTTATTTAAAAAATATTTTGATTAAAAAAAAACTGTTGGAGCTAAGACATGAATTCAATAAAGTTGCAGAATACAAAATCAAAGCACAAAAATTAGTTGCAAGTCAATACTAGTAATGAACAATCTGAAAAGGTAATTAAGAAAACAATTCCATTTACAATAGCATAAAAAAGAATAAAATAGAAATAAACTGCATCAAAAAGGCAAAAGACTAGTACTCCGAAAACTAGAAAACACCGCTGAAAGAAATTAAGAGACTTAAATAAATGGAAAGACATCCCATGTTCATGGAGTGGAAGACTATTGTTAAAATGACCATATCCATACCCAAAGTGGTCTTCAGATTCAATGCAATCCCAATCAAAATTCCAATGGTGGGATTTTTTTTTTGCAGAAATAGATAACCCCAGCCTACAATTTATATGGAATCTCAGAGATCCTGAAAGCCAAAACAATCTTGAAAATGAAGAATGAAGCTGGAGGACACACAATTCCTGATTTCAAAACTTACTATAAAGCTACAGTAATGAAACAGTGTGGTATTGGCAGAAGACCTACAGACCAAGGAAAAAGAACAGAAAGTCCAAAAATCCACCTTCAAAATATCATCAACGGATTTTCAACAAGGGTATCACGACCATCCAATGGGGAAAGGATAGTTTTTTCAATACAAAATCCTGAAAAAAACAAATATCCTTATGCAAAAAAATGAAATTTCACCCTCACTCTATACCACGTCCAAAAACTAACCAGAATGGAGCAAAAAACTAGAGTTAAAAATGTAAAACTCTTAGAAGAAAACATAGGGTCAAAAAACTTTTCCATATCAATATACAGTATCAAAGGTGTGAAAAAGAATTCCACAGAATGGGAGAAAATATTTGCAAATCATATATCTAATAAGGGATTAATATCTAGAATATATAAAGAACGCTTAAACTAAACAAAAAGACCAAAAAAATCAAAAAATGGTCTAAGGACTTAAATACCTCTCTCTCCAAAGATGATCTACAAATGGCCAAGAGGAACATGAAAAGATACTTACCATCACCAGTCATTAGAGAAATATCCATCAAAACACAGTGAGATACCACCTGACACCTATGAGGATGTTGGCTACCACTCCTGGTTACACACACAGTATCAGCACCCCTCGGTACAGACCCACAGGAATGGAAATCAGGAACTCAGAGATGCGTGTACACCCATATTCACAGCAACATTATTGTCAACAGCCAAAAGTGCCCATCAACAGGTGAATGGATTAAGAAAAATAGTAGGCACACAAAATGGAATATTACTCAGCGTTAAAAAGGAATGAAGTTCTGATAGTTGCTGCAACAGGATGAGCCCTGGAGACATGTTCAGGGAGACCAGACAGACCAGAAAGAACAAGGGAAATGGCTCCATTTGTAGGATGTACCTGGAACAGGTCGATTCCAGGAATCCAAACGCAGAGTAATGGTGATCATGGGCGGGGCGGGGGGGGGGGGGGCAGGAAATAAGGAGTTAGTGTTTAATGGGATACAGTTTCTGTTTGGAATAATTTTTTTTAAAGTTCTGAAAATGGATAGTGGTGAGGGTTGAACAACATCATGAAAAGACATAATACCACTGAATGGTACACATAGAAATGGTGAAAATGGTAAATAATGCGTTATGTATATTTCACCACAATTTTTAAAAAAGGAATAAGGTGCTGAGCTATTCTGCATTAAGGGTGAAGTGTGAAAACCTTATGGTAAGTGACAGGAACCTATCACAAAAGACCACATAGAGTAGGGTTCTATTTCTACGAAATGTCCAGGTGGATAAATCCAGAGAGGCCAAAAGTACCTTCGTGCTTCCCAGGGGATGCCGGGGTTGGAGTGACTGCGAATGGGTACAGAGCTTCTTTTAGGGGTGATGAAAATGTTCCAAAACTGATATTGGTGATGTCTGCATAATTCTGTGAACATACTTGCAAAGCATGGAGTTGTACGTTAAATGGGTGAATTGTACGGTATGTGACTTACATCTTGGACGTCCAGCCTCCAAAACCAGGGGAAATACAGGTCTGCTGTTTATAAGTCTGTGGTGTCCTGTTATAGGGCCCTGAAAAGACTAGGCCACCTTCCCAGGGCACAACTATCCTCATTTCCAAAACCAGGCTCTGCTCCGTAACACGTGGTGTCAGGATTTGTTGAAAAACCAAATGAATGAATTCTTTCACTCTTTATTTCAAAATGAGAACTCTGCTGTGGATGCCAGATCTAACAGTCTGCCTTCAGTGTGGCTCTGAGGCCTGCCCAGAACTTTGTCTAGCCGGCCTCTTCCCAAGGACTGAGGCTGAAGCCACGCCTCCCGTCCCCTCTGGAACCCTGCCTCACAGCCACTCCACTGGCTGAAGCAGTGACGGCCCAGACCCCCCCTTTGCAACGGAAGCTGTGAAGCTCAGCTTCTGAGACTCAGATCCCAGTAATGCTCGGACGACCTTCAGAGGCTCTGTTTCTTCTGTGGTGTCTGAGGCTTCCTTAATATACTTCATGTGGCGCAGGCCTTGGGCTGCCCAGGTTGTTTCATTTCTCAGGTCCTCAGCTGTCTGCCTCTCTAACGAACATGGTGAACTCTGAATCCCCTAGAGACAAGGTCTTCGTTTGACTATGCCTCTCTTGATTGAGGTCCAAAACACTGCTGCCCTGGTTCTCCTGAAACGTGCCCACATCCCAATACACTCACCAGTTTGGGGGCTGATTTCTCAGGGGAGCCCTGGTCCCCACAGACCTTCCCCAGCAGGTGCGAGCACACTGACTGTAACCAGCTATTCTCTCTGATGCCTCCAGGCTCGGGATGAGGCGGCACTGAGGCTCTGCCTCGATGCCCACATGATTCCTCTCCCGGTCAGGAAGTAGTCTGGGTGTTTTCCCCTGGAATCGGCTCTGAATAGGCAGTAAGAGCTTCTCTCAACTCCCTCCTTCTTAGAGTCAGCTGTTGGCTGTAACGGGCCTCAAGTCCTCTACTCCCCCGGACTCTGCAGGGAGTTACAAGGACCCGCCCCCCTTTCCACAAGTAACGTGGACCCTAGGACCAGTGGCTGTCCCCCCACCATGATCCAAAGTTACAGTCCCCCCTTCCCACTGTCCTGCTCCCTCCCAGTCACTTGATTTCCCAGTCAGACTATTCACATGCTGCCCCGCATCTTCTGTACTGAGACGTAGGTTAGGGGCAGCCCTTGATCCTCTGGGCTCCTAAGTCACAGGATCTGAATGAGAGCAGGGATGGGCACTTGAATAAACCAAAAACTGAGACAAAGGAAATGCAGAAGTAGACCCACGTGCCCAACAAAATAGAAACTTTTATCTCTGACTTTTGCTAGCTGTTGAAATTTGGAACCCCCATGTTACACAGTAACTAGAAGACTGCCCTCTGAAACGGAGTTACAATGTCTCAGTCCGGGGATGGTCAGGAAAGGGAGAGGGAGGAACGCCATGCACCCTGCCATGGGCCCAAGGACAGGCAGGTGTCTGAGGGAGGATCCGCCTAGAGAAGGAACACGGGGTCCACACACGTGCTTCCCCTGCTGCTCCATCAAGCATGTTACAACTGCAGGCACACTCAAGAGTGAATGGGCAGAATTTTTAGATTTGATTTCAAATCAATTTTTAATGTACGGCTACTGAGATTTGGGTAGCACTGAGCTAACACTTTGAATTCATGAATCTATTCTTATCATGCTTTGAAAAAATAAACATTCCCGGATTAATGCCTTGGATCAGGGATGCACTGCTGTTTTGTACAGTGACACGTCTAATCTCCCTGTGGTATCTGCCCTGAGCTGTGTTCTAGGAACGCTGCAAACTACCTCTAGCCATCTGCATCATCTTACCTGGTCTCCGTGGAAACCAATGACTTGTAGAAGCGTCTCTTTTCTGTTGTAAAGTCTGCAACACACCTCTCCTTGATACCCAGCACAGAGGAGCCAATGGAACGAGACATACAAAACAGGGCTAGAGGTACCATATCGTGAAAGACAGATGCTTCCTAGATGAAAATAATCCATCTGAACTGCAGTATTTCTGCTGCCAATGTGAAGGTCCTATAACTGGGTCTTACATCAACACACCATGGTAGCACCACTGTGGAGTCTTGGACAAGAGGCAACATTTCCAAGCACGCCTTCCTCTTCTACAAAGGGGGACGGTGGGAAAAGATGGACATGAAACACACCTACTCAGCAGGTACCTGCCACGTGAGTGAACACCCCCAAAATGGTAGCTCTCCGCTTGGTTGTCCTTGCAAATGCTGAGGAACATCCAAGCTTAGAGATACAGTCTGTGGTTCTGAAACATTTTCTCACAGAAATGAGCTAGCCTTTCTGGCATCTACAGCTCTCCGTCTTTTTACTCACGTGCGGGATGCTCTGGACAACACAACTAACTCATCTAGACAACGCCTATATGTTGTGAAAAATTAAAAACAGCGCTACTACCTGTTTGGAACTCTAGTGTAGTTGCAGATGCTGTTATTTTCTATTGAAACACAAGAATCAGCAAAGATGAGCATGATGAGTGCACTTGCTTTTCTACAACTGAAATGAGTAATGACTTAAGCTGAAAGTTTACATGGATGCTGTAAATAACAGTGTGGACTGAATCGTGTGCCCACCACCCCCCCAATCCCTACGGTGAAGCCCTAATCCCAACGTGACCTGTATTTGCAGGTGAGGTCTTTAAGGAGGTAATTAAGGTTAAAGGAGATCATAAGGGTGAAACTCTAATCTGATGGGACTGGTGTCCCTGTAAGAGGAGGAGCAGACACCAGGAGCAAGAGCGTGCAGAGGAAAGGCCACGTGAGGACTCAGGGAGGAGGCAGCCATCTGGGATCCAGGAGACAATGTCACCAGCCACCAGCCCTGATCATGACACCTTGGCCTCAGCCTCGCAGACTCCAGAGCTTGTGAGAGGAGAAATGTGTGCTGCGTGAGCCCCCATCCCCGGTCTCGGGATAGCACCCCAAGCTGGCTGACACACCCACATAAAATATGCATGAATATGGACCCATGTATGTACTGTCCCTCTGCAGGGAAATCTGTGAAACACCCCGCTTCAAAACCAATTATGTTTTAAGAACAAGTGAAATCCAGAAAAATAAACTGAAATGGCAATTCAAAAAAAATTACACATTTTACCCTGATTTTCTGAATTATTAGTTTTTCCTCAAATTCTGTGCCCAAATCACCATAAAGTGAATAGGTAGAAGACCATTTGAAAAGAAACCTGTGTCCTTAGTCCAATTAATGCAGTTTTCCAGTAAGAACAACAGTATTTTTTTACATTCTGATACAAAATGATAAAGCCCGCTGCTGAGCGCTCATCCCAGCACTGCGGCCCTTCGCCTGCACCGGTGGGAGCTGCGAGAACTTGCTTTGACACACTGGGGAGCACCAGCAAGCCCACCGGTCCCCCACGCCCCTGAGAACACAGCACCCAAACCTCCATTCAGCTGCAGCCCGCCCCACACCATGGCAACCAGCCCTGCAGGCAGTCCTCTTGCTCTTCGGCATTTTGCCAAGGTTATCACGAAGCACTGCTCCACAGTATCACACATGAAGAGATCATTTGTAAATAATGAGTTAGTATGTGTTAAAAGTGAAAAGCTGAGATTACTATTTCTGAAGGGTGGCTTAATCCACATTAAGGATTACGTTCCACCAGCCCCTAACTATGACAATCGGAGTCGCTCGTGGGCACTTTGCTCCTGCTGGAGGAGCGATGCAGAGGACACCAGGTGGGGAAGGCTGCTCCCGGTGGCTCTTGACCGTGGCGGCCCAAGGGCAGGGGGCGATGTCACCTGGACACGGGGCAGAGGGTCAGAGGCTCACTCGGTTCTGTATCGTGCTGTTAGTTTGCCCCTGGTCTGACCTGATCAATGTCGGTAATAATTAAGAGTTAGAAAGTCAGTTCTTATGTGGAAAAAAATAGTGTTTCCTAATGTCCTTAATATCCTATGTCTAGGAAAATAATTTACATATCAGTTATGGATCTGTTATATGTTACATAACATTTTTTTAAGACTTTATTTCTATGTAATCTCTATACCCAACATGGGGCTCAAACTCACGACCCCCTAGAGATCAAGAGTCACATGCTCCACCGACCAAGCCAGCCAGGCTCCCCTAGAAGGTAACATTTCTAATGTAATTTAAACCTTAGAAGCTTCCATCAGGAGAAGACAAAGTCGGACACCTGGCCAGCACATATGCAAGTAGGTCATTCACACACCTGAGGCCGTCACAGTCTTGAAGGTAAAAGACCACATCCTGTCTGGGGAAGGTCTGAACACACCTCGTTTCTGTGTGGCTCTTTCTTCCCCCAACATCACAGCACATACCATCCAGGGGGCTCTACAAGGATCTGTATTGTCCACAGGGGGTTTAAAGAGAACATAAACACGTGGTCAACAGTGAAAACTGTGTGCTGGCTCACACGTAACCCAGAAACAGAAGACTGATCTCTGGCTTCTCTTGTCTGCAGACCTCGAGGAATATGGCAGGTGAGTAATACAGGGTCACCAGCACAGCGATGCTGCTGGCCCATGAAGGGAGGACAGAGTGTGAGCCCGTGTGTGAGCTCCGAGCACTGTATGGACATGCGGCTCTCTTCCATTCTCACTACAACCTGGGAAGTGAGTAGGATAAGGTCCCCTGCAAGTATGGAAACCAACGTCCAAATTCAGTGACTTGCCCCGGGCTCTTAAGGCAGTAATGGTGAGGTCAGAATTTGAATGGAGAGTTACGTGGCCTCACACCCATGGTCACCACTGATATTCCCAAAGAGCTTGTAACACAAGCGTACACAGGTATGTCCCCAACCAAAACAAGTCTACAGACAAAACGCAAAATGCAAAACGCGGAGGGTCCCAGTCCCACAGGCTCTGAATGGCAGAATGGGCTGAAATCAGGACGTCTCCTTAGAAATGGCACGACCAGGGAGTGTCTGGGAAGGGCTGAGGGCGAATCCATGTAGGAAAGCGTCTACAAACAGAAACAGAGATGGTGGAAGAAGCTCATTTTAGGGCACAGGTCCTTGACAAGATCAATTTTAATTTTAAATAGAACAGAAAACGCTCCTGAAAGCACTTTTTACTTTACAGCCTGTGCTTCCGGTTTAAGAGGTGAGATTATTGTTCCCATCAGACTGCATGACATATCATCTTAATTGTAATAGGTCTGGATTATTTCTGTAATTTCAGGCAGAAAGAAGGACCTGCAAACCCACTTGTAGTAACACACACTTAATGTGTGAGGCATAGGATGTATTATATGTGCAGAAGCACTTAGAGATTACAAAATGTACATTTTTTTAACTGTGAGAGATGCTGAAGATCCCTGAAATGCCACCAAACTGCAAGGTAACATTAAGAAAATTTATTTGAGGAGTTCCAATATATCAACAATTACGTATTTTCATCCTTTAAAACCTAAGACATAATAGGACGTGTGTGAAGTGTTCACATAACTTCTTTAAAAATATATACCTGTCATCAAAAAATACGCAGTTATTATAAATGACAGGTGCAAGGTAGTATCTTCAAGAAAGAGAAATCAGTCCTATGTTGGCTCTCGTGGCATCAGCTTAAAAAGAAAGTACGTTATTCAGGAAATCATACACTCAACATCTTCCTATGTGCTTTTTATTGTGATAAAACACACATAACATAAAAATTACCATCTTCACCTTTTTTTTAATATACAGTTTTATTTTAATTTTTTTTAAGTAAGCTCCACACCCAACGTGGGGCTTGAACTCATGATACTGAGATCAAGAGTCGCATGCTCTACCTACTGAGCCAGCCAGGTGTCCCCGATCTTAAACTGTTTAAGTGTACAATTCAGGGGCACCAAGGACCTTCACAAGGTTGTGCAACCATCTCCACTACTTACCTACTTTTTAAAAACACTAACAGCAAAGAGGTTCAGCACACACAGAAAGGAGAGCACACCAGGTACAATACTCAGCACTGCCGTTGGCATGACGATCACGGGGACAGCACACAATACGGGTTCAGAAAGCCCCATTGGAGCCCAGCCCGCATCCTCCACTGCTCCAGGCCCCGTGTCCTGCCCCCTGGCACTGGCAGACAGAGTGCCCGCTTGCACAAGCTGACATGCCACAGCGCTCCGTGCTCAGCGCCTCAACACAAGCCTCGCTACCCAGAGAGGCTCTACACAGAATCTCGAGCAGGTAGCACTGAGCTTTCTCCAGACTACAGTCCCTTCATTACAGCGCTGTGGTTTCCCAGCCAGTCCTGGGGCCTCCACCCGCTCCCTGCCCCATGCAGCACTGTGCTTTCCCATGGTTTCTATGTTGTGTTTCTGCTCCTTTGGAAGCTCCATGGCCGAGTCCCCACCTCACCCCCAAGTTTCACACGTCTCCTGGTCTGTCTGGGACGTCTAATTCTACTGTATGGAGACCGCTGTTTTCAAGGGCCTTGTTTTAACCCCAGCATCTGATGAGCACGACCACATTGATGAGGACAAAGAGATGCATTAGCTGGTGGTTTCCCCAGGACACCAGAGTTGGTGAGACCCAGACACCCTTGTGCCGGGGACCACAGATGAGTAAGCTCCGACTGTATTTCATACTCATCTTCTTCTCCCAGCCTCACTAACAGAGACGACATGTCAGACTGCGCCTGTCTGGGATGCACAGTGCGGTCGCTCCAACTGGGGGCGTGTGAGATGCCTACCACAATCAGATTCGTCAACACACCCTGTCCCTCACACACTTGTCACCAGCTGTTGTGGTTACAGTGAGAACATTTATGCTCCAAACTCCTAACTTCTAAGAACTGGACACTCGTCATGCTAACTACATGCTTGTATTTTCAAAGAACCAGCTTTTTTTTTTTTTCACTGATTTCCTCTACTGATTTTCTATTTTCTGTGTTTATCTGCACTCTAATCATTATCGTCTTTCTGCTAACTCCAGGTCTAGTTTGCTATTCTGTTTCTAGTTTCTTAAAATGCACAGTAAGAATCACCAGGGAAATGCAAATCAGAACCACAATGAGATTCACCTGACACCTGCCAGAGTGACTAGAAGAAAAAGGACAAGAAACAATAGGTGTGGGCGAGGACGTAGGAAAAAGGGACCCTCCCACACTGTTGGTGGGAACGCAGGCTGGTGCAGCTACTGTGGAAAACAGTGTGGAGGTTCCTCGAACAGTTAAAAATACAATTACTGTATGATCCAGTAATTCAACTACTGGGCATTTACCCAAAGAAAACAAAAACACTACTTTGAAAGATAGATGTGCCCTTATGTTTACTGGAGCATTATTGACAATATCAAGATATAGAAGCAACCCAAGTGTCCATAGATAGATAAATGGATAAATAAGGAGTGAAATGTATGGATGGACGGATAGATGGACAGATAAATGGATAGATAGGTAGGGTAGACAGACAGACAGACAGATAGATATAATGGAATATGACTCCGCCATAAGAAAGGATGAGATCTTGCCATTTGAGACACCATGGATGGACCTACAGGGTATTATGCTAAGTGAAATAAGGTAGTCTGAGAAAGACAAATATCAAATGATCTCATTCATATGTGAAATCTAAGAAACAAATGGATAAAAAAATGAAAAGCAGAATCAGACATATAAATACAAAAAACTGATGGTTGCCAGAGGGCATGGGGCAGGGGGATGGGCAAAATGAGTGAAGGAGAGTGGGACATACAGGCTTCCAGTTATGAAATGAAGAAGTCACAGGGATGAAAGGCACAGCACCGCAAAGAGACTCAGTGGCACTGTAATAGTGTTGTATGGTGACAGATGGCAGCTACCCTTGTGGTGAGCCTAGCATAACAGACTTGTCGAATCACTATGTTGGACACCTGAGAGGAATATAACATTGTGTGTCAACTATACTCAAAATTTTTTAAGGATGGACAGTAAGGTTGCCAATTTGAAGTCATTTTTGTTTTTAAATGTAGGCATTTGAAGCTCTAAGCTCATCTCTGAGTGCTACTTACACTACATCCAATGAGTTTTGGTATACTGTGCTTTTGTATTCACTTGTCTCTGTTTTCTTATTTCCCTTGTAACTGTTTCCTCAACTCATTGTTTATTTACGAGTGTGCTGCTTAATTTCCATACTGCTGTCTTTCCTTTGTTTTCCTTCCAGTTTCATTCCTCTGTGGTCAGAAGACACTTGTGTTATTTCAATATTCTGACATTTACTGAGACTTGTTTTGTGACTCTACATACGGTGTACATGGAGAATGTCCTATACACACCTGAAGAGTGTGTGTTCGCCGTTGGGTGGCGATTTTGCATATGTCCATCAGGTTGACTGGTTTTCAGTGTCACTCAGGTCCTCGAGCTCTGTGCTGTCCTTGTGCGTGGTTGTTGTATTGAAAACGGGTTCCTGATATCTCCAAGTATTATTGTAAAATTGCTTATTTCTCCACAACACAATATACTTTTAATTCTGTCAATTACTCTTCATGTATTTTGGGGGCTCTGTTGTTAGTTGCCTATGTGTTTAAAATTATTATGCTTTTTTGATGGATTGAACCTCTTAACAGTATATAATCCTTCTTTGTCTCTAGAACTTCTGAATTTTAACTGGACTCTTGGCCCTCTAGAACAGGGGTTGGCAAACTCCGACCAGCAGCAGTCACAGTCTGTTTTTATATGACTCCCAAGCTGGAAATACATTGTTAAATGATTGAAAAAGCAAAAAACAATATTACATGACAGGTACAAATTATACGAAATTCAAATTTCAGTGTCCATGTTTTATTGAAATGTGGCGATGCTGTTCACTTAGTGTGGTCTAGGGCTGCTGTCATAGGATAATGGCAGAAATGAGGGGTAAGAGAGGCCATATGGCCTGCAAAACATAGAATATTTATCATCTGACCTCGTAAAGGGAAAGTGAGTATAGGCCTGCTCTAGGATAAAAACTACCTCTCCCAGCTTACTGTGAAGAGAGGAATGGCCATTTGACTAAGTTTTGAATGGTTAAGATGTCCACAGAAATGTTGTATGACTCCTAAGATATGTGCTTAACAAAAGGGAGTGCACACATCTCTGTTTCTTCTTACTGCTGGTTAGAAAGCAGATACAATGGCGAGATCTCCAGCATCCAACTTGGCCTGTGAGTTAAGACAGAAGTTCAGGATGGGAGAGCAACAACACAGAAGCCTCCCGGACCTTTGATGATGAAGGAATTCCTACAGAGCCCAGGATGTCCTAAATGTGGCCCTTCTTTACATTATGGAAAAATTAGTCATTCTCTTTAAGTCACTATCATTTCATGATCTTTTTTGGATGTAGTGTTAGAACCAAATATAGACTGATATTCACCTAGCCCTAAAAGCTGGTTTATTTCAATGGCAATGGCATGGCAATTAAGCCAAATGTCATGCATTTGGCAAATGATTATTTTGATCCTAGCACAGAAGTCAACAGAAACTACCTCTACCAATTGTGGGGACCCACACTGCCACAGTCACTTGGTGAGGGATTCTTTCCTTTTTCCATCCACTGTGTAACAGACCTAAGAATATTCTCAACAATCTGCACACAAAGGGAAAACAAGGTCTTTACCAAAATACTACTTGAAATTTATCTATTATCAAATCATCTTAGTCCTAGAAGGGCCCTTGAAAATCATATAGTTCATGTTACCATGGTTTTTTTTGCCATTAAATTATATTTCAAATAAACTTGCACACAAATACCCCCATATAAAATGCAGATAAAAACAGAGCAGTTCACAGTGGAATCTAGGTGGGGAGAATGGAGCCCCACCCCCCGTGGCTCCCCCCAATTCTCAAGTCCCTTGTGCAATGCTCAAACTTGAGTAAATATGTTCTAAATGACAATTCAAACTTTCCTGTAAAGTTTGCTCACTACCACTAGTCACTACAGCATTGTATTAGTAACTGCCACAAGCTTTAATTGTATCTATTCTGGTTCCTGAGAAATAGTTTTTCTTTCTAAACCTTCACTTTGCCTTGAATAGGTTAAATCACCAACTATCTGGATCTACAGGTGGATTTTAGTACTTTTTTTTTTTTTTTTACAAGGTCTGTGGTCTGTATTGGTGATAGAGGAACTGTTCTTGTCCAGGTCATGCTCCTCTCTCTGAGGGAATCTGTAGGTTATAAGCGCTGCACTCAACCTCTTTAACAGACAGCACTGGTCATTGACCTACTGTTACCAGAAGGCTATGTGTCAGGGCTTTATTTTATGGTTCATATGGGACAGGTTGCCACTGTGTAGAATTAGAAAAGTAACTGGCCAATAACACATGGCTTTATCATCTCAGGATGAAACAGAACAACCCAAACTCAGGTAAAGACACCAGACCAGAACAGCACTGGGGAGATCCAAAGACTCCCACAGCTATGTCCTAGTCACTCATCTGTCAGAAGACATGCTAACTTTTTTAGAAAAAAATGGATAGTTGTTTTTTTAAATACCAAAATGGCTAAAGTATATAGTACACATTTATGTACATTTTAATGTTATTTCTTTTCCCAGATGGACAAATTCATAGGAAGTAAGGAAATTACTAAGGATTTAAAAGGCATTATGATTAGAAGTAATTCTCTAAACAGAAGCTAAAATAAAGATCTTGCAACCACACACTTGCTCATTCTTCTGCAGGGAGAAGCCTTTCAACCCTGTAACGTCAACCCACACCTCTGCCTCGTCTTTGTCAAAATGAAGCAAATGAATGGCAACTCCTGGCCCAGAACAATGGTCCCCGGAACTCTATTTAGACAGAATGTCATGATTTCTGGAAGAAGGAATCATGACTCAGGATCTCACCAACATATTTAAACCACAAAAACCAAATCTGGTTATAGATTAGGAGCTGGAAGACACAAATATCCTATCAGAATGAACTCTCAGGCTCTCCAAAGTGAAGATTTCCACTTAAAAGCTGGAAGCACGGCCAAATACAGCATAAATCCTTGCATTCCGAAAACCACTTCATTTACTTTATGAGATTGTCATCTTGGTGTAATTCTCAATGTTGTTTTAAGTAAGGAAATTATCAGCTGAGGTTCAAGACTGCAATTAGAAAGATTTATTTCAGTTTCCCTGATTCTTCTTACTCTCTTTAAATCCAGCTAATTAGTCTGGAGTTCTCTGTCCTACAGGCACACAAGCCATTGTGGTTGGTATATATCTTCCCATACATGAGCACATTCATCCCTCTCTGGAAGGAATATACCAAGTGCCCTGCTAAGTAAGCACCTGTTTGTACCCAGCACAGCCACCACGAGTTCATGGGCCTAAATCATCTCTGACATTCACTATGGATTTCTGTAATTATGAATTGTCACTCCTTATCTCTTATTCTCCATAGACCGTTTTAGGCAAATTCTACCCAGAATGGTCTATAAAAGTGGGAATCACACCACATAACTCCCTCTCGAGATGCCATTTATAGGTCATTCCTTTCCAATGTTCTTTCCTTGAACGATCTCTAATAGGATGGTAGCACAGTTGAGATGGTCGATTATGGCCCTTCCAATTCACACAATTTCTCACAACACCTGAGCAAAGAACTCTTATCTCGATAACAAAAGTATTACTTAAAATGGAAATACTGCACTTCGGTTAAATAAGATACAACTCCTTGAAAATTAAGTTTTTCAAATAAGTATAATAATAGCATGCAAGGAGAAGTGTGGCATTAGCCCCAGACCTGGGTGGTGAGGCCATTATTCCAGCTCACTGATGACTCCCTGGGCGCCTTTATAGCATCGTCTTCGTCCCCCAGTGTGACCCCACGTTCCCTTCTACCCTCACCCTCGGACTCCTGAAACCGCCGGATTCCTGATTCCAGAATCCCTAAACTAGTGGCTCTTTCATACTTTTTTTTTTCACTCAAGTGGCCCTTTGAAGGATTTTGAATACCTACTAAAGCATTGCAAAGGATTTAATTCCTGGAATATTGCAACAACTGCCATTTTAAGTAAAACTTGTACCTGGTTCTTTTAAATGTACCCAATGGCCCGGAGACAACCATACCCATGCGAGACCTCCAACTTCAGCGCGGAGGAGATCAGGCCACAAAGTGGATGGTGCCCCTGGCAGTCAGCAAGGTAGCAACTCGAACAAGGCATCAGAAATCGTATACTGTCACTTTTACTCCTCTTCACTCCACTCTATGTACTGCAAAGAATTTCATCCTGAAGTAATAGATCTCATGCATGAAAGCTTTTATTGACCATTTCATCTGTCCCTACAACAAAGATATGTAGGCGAGTGAATTAAAATGTTTGTTTTAAGACACCCTGTGACCATGAGGTTCAAGTGTTTATGCAGATGATATAAATTTTTATTAATAACTTTAAACATAAAAAGTAAACTGTCACCACTTGTGAAGATAGTTTTTACATGGGTCTTTGATAATAATAAAAAATAAATAAAATAAATAAAACATTCACCTCAAGAAGGGATATGAGCAAACAAAATAAATAAAAATAAAAAAATAAAATGTGTCTGAATAAATAGTCCCTCTTGCTGGGCTGAGAGTGGGTTCAGCATCACTTCTAGACTATTTGGGGTGTTTTTTGAAATAAGCATGAGAAAGCATTTTTACAGAGAGCATTTGTCACAGTAATGTCACTACAACCACTGATTCCCATAACCTAAGCTCACAGTGACCCTTCCTCTATTCCCAATGACCCACCAGAGGATAACATGGTTACGTTCTCCTTCAGTTCTGTTGAAAACACAGAATTCAGCACACCCTGATACACACCAAGACATTACCTGGCCCTGGGGGCAGCTCACTTTGTCACTGCCCACACCAGGATTCGGAGCTTCCCAGAGATGTCTGTGCCCTCCCCTTCCCAGGGCTTTCCCAGCCAGGGCTCGGCAGCAGGTGCAAGAGGAGAAGTTAGGCAAGAACACTGTGAAGAGGGACTCATCCATCTAAGGCTCCTTCTCCAGCATTACTTCTAAGGGAGGGAGGGAACACGGGTAATAGTACATGTTTTGCTGTGTTCTGTCTTCTGCAACACAGGATCCGTGCCTCCATAGAACACATGTTCATACACATGGGAGGAAGGCTCTGCCCACCGTGCTCGATGAAATGCCTGCTTTCAAGTATTAAAGTGAAATGCTCACCAAGGCAGACGATCACACAAAGGACTTACTGCTTCTCCAGCTCAAACCATCAACACTCTGATTTTTCGGTATGTCCATGCCCACGTGTGAAACACTATAATCCACAGGTTTTTTTTTTTTTAACAATGCCATAGAGAAATCAAAAAGATGATTATCTTACAGAATTTTGGCCAATGTCATCTAAATAATGACAGAGTTAAAATACATTCCAAAACTAAAAGCCCAAATACAATAAAATAGTTGTCTGATTTGGGGTGACTAATTAATTTTATCTACCCCCTTTTCCCTCAGAGATCCCATTAAGTAACAGTGAAGGAATCTAAAGAAAAAGACATCTACAGAGATGGAAAAGTAAGTGGGGACCGATAAGTTGGAACAATCTCCAGGAACTGGAAAGCAGGTGAACAGGTGGCTGATGACAGAGAGCAGAGGAACAGATAGCAAAATACACAGAAGTTAAGAAGCTCAGCTAGCACATAGGAGCTCCAGGATGCCTGGACCAGGTCACAGGGGCAGAGACAGACACAGATGATGTAGGGCAATCGAGGAGGAGGGCAGTGTTAAAAATACCTATGTGAATGTTTCACAACATGCCTGGGACACAGAGAGCATGGAGCGTCAGGTGAAGGTTAAAGCATCACTAGGGAATCCTCGTACCCCTTCACACAAAATGCTGATCAGCCCAGCAACCACCTCCTTCTCACAATATTAGACCATTCTTCCTTTCAAAAATAAAATTGACTTGCTCTAAATGAAGACATGAATTTGTAAATTTAGGGGTTCTCCAGCAATACAGCCAGCTCTCTGCCCAGCTCCCTCAGGAGAAGCCCACCTGGTGACAAGCTCTGCTTGCAAACTAAGAGCTACAGTCAAAATGAACAAAACAAGCAGCCCAGGGCAGAGGAGAAATGGCAGAGAATAAAGTATTCTGAACCTCCCCCGCCCAAAAAAAGGAAAATTAGTCTCCACAAAGAAATCTGAGAAGATATTGGGCCATTAAAAAAAATGTTGTAAAACAGAACTAGAACAAAGATGTTTTAGAAAATAAAAATAAAATTGTTGAGATTAAAATCTGAATAGAAATGTTAGAAGACAATGTTGAGAAAATTTGCCAGAAAGTAGAACAAAAATATAAGAGAGACTCAAAAGTATAGAACAGAAAACACACAAAACACTAAGAATCAATCTAGTGTTTCAATGTAATGTCAATCTAGCATAATCGATGTTATCAAAGAAACACTACATGAGAGTTTACAGAAGCCAAAGCACAAAACTATCAACCAGAGGAGTCCACATAGCCAAGCATCTTGACTGGGAGGGAAAAATATACACCCATGGACATCACCATAATTTCCTAGAACACAAAGATAAAGAGAAAAGTATATTTGCAGAGAGGAGAAATCAGTTCAACAAACAAGAATGAGACTTTCAAGTAACAACACTGAATTAAAAACAAAGGAAAAAACGCCTTCAAACGTCTTTACCAAAATCAGACAGTAGACTTCTATACCCAGCCCAACTTTCACACACATGCAGCCAGACAGGCAAGATCGGAAAAATCACCTTCTACTCTTATTTTCTTAGTAAATTATTTGAAGTTGCACATTAGCAAAACGAGGGTGAAAATCAACACAAAAAAGGACAAGGAACAACAGCTCTAGCCAGGAGGGAAATGAAAGAGACAGACCCAGGGCTTCCTGCCCAGAAGGCAGTGAGTTTGAGCAAACAGGGCTTCAGGAAGTAGCTCCTGTCAATGAGGCAGTCGTTGGGGGAAATGAGGATGTTTCAGGTGAGAAATGTAGCATTTGGAACGTAGCTAAGAGGCAGTGAGGGAAGAAAATGCAAGAAAAGGAAAAGCCATCAGAAACTTCAGCTGGAATGAGCAGCTGCTTGATAAAGAAAACAATGAACACACACCAGGCAGGTAGCTCTGCCCTGAATTTTGCCATTTAGATAACAACACACATACACACATGTATTTTCGACTTTCAACCCACTGAAAAGCACTGAACGTAACTACGATCACGTAAGCACAAATGAATGGTACCCACAACGGACACATGCTGGCAGGCAGAAGTGAACCGAGGAAGGGAGGAAGCTGACAGGTGTTAATACCCCTGCCTTACAAAACAGGTTGTCGGGTGATACAACTGTGAGCCGATGGAGTGATAAGTAAAGGAGGAAACTGTAAATCAAGGTAACACGGCAGCAAAGAGAAGGATCTAAGAGCAGTGACTTCCTCACGCTGAGAGAAGGGGCAGATGCGAGTAGTTAGAAACATTAAAGGGGATTAGTTAGGAGGTGAGGAAATCACCTGAGAAGACCTGAAAACACAGCAGCCACACATCCAAGTGAGCGACACAGAGAAACTACGTGACGGTGCATTCTCCGGGGTGGACTGGAGAGAGCCCGCAGCACACCGTGGACTCTGGATGATGAGCAGTGTGGCACACCAGCTCTAACTAATGTCAGTAAAGATCAACACTGACCACCCACAGGAGGCTACGAGGAACCTCTGCACCTTCCTCTCTATTTTGCCATGAGCTTCAAACTGCAGTAAAAAATAAAGTCTGTCAAAAACTTTGAGTTACACGTGATTCTCCTCCCCTTATAGGGAGGGGTGGAGCCAGAGGCTACTGCTTTTCACTACAATTCCTTCTGTATCATCTGATTAATTTTGTGCAAATGTTACTCTAAAATACATGTAAAGATATATATTAAGATGAAGGTTTTTCCAGTCTTCATAGTCAACAAGGAAACAAGTGTGAAGGGTTTTCTCCACCTAAAGAAAGGTCTTCATTACCATTTCACAGTTTATATAGAAGGTACAAATACAGAATTGATTTTTATGAAGAAATACTAGGAAGGCTTTCAATACAGCCAACCCCAATCACAGCATCCTGCCTCCTCACCCCTCCCAGCACTGAGGGCCTCAGAGCAGGGCGGACCCTGTGCACCCCGACCAGCGTGGAACCCTCGGGCAGTTACCTTCTGTGGCTTTGGTCCCCTCAGCTTAAAGCAGATTGATCAGGGACGTACGGCCCATGGTTCTCTTTTCTTGTGGGATCTCACCTGGCTTTGGTGTAAGGGTGATGCTGGCCTCATTTGGAAGTGTTCTCTCTACTTCTCCCTTTTGGAAGAGTTTAAGAAGGATTGGTATTATTTCTTCTATGAATATGCAGAAGAACTTGGATGTGAAGCTCTCCGGTCCTAGGCTTTTCTTTGTCGGGAGGTAAACAAAACCTTTCTTTGATTACCACTTCCTTTGCTTTCCACTTCTTCTTGACTCAGTCTTGACAGGCTCCATGTCTAGGAATTTATGCCTTTCCTCTAGGATACCCAATGTGCTACCATATCACTATTTATGACAGTCCACATGATCCTATTATTGCTGGGCATCTGTGATAATGTCTCCTCCTTCAACGGTGATTTTATTTTTCTGAGTCTTCTTTCTGTTGGTCCAGCTACAGTCGGTCAACAGCAGACCCCCGCGCATGGTGGTCTCATGGAACTCAGTGAGACACTATCAACACAGCATCTAGCACCACACCTGGGTGCTCCCTCAGGAAACGGCAGCTGAATCTCTATTATCTTCAATGATCAGAGTACAGTTGACCCTTTAAAAACACAGTGCCTGGGGACACCAGACCCCTGTGCAGTCTAAAATTCACATATAATTTCTGACTCCCCAACAGTGTAACTACTAATAGCCTACTTTTGACCACAAGGAAGTCTCCCCAATAACATGAACATTCCATTAACACATTCTGCACATTATATGTGTTATATACTGTATTCTTACAACAAAGTAGGCTGGAGAAAAGAAAATACTTATGAAAATGGTAAGAGAAAATAAACTTAATTTTGTAAAAAAAAAAAAAGAACATGAATGTGCAAGGGTCAAATATATAAATTAGTTAAGATCTTGCTGAACAGTTAAACCCAAAGAAATACAAAAGTAGAGAAAGTGATGTTTTGAACTGAGAATAACTGTAGAAATCATTTAATCTGGTTCTATGCACTTAGAGATGGGGCCACAGAGCTGAGGCTGATGTACACATAATCGTGGCTGAGGGAAGGGGCAAGAGCAGAAGGAATGGGGATTTAGTGCTAAAGTCAGAGATCAGCAAAATGATCAATGGATGCATTATAGTCAAATAACCTGTAGGTAGGAATGCTGATTCGGTTCTCGGGGGACACCCTGCAGGACTTCACCATGACTCTGAGAGACTGTGTGCCCAGTGGCACCCAGCAGGAAGGAGAGGACCTGTGATCAGGTGTGGCTGGGGCTGCAGCTGGAAAAGCAGATCCCACAACAGGTCTGGAGGAACCAGACAGACATGATGTGAAAGGAGTGCAGAGAAGCTAAGCCAGCCCCCAAGCTGCTCAAGGTCTGTCTGCATGTGTGACGAAGGTAACCAGACACGCAGCATTTGGGGAGACCAATTTAAGGCAAAGCCATCGAGATCAGAAGGTGGGAAGAACCATGGAAGCAGATACTTTTGGAGAGTTTCCAGGAAAACCTGCAAGTAATACTTCAGATGCGTCACATGAAAAGTTGTTGCGCCATCTCTAATTCAATAAAAATATTCACGGTTTGTTTTAATCAGTAAAAATAAAAGACACCGTCTCTCATAAAGATGGATGGATGGATTGAAACAAAAAAAAAAAACAGTTGAAATTTTAAAAATGCTTTCCCATAAGTATGGGAGACACAGTATCACCTTCTGAGTATAGTAATTTCTACGGTTAAACGAATTTCACTACATGCGTGCTCAGGGAGCTCACCGGGATGCTCTGTGCTGAGGAACAGATCAGAGTTCAGTCTAGCGCTCAGCCACAGGAAGGGAACCCAAATGTTCGTCCAGGCTCCACTGCTGCCCCATCCCCCGGCTGGTCATCCAGCTGGCCAGATCTCGGGATCCTGTTTCACGCCGCCCTCCATGCACCGGTGCAGAAGGAAATGACATCATCGTCACCCCCATTCCACCGATAAGATGACTGGCACTCACAGACACGGTCATGGCCAAGTTCACTTAGCCAGGAGGTCAGGCCACCCATCCTCCATCATGCCCCACGGTCACCCCACGATCGTGAAATCATACAGCTGAGGGGCACACGCATTTGAGAACACCTGCTGGCTTTTAAATCCACCAAGAGAAAAGACTCGGCCTCTGATTACATAGTGAATTTGACACAGAGTTTCTGGGGAAAGGCATACAGCTTCCCACCACTTCCAACACTATCTGGGGTTCTGCTAAAACATGACTCTAAAATGGGAAAATCAAAGACACACAGTCTCTAAATCAAAGACATCTGATCTTAGATTCAGTAGTGTGGGATTCTAAACTCCAGCCAGGCCCATGGACCACATACCCTGGGAAGCCAGCACCATTTCCCAATGGACAGGCACAGCACAGGACGCTGAAGGAGCACGTTCCTGGGCCTCATTCTGAGGGGTGTGCTGCAATCTCCTATCAGCCTGTAAAACCATGAGTGTGGCATCTAACCCAGCGTGAAATAAATCAATCTCATGAACTGCATCATTGTCAACACCTAACGGGAACTATATTTTTTAAAGAAAACTCATTGTGGGGCAACATTATTTGTAATTTACAGTATTTGTAAATTATTTGTAAATCTAGCTAGCCATTATACGAGGACTGGTTTGTGGTTTAAGATATCTTGTATAGGACATCTTCTGAAGGTTATAAGCTGAATACATAATTGCTAAAGTTTATAAGCTGAATACATAATTGCCAAAGGGAACCACAGAGTAAAGGAATGGTCAGAGTTGGAGGGGTGAAGCATAGATGTTCCAGGATAAAAAGGGTTTCAGTTAGATAGGAAAGAGAAATGGACACAGATCGAGGGAGAAATGTAACACAGGAAACAGGGTGATACAGCATTTTCCAGGTGGCTGATATGGCTTGTGCAAAGGCCCAGCGGCAGGCAACAGTAAACCGTGGGCAGGAATCCCGCATGAGCAGCATTTGCTCCATAAAGCTTTATGCAGAGTACCCCAGGAAAGAGGATATTTTGCAGCAAGCTTTGAAAGCCAGAAGGGAGAAATCTGGATTTGACAAAAGGCAACAGAAAACAGCATGCAGAGAAGTGACATGATAAAAATGGCCTTAGAAAGATTATCCCAGCAGCTGTGTGTAGGATGGTTTCAAGCCGAGGGAGACTGGAGGCGGAGACCTGCTAAGAGAATGTTCTATTAATTCAAGCACAGTGGGGGGAGGGTGTGGCCGGGGTGCAGAGCCTGGTGGAGGGAAAGAGCGCTCCTACGGGAAGGAAGAGGTCTGGGGCCAGCCTCAGTTTCCCCATCTGTAAAATGCCAGGCTTGCCCAGACACTTCACTTTGAGCACTTTGGGATCCAATAGATTCTAGATGATCCAAAAGACGATGGATAAGATCTCCAGGTGAGCTGGATATGAACAGAGATTGGGGAGAAGGAAAAGGAAGGGCAATCCCAAACCACACCTAAACAATGAAACCTGGTTTTTGCAAACTAAAGTTCATGCATTTAGTATTCTCTTAAAATCCTTCTAAATAAACAATTGTATCCATACTACCTAAAAGCAGATTACAGACCATTCCCAAGTAGTCGGTTAATGGTTCCAACCTTACTAGACCCTCAACACCGCCCAGAACGGCACCATCCTCCACCAGCTCAGGCAGAAGCCTTGGAGAGTCCTTGATGCTCCCCTGCACAGCCTTTCCTTGGACCTAGAAGACAATCTCCTCTGCGACCCCAAACACTGCTCCTGATTCCTATTTGTTTTTCAGAACGCACCTGAAATGCCACTTCTGCCCCCACACTCCAGGCTGCCCATCATCATAGGACCAATGCTTCTCCTTCAGAGCTGTCCCCATATAGCAGTCTCGTAATTATAATTATGAATACACTTTTAGGAATTGTTACATATTTATTTAATATTTATCTCCCTCCACAGAGGCTTACTCCAGCAAGGGCTTTCTTGTTTCCTGAAATATACATGATGCTGAGTACAGTGCTTGGCCCACTGGGAGTTCACAAATGGATACATCAAATGAATGAACGAACAGTAATGTTCTCTCTTGTATCCACCAGACATGCACCAAAAAGTACCTTCCAAAGGACCTATAATCACCAAATATCTAGAAATTCATCCAAAGTTATCCAGATTATTACAAATTGCTAGGAAGAATACACCTGGGTGGATCAGTCAGTTAAACATCTGACTCTTGGTTTTGGCTCAGGTCATTACCTCAGGGCCCTGAGTTGAGCCCTGCATCGGGTTCCCTGCTGGGCACAGAGTCAGCTTGTCCCTCTCCCTCTGGTCCTCCCTCTACACACTCTCTCATAAATAAAAATCTCTTAAAAAATTGCTAGGAAGATTTATCAGATGGATTAAAAATGCATATCCTGGTGACAAAACCACGTGCCCCTTTCTAATGTCCACTCTGTGGCTGCACACATCCAATTGCTGAGTATTCCTTTCTATGGGAACAGAGAACACTAATCCTGCAGCCCTTGTTTTTAAGCTATATGTTTACTCGGTCCTCCACGAAAGGCTTCACACACAGAAAAGAGAGAGATGATACATGCAGAAATCCATACTTCAAGTTCCTTTGGTATGCGATCACCATCCTACTGAACGTGTGATTCCCTGCTATTTAAAGAGAGATCTGTCCCTTTGTTTAAGATACAGTGAAAGTTGTCAAAGTCCAGTGGAGCTGAATTCAGCAAACCCTAGAAGTGTTTGTAGATGAAGCTGGCAACTGGATATGGCAGACATCCATCAGAGGCCCCAGTGAGCCCAGGAAAGGTTGGAAGTATCATTCAGATATGGCTGGCTCAGGAATTCCTGTGGGACAAGCCCACATGCTCTGGACACCAGCACACCCTCACTCGGAACCATTTTCTCCCGGCAGGAGTGGCTCACTGGGGCACTGAGGCCTCCCCTCAGAACAAGGGCTGGAATCAATGAAAGGAGTTACCAGGGCATCACTTTAAACAGGGAACCCAAATCTGTACTGTCCAGTTTCCACAGCACTGACTCTCAGGGACCTTGAAATGCCCATCCCATCGCAATTACACAGACAGGGCCATTATCCCTAATTTGTGGCTGACTATAAACTTACCATGCTTTCTCTGTACATTTATTTTTAAATACTTCAAGGAAAATAATGATTATTTATCTCATTTTATTATGTTGGATCATCGTAGAGGACACGCATCGTGTTTAAAAACTGGTAAATCTCCATCTGGTGTACTGATAAATTCTGTATGTCTATGATATTTGAACAGATGAATAAAGAACTCAAAGAAGCTTCTGGGCTTGAAAACTGCACCTACTGTTATTTCTTCTATTTTCTCTCTGTGACTCCATTCAATTTTGCAGGCCCCTCCCTCCCTCCTGGTCTGCTTGTGGTGGCCTCACCTAGAACTTCTCACTCCTCACGGATCTGCCCGTAATTTCTGAAGACCTGCAGGGGTACCTGCTACCTCACAGAAAGAAACCCTTTCAGTTCTTCATTCCTAGAAGGAAATGTTTAATGAGTAAACTTATGATTTAAATAGACTTCATTCTTAAAAAAATAAAAAAAATAAAAAAATAAAATAAAATAAATAGACTTCATTCTTCCTAGTGACTGAATGCCCCCATTTCCCTACAGACAAAGCTTCAGTATAAACAAATTATGGCCATATTAGCCTAGAAGTAACATTAAAGAACACTGAGTCTCAAATCCAACAATACATTAAAAGGATCATTCACCACAACCAAGTGAGATTATTCTGGGGTTGTAAGGATGGTTCAATATCCTCAAATCCATCAGTATGATACAACACATTAATAAAGGATAAAAATCACATGACCGCCTCAATAGATGCAGAAAAAAACACATCTGACTAAATTCAACATCTTTTTGTGATTAAAAAAACACTCTCAAAAAAGATGGTTTACAGAAAACACACCTGAATGTAATAAAGGCCAAATACGAAAAACCCAGAGCCAACATCAACCTCAATGGTGGAAACCTGAAAGCGTTTCCTCTAAGATCAGGAACAAGACAAGGATTCCAATTTTCACCACTTCCATTCAACACAGTACTAGAAGTTCCAGCCACAGCAATCAGACAAGAAAAAAGAAATAAAAGGCATCCAAATTGGCAAGGAAAAGTTAAACTATCACTATTTACAGATGACATAATACTATATTTAGAAAGCCCTAAACACACCAAAAACTATTAGAGGTAATAAATGAATTCAGTAAAGTTGCAGGATACAATATTAATGTACAGAAATCTGTTGAGTGTCTATACACTAATAATGAAGTAGCCGAAAGAGAAATTAATAAAACAATTTCCTTTACAACTGCACCAAAAATATAAAATAAAATACCTAGGAACAAACTTAACCAAAGATGTAAAAGACCTGTACTTTGAAAACTATAAAACACTGATGAAAGAAACTAAAGATGACATATGTGGAAAGATACTCCATGCTCATGGATAGGAAGAACCAATATTGTTAAAATGTCCATACTACCCAAAGCAATCTACAGAACCAATAAAATCCCTATTAAAATACCAACAAAAACAATAATTTTAAGATACACAACCCCTCAATTTATAGCAGCATTATTTACAATAGCCAAGATGGAAGCAACTCAAGTATCCATCAATAAACGAATTGATAAAATAGGTGTAATACACACACACACACACACACACACACAGTGGAATATTAGCCAATAAAAAGGATGAAATCTTGCCATCTACAACAACATGGATGGACCTAGAGGGTACTATGCTAAGTGAAGTAAGTCAGAGAAAGACAAATATACAATTTTACACATATGGGAAATCTAAAAAAAACAAAGAATTAAACAAAAAGCAGAATCACCCCATAAGTACAGACAGGAAACTGGTGGTTGTGGGACGGCAGGTGGTTGGGGGCATGGGCAAAATTGGTGGAGGGCAGTGGGAGATACAGACGTCCAGGTATGGGATGAAAGGCACATGGGGCGCCTGGGTGGCTCAGTCATTAAGCGTCTGCCTTCGGCTCAGGTCATGATCCCAGGGTCCTGGGATTGAGCCCCGCATCAAGCTCCCTACTCGGCAGGAAGCCTGCTTCTCCCTCTCCCACTCCCCCTGCTTGTGTTCCCTCTCTCGCTGTGTCTCTGTCAAATAAATAATATCTTAAAAAAAAAAAGGGAAAGAGAGAAAGGCACAGCATGGGGAATGCAGTCAGTGATGCTGTAACAGCACAGGGAAGGCAGGCGGTTATGCTGTAACAGCAGGGGGAAGACTGTCGGTGATGCTGTAACAGCAGGGGGAAGGCGGTCAGTGATGCTGTAACAGCACAGGGAAGGCGGTCGGTGATGCTGTAACAGCACGGGGAAGGCGGTCGGTGATGCTGTAACAGCAGGGGGAAGGCGGTCGGTGATGCTGTAACAGCAGGGGGAAGTCAGTGGGTGATGCTGTAACAGCAGGGGGAAGGTGGTCGGTGAGGCTGTAACAGTTTGGAGAAGGCGGTCGGTGATGCTGTAACAGCAGGGGGAAGGCGGTCGGTGATGCTGTAACAGCGGGGGGAAGGCGGTCGGTGATGCTGTAACAGCAGGGGGAAGGCGGTCAGTGATGCTGTAACAGCAGGGGGAAGACTGTCGGTGACGCTGAACAGCAGGGGGAAGGCGGTCGGTGATGCTGTAACAGCAGGGGGAACACTGTCAGTGATGCTGTAACAGCAGGGGGAACACTGTTGGTGACGCTGAACAGCAGGGGAAAGGTGGTCAGTGATGCTGTAACAGTTCGGAGAAGGCGGTCGGTGATGCTGTAACAGCAGGGGGAAGGTGGTCAGCGATGCTGCAACAGCCCAGGGAAGACTGTCGGTGATGCTGTAACAGCACCATATGCCAACAGACGCAGCCACACTCGTAGTGCGCAGCAAAACTTTGTCCAATCGCTAGGTTGTACCCCTGAAGCTAATGTAACATTGTGTTCAACTACCCTCAAATAAAAAGAACCCTGAGCCTTCCTAACATGCCCTAAAGTGACTACTGCTCCCGAGAGGCATCTGTGAAGTCCACGCTCGGGAGACGCAGGGGAGCGACGCAGCACAGAGGATCACCGTCGTCCCTCCCTGGGAATCAGGGGGGAACAGCGACACCGTTACTCCAGGCTTGTGTCCCGCACTGTAAAGTCTGCACACCTGTCAAGGCAACTGTTTGCATGTCTGCAAGAGAGAGATGATAATACTTGACCCAAATAAGCTTGCAATCTGTGTTCTTCTAAGGTGGGGGTTTAGGACAAAACAATCATAAGAGAGTGACCATGGCTTTTGCCACGTTTCTAAAAATAATCTTCAGAAACAGATAAGCAGGCATCTACTTGGACGGACAAAGGAATACAACATTTGAGAGGAAGACTCTCCTGAGAAACCCAAGAGGCAGGCCATCTGCAGGGGGCCAACCGTGGGGTGACTCTGGGCTGCTCGGGCACGGGGACCGGACCGGCCTGCACCCCACTCCCCAGAGGCTTCGTCACAAGGGCCACCACACTCCACATCTGCCCGACCTTCAGGGTCCGCTGCCAGAGGCTGGGGGGGTCCTCATGCATCCCGCGCCTCCTGGCCGGCTCAGGCAGCCCGCCACTTTGACGTTTCAGAGGGGATCCGGGCCCCGTTATGGGGCATCCTCCATGCGTCGCACTGAATGAACGGGCCCCGGGCGTGAAAGCAGGAAGACTGGCCGGAGGCACTGCTCTGAGCATCCACCTGCGGCCCCAGCCCCTATTCCTGGACCACACAGTCAGATGCACCCCAGACAGATGCTAACCAGGCCCCGGGCACACCTGACCCCCCTGGCCCCTGCTCCACCTCTCTGCGCATCAGATACCACTGTTAAGTGCTGGGCAAGGGCCAACTGCTCGGTCCTGCCACGTCCATGGCTCCCACCAGACTAGGAACCTCTGGTGGGCAAGGACCGCATCCCACTGTCCTTTCTGACCACAGCGCGGGATCTGACACAGACAAACCCTGTCGCAGGAGAACCAGTGAGTCAGGTGCATCAAGAAAACATAAGCGCGAGAACGTCAGATGAAGGAGAATTTTGAATTTGCCGTCAGGATTAGGAAAGAGGCAGAAAACCCAGAGAAGTGCTTATGTTTTTTAAACCTTACATTTATTAAATGTCTCCACAGAGAAAGCAACAAGGACCCGGAGGGAGGACGCTGAGCTGGCGCGTTCAAGAACGGAGAGACACCCCTGAGCAGTGATCAGAAACGTGTCAGGAGCTCGAAGCACATCAGACGTTTATGTCACAAAGTATTGCAAACAGATCTTTCCAGGGAGGGATGGTTGTGGCATCGGCAGGGCTAACGGCACCTGTCTGCCGGCAGAGGCTCGGGGCGGCGGGGGGTGGGTACTTCCAGGCTCCAGCAGCTTGGGCAGCTCACCTTCTCCATCCAAATAGTGCAGCCCGGTCCCACAGTTCAGAATTGGTCTATTTTAGGACTGGACATTTTTCAGACACTAAATTTAGCTCGCTTGAATTCTTCTTAAAAAACGCTATCCCATTAAACCTTTTGAAAGAGGAAATCTACATTTCATTATAAAGTCAGAACACGGTGTTCTCTGATCAGCTGTGAAGCGCAGGGGAAAGTGAGCATTAGGGACGGTGCACTCGGCAGATACAAATGCCTCACAGGGTATTTTGGGAAGGGTGAGGGCATACGACGAATGGACTCATGCTCAGATGTCTGATCATCAAATATTGAAAATGTGTGGTCATTAATTATTTTTAAAATAATAACCTATGGTATGAGTTTTAAAAAGTGATTTTTAGTTTGCCTTTTTGTTATCTCTTATTAGTGACTCTGGTCGTTCTCAAATGCTTATGGACCAACTATTGACTCCTTTATGAATTTCCTGATTATTCCTTTTCCATTTTTATGCACTCATGAAAATAACCTTTACACATAAAGGATATGAACCCATTTTTAAGGATAAGAACAAACATGCGTCCAAGCTCACCACGTGTGCCTTTAGTTTTCTCTGGGTGGGCACAGAAGTTTCCCGACGTCCCTTTCCTTTGCTCTCATGGCTCTCACACTTACAAACCCCGTCCTGAGCCACGATCAGTGCACACTTGCCCCCTTTCCCAGCTGTGGTGAGGGTGCCACAGAATGAGCACTCACACCGTGCTGGGGGGGAACGTCCTGCTCTGGAAGGAGCTCGGCAGCAGTTTCAAGTTCTAAGAACGTTCAGGCCCACTGCAGTGAGCCAAAAACGGCCCCCAGGGGATGGCCACTCCACTGCCTGGAATCCAGCAACCTGAGCTTGTTTGGAAACGAGGTCTTTGAGGGTGTGATTCAAGTAAGAACACGGAGAGGAGCCAACACTCCCGGGTCATCTGGGTGGGTCCCAGCTCCAGTGACAAGAGTCCCTCAGAGAGAGAGACTAGAGATGGACAGGAGACACAGACCCAGACAAGAAACCACGTGAAGATGGAGGCAGAGACCGAGTGATGGGGCCACAAGTCACAGGACCCCCAGTCAGCCTCCAGAATGGCGGCCAAAAATTTTGGTAAGCAACTGAAACTGAGCAATAGGGCAATGCTTAAATAATACTGTATACTGGAATATTATACTTCAATAAAATCAAAGAATATCTTGAAAATAGGGGCACATTCTCAGAAAAGAATATAAAGTGAAAAAAACACTATAGTTTGCGATTTTGGTTTAAAAAATAGTAAGATGATGGGCGCCTGGGTGGCTCAGCCGGTTAAGCGGCTGCCTTCGGCTCAGGTCATGATCCCAGGGTCCTGGGATCAAGTCCCGCATCGGGCTCTCTGCTCAGCAGGGAGCCTGCTTCTCCCTCTCCCTCTGCCTGCCTCTCTGCCTACTTGTGCTCTCTCTCTCTCTGTCAAATAAATAAATAACATCTTTGAAAAAGAAATAAATAAAAAATAAAAAATAATAAGATGGGAAAGAAGCATGCAAGACAAAAACAATGATTGTTTCTAGGTCATGGAATTACTGATTTAGAAGTCATTACTTTGTGCTTCTCTATAATTTCTAAATATTTAGCAGATCCAATGGCCGGAAAAAGAAAAGAAAATGTATGAATGTCATCCAACTAGCCTGCAATTTCTCCACCAGCTAAGGGGAAAGACAGCCATTATCATAGGAGGGAAGTTTTTAAAAGCGGAATAAATACAAGAGGTATTGGCAAGAAAGGATCTGGTAGCCAAGCAAATGTGCTACTGAGTTTGACAATAAGACTCTGACCTCCAGGTTCTGCCTGTTTTTGTTCCCTGGAAAAACACGGCATACTTCTCAAAGAATATTCTAGATCTAGCAAGACTGTTGAATCACAGATCTGTGCCTCTGAAACAAATAATGCAATATATGTTAAGAAAAAAAAAAAGAAGAAGAAGAAGATAGCAGGAGGGGAAGAATGAAGGGGAGTAAGTCGGAGGTGGAGATGAAGCATGAGAGATGATGGACTCTGAGAAACAAACTGAGGGTTCTAGAGGGAGGGGTGGGGGATGGGTTAGCCTGGTGATGGGTATTAAAGAGGGCACGTTCTGCGTGGAGCACTGGGTGTTATATGCAAACAATGAATCATGGAACACTACATCACAAACTAATGATCTAATGTATGGTGATTAACATAACAATAAAATTTTTTAAAAAAGAACATTCTAGATCTAAAAGAGATAAATTCTAAAGGGTTGGAACAAAAGCTCACAGGCAGAGGCAAAAGAATAAACTGCCATTGTGATCATTAGAAAGACAAGTGGTGCTTAGAGACGCTCTTAACTTTGGAACCCTGCGGACCCTCACTCTACCCAGCATACACGTGGAGACCGCTTCCATACACCATCCGAAGACACGCTGTAGGAGGATCCAAGATCTTACGTCTCTCACCTCCCCCACGGCCGGGATTCCAATGACTTACAGGGGAAAGGCCGGGTAAGGGTCTTCTCCTGGGAGCACAGAAAGAACAGGGTACATTTGCCTCGTCGATGTTCGGCATGCCCCGTCCCCCGCACACCACACCCCTGCCCTGCAGGTCTCTGGATAAAGCAGCACACAACCCTGCTAAGCCGCTGCGTGAACCAATCCCAAGCAAGGCTGAGATGGAGAACGGAAACCCCAGGACAGAGTGCCACGGATCCTGCCGCTGAGCTGCTACTGCCAGGCTTGCAGGGGACACGGCAAGTGACAGAGGCCAAGGAAGAAGTGGTGTCGCAGACCCTGCCCCATGGGGTCCGCCCGGCCCCTCCCCGCCCTGGCTGGGTGAGGAGGGGGAGCACAGTGACCCTGAAAGCCTCCCGGGTGGATGGCGGAGCCGCTGACGGGAAGAACCTGGGTACAGCAGGATCATTCTGGGGATTGCACTCCCTGCCCCAGAAACCTGTTCCACGTGACCGCAGAAGCCACGCGCCAGGTGTCACATAACCAACGCTGCAGGAGGCTGTCACCACGGCCGCAGGCCCAGCAGAGGCCGGCCCTCTTCCCCCAGGGGCGCGGTCACACCCAGAGTGAAGGCCCCGAACGTGCCCGGCCCTGCACCAGGAGGGGTTAGACCAACACAGGGAAGACCCAGCACAGAACCGGGGCAGCCAGGGTGCCTGATGACATTCCACCCGCCACCCTTTATGACGAGTAACATGTCCTGTTTCGGTCCATGTGGGACCGTCCATGGCCCAAGGCCAAATGTGTTCAGACACAAACAGAAAAAAAGAACGAAAAACTGTGGATCCATCCCAGCATTTGCGGATGAACACTGTGAGTCCTCTGATCAATATTCACCCACTCAGCAAACACGGACTGAGCACCAAAGGCCCAGCAGTATTTTAGGGGCTTGGGACCCAGCAGCGACCAAAATGCATACAACCCTCCACCCTCACAGAGCTGAGATTCCAGCCAGAGGCTGCACTCTCCGGCCCTGCCCGACCATGTATGTGACCCCCAACACGTCACCTAACCTGTCTCCCCTGGTCTCCCCATCCGCGATGTGCAGGGGAAAGCAGTCCAGACCTCCCAGGGCTGGTGTGCAAGGGAGGGACACAACGCTGTGTGTTGCACACTCAGCAGCGTGCCCGCCGCCGGCAAGTGCTCAGTGCATGCTGGTGATCACAGGCAAGGGACAAACATCCAAAAATAAATAAGTAAATCACACAGTGCGTCAGACAGTAACCAGGGAGCTCGCGAGTGCGGGAGGCATGGCGTGGACTCCCTGACGAAGTGCCGCATGTGAAGGCTCCACGCAGGGAGGGGTGACTGCCACGTCCTGGGAGCGCAGAGGCAGGGCTGGGAGCTGTGCAAAGGCCCGGCGCCAAGACGTGCCCCAGCCCCAGGAACAGCAGGGGGAGAATCCGGTGTGAGCCCAGTGTGCTGGGGAGAGAGACTCAGACAGCCAACCAGGTCGGGCGGGGCCTGCCCTTCACTCTGAGCACTGGAGAGGGGAGGGGGACAAACGGGGTCCCCCACTCTGGCCTCGGTATCTCTTCTGCCTCTCCTCTTCAGAGACATGGGGTGAGAATATGCTCTTTGTGATCTCCTTTTGTCCCTTAATGTGGTATGAACACCGTTTTGTAGTATGAAATACTTAACTGTCATCTTTTTAATGGAGGTGTGCTTTTTTGGTACTGTGGCTATAACACAGTGAATTGATCTGATTTCTTATTATTCCTATTTTCCAATATTTTACTGTAACACAAAACTAGACTGAACATCATTTCAATAATTTCCTATAAATCCATGACTATTTTCTTAGAATATGTTCACCAAAGTGAAATTGCTGGGACTAGTTATATACAAAAGTAGTTTTATTTTAAATGAGTGCTGTGATTCTGAATAAAATATCAGAGAAACTAGCAAGTCGATAAATTGAGGATGACTAAATACTGTTCAGTTGTTTTAATGAGCTATGTAGCCCCTCCTTCACAATGAAAATAAAATGTTAATCTAACTAACTAGAGTGATAATTTGGAGCATTTTATTGTAGACCCAGGAATGTTATACCCTAAAACGGCCACAACGGAAGTTCAAAACACAACATTTAACTGTTTAAGAAAATTGCTAAGTTACCAATAGATTCTACACTGTTTTAAGAGTCAGAAAAGAGATGCTCAGAAATTTGTTCAGAAACTGTCAAATCACAAAGAATGTCAGAAAAATGGACATCATTTTTAAAAAGCCAAAAGTTTCATGTTCTAGCAAAATTAAAAAGGTAACCAAACGCACTGACGTGCCTGTCACATCCCACATCTCCAACATCCTCACACACAACTCAGAAGCCATGGGTAGAAGCAGGTCTACGAGGAGCCTCTCCCGCAGGGCACCAGGGAGGAAACTGGTTGTGGATTCACGCACTCAAGTGTCTAATGAGTAATACGACTTAAAACACTGACAGAACGGGGCAGGGGGGACGGCCAGATCTGCCCCCTTCACTGTTCCTCCTCAACACCAGGGACAGAGCTGGGCAGCTAGTACATGGAGGCATCAGGAGCACAAATAACGATCCTCCATGGAACATTCCCTAAGAAAGGCACAAAGAACCACAGGGATGACTTGCTTCTGCACTGAAGGACTGGGGAACCTGTCAATGGGGACGTCACAGTTAAACGAGGTCTGAAAGGAAATACCGAGGAAAGCACAGACAAGAAACAGTGGTTAAGTGTGGGCAGAAGCATGGTGTCATCCTGCTCATGGCCAAGTCAGGAAACAGGGAACAAAGCAGGCACAGGATCCGAGAGCAGAGCCTAGAACACCACGGAAGGAGCCGTGGGGATGAAGGAAGAGTAACAGACGTAAGGTCAGATCTGCCAGGCTGAGTGTCTGCTCATTGCTCTCAGTCACACGCTGCAACAGATAGCGAGACAGACAGGGATCCAAGCACCCTCCCTCGAAAGCTGTCATTCTGAAAGGGGAAGAGAAGTAAAGGGTTAACCACAGTGCAGTGTGAGGTTTACTCGACTAGCAGGTACACAGGGAGTTACCTAGCTGACCTTATGGGGTTAGGCAAGTTATGGCTCCTAAGCTCTTACTCGGAGGCTGAGTACCGCTCCCCAAAGTGTGGGTGGGAGACGGAGACCGGACATGGCCTTGGGGTTGGAGACCATAACCGTGACGACTCCATTCACCTGGCTCCCATTCAGACCACACAGCCGCTCGTCTTTGGCTAAGACAGGTTCATCACCGAAAAACAAGCATGCAAAGTCCACTCCGATAAGGTGATCAAGTCAGGGCCTAGATTTGTGGGGTCTCGTGGACTTGGTGAACAGGAAACTCAATCAAATTTGATGCCCAAAGAATTATGTTAACCCTCCTGGTTGTCATACTTGTTTGCTCTGATTATCTATTGCTGTTTGATTAGCATTTTTGGCCTTAGTCTTTGTGGTTAAGTTGGGTCAAAATTTTGGAAAAAGGAGGCAAAACAGATAAATGAGTAAAAGAAGACTACAAGTAACAAATACATAAGTTTTATGGGAATTCAGAACATCGCTTCACGACACACAACATAGGATGGCTCAAACCAAGCCCCAGTTTTACTCTGTGATCCAAAATAATCAACACTTACTGAGCATTTACTGCATACACCATTCTAAGTGCTTTACAGCCATTTATTCTTTTATTTTTTAAGATTTCATTTATTTATTTGAAAGATAGCAAGAGAGAGCACAAGCAGAGAGGAGAGGGAGAAGCAGGCTTCCTGCAGAGCAGGGAGCTCGACGTGGGGCTTGATTCCAGGACTTTGAGATCACGATCTGAGCCGAAGTCAGACGACTAACTGACTGAACCACCCAGGTGCCCCAGCCATCAGTTCCTTTAAACCTTGTGACAACCCTATATAGCTAATTGGTATCCGTCCCTCTCTTACTGACAAGGGACTGAGGTATATGAAGGTCAAATGAACGGTCCAAGGACACTGGGCTGCCCAGCAGGTCTGACCCCAGAGCCCACTCTCTCATCACCATCTACGCTGCCGACATGGATCCTGCTGCTCAGTGCTGTGCCAAATCAGTAGGACACACTTTCATTTAGCTCAAGAAGATAATTTTCTTTTGTCCGGCTTGTCATATATACTCTATGGGCCCTAAGGGAATCATTTCAATATTTTTACTTTTGTGCAGAATATGGTATACATCATTGTAAAGACAATGACTAATTGCATTTACAAAGTTACTTTTTTAAATATTTGCTGCAATTTTATGGATAGGCTGACTGAAAATGCTTATTCCCCTTTGGAATGACTTTTTTCCTGTGGATACACACAAAAAGGTACATGAAACAAAAATATCACCTCAAGATGGACAAATCTTACACCAGGATGAGAGCTTTATTTTTTTTTAAAGACTTTTTATTTTTTATTAGAGAGAGAGAGTACAAGCAGGGGGAGCGGCAGGGAGAGGGAGAGGGAGAAGCAGGCTCCCCGTTCAGCAGGGAGCCCAAGGTGGGGCTCGATCCCAGGGCCCTGGAATAATGACCTGGGCCGAAGGCAGCCGCTTAACTGACTGAGCCACCCAGGCGCCCCTGGATGAGAGCTTTAATGCAGATATTCTGGGAGAAACTAAAACCCCTCACATTCCACCTGGGTCCCAGGGACAGAAAACCCAATTCAAACTAGGGGAGATTTCTTGGTTTACATAACTGAAAGTTAAGCAGTAATGACGATGCAGGCACAATAAGGTCTCAGGACCCAGTGGTCCCCAAGCACAGCCAGAGCCCTGCCGTCCTCCGCAGACGGGCATCCCCTGCGACGGGGCTTCCTTTTCAGAGAGGCCATGCCCTCCTGAGTGCATGGCAAGGACTCTAGGCCCTGCATGTTTTCAGCTTGATTTCCTAAAAGCTTTCGTTCCTCAAAATGCATATGCAGTTCTGGACTGAAAGGAAATGTCCAGGTCCACAGGGATGCTCTTCCTCCTGGGACAGGGATGGGGCTGTGACTTCCTTTTGCCCACTAGGAGCCCGCCTCTAGACAGAGGGCAGACCACCACAGCAGAGTGCTAAAAGTGGGCACAGGTGACGCCCAGAGGACATCAGCAGTCATCTGGAAGGGTGAATTCACACTGCATGGGACGTTCAACAGAAGCCTAACAAGCTGGTCTAGAGAGTTCATCTCCTTGACGATCCACCCAGAAACAAAGAGAGCTCAAAACCAGCGTGACCAGCACCCGGCAAGGAAAACCACTGGCAACCACTCGGGGAGGCACGTTCTCCAAAGTGCTTGGGAAGGCTGTCGGAACAGCCAAGAGGACTGGGCAGGCACCCCTCCTGGGCACAGAGTCAGGACAAGACGGGGCCCATGACTGGCTCACTGCCGGCAGCTTTTTCAGGAGAAGATGAAGCCAGAGCACAGGGTAAGGGCAGGAACAACGAAGAACGGATTGCACGTGGTGTCCAGTTACCTTTGCCAAGGAACTGACAACCACAGGGTCTGTCCCCGGGAGGGAGGGGGAGGGGCTGGAAAGGCCGGTGCTCTTCCCCAAGCAGGTGCAGGATGTGAACCGCAATCTATACACCCTCCAAGCCCACCCTGTCAACCCAAAGCCCACGGGCCCAGCTCCCTACACAGGAGTGTGTCGTGAATAAACACGGAATGCCCTGCTTATTCCTTGTATTCACGAGTACCTGCGAAACAAGACACATTTGAAACGCTGATGATCAGCTAGGACCACGGTCACAGGATAAAAAGAACTTGCACATAAAACTGTGGTGGATGAAGAATGACTTTTAACTTCCTAAGATGTTTTGCCTACTAACTTCCTGTGTGGTAGCCTATAATTCTTTTAGAACCAACACACTGGCAATGCTCTGAAGAGGACTCCCATCTGTCCAACATGATGAATCACAGCTATTTTTATTGTATCCAGTGAATGACCCACACATCCTTTCCAAGGGTCAATAAATGATACATTTACTGATTTTCCTTTTAAGATCTATACTCAAAGTGTCCATCCTTCAACTCCTTGGGTAATCATGAAGCTGTCCTCAAATACAGTTATAAAACAATAACAGCATTTCTTCAATTTCATCATGTAGGCACAGGATGGAAGATACTCTGTTAAAAACAGACATGAGAAATCCTCTAACAATATTGATCATATTAGGACACTTTAGTTTCAGAAGTGGTTGGATTCTGGGTATCTGGAATCCAATGTAACCCAAATGTTGCAAAGCACATTTTTGCTTTTAATATGTAATTTGCAATTTCCCCCAATTTCAAAAATGAAGTAGACAGAAGCAATAGATTGCCATAGGAGGACATATTTACGTCACCAGGAATAATGCAAAGTAACCTGAGTTCTATAAAAATAAAATCTATCCTTATTAATTCATCAAAATCATGAGTAACCTAAGCCATACAAAAATAGTGGTAAAAGAATACATGTTTATTTCTGTCTCAGGCAGACCACTTTGGGCAACTCTACTGTAAATGTGAAGTTTCTTGGAAGGAAAGGGAATAAAGGATTAACAGAACGAAAAGTTGGCTTAGAGCACTTATCTGAGAAAACATCTCCGTGGTGAGAAAACTCATTTTAAGCCCTTCATCACTTTGGATTACTTGAGGTAGTATTCCTTTCTCTCACTAAGCTTACCCTGTAACCTACAATTATCCTGCAGAAGGGACAGGTCACTAGAGTAAGTCACCCAAGGCTTACCGACTTCTTCAGCAAGAACAGCGGATTTCAGGGGAGAGGTAATGAAGGGGCAGAGGGGCTCAGAGACACAAAGTTATCAGTGAGAGTCAATGCCACCTTTATGGACCTCCTCACATACAGGACATTGCAGTGATCTAGAAAAAGACACTGAGCTTTAGGACAGGACTTTCTCCCATGTTTTCGCTCATTAGGTCCCTACTCTGCTCAGATGAGCCTGAGCAGACCTTATTCCCCACAGCCTGCTCCCCCTGTTGCCAGATGTGGGGCATAAAATATTCCAATTTGTTCTCTTCCAAGCAACGAAAAAGTCACATCTAAAAGGAAATGGTACACAGGCTCTACAATTAGTGTTGGAGCCAAGTGTGTGAGTCATCCGGTGCCTGCACAAGACAATTTGGCTCCTGGAAAATCCTGATTAATGACTTTTTTTGAACACCGGAGTAACAACCTGACCTGCCAAAAATCACAATTTTTCATCAATTCGCCATGTTTTGCCTTAGTTACCTATTACCTTACCCCGAGAATGTGAAGGAAGAAAAATGAGAATGGTGTTGTGAGGCACATGAACCTCAGATGTCCATGTTGCTTCTTGCAAGTTGTGGGGGAGGGGGCGGGGGTGACATCCCCTGGAGGTGCTATGCGGCCTCCCCCAGCCTGTGCTGAGAGCCTGGCGATTTTCTAGTCACCAACAGAATTCACCATCTGAAGTAAGTACCAGGGCCGCCAGTTCTTCTCGCATGCAGTGCTCCCCAAGGACACACAGCCAGCAAGTGCCCAGGACCCCAGGGAGAGTCCTTGTCTGAAGCCCTCCCCTGAGCTCTCCTGCCTCCGAGGGGACAGACAAAGGCGGTGCGCTCTACATTCCGAGCTCCAAAGCCACACCAGCCCTGGCCCGCAGCATTACCACTACCGAGGAAGAACTTGCTACCCATCGCTTCATTTTAAGCGATACTAGACAGCCGATGCTGAGAAGTCACGAATTCCCAATTCCAAGCCCCGGCCGGAATCGCCATTCTTTTGGCAGGCGGCTGGAATCACAGCAGCTGAGAAGTGTGCAAGAGTCAAAGGAAGAGAGGCTGCCTCGAGTTTCCCACGCAAATCTCCAGCCACTGGGCATGCTCTCTCCTTTCTCCACCTGTGCCCCCTCCCACCTCCACGTGTGCCCTCTCCACCTGCAGCCTTCTCCACCTGCAGATCTCTCCCTTCTCCACCTGTGCGCTCTCCCCTCACAGACCTCTGATCTCTCCATCTGCAGACCTCTCCTGCCTCCAGTCGGGCCCTCTCCCTTCTCCACCTGCACCCTCTCCCCTTTGCACGTGGGCCCTCTCCACCTGCAGACCCCCTTGACCTCCGAGACACTCCACCTTGTTGCCTCCTCCCGACCTCTCCTAACTTTCCCCTAACCGTCCCCCCCCCACCCCCCGCCCCCAGGTTCCCTGTCCAGCTGGCTCCAAGCCTCTGGGCGCAGCGTGGGCAAGGAGGGCGGCCAGGTGGGCTGGGGCACCCTCCCCAGCCCGGCCTCACCTGCTAGTGCACGCAGAGCCCGTGCCTGCCGCCCCCACCCCTGGCAGCGCAGGCTGCAATAATTACATCCTCATTATTTCTCTGCGATCCTTAGCGAGCGAGCCGAGAACAGCAACAGCCGCTGCCGGGGGAGGCTTGGTTACAAAACCCTGCGCCGGGAGCTCCGCGCTTAGCAACCACCCCGAAAAAAGCCCGGTGCTCGCGCTCCCACTTGAAGAGCGGGGCGGCGGCCACCCCCTCCCCGCGCTGCAGCCGTCGCGACCCGGCAGAAGTGGCCCCTCCGCAGTCCTTGGCCCGAGCCCCTGGCAGGCGCAGCCCGCTCTCCCGACCCCAGCTGAACCTCCCCAATCCGGGTCAACGGCCCACCTGCGCCCCCGTCCCCTCGCGGCTGCCCGGCGGGAGCCGGACACCGCCCCCTCCTCAGTCTCCTCCAGCTCCCCCAGCTCGCCGGCCGAGCGGAGCCTGTCCCGCCTCCGCGGCGCCCGCACCGCGCCCATACCCCGAGAGCCCAGGGGCCGGGGAACCCCGGCCACGACCAGCGATGCGCCCAGCCCGAGCGAAGGACGAGGCCGCCCGCGCAGCCCGGGACCCTGTGTCCAGGCTGCCCAGGGGTCCCTGCCCGCGCCCCACGCGGACCCTAACCCCGCGCCCCGGCCCCGCGACCCGGCGTTCGCACCTTCCTCAGCGCAGACATCCTCGCGCGCTCGGAGTTCAGTAGGTGCAGGGCGACATGGCGCGTGGTGGGTCCGTCCGCCCGTCCGTCAGTCCGCGGGGCCGCTGCCGCCGCCTCGCGCTCCGACCGCGCTCGAGCCCGGCGCACGGTCGGAGCTCACCGCCCGCGCCTGCGCACTGGGCGCCCGGGGAGGCCCGGCGCACTGGGGGGCGGCCGGCGCGCGGCGGCATCTGGGGAGGGGCCAGGCCCGCACCCGGGGGAGCCCAGGCCTGCGCGCCGCGCCCCCGGCCGCCCCGCCCCGCCCGCCGGCGCGCTAGCCACGCCCCGGACGCCACCTGTTGCGCGGGGCGCGGCAGGGCGCCTGAGACGGCGTGGAACACCAGGCGCTGGGAGCTCGCCGGGCAGTCCCTCTGTTGCAGCGCTGTGCGCGCCAGCCCGTACCAGAGCGCTGCGAAGTTTGCGCGCGGATCCCGCACGTGCCTCAGCACCTGGGAAGCAGCAGCGCGCTCCGGATTCGGAGGAACGACACGCGCACCGGGTAAAGTCAGCTCTAGAGCCAGATGCTCCCTAGCCAGAGACGACACAGGAGAAGATGCGTGTTCCAGGCGCTGGCAAGGGGGTGTCACCGCCAAGGTGCCCTGCTTCTGTCCGTCCTGCTGCTGGGCCTGCCCTAAAACCGAGCCTCCTCCTCCTTCCGTGGGCGCACTTTCCTGTAGAGAAAACGTACGTGGCGTCCGCAGGGAAGAAGGGGTGCACTGTGGCCGCAGCGGAACAGCCTTCCTTTTAATAGTAAACCTGCGCGGAGAGGCAGTGAGCACCATCAGCGGGGTCTGGCCGCCTCCGTGCGTTTGCTCTCAGCAACACAGAGAGGACACCGGCCGAGGAGGAGGAAGAATGAATTGAGTAGAAGTCGTGCTGACAACCTGAGCTATCTGGACAACTGAGCCCCACTGGCCATACTCTGATAGACCGTGGCAGATCTATTCAATGATAGATCATTAAATTCGTGGCAATACCCTTCCAAGACCGGATTGCCTGAGAAGGAAACTTAGCCGCCAGAGTGATACCTGCTGCGCCCGTAACCAGAGGCCAGGTGCTCTTATTCCACGCCGACCCCTTGTGGTCATGGGCCCAGGGTAGGGAGCCCCATTGTAACCGCTCTGCAATGACAGACTCCTCCAGGTCTCCACCTGGGTTGTTGGGAAGTCTAAGGGGGATAAAGGGCGAGGAAGCTGCTAGCAAAAGTGAGGTCGGCAGGATGAAGCTTTGTTTTTGGCGAAATGAGAGGGATTAGACTAGGAATCCGGTGATCAAAAATAATTGGTGGACAAGCCAGTCTTTTTCAGAAATTCCAAGATTGTTTTAAGGTTTTATTTATTTTAGAGAGCACAAACGAGGAGGGGCAGAGGGAGAGGGAGAAGCAGACTCCCCGCTGAGCAAGGAGCCCGATGCAGGGACTCAAACCCAGGACCCTGGGATCATGACCTCAGCCTAAGGCAGCCACTTAACCGACTGAGCCACCCAGGCGTCCTCAGGAATTCCAAGATCTTTAAACAAAAGCACTGTCTCCCTAAGAGTTCTTCATAGAACTGACCACTCTTGTTCATCAATTGCGTTTTATTTTATTTTACAGCAAAGTTCTACATGCTGAGGGGAGTGGATACAAGGTGAATCAAAGAAACCTGTCCACAATCGCGTTCTCTGCAGTGTTTCTAGCATCTTCCCATTTGCCTCTGGGGTCAAAAACTGATGAATCGTGCGTGCCAAACCTCAACCAGAAATCCAGATTCTAGATTCATTTTTTAATTTAAAAGCTTACTTCGCTCCTCTCCATATTTATCCTCGTCTGTTCATCTTTTCAAGATTCATTTGTTCATTCATTCACACAACAGCAACAACAAACAAAGAACAAAAATGTGCTGAGTGTCTGTCTCCTCTCTCAATATTTGAGCAAAACAGAGAAACAGCCGAAACAGCCACTGGACCAGGGAGCTTTCAGTCCAGAGAGGGAGTCACTTGTAAAAATATCGCATGAGACATGGAGTTGGGTGCGGGTAGTTTAATTTGGAGGTCAGTCCAGGAAGCTGGAGGAGTATGACAGGGAGGATGGGAAAGTTTATCAGAGGCATCACCACGCTGGTCACCCCTGTAGACAAAGGGCGCTCAGTCTGGCTGGAGTCCCTGAAGGAACCCTGTGCACTGCCCCTCAGAATTGCTTGACTGAGGTTTGGAGGCCCGGACGTCTGTTCATCGGAGTTCTATCCCCCAGACTGACGAGTGTTTCCCCCCTGGCTCACGGCAGGTGCCTCTGGCTGAGCAACTCCTGTACCTTCTAAAGAAGCTGCCAGCCGGGTTTGGGGGCAGCAGGTGAGTGCAAGGGGATTGTGCAGAAAAGCACAGTGAATCCTGAGGGCAGCTTCTGCCAGAGCCCTGGAGAAGCACCGGGATTTGGACAAGAAAGGAGCAGGGTGGGGAAGGGGATGTGGGAAGAAGGAAGAGCCGGCTCGAGGATGCAGGCAAGTGGAAGGAAGGGGGCAGGTGGAAGACCCGCCCTGCATGCTCGGAACATCGGAGTAAGCGGAACAAAGTCGACTAGGGACAGAGCAGCACGGAAGTGTCTGCAGGACAGTCTGGGGTTTACATGACATCGGAAGGACTCCAAGTTGTATTTTGTATTCAGTAAGACCTGATGTGGGGTTTTGAGCAGCAAAGGAGCATGTTCTACAGAGACAATCATGACATTTGTGGACAAAGTTTCATCTCTCCCTTCCCAATCTGTACACCTTTTATTTCCTTGTCTTATTACTTGAGCAGGACTTCCAGGGCCACTTGGGAAAGCGTGGTGGGAAGGGACACCATGAAATACAGGGTTAACATGATGGAGCCACAGGGTTTTTGTAGATGCTCTTTGTCAAGCTGAGGTCCCCCTCTGTTCCTAGTCTGAAGAATTTTTATCGTGAACACGTGTTGGGTTTTGTCAAATGCCTTTTCTGCATCTATTGATATGTTCATGTAATTTTGTACTTTACCTTAAAAGTGATGGATTACCTTCACTGATTCTGAATGGCAGTGAGATTTTTAAAAGATATTTTGGCTGCATAAGAAGACTGGAGGGGGTGGGAATGAGGAAGCGAGAGTGGAATTGGGGAGCTCAGTTTAAAATGCCTGGAGGAGCGGCGTCTGTGTGGCTCAGTCGGCTAAGTGTCTCCCTTCGGCTCAGGTCATGATCCTGGGGTCCTGGGATGGAGCCCTGTGTCGGGCTCCCTGCTCAGCGGAGAACCTGTTTCTCCCTCTCCCTCTGCCCCTCCCCATTGCTCGTGCTCCCTCTTTCTCTCTCTATCAAATAAGTAAAATCTTCTTTTAAAAAAGCCTGGAGGAATTCTAGTGAGAGCTGATGAAGGCAGCGAGGGCCAGAAACACTGCAGGGAGAACATTCTCGTGGTTTTTCTGGGCGGGTTATGAGGGGAGAGAGAGGGAGGAGAGGAGCCACAGGGGTCCCACGTCTGGCTCTGCACCTGGGCAGGTGGCACTTCTGCGAGGACACTGGGTGGCAGGTGCACACTGGTCAGCCTGCACTGGACCCGGGGGCGTGAGGTCCTGTGACTTAGGAGCAGGTGCACAGGGGGTGGATCCAGAGACACGCCGCAGACACGCTCCACTTTGTCAAGTGGAGGCTGACTTCGTCTTCAATTCTTTCAGGTTTGTGTCTGAAAGAGATTAAGGACTTAGGGTGGGAGGAAAATTGGGTTTCTGGGAAGATTTTTTGTACAGCTGCCAAGTCCAGAGTGGGCTTGGACTCCGGTGGGTGTGGCAGAAGGGAAGGACAAGTTCAAGATGCAGCCTCCTCGAGGACGTTAGTCCAGCAAGTAGCCCCTCCTTCTCCTGCACCAACATGTTTTACGTAACTTTATTTCTTAGAACAGTTTCACGTCCACAGCAGAATTGAGGGGAAGGTGCAGAGACTTCACATATACTGCCTCCCTCCCCCCACCCTCAGCCCCCCGTCATCCACATCCCCACCAGATGGTACCTCTGTTACAACAATGAGTCCGCATTGACCCGTCATCATCCGGAGTCCATCGTGAATCCCATCGGGGCTCACTCTCGGTGTTGGACATTCTGTGGGTTTGGACAAGTGGATGGTTACCTGGACTCACTGGTCCCCTGAACTCTAAAGTCCCAGCCAACTGTTTAATGGATGCCTACATTTACGGGTTTAGTGAGCCTCTCAAACTTCACGGGGCAGATGCTGCATGCCACCCCCAAGGATGATCCTCTCAGAGGCTCCCCATCTGCTCCGTGTGACTCCATCCTTCCGGTTTCCGAAACAACACCGGGGACACAGGCCACACTGCTCTTCTTCAGAGCCCACACAGGTCAACATGAAAACCTCTTTTGCTTTGTCGTCAAATACATCCGAAATCCGAGGACGGCTTCCTACAACCGCGGAAGCTACTACCACCCTGATGCTGGCCACCAAGGTCTCTCTAGGTGCCATGGACTCACCCTGGTCTCCCTGCTTCCTCAAGGGACTTAAGATGTAGGTCAGAGAAGTTCACTCCTCCGCTCCAGCAGGCTGATGATTTTCCGTGGCTTGCTGGGAAACGTAGAGTTGTGATAATCCCCTTTGGGCCCGTGTCCCCAACACGGAGGCCTGTTTCCTGCCCGATGGCAGCAGCCCCTCTGCCCTCCCTGGTTCCGCTGCAGACACCGTCCCCCAGGAGCCTCAAGGCACATGTGCCTCCCCTCTGCTGAGTGCTCTCTGCCTGGTTATCACCAAGCCTGGCTCCTCTGCGGCTAGCCTGGCCCACTTGACCTTCCTGTGGAACATTCCTGACCGCCACACCCATGTCCACGTGACATGCTGTGTGTCTCCCTCGTTCCCTTCCTGTCTCCCAACATCAGACTTTTCACGACGTGTCCGCAGCGTCGGGAACAGTGCCTGACATGGACAGACTCTGGGCTCTGGGAAAATCTGTTTTCCAAGAAGTAAATTTGAGAAAGGGAGCAAACAATAAGTCAAGGTCTTAGAGAAGGTGCAGTGGGGTTGGATGGGGGCGCACAGGGAAGAAACCCACCGCGGGGACGTGGACCCGCGGGGAAGAGGGACGGGAGGGCAATGGTCTTCCCCGTGGCCATCAGCAGGCCCTCTTCTTCGCCTGGGCCTTCACACCCCTAGTTCTGGGGTACCTTAGGACACCTGGTGCAGGGTGGGCGCTAAGCAGGCCCAGCACTGCTCCCCTCCCTGCAGCACCAGCACCCCTGATGTGGGGCCTCGGAACCCTAGATGACACCGGGGGTGGTCACCAAGCCACACCCCCAGCCCTCCCCTCCCACTGTGCCCCTTCTCCCCATGACCCCCTCCCGCTGACCCCCTCCCGCTGACCTCCCTCCATATGGCTCCTCCCACTGGCCCCCTCCCGCTGACCCCCTAGTCATGACCCCTTCCTAAACTTAGTGTTGTATTTCAATTATATGTCAGTAAAACTGGAGAAAAAAAAATTAAATCCTTCCCTTTCTTCATTTGAATATTGATGATTAAATGGTAATGAGGAGGAGATATAGTTTAATAGGGTTCATATGAGACTGGAGTTCCCTGCATCTCCTGACTTTCTTTTAAGGCACTAAAACTGAGAAGGCGGCTAACCCACGATTCAGTCACTTCCCTCTGAGCATGCTCGAAGCACCCCCACGGCCACGCCCGCAGCCCCCGTACGAGCCAACCCACAGCCGGAGGGCGGCTGATTGGCAGCCAGCGGAAAAGACTCCCGGATCCTGATTGGGCACGTCCGTTGTTGTGGGCGGGCATAGAGGGCCGGGATCCGGAAGCGTCGCCGTGCGGCTCTGGCCCCGAAGTGGGTCCCGCGGGGATAAAACTAGGGTCGCCGGATCTCCATGGCAGCGCTGCGGCAGCAAGGTACGCTGGGTCGGGGTCTGGGGGCCAAGGCGGGCGGCGCAGGTGGGGAGCGGGGGCGCGCCCCGCCCAGATCCTGTTCTAGGACCCAGACCCCGGACCCCCGGCCCACCTCCTGCCCAGACCCCAGAGCCCTGTCGGCCTCCCACCCGGACCCGGGACCCCGGCCCACCTGCCGCCCAGACCCCAGAGCCCTGTCCGCCTCCCACCAGGAGAGCCCGGGACCCCGACCCATCTCCCCGCCCCCCAACCGCGGACCCCAGAGCCCTGTCCACCTCCCTCCCCGGACCCCGGACCCGGGCCCACCCCCCGCCTGGGCCCCAGAACCCTGTCCACCTCCCACCCGGACCCAGGAGAGCTGCCCACCTCCCGCTGGGATCCCAGAGCCCTATCCCCCTCCGTCCTGTACCGGGACCCCGGCCCACCTGCTGCCCAGACCCCAGAGCCCTGTCCACCTCCCTCCCTGGACCCCAGACCCGGGCCCACCTCCCGCTGGGATCCCAGAGCCCTATCCACCTCCCTCCCGTACAGGGACGCTGGCCCACCTCCTGCCCAGACCCCAGACCCCAGACCCAGGCGGATGTTGGCGCTGGGGGGCCGGGAGGACCCCAGGACCCCAGGTATCTCTGGGATCCGTACCCCAGCCCTGGGTGTCCAAAGGCCCCGGGCGGAGGCGACAAGGCCTGTGGGACCCCGAAGGAGCAGGGAGCACTTTTCCATGAGTGAATATGGGATTTGCAGGGGCCAGGGTCGGTCCCCAAATTCTTGGCTGGGACCTGCAGCTTGTAGTCGAGCACACACTGTGGGACTGGTGTTCCTCCCTTGGAACAGGTCGGAAGCTCTCTGAGCCTCATTTGCTTCATCTGTAAAATGGGCATAATATCTACCTTGTAACAGTTCATTAACTGATATTTCCAACCAGCACCCAAGGGGTGGAATACATTTAATTGGCTAACACTTTGGTGCCTTAGAATTGAATGTGGGCAGATGCAGGGAACTCCCATCTCATTAAGATGCAACTAAATCTCATTCCCACCCAGTCATCAGCATTCAGAGGAAGAAGGGGAAGGTTTTATGTTTTCCCAGTTTTACTGAGATATGATTGACATTCAACCCTGTGTAAGTTTAACGTGTGCCGCATAGAGACTTGACATGCATGCACACTGCAAAATCATCACCCTAGGTTAACATCCATGTTTTTCCTTGTGGTGAGAACTGTAGGACTTTCTCTCTTGGCAACTTTCAAATATAGCACACAGCACTGTAGACTAGGGTCACCATGCTGCACATCACGTCCCAGGAGTTACTAACTCTACAGCTGGAAGTTTGTACCTTTGGCCACTTTCCTCCAGTTCCTTCCCTCCGCCCCTCACCCCTTCTGTTAACCACTAATCCGTTCTCTGTATCTACGCATTCAGGGGTTTTTAGAAGCCACACATAGGTAAGAACATATGGTATTTGTCTTTGACTTATTTCATTTAGCATAGGCCCTCGAGGTCCACTATGTGGTTGCAAATGGCAAGATTTCCTTCCTTTTTAATGGCTATTGTAAATAGTGCTTCAGTGAACATGGTGGTGCAAATACCTCTTTGAGCTCCAGATTTTATTTCCTCTGAATAAATATCCAAAAGTGCCATCACTGGGTTGCAGGATAGTTCTAACTTTTTGAGGAACCTCCATACTGTTTTCCAGAGTGGCTGCACCAGCCTGCATTCCCACCAACAGTGTAAGAGCGTTCCCCTTTCTCCACATCCTCGCCAACATTTGTTATTTTTTGCCTTTTTGATTATTGCCATTCTAAGAGGTGTGAGGCGATCTCTTGCTGTGGTTTGGATTTGCATTTCCCTGGTGATGAGTGGTGTTGAACATCTTTCCATGTGTCTGTTGCCCATCTGGACGTCTTCTATAGAAGAATTTCTATTCAGATCCTCTGCCCATTTGTTTAATTAGCTTGGTATTTGCTGTTGAGTTGTGTACATTCTTCATATATTTTGGGCATGAACACCTTTCAGATGCATGACTGGCAGGCATCTTCTCCCGGTCCCTAGACTTCCTCATCGTGTTGGTGGGTTTCTCTCCTGTGCAGAAGCCTTTTGGTTTGATGTGTCCCACTTGTGGATTTTCGCTTTTGTTCCTTGTGCTTTAAGTTTCCTGTCCAAAAAACCATCACCAAGACCCATATTGAGAAGCTCTTTCCCTGTGTTTTCTTCTAGGAGTTTATGTTTTCAGGTAAAAGTGAAGGTTTTTGATACATTTCTTTTGTTACTTGGATTGGTTCAGGCTGTAATTATTTATTTTTTCTTTTCTACATTTAAAATGGATGATTGTGGTTTTGCTCTTTGAAATGAAAAGTCGAGTGTCCATTATAGTTAATAAGCACTTGCTTAAAATAAGAAATGGAAACTAATTTCTCAGTAAGGCAGAATATGGAGAGCAGTGAATAGAGTTCCTATCTCTGTGGCTTCCTTTATAGGAGAACACTGTGCGCACGCCTCCCTACTGTTCTGCACCCTGCTGAGTCCTGACTTGCTCCTATGAGCTTTAAAAACAGATCATCACAGGTTGAAATGGCTTAATTTCTAACCAGTCAGATGTTAGTCTCCAAAATGAACATTAACAGATCTTGAGTACTCAGACCACTGTTCTTACATACGCTGGAAGCAGGAGCGAAGACTCTGTAGGCTTGTGAGCAGGCCTAACCCAGGTGGCCACCCTGGATGTTTGCGCTGGCTGCAAGCCCGAGCAGGCCTCCCCGTCACCAGGGGTCCTTCCTGGACTCTGCACAGCCGCTCTTTCTCTTCATCCCCTTCTCGCATGCCACGTGTGTGTGTGACCCTTCCAAGCCTGACACTGTACTCTTCCCTCAGCAAGAAAGTAGAAGCATCTGAGCGCACCTCATCAAGTTGTCAAAACCTTTCGCAGCTCACCAGATTGACATGAGTGAAACCTTGCATTGTTTTCCTCGGTCAGGGACCTTCTTCTCTAAAAACAAACTCCTCTTCCCATTGGATCGGTGGTAGAATTGTCAAAGTGAGGTTTTAAGACACTGCAGTTGGAAGGATGGATTAGCAAGTCTTGAAAGTCTACAATTTAAGTGGGAAACAAATATTAGTTTTGTGAGTCTTTTTAACAAGATCACTGAAGAGCATGTCTCTGGGACAACACTTACACTTCCAGAAACACTTATGGGGGAGATTACAGTTGGAAAAAGATTCTAAGCACCTGTAACTTGTCGAAGCCTACAATTTGTGTAGCGAGCGGAGAAGGCCATGGCTGGTGCAGACTTGCCCTCACAGCTCTGCTCTCTCTCTGCCCAGCCCCCCTTCAGAGACACAGGGTCGCCTGCAGAACTCTCCCTTCACACTTGTTCATGCAGCAAATGTTCACTGAGTCTGCTGAGTGTGTGTGACATCTCTTTCAGGCCCTGGGAACGCAGCAGGGAATCAAACGCTTTCATTCTAGGCAGGTCCCAGGTTGTTCCTTTCGGCTAGGGTCATGGTTGCGGTTGAGCCACATCCCAGGAAAAAGATACTCCGCTCTGGCATGGACCAAGAAAGCATGACAGGCTGCAGCAGTGATTCTAGGGACTTCCCTGAAGGCAGAGTGCTTCGGCCAGGTCCTGAATCTTCCCGACACCCAAATTTCTCCTGAGACGATTTGTAGCGAAACTCTGCGGGATTCATGGGGAGGATGTTTTGCTTTTGCAGCGATACGACTTGAGTAAGAAGCAAGTTTTTTTTTTTTTTAATGTGCTCTGTTTTATGTGGGAAAATGTGTGAATGGTACTAGCAGTGTCTCCTGGGCCAGACTTTGCCTCTGGGAGGTAACAGGCGGACCTGGAATGAACAGCTCTCCGTAAGTGAAGCGAGTCCTGTGAAGGCCCCCACATCCTTTGTGCTGCGGGAGATTGGGTGAATATCCAGCATGTAGTCAAGTGCTGGGTCAGGTGGGGACCGGCTGGCTCCGAGGAGCCGAGGTAGAGGAAGCAGCATGATAGCACTGGGAATCGGGAAGGATGTCCAGGTGGATTGGGCGGCAGCGGCCACGGGCCAGCTCCCTGTGGAACGGGCGCTCCCCCGGGGATGGCGCAGGCTGCAGGAGTGTCTGGTCCCCATCTCACACGGTGCTGGCCTCAGGAGCTGCCCAGGTCACTCTTCAAATGAGTGACCAGGTGTAGTGTCCCTGCCACCTACCTAACAGGTGCCTCTCCTGCCTTTCCAGGCGCCTTCTTGTAGTGGGAGCATCGTATTTCATGAGGTAGCTCATCCATTTTTAGAAAGCCTGACTGTGGTACGTCTCCCTGCTTCTAGTTTTGCTGCTTGGAGCCTGAGCAGAGAGTGTGTAGCCCCTCACGCAATGGTGCTTCCTCAGAGTCTTGAGCACCCTGCCATCCCTGCCTCCCAGCTCTGTACACGTGCGTGTACAGGCATGTGCGTGTGCCTGTGTACCTCTGTGTGTGCGCAGGTGTCTCCCCTATCACCCCTCGGGCTTACACACACTGCCAGCCGCCTCCTCTGGAGTCTCAGAACCACATGCTCTGGTTGGGATGCATCTCTATTGGAAAGTGACCCCCACTCCTTTGCTGAGCTGCATGCCAGGTGTCTGGTGCTGGCCAGCGCCAGGTGGCTCTTGGGGCCCAGCTTCATCTTTGTGCCTGTGAGGCTTCCACAGTAGAAATAGCCTGGCTTTCCTTACTCATATAAGTTGTCCAGGGCAGAAGGCTGGATTAGCGCCCCTACCCCCGTTCCAGCTCCCGTGATGGCGTGCACCCTCCATCACACACTGCTGCTCTCTGGATTGTCACCACCAGATTCCTGTCTGAATTCTACCAGGAAGGCTTCCTGTGCTCAGCAAGCATTTCCTGAATGAGCAGAGGAGTGAATGCATGAGCTCAGCAAGTTATTTCCTTAATGAATGAATGAATGCATGTGCTCAGCAAGCATTTCCTGAATGAATGACCCAGGGAACAGACAAACGAATGGCTCCATGCAAACCATGAATGCTGGGCCCTGGCTGCCCAGAAGCAGCCATGTTGGGGTAGGAATTGTGAGCTGTTACAGGTTTCAGGCACAGGAGGGGTGGGTGTTTGCTTCCATAAAAGACAGATCTGAAAGTGCACAGGGTAATTGTGGGAAGGGGCAGGTCCAGCATGTGGTTGGGGTTTCGTGGGTGGGTGAAGACAACAGGGAGTAAGACAGCAGCCCTAGGGGACAGATGTTTCCTGAAAAAACTGGACATGGGGACTGACCTCGTAAGTCCAGAGATGCCTGGTGGGCGGTTACAGTCTCTGCTGTCTCTTGGATTTGGCACAAGTCAGGTTGGGGTATGTGGATAGAGTGGGTTCAACCACCTGACACCATGTGCCCAACGCTAGAATGCTTCTGGTCTGAGGGAGGTGGGCCCCTCTCAGGGCGCCCCTGTAATGCTCAGTTGTCTCGTCTGTAGGCTGGGGCTGTCCTGGGTTCCTTCCTGATGTGGTTGTCAGATGCAGCCGCAAGAGGCACGGAGCAGAGGCTCAGGAAAACCAAGGCCGTTATAGTCGTGGGTCCTAGAGATGGAAGGCACGCCAGGCCACCCCATGCTGGGCCCCCCGGGGAAGCACTAGGGTCAGGAGGCAGGGGAAGCCTTAGGCCACAGCCTTTGTTGGGGTTTCCATGGGAAAAGCAGGCAGGACAGGGCAAATGATTCAGGACTGGCGACTTTGAACAATTTTGGTGGGCTTTGGGCAATAGGGGTGGCACCAGGCCCTGGATGATCAAGGCAGAGGAATGTTGCTCCTGGGTGCGGGGAAGGTGGGGCAGGCAGGGCAGAGGGGTGTTGTTCTGGGTGTGGTGCTGGTGGGAGAGGCCAGGCTCCCATGGATTAGTTTGCATATCAAAGAGACTCTGCTTTGCTGTCTCCTAAGTGTGGGCCAGCCCTGGGAGGGGCAGTCTCTCCAGCCAGGAAGGTTTTTAAGATGTCAAAAAATGATAATACAGTTAATCCGTGAACAACAGGGGTTTGAACTGCATGGGTCCACTTGGACGTGGGTTTTTCCCATCAATACAGTATAGTTCTGTCGATGTGTTTTCTCTTCCTTATTTTCTTAGTGACATTTTCTTTTCTCTAGTTTCCATTGTGAGAATACACTACGTGATACACATAACAGACAAAATAAGTGTTAATCAACTGTTATGTTATTGGTAAGCTTTCTGGCCAACGGTAGGCTATAGTAGTTTGGGGGGTCAGAGTTTATACAGGGGTTTTCAGCTGCACAGGTGTCCATGACCAAACCCTGCGTTGCTCAGGGGGCAGCTGCATACTGAGGATTGAGTGCAGGCAGCTCGTGGTGACACTGGCGTTGTCCTGACGACTCCGTCGAGCACGCGGTGAAGTGCTAGGTCCAAGGTCACAGCCTGGCTGACAGGGACACAGCAGCCAGGCCACCAGCGTGGAAACACGCCATTCGGGGGGCCCGGCGTGCCTGGCGTAGGGGCTAGAGAGCAGGCCAGTACCCCACCTCGAAGACAGCAGCAGGAGGCCCGGTCCCTGAGTGGGGGGGTTTCAGGACCCCGAGTAGCGGGCACCTCCCAGTCTGTGTCCTCCCCGAGCCCTCCCAAAGCAAGCGGTTCACCTAACCACTCCTGCCGGTGACCTGGCTGCCCGTCTCGCCTCGCGTGCTTTGGTTGGAATTCAAGATCTGGTGGATGAAAAAGCCAGCATTCATGAAACTGGGAAGAATGGAAGTCTTGGAGTAGACATGATAGGTTACCCTGTATGTCCCCAGGATAGTAAAGCAACTTTCTGAAGGGCCCGGGAGCCTCGTTGGGCCGAGCGCTGGTCCCTCAGCGTGTTCGGTGAGGCCAGGAGCTCCGGAGCCACCTGGCCCCGTGTCCTGCTGTGTCCCCTGGTGGGAACGGTTGTGGCTGGGACGGCTTTTCTGGCGGCTGACACAGTTAAGTCACGTTAGACACTCTGCAAGGAAAAAATGAGGACAAAGTTCGGAATTTTTTGAAGTGTCGAAGTTTTGGGAGAAAATGAATATTCAGTGTCCATGTACCCTCAGACGGGAGAGCACATCAGACTGGTCATGGCGTACGTTCTGATCATGTCCCCTCAGGGCACCATTTCTGGCTTTATTTTGAACACTGTTTCCCTCTTAATTAAAACTTCAGAGAGCTTGCCAACTCTTGCTTAAATCTTAGCTAATTATTCTTTCATTTATGATTCTATTATGAAGCTCATTAAGAAACTATCATTCAACAATAAAAAAAATTTAAAAAAAAAAGAAACTATCATTCATTAAATTAGCATATTATCCTGAACTTCCCTTTCTTATGAAGTGATGGAGTGCTATTATCAATTTATTCCTAGATTATAGACAATGGCTAAATACCTTGCCTCATTATTGGGATAAAATGGAAAAAATAAAATATTGAATATTGTTAAGAAAGCTATAGATAGGCTGGCAGGTACTCAGCAGGCGTTTAAACATGGTCTTTCCTGAAAAGATAGAACTCAAAATACCCGATTCCAAGAATACAGTAACCCTGAGAACTGTTACCTTAAAGTGTCTGTTGAAACCTGGTACACCCAAGTCAGGATGGAAACAGGGGTGACGTGACCCAGGATCTGCTGAGGTGGGGGATGTCTCCATTCTCGGGTGCATGCGTATGTGTCGTCTGCATGCCTTGCTCAGGCTTCGGTGAGGAGGGGGCGCGGTCACTCAGCCACTAAGCTTCTAGTAATGTCCTTTTCTGGTCTTGTTTTCGATAGCAGTTTTCATTTAAATATGGTTTCAAAAACCCGGCGACTCTCAATTCTAGATAATCACCTTTCCACTTGTACGTCTGTTCACTGGAAACTACGTAAAGGTGTGTCATAAACCGATTGTTCTGTGTTTTCCTCTCAAAATTTTTAAAGTTATGTGTCGCTCTTGTGAGGCCCCTTCTGTTTTTGTGTCCTTTCAGGGAGCGTGGGGTCCTGTTGGTTTTACTCGTTCCCAGTAACATCACCCTTTAAAGTACGGCCTCGGAACTGATTTCCTTCCTCATGTCCCCAGATGAGCTCACACGTGTTTTATTTGTCTCTCCAAGTCCCGCTTTTCCAAAGCCAGTGCTTTGTAGGGGTGCTAACAGAGGCTTTGACATACCTGCCTGGAGAATCACGAATGAGTAAACATTTCTACTCTCCCCCATTACAAGCTCTCCAGATGTACACTGTGTATTTAGTAGAAATAGGTGCATAGCTTTACTCCCATTTTAAGTGAAGTCTACTATGTACACAAATCTTGAGGCGAGTATATATTACTTTGTGATCAGACTGAACTTTTTTAAGGAGAACCATTCCTGATACTGATGGGATGCTTTTTCTGTACCACATATTTTTAATCTTCTTTTGCTTTTTTCAGAATGGGATATTACACAAGAAAAAGTTCCTATTTCCATTTCTTCTTTCAGAAGAGCCTTTTCAAATGGAACATGCAGCCAGTTTGCCCCAGTCGGGAGATGGCCCGGCCGGCCAGTGTGGGAGCTCGCTCACCTGCTTAGCCTCCAGACGCTTGCTGCACGCTGCACAGCATCCCAGGCCTCTGCTCTAACAGCACGGAACACAGGAAACCATGCTTGCAACACCAACACTAACACTTTGTTAAAAATGGAGCATACTCTCCCTTTTCTATACTCAACTGTTAGATTTTAAAGCAGTAATGGCATTGAAGAAGATTTAATGTTTGTAGTGAGTAAACACACACACACACACAAGGTCAAAAGCTGCATTTCAACAAACCAGAAGTGACAGGTGCTTTTTAAAAATGATGCTTTACTATATACCAGTATCCTGAAAAACTACTGGTACTTTCTTTTATGTTCTGCTTTTCACATGCATCACTAAGTAGATTTGACCAGTTGGAAAACATGCCTTGATTATAGAATTAAGTCCATATTTGTAGGAAACCATCAAGCAGTTCATAGGGTACATGTTTTGTTTGTAACTGTGGGCCCCGAGTAGCAGTGAGAGTTTAAGTGGCTCTAAACCATGTTTTTAGGCCTCAAATAGCTGGCTGTTGCTGTTTCAATCAACTATGAACTCTTTTAGTGCTGTGTGTGAAATACCAGGATGGGTGTCTGTCGTGAGAAAGGGCTCTGGGACTCGGGCGTGCTGCAGGAGGGTCCCCTGTGAGCGGTGGTCGGAAGTGTGTGAGGAAGAAGTGACGTGGGAGGTGCAGACGGTGGGGTGTGGTGGGTGCAGCCACGTCTGTGGCCAGAGGGGCATTTCTGCCCATTTCGAGGTGGGAAATGCTGGGGCTCAGCTCACCTTAACCCAGTGTCCTACCCAGCAGGGGCAGAATGGAACATTCCTCTCTGCTGCGTAAGGAGTCACCCACAACTGTTGTTTCTAACCAAAACTCTGGAAACTTCCCTTCCATATATCACTGAGTACCACCAAACATTTCTTGTCAACGCTGTGCAAAACAGGCTGTTTGTCCCCACAGTTCCGGTGACTGATGCTCCCAGGCACATGCCTGGAACCCATTCCGCAGAAGGCTGTGGGAACATGCCTCCTCAGCAGGTTGTGTTGGAAACACACTTTGTGCCAGGTTCCATGCTAACAACAATTTTGTAGAACATTCAACCAAACACAAGTGCGTGGGGAATCTTTTATTGCTAGGACCTGGGGTCCTAAATGCTAACGTCATTAGCACGGGCTGCTTTCCTTCACGCAGAGGAGCCCCCTGCCACGGAAGGGGGCCACCCTCCTCCCTGGGAGCCACCAGCTGCATTCCAGTGGGTTCTCTGAGGAGTCATTACCGTGGAGGGAGCCCTTTGGAATTTTGAAACCCAAATTCCCAACTAGAACGGGGCAGTGGGAGTTATTCCTAGTAGGGATGCTGCCCGACAATGTGATGAAACCGGGAGGCTGAGGGTCCCCGTGCCCCCAGCTGTGGTGGGACGGCACCGCCCCCAAGAATCTGGGAGTCCCACGTGCTGGCTCCCAGCGGTCTGGTTTCTGCCGCTCGGCTGCCCGTCACCGCAGAGCAGCGCTCTCCCGTTCTGTTGAGTTCTTTCTAAATTTACAAATTCATTTTATTAACCTTTCCCCTCACCTTTTCCAGGATGCTGTTTTGAGATTCATGCCTGTTCCTTATCCACACTTCCATCGGGACAGAAATATTTATTCATTATGACAGCCTTTTTCCAGTTGAAGCAGAATGCCAGCTAACCCAAACACGCGCGTGTTAGAGCGGGGTTCGGTTCCTAACTGCAGCGCTGAGCTCATACAGGAGCACTGGAGGGAACGGCCCGTGCTGCCAGCCCCGGGGCCCTGCTCTGTCTGCCCCACTGCACACCGGCCCCGGGGTCAGCTGTGTGACTTGCACGTGGATTGGCCCTGTAGGGGGACACTTTGTACCCAGCACCTGAACCCCAGATTCAGAAACTGGTTCACAGTCGGTACTTTACACAGAAACTCAGAGAGATAAGAACATTGGAGGGAAGAGAGACCACTTACAAACCCAGAAGCAAACACCTGACTTCATACCACTCTCTTCCCAGCCTGGCTCCTGTCCCGGTGCCCATACCTACAGGCATCCCAGGCTGCCGGTCCTCTGATGGACCAAGCTGGGGGTCCCCTGATGGAAAGTGCAGGGGCCCTTGAAAGATAGTCCTGGGGGTCCTTAGGGGTGAGTTCTGGGGGGTCCTCTGGTGGATGGTCCTGGGGGGACAGTCCTGGGGGGGTCTTCTGATGGATGGTCCTGGGGGTCTCATGGACAGTCCTGGGGGGGGTCCTCTGATGGACATTCCTGGGGTCCTCTAATGGATGGTCCTGGCAGTACTCTGATGGATGGTCCTGGGGTACTTGGGGGACAGTGCCGGGGGCCCTCTGATGGATAATGCTGGGGGGTCCTAGGGGATGGTGCTGGGGAGTCCTCAGGATAGTGCTGGGGGTCCTTGGGACAGTGTTAGGGTGCCCTCACACACATTCCCTTTTCTCTCAGGTGGTAGTGTCAGGCTATGTATTTTACATAAAATCCATTTGTGATTTAAAGTGCCGTGAATAATTCCTCCTTCTCTTTTCTTTGTGAATTGGTTGTAGTGTTTGTGGAAAAAGTGCTGAGGAGGCTTTTCCCTAGTGTTCCCTGTGGCCAAGAAAAGAGTGCACCCGTGACTCCAGCTTCTGACAAACCAGCCGGGAGAGAGACCGCTGAGGAGGTCCCCACTCTGACAGGTGAGGGGCTTGTGGGGGGGTCACCAACGGTTTCCTGGCGACCGTCCTGTCTGCCCTGGGGCAGGCGGCTCTGGCCTGGCTGCTGGGGGTGCTGAGCTCCGGGATCCCTGTCCAGTGCGCTCGGGGAGAGAAGCTGGTGCTGGTGGTGCCTTCATCAGAGACCAGCTCAGGACTTTGCTGGGTGCTTGAGTTCACTCGCAGGCCCTTCTCTGGTCCTGGAGACGACCGCTGACCCCGCCGGCCTTGTCCTCTGCTACCGCCACTCTCTCCCAGGCCCTGCTTGGCTTGTGTCCATGCGGCTCAGGCTCCTGACGGCTCCCTTGCTTTCGTCCCTCATCCGCTGGTCCTTGGCAGAGGCCTGTGTGAGCTCCTCAAGCAGTAGGATGGTCTGCAGCAGAGCATCATTAGCCCCCCAGCAGCGGGGGTGTCCCGCTGGTGCGGGGCCGCTGCGTGGGAAACGGGGACGCCATGCTGGGCTGGACACTTGTGGGCTGTGCTGTGAGCCCCCATCCTTGGTTCTGTGCCCTCTGGCATGAGCCTGCACTGGCCTTTGTTCGCACGTGACTGTTCCTGGGTGCCAGCCCCGTGGAGTGACCGTGGCAGAAGAGACGGGTTAGCTCCCTAGACGCGCGCATCCGACGACATGCCCTTGGCTTGATCTCAGCAGACAGGCCCAGGAGTCCTACCGCTCTGCTTGCTGCCCCCGAGGCCAGGTCTGTGTGGGCAAGCCTGAGCATGGTGAGGAGATGGCCCTGTGAGTCGTGGCAGCTCGTGGCCGTGCACAGTGCTGGCCCACGAGCAGCCGCACACATGGGGGCGAGTGTTTGCCGTCGGCATGGGGAGGGCTTCAGCTTCAGGGGCTGAGTCCAGTCCATTCCTACACATCACTCACACCCTCTGAAGTGGCCCCTGATCCTCTGGGCCACGTCTTCGCACCAGCGTTTGTGCTCAGTCGCTTTGTGTCAACAGGCACCTGTAAATACCGTTGTTGGGCCTGGAGGTGTTAAGTAAATGTGAAAATACCATCGCTAAGTTTGGTTCGGAATGTGTTTATGACATGGAAACCGCTGGTTCACAAGGCCCCAGAGCTGCTCTGTTCTGTCCAGGAGGCGCACTGTATGCGTCTGCGGGAGGGTCTCAGTGGGCCTCCGCACACGTTTCATCCTCAGCACCAGGAGCGCTGCCTGCGGGCCTGGCTGTGGTCGGGCAGCAGAGGCACAGACACCCCGCCAGTGCGGAGCCTGAGGCCAGGCTCGAGCCAAGGACCTGAGCCGAAATCAAGACTCGGACGCTTAACCCACTGAGCCACCCAGGTGACCCTGATTTTTTTTTTTTCTCAAGATAAAATTCACTTAACCTCAAGTTTACTGTTTTAACCATTTCAAAGCATCCAGGGCAGTGATTTTTAGTATATTTACAAAAGCTACCACTAACTCCAGAACACAGTTATCACCCCAGAAACAAAGCCCATGCCCACTAGCAGCACCCCCGCTCCCCGTCCCTACGCTCTGCTCTGTGGGTTTGTCTCTTCTGCACAGCCCACGTACCCGGAATCCTGGGCCCATGGCCGCTCGGCACTGCGTGCTCGGGTCCATCCCCGTTGTAGCGTGTACGCTCCGTCCCTCTTGAACCGTGGAGGGTACTCCGTTGGGTGCGTAGAGCACGCTGTGTCTATTCATTGCTCAGTGGATGGCCATTTGGGTGGTTTCTGCTTCTGGGCTGTCATCAGTGATGCTGCCGTGAACACCCAAGAGCAAGTGTGTGTGTGGACATGTGTTTTCACTTGTCCTGGACGTGCACCTGGGTGTGTGCTTGCTGGTCCCATGATAGTTCTGAGGGACGGCCACCGTGTTGTCCCTGGCGGCCACCCCACGTGACACCCCCAGCAGCGCCGCGAGGGCTCCAGTCTCCCACACCCTTCCCACATCTGTTATTTTCTGTTTTCTTGATGGCGGCTGTCCTAGTGGGTGTGAGGTTGTATCTCACTGTAGTTCTGGTTTTCGTTCTCTTGATGACCGTGCATGGGGGGCGTCTTCTCATGCATGTGTTGGCCATCCGTGTATCCAGAGAAATGTCTGTATGAGCCCTTGTAAGCTGGACTGTTTGTCTTTTGTTGTTGAGCTGTGAGAGTTGGTTATGCTCTGGATACTAGACCCTTACCAGATGTGTGACCTGCAGGTGCTTTCTTCTGTACCGTGGGTTGTCTTTCCGCTTCCTTGATGTGTCCTTGGAAGCACAAAAGATTTCAAGTTTGATTGGGTCTCACATCTATTTTTTTCTTCTGTCTCCTGTGGTTTTGGTGTTATATCCAAGAAACCATCATCAAATCTAAGGTCCCAAATTTTACATCTAGGTTTTGTGGGAGTTTTATAGTTTTACCTCTGATGTTGAAGACATCGATGCCTTCCGGGTCGGCGATTGTACATGGTGTGAGGCCGGGTCCAGACCCAGCCCTTCTCCTGGGCACCCTTGCCCCGTACCGTCCGCGGAGCAGATTGCTCTTCCCATTGAATGGCCTTGGCACCCTTGCCAGAAGTCAGTGGGCTCTAGATGTTTGGATTTATTTCCGGGCTTTCAGTTCATTCCATTTTTCTGTATGTCTGTCCTGTGCCAGGACCACACTGTTTTAATTACAGCTTGATAGTACGTTTGGAAATCGGGAAGTGAGAGTCTTCCAACTTTGTTCTTTTTCAAGCCTGTTTTAGCTGTCAGGGTCCCTTGCAATTCCACATGAATCTTAGGATCAGCTTATCCACTTCTGGGGGGAAGAAAGGCAATTGGATTTTTTTTAAAGATTTTATTTATTTGACAGAGAGAGAGAGAGCACAAGCAGGGGGAGAGGGAGAGGCAGGCCTCCCGCTGAGCAGGGAGCCCGATGCGGGACTCGATCCCAGGACCCCGGGATCATGACCTGAGCCGAAGGCAGACGCTTAAGCATCTGAGCCACCCAGGGTGCCCCAAGGCAATTGGATTTTGATACAGATCGCACTGAATGTACAGAACACTGTGGGGGTGGTTGCCTTCGTAACAATATTCACTTGTCCAGTTCATGAATTTAGAACAACTTTCTGTTTAAGTCATCTTTGGTTTCTTTCAACAATATTTTGTAGCTTTTACTATAAATTTTACACTTAAAAAAAGGTTTATTTCCAAGTATTGTATTCATTTTCATACTGTTACAAGTGGAATTACTTTCTTCTTTTGGTTTCTTTTTGGAATGCTCATTGCTGGTGTGTGGAAATAATGTGAATCCTCTGACCTCAGAATAGGCAAATGTTTCCTAAATATGGAAATTCAGGTTTTTTGTGTCTTGATCTCAGATCCTACAACTTTGCCAAATTTATTATCTCTGACAGTTTTGTGTGCATGTGTGCACATGTGTGTCTTCAGCACTTTCTGCATATAAGATCATGTCATCTGTGGGGAGAGATGTTTTACTTCTTCCCGTTCAGTCTGGATGTCTTTTCTTTCTTTCTTTCTTTTTTTCCTTATTTACTTGCTGGAACATCAGTGTACCCTTGAGGGAAAGTGGCAGGGGTGGGAATGCCGGTCTCTTTGCTGGTCTTGGGGAGAGGATCCAGGCTCTCTCTCTGCACAGGATGTTTGTAGTGGGCTTTGCGCACATACCCTTTGTCAGGTCGAAGTTCCCTCCTATTCCTAGTTTGTTGAATGCTTTTTTTTTTTAAACCATGAAAGAGCAACATACTTTTATGAAGCAATATGCCTTGGAAATTTTAAAGGAAAAACATAATTTACAGCTGGAAAAAGAAATCTTGGCTAGAGCAAAACAATGAAATCACAATCATATAGATAAAACTTGCATGAAGCTTCTGTAAATGTTATTTTGAGAATTCCCTTGGAGGCACTCTTAGAGGGGACAGCTTGGTGATCATCAGAGTTGTAGGGGCACCCATATCTTTGTAGGGTTGGAAGAAGGCAGCCCAGATGAAGAAAGGTGCCTTTATCAGTGAGTCCTTGGATGTGAGATTGGGAGAATGCTCTTTGTGGTTAGGACACAGCATGGTAATTATGATAATTATTTAGCCAATTTACTGATGTTTGTTCAGAACTTCACAGAAACCCATTTCCTCTTTCTGGTATTAAAAGAGTGCTGATAATTCCACTTGTTAAAGACAAGGGTATAATCTGCAGATAGACAAAACAACCAATCTGTATGCATTTGGTAAATTTTTCACTCAGAGGCCCATATCAGACCTTTACTTTTCATTATTGCTCTTATTATTATTTTTCATGGATTCATGGTCTCTGCACATATCTTGAAGTCCTACAAGTAGTCCTGCAGGAATTACCATGACAAGCAGCAGCATGCACCACACAGGTGCCCAGGTCTGCACCCGCTGTCTGGGTGACTGAAGCTTCTCCTGGGCCCGCGAGCTTCTCTGCTGGCTCCTCCTCACGACATGTCTTCCGGTGTCAGTCAGCCACGGTGTTGTGGGCTCGGGACCCACTGTTTGCACTGCGATGAATATGTGGAGAGTATTTGCCACTGAGCCACATAATATGTGATGATTCTGTTTCGCACAACTTCTGGTGGAGTGGAGTGGAGGTACTGATGCTTCGCGGAGTTAACAATTTTCTAAATACTCCCAGAGTCTTCCCCTAACCGCCCTTTGGGGCCATGGTCCGAAGCACTGTCGGCACCGTCAGACCCTGGGAACTGTGTGGGTCTCATGGTTTTGTAGCGATCTCCTGTGCCGCACGGACCCCCTCATCTGCAAGCCCAGACCCATCTCTTCCCTTCAAGAGGGTTTGTCTCCTTTGTCGGAGTAGTTTCTTCACAAACGGTTTTGGGGAAATAAATATTTTGGGGACTTTGGATTGTAAAATATCTCGATTCTTGTACTTAAATGCCACGGGATGTAGAACTCTTAGTTAGAAACTGCCTTCTCTTGGGAGCCTGGGTGGTTCAGTCAGTTAAGCATCTGACTTCAGCTCCAGTCATGATCTCAGGGTCCCGGGATCAAGTCCCGCATCAGGCTCCTTGCTCAGCAGGGAGCCTGCTTCAACCTCTACCCCTCCCCCTTCCTCGTGATCTCTCTCTCTCTCTCTCAAATAAATAAAATCTTTAAAAAAAAAAAGAAAGAAACCGTCTTCTCTCAGAGGCTTGAAGACTCCACCCGCAGCACCCACTGTCGAAGCTGCAAAGTCACCCGCCGTTCTGATGCTCAGTCCCATTGGAAATAGCCATTTGTCACCCCCTCTGGACCGTTTTGGCTTTTTCTTTCTGACCCCAGAGAACTGAAATAGAGCACAGACATTTTCCGGTGTGGGTCTGTCTCCGTCTGCCACACGGGCCGTTGAGGCTGGAAACACGGGTGCCACGTGGCTTCTCTGGTCACTCCTCCCCTGGAATTCCTGTCAACCGGCTTTGAGGCTCCCAAGAGATCACCTCGCTTTCTCCCCTCCTGTTTTTATGACTTCGTCATCTTTGTCTATTTTCTGGGCAATTTTCTCAACTTTATCTTCCACACCGTGTGCTTATTTCTCATTCTGTCCTCCTGTCTCAGCTTCTGGGGCGAGCTGGAGGGCGGCACTCGCTCGCAGATGGCCCCTCTCTGCCTCAGTCTCCCCCACACCCAGGGCCGGCCCTCCTGCCGGCACGCCCCGCCGGCGGCCTCTCGCTGGGGCATCAGCTCCGGAACAACACTGTCTGATGGGCCCCGCTGTCCTTTCAGGCTCAGCGTCCTGAACATCCTCGGGGCTGCTCCCACCCACCCGGAGGCCCTTCCATCCACCATCCTCCCCCAGGTGGAGTCCGGAGAGGGAGTAGCTATGAATGCCTCTCTTTGTCCCTGTGTCCCTGTCCTTGGGATGCCTGATTGTGTGTGCCTGGAAGCTGCCCCTGTGCTGGGGGCCTGAGGCCACGTGCTCACCGCTCCCAGGGACTGCCCAGCTGCCCTGCGGGCCTTCCTTCCTCGGCCGGTCTTCTCCCGTCTGAAAAGGAGGGCGTAGCAGGTGAGGACCCCACTTCAGTGTGCCCGCCAAGGGGTGACTGGGAATCCCGGTCTCCTGGAAAGAAATGACCTAGTCTAAGGGTGGGTAACGCATCTCTCTGCAAGTCAGACGTTCGGCATTCCTTTGCTTTCAGCAAAACTGAAGGAAATAATTGAGTTCTCAGCCAGTAGATCATGAAAAGTAACTTTGTTTGATGACAGATTTCACTGTGATTTCTGGCATATGACTTAGAGAGAATTCAGTGAATCAAGTAATATTGCTATTTTTAAAAAGCCACACACTGTCATCTACCTATTTTTGTGTTCAAAGTTTCTGAGCAGTTACCTCCATAAAAATGCAAAATGGTAATTGCGTTCCAGCAAAACCCTGTTGTCCTGTAGCAGGGACGGACGTCCTTCCCTCTCAGCGAGAGAGTTGTTGCCAAAAGGACTTGCCTCTGTGTCGGGTAATCACGAGAAGCAACGACTGTTACTTTGGTCAGTTGCCTTCTACTAGTTGTAATAATTTAGAAAAAGCCACATGTAGCATCGTGGAAATTTTTGAAAGAGTACAATTTGTTCGAGAAGTATGATATGACAGAATTACTCTATGAGGGCAAAGTTGTGGGGGTGTTGGAGTTCCAGAGGGAAAAAGGATGGAGTAGGGCTTCTGACTGAGCCAAGAGCTCATTCATATATGTTGTTTCCGTGGATGCGGGTGGCCACCAGTTTGTGTGGGGTGTGGATTACCTTTAGGGATGAATACTTACCCTACAACACAAGTAGGCGTTCGATGTGGCAACTGCGTGTGCGTGGACGGGGCTCGCAGTTTAAAACCACGGTTCTGGGGACTGCGTGTGCGGGAGCAAGAGGGCCCCTCTGAGCCGCTGGGCGGCGGTCGGGTGGGTTTGTGCTGTTGCACCGCGCTTCTTGGGGGCCTGTGAGAATCAGTATGTGGAGAAACATCTGAGTGCCGGAATTGCCCATGAAAATGTTGCAAAGCTCTTTTTGGTAAAAACTGCAGTTTTCCATTAAGATGTGAATATTTTCTAATAAAGTCTTGAGAGTACAGCAGAAGTCTTGGAACCCACTCCACTCAGGTCTTTCAAATCTTAACCTTTTGCCACTTCCTCGAAAGCCTCCTGTTGTCTAAGAAATACAACATATGGACCTCAAGGGCATCAGGCCGAGTGGGGTGGGTCAGGCAGAGGAAGACAAACACGGCATGATCTCACTTCAGTGTGGACTCTGAAAACAGGGAACTCACAGGGGATAGGGTGGGGGGACGCTGGTCACAGGGCACAGACCTCTAGTTATAGGGGAGTGAGCTCTTGGGGTCTAACGTAGGGCTTGATGACTGTAGTTAACTCTTCTGTACTGTACACCTGGCGGTTCCTGGGAATAGACCAGAAATGTTCTCACCACGCCAGAGAGGTGGTCATTACGTGAGGGCAGGGAGCCGCCAGTAGGCTGGCCGTCACCTTGCCACGTTTCAGTGTGTCAAATCTGACCACTGTGTACCTAGTCTCAGCGGTAGCTCAGGAAGGACGGAAACGTGAGGTGACACCAGGGTAAGCGGCGTCCCCAAACCCCTCCAGGCCCGGTTCCCTCCTGCCTTCCTGGAATTCGGAAGCCCCACTTCCATGCACTTTTCCTGCTTGGTCCTACAGTATGTACCCTTTACCGTACATATATTGTCCTGGAAGGTGTGCAAGACTCTGTTGCGGACGGTAAGTGCTGTCGAGTTTAGCCACTGTTGTATGCAGCGGGGCAGCAGCATGAGAACGTACCCCCACTTTGGTTTCCAGCCATCGGGTTCTGCTGTGCCTCGCTGTGGTGCCCCCCACGGTTGTGTGCGTCCAGTGTGTGGAGCTTCTGGGAACCCTGCAGTTGTGATCTTCATCACGTGGGGAACGTTCAGTAAGTGTTTCTCAAAGGGCTTCAGGTTCACACACGAGGCCACCTGACGTTGTTGTACGGCCCACAGAGGCCCTGTTGGTCCCGTACCTTCTCCGTTTCTGTGGGTTTTGTTTGACCTCCATGGGGCTCCTTGCGTGCTCTTCCATCTCAGCTGGCGGGGTGCAAGGGGCCAGGCTGCAAGGTGGAAGTCCGCCTGGCCCCGGAAGCTGCTGTCCATCAGCCCGCGGTGTTCACGTCGAGGACAGGACGGGCCCATGCTCCTGCCCACCCTCCCAGCTGTCTGGATGCAGGGACGCTGCCGGGCAGTGGCCTGGCCCTTTCCCAAGGTTGCCGGCTGCCAAGTGTCAAGGTGCCCGGCGCCAAGATGTGAAGCCCCCCCTGCCTGGCAGCTCCTCTCCAGGGTGCCCACACCCTGCTCATCAGAACACTCAGGGGTCCCCCTCAGAACCCTGGGCTCACTCTATGCAGCCTGCTTCTCTCGGGGACACTGCCCGTGGCCTGCAGGCACCTGGGCCTCCCTGGACCTCTGTCCCCACCTCACCTTGGGAGAACACCACCTGGCGGGTCCCACCCCATGCTGCTCATGCTCACTCTGCCCTGGGCCACAGTGGCCACGGGCTCACGGCCAGTCTGTTCCTCAGTGATCAGCATTTAAAACCTGCTTTATCAGGTCAGCCCGCCCCTGTGGCTGTTCCGGGCGGGATGGTGCATGCTGCCTGTGACTCCGTCTTGGCTGGAAGCTCACGTTGTATGTTCTTCTGGCTTTGCAGCACAGTTCTCTCTCTGAGTGAAGGTCCTAGGTCGTCATGGACCTCTCCATACACAGGGGAGTTTCCTAGGGCCTGTCGCCAGAGAAGTAGCTGTACGCACCCTCCAGGGACCCGCCTGCCTTCTTGTTCTCCAGGTCCTACCGAGTAGGTAACACAGCTGACCCTTGACTGAGCTAGGGGTTGGGGCGCTGACCTCCGGGCAGTCGGAAATCCACCTCCAACTGTTGGCTCCCTGAAACTTACCCGCTAATAGCCTACTGCTGGCCAGAAGCCTCACCACTCACATAAACAGTCGATTCACATGTTCTGTATGTTACATGTATTATAGACTGTATTCTTACTACACATCTAGCAAAAAGAAAATGTCATGAAGAAAATTATAAGGAAGGGGTGCCCGAGTGGCTCAGTCGGTAAAGCGTCTGCCTTCGGCTCAGGTCCTGATCCCAGGGTCCTGGGATGGAGAAGCCTGCTTCTCCCTCTGCCCCTCCCCTGCTCATGCTCTCTCTATCTCTCAAATAAATAAAATCTTTAAAAAAAAAAGAAAATTTTAAGGAAGAGAAAATACATTTCAGGATGCACTGTATTGATCAAAATAAATCTGCATATCAATGGACCCCAGCAGTTCAAACCCCCATTGTTGCAGGGCCAGCTAATCAAGTGCAAGGAAACTACATCTCATTTTAATATGCACTACTGATTATTCGTGAAGCTACACAGCATAGGCATGTTTGTAGACCAGATTTAGGGGCTGTTTTTCTCTTGGGTTGTTTTTGGTTATTTATCTTACAGATTTCACAAGTTCTTTTTGTATTCCAAATCTCAACTCTTGGCCAACTATATATGTTGCAAGTACCTTCTCTCCATGGACTGTCTTCATTTTTAAAAACAATGTGTTCTCTTGTTTAGAAGTCCGTCTTTAAGTTTGTGGCTAGTGCTGTTTGTTTCTGGCTGAAGAAGTCTTTTGCTACTGTAATAGTAGGTATTTTCTGTCTCCTAAAAGAGAGGCCTCTCCTGCGTAGGTGCCCCTTTCAGACCATGACCCGTGTTGGGGAGGTGGTCTCACCTTACTTTGTGCAGGCTCCTCGGCCAGGTTTGCGGAAGACAGTGTCCCCTCCGGGTTAGTGAGCTCCGTGATGCTGCTGGCCACACCGGCTTAATTCCTCTGGTTTATAATGTGCCTTCATATCCAGTCAGGAAAATCCATTCCGCTTATTCTTCAAAGTTTTCTCTGCTCAACTGCGCCCTTTGCTTGTCCTCGTGTACTTTAATCGATTCTCAAGGTGTGCACAGAAAAATTCTTGAAAATGTGTTGCTTGCTCCCAGGATGGCCTGGTTGCGTCGGAGCACAGCTATGCAGGGAGAGAATGTTTGTGCGGGTTACCTGGCATTTCTCAGAGTTTTCGGGACAAGTGTTCAGGTTCTCTCCCTTTGCCCGGTCACCAGAAGCAGAAGCCTCTGACACAGGACTATGTTACTAGGCCTGTGATAGCGTGGACACGCCCACGAGTGGAAAGCACGTACCTAATGCTCAGGGGAGTGGCAAGAGTTTATTGCGTTTGTCTTTAAAAACCGACATGTTCAGTGCTCAAATATTTGTGCTTTTTAGCTAATATTGTCATAAAAAAGGAAGTGCCTTTGAAAGCTAACTGTTCTGCAGATGTGTCCAGTGTGACTTAGCTAGGCTGCTAGTTGGAAGCACAAGAGGGGCAGCTTTTGGGAGACGATGTGGCAACAGGTTAACTGTTCACCATGTGAACAAGAGGAGCTCACGGACCCATCCTATATGGCAGATGTTATTCCAGGATCAATTAAGCACAAGGCAGTGAAACTTTTTCATTGACAGGAAGTAGCTGCAGTGAAGTGGCAGTTTGGAAGCTGGATAACCACCTGACGGTGGGGGTCGTAGGGATGTGGTCTGTGCACACTCAGCATGGGTGCTCGGTGTGCGTGGATGCGCTCGCAGCGTGGGTGTGGGGTGTGCGTGGGTGCGCTCGCAGCGTGGGTGCGGGGTGTGCGTCAGTGCACTCGCAGCGTGGCAGTGTGGTGTTCATGGGTGCATTTGCAGCGTGGGTGCACAGTGTTCACAGGTGTGCCTGCAAAGTGGGTGCTCGGTGTACCTGGGTGCAGGGTGTGCGTGGGTGCTCGTGGGTGCGGGGTGTGCGTGGGTACGTTCGCAGCGTGGGTGCTCGGTGTGCGTGGGTGCGTTCGCAGCGTGGGTGCGTTCGCAGCGTGGGTGCGGGGTGTGCGTGGGTGCGCTCGCAGCGTGGGTGCACTCGCAGCGTGGGTGCGGGGTGTGCGTGGGTGCGCTCGCAGCGTGGGTGCGGGGTGTGCGTGGGTGCGCTCGCAGCGTGGGTGCGGGGTGTGCGTGGGTGCGCTCGCAGCGTGGGTGCTCAGTGTGCGTGGGTGCGCTCGCAGCGTGGGTGCGGGGTGTGCATGTGCGCTCGCAGCGTGGGTGCGCTCGCAGCGTGGGCGCACGGTGTTCACGGGTGCGGTCACAGCATGGTTGCTGGGTGTGCGTGCCTGCGCACGCAGTGTGGGTCTGCGGTGAGTGCACGTGGGGGCATCTTTTCCTCTGCAACATAGATCCAATTTCTTAAAACGTCAAGGTTCAGGAAAACTTGCGGCTAGGACAGGAATGGGTGCCGTGTCCGCTGTCCAGTCAGCCCTGCCTCCCTCCATAGCATTTTGCCAGTTACCCCAGGCAGGTCGGAGATATTTTCTATTTTTTTCCCCTGAGAATAACCTATTTCCTGTTAACTGTAGCCACAGCCTAGATTAATGGAATGGCGGGGAGTTTTTGAGCTGACATTTAGGACTGCATGGAGCACTTGTGCCCGGTACACATGACCAGAGAGGGACCCTCCCTAGTAATGGCACCCATGGTAAATGTGACCATGAGACGCTGCTCTTTGCCTACCAGGTAGACAGCATTTTCAAAGTGTGCACGCCACATGGTCCTTGAGAATTCAGGAAAATGAGTTCTCATAACCTGGTACAAACGTCATTCAGCACAGCCTTTCTGGAGGAGTTTGGAGCATGTACGCGGCCCCTCCACCCTTACATGTCCTAACTCCCCCGTGCATGTTAACGAGAGGCATATATACAACCTCTGGGTGGTGGAGCGCCCCACGCTCACTCTGACTTGTCCACTGCGTGCCCCAGGTGATTCCACCCAGTCTCACAGCTTCTGTGTTTGTAGACAGTTACGGCTTCCAGCCGACTTCTCCACCTTCGTCACTCCCCAGACGCAGGGCTCTGTTCCTGCTGTGCCTCCCACGGCCCTGTCCCCCCGTCTCAGTAAGCATGGAAGCCCACAACTTGTCTCCCATCTCCACTCCATATACGTACCAACCATCAGCACATCCCTGAATCTGACTGCTTCTCAGAGGAAGTTCTTTTTACTTGGCTGATGTATTTTCCTTACCTCCTAACAGGAAAGCCTGCTTGAGTTGCATGGGGTATTGGTGGCCCGGAGACTTCCATCAGGGATAAAAGAACTCTGTTTGAGGTACAGGAGGAGGGGCCCAGGGAGGCCAAGATGGCAAAGATGTGCAGAGAATGATCTGACCCCTCATCCCCCCTGAAAACCCCATGGGAATGACCCAGCTGTTGTGCACATGAAAGCTGAAACAGGTGTTTGCAGCAGCTGTGTTTGTAAAACTGCCAAAACTCAGAGGCCACCAAGTTGTCCTGCAGTAGGTGATGGACACATAGACTGGTCCCTCCAGACAGTGGGGTAGTATTCAGTATAGAAAGGAAATGAGCCGTGAGAAACATGAGGAGTCGTAAGTGCAGATTACTGAGAGAAGCTACTCTGCAGTCTACACCCCGCAGGATCCCAATTCTGTGACCTTCTGGAAAAGGCAAAATGAGGGACACAGTCAAGAGAGGAGTGGCTGCCAGGGGAAGGGGGAGGGAGGGGGAGCGGGCGCAGGGCTGTGGGGGAAGGAGGGGGAGCGGGCAGAGCACGGAGGGTTCAGGGCGGTGAGACCACTCTGGGGGACCCTGTCAGGGTGGGGACGTGTCATCACACATTTGTGCAAACCACAGAGCGTGCACCACCAACAGTGACGCTGATGTAGACTGTGGACTCTGGGGGATGATGACGTGTCCACGCGGGCTCATCAGTGGTGACAAATGCACCGTCCCGGGGGGATGCTGGTGGTGGGGGGACACTGTGCATGTGGGGGGAGGCATATGAGAAATCTCTGTAGCTTTCTCTCCATTTTGCTCTGAACCTAGAACTGCTCTAAAAATGTAAAGTCCTTTAAAAAAAAAAAAGGTTGTGTTTTCTTTTCTTTTAATTACTCGGCTCTTGAGGTACTTGGGGTGAGCGGACAATTTGTAGAAGAAGAAGGTGCTGAATTTCACGTCTGGAATGACAAAGGGCAAAGGAGAAGAGCCCAGACCCAGTGCTGGGCTTCCCCAGAGTGGGGCGGACCAGGTGTCACCTCCTGGACTTGCAGGTGGTAGGAGGGCTCTAGGCTGGCCGGGCCATGTGGTCCGGAGTCTGCGCCAAATTTCGTGCATTGTCCAAGAGGCAGGAAGGCAGAGCTGCATCCAATTACTTCCATGGGAGCTGAGAGTCCAAAATCGGAATAGCTAGCCGTGGGAGGGGGTTTGGTGAGCACACCGCATTCCTAACAGAGGAACAAATTAACCCAGTTTGGGGGGGGGGGGGTGAGTGATGGTGCCACGAGAAACTTCTCTCTTCCTCAACAACAGCATTTACTTGAATGTTTTAAAGGCTTCTGGTGGTTGTGGTTCTTTTTAAGAGGCTGAATTGGAAACCAGAATCAGTTTTGTTAAAACTGGCTTGCTCGACTGCTGCGGCATCATGAGGAAGCAGAGAGATCAAGTAGGGCAGGCCCCTTGAGGCACATCCCTGTTCAGGACAGGCTGAGGGGGTAGGACGCCTGAGCATCGGCGCTCCCGCCCCGGCCACGTTCTCCTGTCACTGCGCACATCTGTGCGGCTCCTCAGGCGCGGGACGCAGCCACGGCTCGTATGGGCTCGGAGCCGTTTGCACCCGGGCCTCTCCTCCAGCCAGCCACTCCCGCGTCCTGTGCTCACTCCCTTCCCGGCTCTGTGCCCCACCTTGGGGTGACCCCCGGGTGGAAGAGGCGCTGCAGTCTGTCCGTGTCCTGTGCCCTGCACGGCGGCTGCTCGGAGGCAGCACGCAGTGAGCTCAGGAACCTGCACGGGAGCCGCTCCAGGTTGAGGGGAGCTAAACAAAGTGGACAACCAAGCTCATAGTGGTGACTTCCACTGGCTTTACCTGAGCCGTGCCGGTCCCCCAGAGTTCTCTCCAGCTGGGACGCTGTCCCCGCGCTGTCCCCACACACACCCAGTGAGTGTGGGGTGGAGGGCGGGGGGGGGCGTGGAGTCCGGTGAGGCTTGGGGCCCCCATGCCGGATGAAGGTTGGGGGCACAGAGGCCTGTGTGTACGGCTGCTCAGCAAAGCCTAGTTGCTCGTCCCTGAGCCATGAACATCTGACTGGGGAAGGGTAGATAGATGTCATCACAACAAACCATTTTTCTCCAGAAGAAATTGGGGAGAACCGGAGCTGGAAGCTGTCAGGTCATTTACAGTTCAAAGGCTCAGCCTTAGGAGCCACGGGTGTGCTGTCCGGATGAATGAGAGCTGTTTCCCTGTTTCCCGGGAGCCCGGCACTGGATGGAGATGCATCTCAGCTGCCTCTGGTGACCCAGATCGTGTTTCACTTCCCCATATGTGCACCTGAATAATCAAATGAACAGTGACATTTCCAAGTTCTCTTTAACCTTCTCATCACTGACACTTTAGTGGACTGAAAGCTTCCAGAAATCCTCTGCGGAAAGGATAAACGTTGATGTCTGGGGTGGTCTCCTTGGAAGCCATGTCCCACTCTGCCCCTGATTCCAGTGGAATGACATAGTAATTCATCAACTATGAAGTAAATTAGTCTAAGAACTGAATTCTTGTATCTTAGCTCCAAGAAAGTGAAATACATTGATGGTGGAAGAATTGGAGAGTGTTTCAACGTTTTTACATTATATGTCATATGTATTAGTGATTTCTTTCAAACCTTGTTTTGTTTTTTTTTTAAATAAAATGTCAGTTTTTCTGTGAAAGATTAATGGCGATATCCACTTGTGTTTGTCATATACAAGATTGCTTTACCGTATTTTCAATGGAAATATGACGATTAAAAAGATGGAGAGGTCGTTTACGAACATCGCCCCTTCCCTAGGCTGCCTCATCATTGGCCGGTTCCTTTGCCCACTAGTTTATTTTTGCTTCTGTTTTCCTTGTCTGAGAAGAAAGTTCCAGAAAGATATTGCTGAGGCGGGAATCAAAAAAAGATCACAGCCTGTGCTCCCTTCTAGGAGTTCTGTGGTCTCAGGTCTCACATCTAGGTCTTTGATCCATTTAGAGTTTATTTCTGTGTGTGGTCCCGTCTCAGGTTTGGAAGTGCAGCCTGGGGAACAGAGTCCGGAACGTTGTCATCCCGTGTGTGGGGCCAGATGGTGACTGCACTGCTCACAGGAACACTGCAGGACAGGTGGAATTGTCCAGTCAGTATGTGGCGTGAAACTAACGCACCTGTGTGTGTCAGCTGTGCGTGAGTTAAAGGTTTCTGCCACCCAGCGTTGGAAAGAGCGTGGGAGAAACCAGCCACCCTGTAGTTGCCTTTCTGGACCATGCGTCTCAGAACCCAGCAAAAGGTGCTTACCCTTCGGACAGTCCCGTTTGCAGGGATTTCTGCAAGGAACTCAGTGGTCAGCTGTGCAAAGTTATGTACGACAAGGACAGTCAGCAGCTGTTTGTGATAGTGGAAATTTAGAATCAACCTCCATGTGTGGAATTTAGGACAATGGTTAAATTATATTTAAATTATGATTTGCTGGAGACATGGAATATTATGTAACCATTAAAAGACCACGTAGATGTAAATGTATCTTAAGATATTATTCTGTCATGTTGTGTTAACTTTTGAATGATATTATATATGATATACAAATGTATAATAACCAAAGTGGGTGGCATGATCCCATTAAGATGTGTGTGCATGTACCCAGTGTATGCGCACTGTTAGCGCACACGGAGAAGAAGTTCCAGATCGTGTACCAAGACGTTAAGAGATTCTCATGGGAATGATGAGACGTGTGCTTGTGGAATATTCTTTTTTCTGCTTCCTTCTCATGAGTTATATTTTTCTCTCATTTTATAAAAACCCAGAGGCTAAATAATCACAGGTGGTTCCGTTCTCCTGCCTGGATGTAGGGCTGGTGCCCTCTGACAAGGCCTTGGCTTCCAGAGCTCCTGCGTTTCACGAGCCGTTGGGTCTCAGTCTTTGGTCGTGAGGTTGGGGAAGGGCGCCAGGGCCAGCAAATGTCTGGTCACGTGACGCCGTGGTCACCGTCCCTTTGTCTCCTGCAGCTGAGGACACCAAGGCCCCACCTCGAAGGCGGTTCTACACGGCGAGTTTGCCTCCTGAGGGGTACGTCCCCGCTCTGCCAGAGCCGCGGGGCAGCCCGGCCTCCGAGGACACCTCCGGCGGCGATGATGCAGGAGGAGGGCGCCAGCTCTCAGGTGAGGCGTGATTCCACAGTGTCCCGCTTCTATAGACTTCCAGTGAGAGGCTCAGGTGAGCATGTCCGCGGACGGCCACAGGATGGGCCGAACGTGTCTTGCCATCATTAAAAATGACAGGGAGACAGACTCGGGTGGGAGGAGACTCAGCCGGAACGGGGCCGGGGCGTAGTCGTCAGTAGGTTAGGAGAAGTTTACTATTAAATACAGCACGATGTTAATGGTACTTGTTTTGACTTAAGTAGAACTTTTTTCTTGATTTTCCAAATTTTAGAATTTCTGAGATTGTATATCAATTTTATAATTATGGAAATAACTTCTTTTGCATCTCTTTTATGGAAGAACTGAATGACTGTTTTGCTTTTGTGTTGGAATGTCCTGTGGATGAAGGAAAGTGAGGTGCCTGCTTTGGTGCGTGTGCTGGTATCACATTAGTCAAAGTAAAGAGGAACCTGGAATTGTCCAATAAAAATTTTACCCAGATGATTTTCTAACGAGTATAAACTGAAGAACTCTGTACTCTAAACCTTAATTAATCTGAACATCAAGAAAATGTGGTTTCCTTGTACATCGATCTTCCTGAGTCCCTAATTAAAGGATCAGAAACCATAAAACCAAAAATGGGGTAGCTAAGGAAAAATGTAGTTATCTTTTCAAGCCCTGTTGAAAATCTTTGGAATGTAATTATTGGATGAATAGATTATTTAATTAGAAAACTACGTTCTAATGAAGATCAGTGACTCTGGTGAACATACTTCACATGTACCTCGCATACTCGGTACAAAACATGCGGGACTCATGCCCGTGCCACTGGACACAATTCCGCTCACCTGCAGCTGTGCACGGTTAGCTCTGCTGGCAAGGCCAGTGAGGGCCCGGCTGCGTCCTGGACCCCCGTGTCGTCAGCGTGAGTGTGTCCTGAGACTGCAGGATCTGAGCTGGGGTGACATCCTCACAGGACGTGGAGGGGTGTTGGCACAACCGGGCAAGTGCGTCCCGGCCCAAAGCTGCCCCCACACGCAGGCAGCTGGCAGCCAGCCTGACGGTGGCCCATGGCTGAGAGCAAAACAGGCAAGACCGGGGGGCTGCCTACTGGAATTCCACGGTAACCTGGCACATTCACTAGTGAGTTGGACAGCGCTGACTGCAACGTTATTACAGGATCCATGTCTGCGACTTGTGAGGCAGAATCTTTCTGTGAATTGTCTCTTCCTCTGTTACTTGTTGTGGGCATGGGTCTTCCTTTTCCCAGAGGCCGTGACCGGGGAGGGGCGTGGTGGAGATGGGGGCTGATGGGACTTGCGCCCCCACCCCTCACCCTCCGAGGAGAGCGTGGGCAGGCCCCTCCCTGAGCTCAGTCTTGCGCACCTTGCTCCGTCTGCTCTGCGTCGGGACCCTGAGCGGCCGTCTGCCGCTGGGGTCTCTCCACAGCAGGCGGAGTCGGGGGCTCCTCACCAGCCAGGGACTGTGTCTGGGCTGGAGGAGGCGATTCTTTCTGGAGGCGCTGTGAGCTCGGTTGCCTAAGTCAGTGCTGCTGAAAACGCTGCCCACTTTTCCAGAAGAGCTTCGAATAACATACTCACCAGATCGAGGCTGGGAAGTCCGTATCTTTCCCTTTCAACACTTGGAACCCATCTCTGTTTCCATCTGCTTTGTTTACTGTTTATCAAATGTTTTCTTCCCGTTGTCTGCCCAGGAAGTGGGCCGCTGCAGGGCGCTGGAGGGGATAAGGTTGGAGGAATGTGCACCCAGGCCTCTTACCAGTGGTCTCCAGAACGAACGAGTGGTCAGAGAGGCCGTGGCGCCCAGCTCCGCGCAGTGGGTGTGCAGCCTGAGCACACGCCAGGTGGGAGGCGTGCAGACCAGGAAGCTGGGAGGAGGAGTCCTGAATCTTCCAGTTTGCAATTTTAAGCAAAGAGAACATGAGCACTGACGTTGGAAAAGAAGAAAAAGTCAAATTGTTTCTGTTTTTCCAAGAACCAGTTCTGGCCATTGACTTCCACTGTGACTACGCAGGACCAGTAAGTCACTGACATAGTAGCTTGGAGAAAACTTGAGGAGAAGAGGGGTGACTCCGTCCTGCTTTTGTGTCCACGTGTGGCCAGCAGGCCAGCTGCTTGAGGCCTGCAGGTTCTGTGCCCACTCACCAGGCACTCCTGCAGGGCGCAGCCGCGGCCCAGGGCACCCAAGTCCCCAGGCCACCCGGAGAGCCAGTGGGGAGCCCCCGTCCTGGTCACTGGTCATCCTGCACCTACCCTCCCTGGGGAGGGCCCCGTCCCGGTCACCCCTCACTGGCCCCACTGCCCGCATGTGGGACCCTGATGTGAATGCACCTGGGGCTTGTGAACCGTCCTCACTAGGTTTGTTCCAGGCCCACGTGTGTTTGCTGTGGACACAAGCATGTACTCGCGGAGACCCGGTATCGCTGGTGTGCTGCTTGCTGTCCGTATGGCCTTTCCCATTCCGTGGGTAATCTCTGAGTGTAACAAATACGGACTTGAATTCTCTTAGGCCTACTGTTAGTGGGCCGGTGGGAGCTGTAGGGAAAGGGAGCTGCATCAAACCAAGCGGGTCCTATCGGACTCCGGGATCCCCCTCCTATGTTTGATTCACACAAGTGCCCTGGTACAGCTTTTGAGAAGAACTTCGTGCTCCTGTGCTCCTTCCTGCCTCGGACACCCGGCATTTCTGTGCTTGCTCACGTGGTATTGCACGTTGTTCTCAACGAGCCAGTAAACTGCGACCCTTAGCTCTTCCACAGAAAATGCTAACTGGTTGAGTCACTTCTCTGGCGGGAACACTGCTCAGCTCACCGTCTTGGTGCACCCCCAGGAACGCAGCCCTGTGTGATGTTACATAACGCAGGACCTTACCGTGAAAGTCCTCCCGGCTGGTCAGGTAATAAGTACTGTTACCAGCTCAGTCATCTCCCCAGCACACCGCCTGGCAGGACCTTGGGGACTCAGGTGCCCACTGGTGGAAACGTGAGCAGACGCGGAGCCTCCTACAGACGCCCCAAGCTCGTCCCCCGAGCAGCCTCGTGTCACCTGCAGAGGGAGAGGCATGCAGTGGCTCCGCGTGCCTGTGTCCTGGGTTCTTGTGGTCCAGGCCGGTCAGAAGTGCACCAGTGCTGGTGCGGGTGTGGGAGGGGAGCACCCATCACTCCATCCCTGGGATTTGGTGAGTGCTCCCGCTATGTCACGTGAGGTCGTAAGAAAGCTCTGCATCCACTTTATGTCAGCACCCCTTTCTCTAACAATATCATCGTGGAATTTCATTTTTAATAAGGTTAGTTAAAGGCCTGGAGGGTGTTTTTTGTTGTTAGCTTGTTTTAGTAAAGCTGTCATTTAAAACTTTGTTCTTCGCTCACTGTACATCCCCTGATGTTTATATAACAGTGAAAATTTGTTTTAGCATTCAGTGCTAGAAAATGCTTTGGTTGTTAGAAACTGGTGTGCTGTTTCTTATTGGACAAGAAATGTTTTACTCAGATACACTCTTTTTGCTTTGACTGCCAGGGAGCTCAGATCATAGTTTTTGTTGTCTTTATTCAGTTGCATTTGGTTTCCTTGATCTCTGTTCTCTGATAGTTACCTCTCCCCACCTCTCAATGCTTGGGCTTTCTTTTTAGATTGAGTCCTTAAGATGTTGATTTTTCTAAGCTACGCCCTACCCGTTTTGGAAGTAAAAACAGTAAACAGTGTTCAACCACGCGTTCTCTTAACTAGTAAATGTCTGTTTAACGTTTGTGCTGGCTGTGTGGTCAGGCCCTGGGACCACAAAGACAGCAGACAGGGCCCTGCCTGGGGCTCGTCCCCGGGAGACTCGCGTGAGCCCTGAGGTAGAGTAAGTTACCTGACAACAGGCAGCAGTGCATGCCGCGGGAGCAGAGTGACCTCGGGGACATCCGCACGAGTGCGCAGGACTCAGCACGGCAGGCGGGGCACCTGATCCTGTGGAAAGCATGACTTAGGAACGGTGGACAGAGGGTAGCAGGACCTCTGGCAAGGAGGCGCCGTGTGTGCGGCGTGCGACCCAGCTGTGATGCAGTGTCGCAGAGGCTGAGCCTGCCCACCTGCGGGGACAAGTAAGCGGGGGATGAGCATTGCAAGGACTTTGGATGGCGCCCCAGGTGACCTCTGGGGTCTGGACTTGGCACATCTAGGGCACCGGGAGGGAGAGAGGGCGCCGTGACCTGAGCCGTCGTGGATGATGGAGGGAAGTTGTTCCCAGGGGTAGTCAGATGTGTGACTTTGCTCGAGAGAAGGACCCTCCTCCCCACATCAGTGCTTCTGAGCCTGGAGGAGCCGCGGTGAGGACGCAGAGACCATGACTATCGTGAGCATCTCTCCTTCTGGCGGACCTGGCCTGGACCCTGCGGTGCCTCCCACGCGGAGGTGAAGGCACTCACACACTGTTGGCATGGCGGAGCTTGTCCCCAAGGGCGTCCACACCCCAGCACGTGCCGGGGACAGGTGCATATGTGCGAGCAGGTTCACCCCCACACGCCGCCCCTGGAGGTCACTGCACTGGGAATGGAGACCAGCCCGGAGCACAGTGCTGGTGTGAAGCTGCCGCGGGGCATTCCAGTGGCCGGCACGTTTCAAACGCCCCCGAAATTACTGTTTGCACGCTCCCTGTGTGTCTCCCACTGTCTCCAGCGCGCCCTGGTCGAGAGCTCTGTGGGCCTCACTCATCCTTCCGGAAGGAGGGTTCTGTGCTCCGTCGGCCTCACGGTGTAGTAGTCTTACAACTCTCGCCTCTCACGTCTGTCGTTGTGGCCCAGTGACTGTTGTCCACGTTGCTTCCTTCAGCCCCACGTTTAGTCAGTGCCTTTGAGCCGCTGACCCAAGAATCCGGCTTTCGTCAGGCAGCAACAAGCCTCAAGCCCCCCTCACGTCCTTAGAAACAGAATTGTGGCTGGGCCCATGATTTCAGTTCAGCTCCAGCAGGGAGCCCAGCAGGCGCTGGTGAGCCTGTACCTGCAGGTGATCTGGGCACAGGACGGGTCCTCGTGCATCCACCTCATTTAGACACGCTTTTCACAGCCGCCGCTGCCTGCACCTGAACCTCCTCCCTTCTTCCCTGAATTAGATGTTCTCACCAGCTGCCCTCCATCTGCCCTCGCGTCTTTCCGTGCTCTGCTCTCAGTGGCAAACCCCTGTGCCTCCCCTCCTCCCGCTGCCTCCCACCGCAGTGACCCCTGCGACTTGCCAAACTGTCGTCATCATGACACAGGTTCCTGCAGCCACGGCACAGACTAAGTCCCGGAACCACGACCAGAAAGTGTACACGTTACACAGAAACAGGAGGCTCGGTCTCTAGAAGGAGGGCCTTTTCTGGGTACTCCTCATCTTTGTTGCTTTTGTTTTGCTAAAATGAAAGCACTTTGTTTTCTTGCTCACAGAAAATACTTACTACAGGAAAGTCACGTGTGACGGACGATGCAGAGAGAGTAAGGCAGCACGTAAGGCCTCTAGCCGGAGGCTTCGAGTGAGCATCTTCCACACGTCCCCTGTGCACAAGATGCACGCACACAGTTTACTTGTCTCTCATGTTGCAGTCCAGAGTTTTTCTTCTCACAGCATATAGATATGTTCATATTGTGTTTTTCAACAGCTGAAATCTGTTGAAATCTGTTTGGTGAAAGCAGGTTTCCAGAAGTTTCCACACTACTGCAGTTCGCACATGTGCATAATCGCTGCAGTCTGATTTCCTCCTGAATACAGACTCTCACGTAAGAGTAAACATGTTTCTAAATTTCAGGACCTGTTCACAAACTATCTTTCCAAAAAACTGTTGCAGTTTACGGTCCTGAAGGCCGACTAAAGTTCACTTTCTCCCAGAGCCAGGCCTTTTCAGCCGGAACTTTTAGCCCCTTCCCTGGACAGCATGTCCTGCTGGTCGTGTGAGGAGACCCCGCGTCCGGGACGGTCTTCCTGAGCCTCAGAGCTTGGTGGACAGATCTGCCTCTGCAGAAACCGAAACTTTCTTCACGGCCAAGTACACGGTGTGCATGGTTAAAACACAAAGGAACAAAATAGGAAAGGATATTCGCACATTTCTCGTCGGTGAAAGTGAATTTCCTAAAAATGTGGCAAGCCGTCACCCTGGTAGAATGAGCAGAACAGAAATGACAACACCCTGAAGAACAAATAAAAACAACTATCTTAATAAACGTATGAAAACACCCTTTTATGGCTCTTTACCTTTGGAATTTTTACGTGAAATGTTTGAGCCATCTAAAATATATTTTGTTAGAACAGGTGTAGGTCCATCTCTTTTTTTTCAAAATAGATTTACCCTTTTAAATCCAATACCTTTTCTCGAATTATCTATTAATTTTCCTTAATGGTTTTTTTCAAATCTTGGTAAGAGAGCAAATCCCCACCTAGCCCTGACCTTGGCTCTGTTCCTCGGGACTCTCTGGACCAGCCCTTCCTTCCCAGCTGCCCCCAGTGGTATTTGGAGCTAGACGGGCCTCAAGACGGTTGGGTGGATGGGAGCACCACACCCCAGCTGAGGGGCAAGCACAGATGGCCATCCCTGCTCCTCACCCCTCCCCAGAGCCCCTCAGGTACCCCAGGACCAGGACCCTGTGAAGGGGGGTCGACTGCAGGAGACTCGGGCTTGGTGAGTGTGGCCCTTGCAGGGGCGGGGCTTGCGCCGGACGAATCCACCATCTCCACCCGTTCTCTTATCATTGTCATGTTTTCAGAAGAGCTCCATCATCTTGAGAACTCCCCAGGTTTACTCATCTGCTAACTGATCAGTTATTAATTCTTACGTAACTGCATACATCTCTCTATGACCTTCCCCAATACTGATTGCTGTGTATTTCATGATGGTGCCCACTTTTTTTAGTTTTGTTTTTTGTTTTGAGAGGGAGAGGGTGAGAGAGACTCTCAAGCAGGCTCCCCACTTAGCACGGAGCCTGACACAGGGCTTAATCTCACGACCCTGAGATCATGATCTGAGCCAAAATCAAGAGACAGATGCTCAAACGACTGAGCCCCCAGGTGCCCCTTTTAGTTATTATAACATATTTTATGAAATTTCTGTAGACCCCAAAGTTTGATGAGGGCTAAAAATCTGGAACTAGGTCGTGTCCCTACTTATAATTACAGTGACAACAAGAGAAACAACCTCCGTGAAGTCACTTCCCCTTGATGCGCATCCCGCCGGGCTGGCTCCACTTGTCTAGAGTCATGAACAGCTGGTCAGAGCCTTGACTGCAGGCCTGTCTTTCTTCCTCCAGTGGCTGGTGTGGCTGTGTTTCTCCTTCCTGCGTGGACGTGCCTGCCTCGTCCAGCCCTCCCCTCCTCGTCCCTCTGGCTTGGTGCCGCAGAGAGGGGGCATGCACCTGGCCAGCGCTCAGTCCTGGCAGCCTCGTCCCAGGAGTCTGAGTCCTGGCCACCTCCGCCACTCGGGGACTGCCAGGGCATCTGCGCCCACTCAGAGAGCCGTTACGCATGAGCCGCGCCCAGTTCCTTACCCTGAGACAGGTGGCGGGGCCCCTCTCCCACGCCAGGCTGTTTGCAGCATCCCCTGCTGCCCGCGGGGCCGCTCTTGCCGTCCCTCTTCCCTGGGCTGACCCCCCTGCCGTCCTAGCCCTCGGATTGTTTCCACAACATAAAGTATATTTAACACCTGAATGATTTATTGTTAGCACATACCCACAACTACTTACATCTCTTCACAACAGAATGTATCTGTGTATCGATGGAGCCAACTTGCTTTAGGTTATGGTAACATTTGTATTATATCTTCATTATTATAGTTTTAGTGACTACAACAGTTACACTCTGTTCAGCGACAACAAACTGCCGTTTAGGTTTCCCGGTCTTGTTTCAGCGACTGAAAATGCTCCCTGGGGTTATCAGGTGTCTTCTGGCATGTTCCCTGCGGCTTGTTGCTTTTTTTATTATTATTATTATGTTCAGTTAGCCAGCATATAGTACATCATTAGATTCTGACGTAGTGTTCAATGATTCATTAGTTGCGTATAACACCCAGTGCTCATCACCCACGTGCCCTCCTTACTGCCCATCACCCAGTTACCCCATCCCCCCACCCCCCTCCCCTCTGAAACCCTCAGTTTGGTTCCCAGAGTCCAGGGTCTCTCATGGTCCGTCTCCCTCTCTGATTTCCTCCCATTCAGTTTTCCCTCCCTTCCCCTGTGGTCCTCCATGCTGTTCCTTCTGTTGCTCATGAGTGAAACCATGTGATGATTGTCTTTCTCTGCTTGACTTACTTCACTTAGCATAATACCCTCCAGGTCCATCTATGTCGATGCAAATGCTGGGTATTCATCCTTTCTGATGGCTGAGTAATATTCCATTGAATTATGGACCGCATCTTCTTTATCCATTCATCTGTTGAAGGGCATCTCAGCTCCTTCCACGGTTTGGCTGTTGCAGACATTGCTGCCATGAACATTGGGGTGCATATGGCTCTTCTTTTCACTGCATCTGTGTCTTGTGCTATTGCTTGGTTTTAAGGTAGCTCTATTTTTAACGTCTTGAGGAACCTCCATACTGTTTCCCAGAGTGGCTGCACCAGCTTGCATTCCCACCAACAGGGTAGGAGGGTTCCCCTTTCTCCACATCCCCGCCAACATCTGTCGTTTCCTGACTTGTTAATTTTAGCCATTCTGACTGGTGTGAGGTGGTATCTTAATGTGATTTTGATTTGGATTTCCCTGATGCAGGGTGATGTTGAACATTTTTTCATGTGTCTGTTTCATGTGTATGTCTTCTTTGGAGAAATGTCTGTTCATGTCTTCTGCCCATTTTTTTACTGGATTATTTGTTTTTTGGGTGTTGAGTTTGAGAAGTTCTTTATAGATCTTGGATACCAGCCCTTTATCTGTAGGGTCATTTGCAAATATCTTCTCCCATTCCGTGGGTCGCCTCTTTGTTTTGTTGACTCTTTCCTTTGCTGTGCAGAAGCTTTTTATCTTGATGAAGTCCCAAAAGTTCATTTTTGTCCTTGCTTCCCTTGCCTTTGGAGACGTGTCTTGAAAGAAGTTGCTGCAGCTGAGGTCAAAGAGGTTACTACCTGTGTTCTCCTCCAGGATTTTGATGGATTCCTGTCTCACATTGAGGTCTTTCATCCATTTTGAGTCTATTTTTGTGTCTGGTGTCAGAGAATGGTCCAGTTTAATTCTGCATGTGGCTGTCCAATTTTCCCAACACCATTTGTTGAAGAGACTGTCTTTTTTCCATTGGACATTCTTTCCTGCTTTGTTGAAGATTAGTTGACCATAGAGTTGAGGGTCCATTTCTGGGCTCTCGATTCTGTTCCATTGATCTATGTGTCTGTTTTTGTGCCACTAACCATACTGTCTTGATGATGACAGCTCTGTAACAGAGCTTGAAGTCCGGAATTGTGATGCCACCAGCTTTGGTTTTCTTTTTCAACATTCCCCTGGCTATCTGGGGTCTTTTCTGGTTCCATACAAATTTTAGGATTGTTTGTTCCAGCACTTTGAAAAATGTTGATGGTATTTTGATAAGGATTGCATTGAACGTGTAGATTGCTCAGGGTAGCATAGACATTTTCACAATGTTTATTCTTCCAGTCCATGAGCATGGAACGTTTTTCCATCTCTTTGTGTTTTCCTCCATTTCCTTCATCAGTGTCCTGTGGTTTCTAGAATACAGATCCTTCACCTCTTTGGTTAGGCTCCTTGCTTTGACTGTCTTCCTGGCTGGGCTGGTTCCCAGTGAGCTTGCAAGAATGTTGGTTTGAGCATTCCCCTGCAAGAGCTCTTCCTTCTTCAGCCTTCCCCTGGGAAGTCTGACTCCATGCTTGGTTCACGGCCATCTCCAAAGCCCACACACATTTCCCATCACATTACAGGGGCTCCTCACTCTTGCGGTTCCTGTCGCATCTGCCCAGTAACTTTGCCCTTTGCACTCCCAGGTGGGGTGCAGTGCAGGTTTGAAACCCAGGAGCAGGACCCTGGTCTGCCCGGCTTTCAGCTGGGAGTGCAGCAGGCGAGCCGGGGCCACCTCCCCGGTGGATCCAGCTCAGGACACTGAGCGGGTCGCTTCCCTGATGAGCCCCGCCCCATGCACCAGCATCTGTGCCTGTCGGCCTCTGTGTGGCCCGTTCTCAGCAGTCCTCACCACCCACACGTCTTCCATGGCGCTCCCAAGGTCCCAGACGCTTGGCTCACTGTCCCGCTCACAGACGTCCCTCCTGAGGGCCCCACACCCCCGCCATCCGCAGCTGAGAGGGCTTCACACAGGCCCTGCTTCCGACCCGGTGCTGAAGGCTTGCTGAGTGTCCCCTCAGCTTCCTCACTGTGACCTGTGACAGCCTGCGGTGTCCTCGAAGACATGCCCCACGAGACCCCTCCACCCCAGCCTGGGCGTCGTTCCTCGCGTCTGTGCTCTGCCCGCCAGTGTCTGCACACCGTCATCTCTGCATGTGTCATCTTTCTCTCCCCTCTGGGCTCACTTGCCTGTCTAGTGGGGGGAACAGCTCGGACTTCTGTGCCCAGAAAGAAGCCCAGCCATACAGTCAGTGAATCTTGGACAAAGGGGGCAAGAAGATGCAATGGGAAAAAACAGTCTCTTCAGCAAATAGTATTGGGATAACTGGACAGCTACATGCAAAATGATGAAACTGGGCCACTTTCTTACCCACCCACAAAAACAAACTCAAAATGGATGAAAGACCTAAATGGGAGACCTCAAACCATAAAAATGCTAGGAGAAAACATGGGGGGGAAGCTCTTTGACATAGTTCTCATGAGTGACTTTTTAGATTTGACACCAAAAGCAGAGTCAATAAGAGCAAAAAATAAATGACCTATTGGGACTGTATCAAACTAAAATGTTTTGCACAGTGAAGGAAACAACAAAACAAAAAGGCAGCCTACTGAATGGAAAAAACATTTGCAAAGTATATATCCAATAAGGGGTTAATGTCCCAAATATAAAAAGAATTCTTACAACAGTAGCCAAAAAACAGTCTGATTGAAAAATGGGCAGAAGACATGAACAGACATTTTTCCAAAGAAGACATCCAAATGGCCAACAGACACATGAAAAAGTGCTCAACATCATTTGGCATCAGGGAAATCCAAATCTAAACCTCCATGAGATACCACCTCACACCCGTCAGAATGGCTAAAATTAACAAGTCAGGAAACGACAGATGTTGGCGGGGATGCGGAGAAAGGGGAACCCTCCTACCCTGTTGGTGGGAATGCAAGCTGGTGGAGCTGCTTTGGAAAACAGTATGGAGGTTCCTTAAACATTCAAAAAGAGCTACCCTGTGACCCAGCTCTTCCACTTCCAGGCACATAACTACAGGAAATGGAAACAGGATCTCAAGGACATGCCTGCCTCCCATGTTCATTGTGTGCTATTGACAGTAGCTGAAACATGGAACAACCCTACATGTCCATCAAAGGGTGAATGGACAAAGACCGTATTGTGTACATACAACAGAATATGGTTGAGCCATGAGGAAGAGAGAAGTTCTGCATTTGCCACGACGTTGATGGACTTCGAGGGTATTATGCTACATGAAATAAGTCTGAGGGGGAATGTTGAATCCCGCATTGTGTCATATATGTGGAATCTAAACACAGAAGGCAAAGCCCTAGAAACAGAGCATAGGAAAGTGGTTGCTAGTGGTTGGGAGAAATAGGGAGGGGTTGGTAGAGGGTCCAGATTTTCAGCTACACGATGAGTCATGGGTGGGTTGCCCGCTGTGTAGAGCTGGGGAGGGATGCCATGGAGGGAAGGGCTCATGCAGAAGCTGCAGTAATCATACTGAGAAGCACCCCCATCCAGAAGGATTCCCATGAAATGCCAAAGTAGCAGCCCCCACAGTATGTGCCGAAGTGTTGCCAAGGAGGACCCCAACCTCCCTGAGCTGCAGGCTTCGGGGCCGCACGTCCTCGATGGCACCTGAGCAGACTCTCTGCCGAGCAGGCTCACGCTAGTTCTCAATGCACCAGGTCACAGGGCTGAGTCCAAAAGGAGCATCTGTGCAGGGCTCACAGGTTCACAGCACGGCAGGTGCACAGTCTCCCCTGACTGTTATCCCCGTGCCTGCCTGTGCACCGAGCTTTCATGACGGGACTCCATCAGCGTCACCGGACAAAAAGGTACATCACCTGGCGGCGGATGGTGGGAGGTGCCAGGTGAAGTGGAAGAGAAGTGTGCAGGGAGTCTGAGACCCGAGTGCTTACTCCATCTCATCCACGTGATCTGCCAGACTCCTGACCTGTTTGGGCTGCATTTTTCTCTCTGTATAATGAGGGGTTTGAATAGACGGTTTTCTGAATTCTCTCCCAGTTTTAAGGGTGAATGCATTTAGATTTCCTTGAACTAATTGTCCTATAAAGTGACAATGGGTAGAGAAGATTAATGAAAATAATTCTGATGCAGCGTCTCTGACCCGTCCTCTGTCCCACAGCGAGTCAGTGACGTGCACCACAGGCTCACAGGCCAGTGAGGGGGTGGGGTACGCAAACACGACGCTGATGGTGGGGGGCAGGCTGTTCAGCAGACCGGGTGTTCCAAGAGCATGGAGGCCAGGATGGGACAGGGGCCGAGCCCAGCGGGGCTGCCCTTCACTCGGCCCACGGTCACTGCAGACAGGTGCACATCCGAGGCTGCTTTCTCCATCTCGTCCTCACAGCCTAGCCCGACCGAGCACCAAAGATGGCCAGTGATACCAAGAGCATCTTGTGGTGCTTTCTGATGGCATCAGGGAGGTGACAGGTGCACAGACCATGTTCTCCCAGGTGTGGCTGGCGGGCCCCTCCAGAAGGGCACTCTGTGGCTCCACATAACCCATTTTCCCATCATCACATGGACACAGATTTGGTTTCCAGTGACCCATGGTTTCACATGGGATTTCACAAATTCTTCTCCAGGGCAGTTTGCACCTTCTTGTAAATTAGCCGAGAAATAGGGAATGAGAAATAGTGTGAACATGGGACAGGGGTGTGTGGTTCCTGCCACCATTGGCTGTAGACACAGTATAAAAATGGTAATGTGGAATTAAGGATTTTGCTAAGTCTCTGCCATACCCTGAAATAATGAGGTAGTGCCAGAACCCTGTGAATTCTGCACAGAAGTCTCACTGCATTCCCAAACTCAGACCCATTCTGAATCTCTGTGTCATCAGAGCCTCTCAAGAACACGAGTTTACCCAAAACCAGTCATCGTGAAGTAGGAAGTGTCCGCGAATGAGCCAGATGTTGGCAAGGATGTGGAGAGAGGGGAACCCTCTACACTGTTGGTGCAGTGGTGGGTCTCTACTTCTGGCCGGCAGACCTCATGAAGGAGGCCTCACGCCCGGTGTCCTCCAGGCCATTCTCATCACTGGTGGCATCTCTGAGAGCTTCCCAAAGCCACCAGGGTCCCAGCCATCCCGGAGACCCTACATGAACTCACTGGTAATGCAAGGAACTCCCGTTAGGAAACAGTCAAGGAACCCGATCTCCTCTAGATTCACCCCAATCAGTCTGATAGGGAGAGAAAAGCCCCACATAAGAGGGTGCCTTTTTGGTTGTGTGAATACCACAGAGTAACTCTGAGGATCCCGAGATCTTAGTGGACCGCATGTCGCTATACTTCCGGCCCCAAAAGACAGTTGATGCCTATTTGTGGAGAAGAGAAATAAGCATCATTTGCTGTGAACTTCAGAGCATGAGGAGCTCTGCACAGTGTCATTTTCTGTAGCTGGCTGGATCTGAAATGCGAGCTTTTTATTGAGAACGTAGTATGTCAAACATTGGAGAAACAAGTGGCTGAAACGTAGCCCTTAGAGCTCGCAGATTAAAGCCGGTAACAGGTCTTCTCCTCCCGTGCTGCGCGTTTCTAGCAGAAGGAGAGCCCTGGGGACAAAGGAAGCTGGCAGGTCTGAGCTGGGCTTGGCAGTAAGTGAAGGCAGCTCGTAAACAAGAGGAACAATTTAGTTTTAGGCACAGAGAATGAAGAATCATGAGAAGGTCTGGTGTGTTCATGTGAAAAGTGTTGTAAAGGGTCAGATTTATCACTTCACCATATTTTTATAAATTATTCTACATTACTAGGAGTTCTGCACGTAACCCAGCCAAACAGCTACGTTCTGTTCTGCTTATAAAAGTCACGTTCGTTTGCATGCAGGCATTGCCCAAGGGACATATATGGTCTATAGGTTGTTCTGAAATGTTAACACTTAAAATAAATGGATCTTTATATTGACAGTGTTGCCTACATATCAGATCTAATTACTAACACATGTTACTGTTTTTCAAAAGAAATGTTGAACCATGTCTGGGTCTGTATTGACTGAAATTTTCAAGCTAAGTTGCATCAGGATGTTATCCTTAGGACACAAATAGGGGAAATAGTCTCTAAGCCCCGTGGCGATGCGGGATGTCACGGGACCGCAGAAGGGCGGGGTGGCTGCTCGCAATCCTGGGAGCAGACTTGGCACGCTCGGTGTCTGGTTACCGGTCGGCCCATTTGGAAGCTGCTGTGGAGCCCATCCTAACTGCAGAGAATGGGTTCACACAAGCAAAATCAGAGCTCGGGTGCCCCAAACAACTATGCAGATGTGTGTTCAGAGGCCGCCGGGGCTGCAGGTCTGGTGGACATGGAGGGACCGTGCACCGTGTGTGAGGCCGCCTGCACCACACAGGTCGGGGCCACGTCAGGAGAGGGTTGGCGTGTCCACCCTGGCCATCCACACCCTCTCTGTTCCTTGCTTCACGTCTTTCCTGGAGGTGAGAGGCGAGAGGCGGGTGCCCGGCGTCCCCAGATCTCCAGCTCAGGGGGTCCTCAGGGGGTCTGGGACACGGACGCACCTGCCCAGCACACAGCCTGCCCGCTCGGCCTGCGACTTCCCCCCTCGTCCCTGGTCTGTGTCTTGTTCTTGGAGGACGTGTTTACTCCACGCAAACCTTCTGTAGCTCAGTATTTATTGAATAACTTCTGTGTCTCTTCCTTACTTACACTATGTTAATTTCCTGATTGCCCATTCTTTAACTTTTTTTATTTATTGCCCATAATTTAACTTTAATGAGTTGTGTCATGGTTTTAACATTATATCTAAGGGACTTGGGATTTTATTGCCATATATTAAGCCATTTATTTTATTAATTCAAAACTTTCACCATTTTATTGGTCATTTCATTGAAAGTTATCACAGAGAATTATTCTAAATATGAATTGCGTCGAGAAGTCCATATCCGAGTGTTTTTGTGGGCAAGGCACCACCTAATTATCCTTCCACCAAGTGCCTGTTGCTCAGTTTTCAAGACTAAAGTTTCATTTTCCAAAGACAGAGAACTCAAGCCTATTCAGAACTAACTAGAGAACTGGGAGATGATTTCAGTACCAAAACCTGTTTCAGAAGAGAAGGCAGGAAGTAATGAGGCTGAAGATTATTAGGTTGTGTATGTGGACCGCGTATTTGTTATGTTCCTGTGAAGTAGATATTTAGTGTGGCAGCAGATCAGAACATCTTATCAGAACAAAGTGATCTGATCGCTGTCAGGCAGACAGACTTGCAGTCATGAGGAATTTATTATCTAGATTGTAGTGTTTTGTTTTTGTTTTTGAGAGGAAGAGTCAGAGAGAGAGAGAGAAAGGGAGAGGGAGCGGAGAGGCTCTCAAGCAGACTCCCCGCTCAGCACGGAGCCCAACATGGAGCTCGATCCCACGAGATCATGACCTGAGCTGAAACCAAGAGTCTGACACTAACTGACTGAGCCACCCAGGCGCCCCCAGATTGTAGGGTTTGAAGCCTGGCGCCCTTTCTATGACATGAAGGTCCCGTGCATCTTTGGATGTTATTTGGGATTAAAATGATAGCTTGGAACTGAAGCGAAGCCCAGGCAGACCTCTTCCCTGTGGCCAGCTGTCGCGGCTGCTTCCCCTTCTTGCTCTCTTTGGAAATTTCTGCTCTAGTATCCAGAACCAATTAAAAAAAAAAAGAGTGAGCAAATCCATTTTTTAAAGTTACAGGGAACTCCTAAAGTCCCCTCTGCACAATATGCAGGCTGGGCTGCGGACGTGCCCCTGTCCCCTCAGTCTCTGGGTGGGGAGGGCAGTCCCGAGAGCCAGGCAACCACATCCTGACAAAACCTGCACCCCATTTTCACTTTGCCGAATGTGTGCAGTTGGCACTGGTCACTGGCCAATACTGTCCTGAATTTGAGGCAAACAACAGACTACGGAAGTAGTACGAGGGGCGCCTGGGCGGCTCAGTCAGTGAAGCGTCAGCCTTTGGCTCGGGTCATGATCTCAGGGTCCTGGGATCGAGTCCCGCATCGGGCTCCCTGCTCAGTGGGGAGTCTGCTTCTCCCTCTCCCTCTGTCGCTCTCCCTCAAATAAAAAATCTTTAAAAACAAAAGAAAGTAATTTGAAGCACCTCATCTCTTCATATTTTAACAGGCCTGCCACGTGTATGGTTTAGATCAACACTAACTATAAGCTTACTACTTTGTATTTAGCATCTAGAGGACCCTGAGAGCCGAAGGGTAATTATCACATGCATTTGTAGTCTTAGCTTTGCATCTAGAATAAAACTCACATTTCCTTTAAAATACTTAGCTTTTTTTTTAATTCAACATGGTACAGCCGTGATAATTGGAACAAGACTATGGCTATTTTTGGTATCTATTTCTACTATAGCAGTTCATCAGAATGTAGGTGCCAAATAGTAGCTGAGAGAACTTTGACAAATTGTGATTATTTTTAAAATTAGCGTGCCTGAAAGGTATGTTTTGGGGGTGGCAGCTTTTCAAAATTAGTGTGCTTCTCAGATTATAAATAGACCACTGGCTCCCTAATATAAATGTTCCCATAGCTCTCATTGTGCATGAGGGTTTGAAGAAGGCAAGATTGCAGGTGTGTAGTGGGCCAGTGAAGGGCGGAACGTTCTGGAGTCAATGGAGGAGTGCATGTTTGGACAAAGTCCCTTCGAGGAGCGGCAACCCAGCTTCTCTTGTGAGATGCAAGGTCAGGGTAGCAGAAGTCACAGAAAATTAGCATTTAAGGTACTTTTCATTGTAGAAGCGCCTTGTTTTCAAAGGGCAGGGAGCTTACAGAATGAAGACAGAGACAGCTGCAGATCTGAGCCCTTTCGGCTGGTCCTTCCCGCCGCCTCCCGGGTCTGAGCCCCGCGTGCGCACTGCGGCCCCAGACTGAGCCGCAGCGACCCCGCATGGGCCAGGCTGTCAGAGAGGGGCTGCTCTTCCCGGCGTGTAGGCTGGAACCTGTAGGCCACCCTGGGGGGCGGTGGGCAGGGCTCGCGCACAGCTCGCACAAATGTGGCCTGCGCCCCTGTGGGGCTGGTGCTAGACCCACGGGATCGCACTCGGGCTGGTGGCCCCGCACTGGACCGGGATCGTGCCTGCGCAGAAGGTGCAGCGAACCAGGCGGCAGGCCGGCAGATCCTCGGCTGCACGCCGCCTTCCCAGCACGCTGACGGCGCAGCCCCTGATAACTCCGTTCTCAATAGGGCTCGGCATTCACCCACCTCGGCGTCCAGTGTGGACTGCAGACGGCGCCACGCACTGGCGGTGGCCCTCCAGGTGCGAGCCCTTCCTGTTGGCGGGGCTTGGGGACAGCCGTGGAGGCAGCACCACGTCTGTGCCCGGGAGGCGGAGCAGTGGCGTTTGCACGGAGCCCAGGTGCTGGGGCTGGAGGAGCGCGGGTTCAGATGGGGGGCCGCGCCGCACGCAGGCTGTGGCAGCAAGTGGGGTCCGTGCGCCCCAGAACAAGCGGGCCGAGCGTGCGCGGTGCTCCCTGCGTGAGGGCGGCTGCGCGCGGTGTTTCACGCGCCCGGGCAGACCCGGCGCGCCCGAAGTTACGGTGGACTTGTCGGTCAGGCCGCGGTAAACTGGGAACTTGCCATCGGCACACGGGTTTCCTTTCTCTCCACCTGCCTTCCACCTCCGCGTGTCCGTGTGTCCGTCCCTCCAGCCCACCCAGCAGGTGCTCACAGGCTCGCAGTGGAGACAGCCCGCCCTTGTGGGGTTGCTGCCCAGGGACCATGTGAGGGTCCTGAGACAGAGACGCCGAGACGGACAGAGACAGCGACAGAGATGGAGAGAGACAGAGGGACATAGAGATGGAGAGACAGAGATGGAGAGAGACAGAGACACAGAGACGGAGAGAGACAGAGACAGGGACATAGAGACACAGACGGAGAGAAGGAGAGAGACAGAGGTGGAAAGAAATAGAGACAGAGAGATGGAAAGAGACAGAGACAGAGTGAGACACACAGAGAGAGGGACAGAGACATAGAGACAGAGACACAGAGACAGACATAGAGAGGCTGAGAGAGACAAAGACACAGAGAGACTGAGAGAGACACAGACTGAGACAGAGACACAGAGACAGAGACACAGAGACAGACTGAGAGACAGACGGGGACACAGACACAGAAATAGAGACAGAGGCAGCCCCTTAACTGATGCAGCAACAGCCTCAGAGCCTTCACTGTTGTCCCGTGTTCAACGCTGGGGCTTCAGGGTGAGCACCACAGCCCCTGACGCCGCGTCCACAGCCAACCCATTGCTGCTGACCGCGAGCCCAAGCTCCATCTTCATTTCAAAATGTGACCTCATGCTGGTTCACACGGGCAAGGCGCCACAAGTTATGACTTATTCTCACATCCGAGTAACTCTTAGAAGGCACCAAAGTAAAATTTTAAAAAGGAATTAATGTGTTTTCCCCAAGGCTGCAGGCCTGAAATTTTACTTCCAATAAAATTGCAACAGCTCTAAAATCCTGAAATCTCACCATTTGTCACGATTGTAGCAACAGTGAATGTGCGTGTATCCGTCTCCGGGCAGGCCTCTCTGGAAGAGCGCGTCCGCCGCTCATTTAGGTAAGGGCAAGTCCCAGGTTCCTCGATCACATAGTTACTTGAGATAAAGTTGAGAATCACTGAAGTAAATATTTTACATTCCTTTTCTACTGAATCTGCAAGATTCCAGTGGAAAACTTAACCTAATATGTTTCTTATGGTTCCACTGTACAGAAAACGGTTGTATTTGAATTTTTGTTTTTGTAGATGAGGATCTTCATGATCAACCAAAGAGAAGAAGAGCAAGAAAGCATAAATCCAAGAAAAGTTTTAAAAATTCCAATAACAATCATGCAGAACAAGCAGAATTAAAGAAACAGCAGAGTCTTTCACAAGAAAAACTGCAGCTACGGCCCACAGATGGCTCCACAATCAGTAAAAATAAAAAGAGGAAACTGAAGAAGAAGCAGCAGATGAAGAGGAAGAAAGCTGCCGGCTTACTGACCACAGCCTCTGGCCGCAACTTCATGTACCAGCCCGAGGAGGGCGACAGCGAGCGAGAAGCCCTGAGAGAGAGTGATGGGGAGGAGGCCGCGGACCACGCGGAGGAGGCCGCGGACCACGCGGAGGATGCCGCGGACCACGGGGAGGACGCCGCGGACCACGGGGAGGACGGTGCAGACGCCAATGAGGAAGACATTAAAAGTACCAGTGAAAAGGCAGATGATATCCTAAGCTTTCTGAAGTCAACACAAGAAATTTATTTTTATGATGGTATGTTTTTTACCATTCTTTTGAATAATGGCATCCACTTATTTGGAAAAGTAAGCAAAAATAAAATATTTAAATGTTTAAAATATAAAACACTAAAATATTCAGTAGTCAAAATAAGTCATTAGTTTTGAGGCAAAGATGAGAATATTTAAACTCTGTCCAGCCGGATGCAGAGTGGCTTCTGCTCGAGGATGTGGCTCCTCACGCGGCTGGTCTTTGCATCCTTACTCCTTGAACCCGATTTCAGAGGCTGTTGGTATTCTCAGCTCCATTTCCACGGGGAAGGTCAGTCCAGACTGCAGGTCTGATGAACTCAGGCTCGTTCTCATGAGCTAATTGGGAAGTAAAAGTGTAAGCACAGCCATCCCCTCTAAGACATACTGTATTTTACTTCCCACACGTAACTTGCGGATTTAAGATTTTCAGTGAGCATCTTTGAGCAACTCTCTATATTGACACAGGAGATGAAAAAGGGAAGCATATTTATTCTAACGGATGGTAATTGCTTACGTTTGTGTTGAGGTTTACTGACGGCTGACCTCAGGATCAGGAAGGAGCAGGTGCTGGGTTGAGCCACCATGTTCACACCAAGGACAAACGTGCTCAGGATGAACCACTGCCCATTCTGACAACATTCCTTGTGGATTCTGGGGCTGGGTGGGTTTAGTGTATCCCAACATGAGCAAGAATTTGACCTTATGAATAAGACTGAGAAATATTGGCTCTGTGATAATTTGGGCGGTAAGGAAGTGATTTACACAAGGGTGTGAAAATGCCATTGTTAATAGATCAGTTTAACCCTTTCCCCTTTAGCACGTCTATCAGCGCTTTGTCTTAACAGAGTGAAAACAAACTTAATAGCCAAATGAGGCTCGTAGGAACACATAGCTAATATGCGGCAGAGCAGAAGGAGCCTCAGAAAGACCTCAATACAGAATCCATCGCATGTGAGTCTAGGAGGTTCTGCAGAAAAGCGCCCAAGAGGGCAGACCCCAGGGGAGGTGACACCACATGAGGGCTGAGCCATAACTCCACGGCCTCCTTTCCCCGGGGACGTCTGCCAGCCATGCATGTGGGCGCTGGAGCGGGGTGCAGGGGAGGGCCGGCCAAGCCCTGGGAAGCTCACCCACCAGTGCAGCTTCGGCCGCAGTACAAGCCTATGGGTCTCTCAGAACCTTTGCCAGATGCCAACCTGTGGGGTGCAAGGTAGGGAGAAGCAAGGAGCTTCAACAACATGGTGGACCTCTCAGCAGTTTTGGGGTGCTGACAAGGTTGACATCCCAGAGGGCCACACACTTGGAGCAGGGGTGGGTGGAGGAGGCTGAGCCCACCCTGTGTCAGCTCAGTCCCTGCAGGGGTGGGTTGGCCCAGACCACCGCCAGTTTCCATACTCACACACTCCAACTTAGCAGGCAAAACCACGAGAAGAACGTACAATGGAGACACTGATGTTATCAGAAGGTGTTGAAAGAGGTATGATTAAGGTGCTCAAAAAAATAGGGTGAAAAATTAGAGAATTTCACCAGATAGCCTCAATCTATTAAGACAGTCAAATGGAAATTTTGAGAAATATAATAACTGAAATTAAGAACTCAATGCTGAGTCTAAGCCGCAGGTCAGGTTCAGCATGAGAGAGATCAGTGGCCAGGAAACAGGCAGGATAGAACCTGCAGACGGGGGCTCGCGGGCGCCGGGGGGACGGGAACGGGTCTGACATGCGTGCACATGGGGTCCAGGATGGGGCGCTGGGGCCTGTGTGCAGAGGTAATAGTTGCGAGTTCTTCAAAGTCGGGAAAGGTCATCAAGTCATACACTCAAAATGCTGTATGAACTCCAAGCGGGATTAATGCAGAGAACAACAGCACAGCCAAAGCACTTGCCGTTGAGTAGGAACGGGGCCGGGGCACCTGAGGCCGGTCTGCAGAGCTGGGCCGTGTCCGTGGCCCTGCCACAACCTGTGACTCCTAGCGGCATTTCTGGAAGGCGTTGCAGGAGATGGAGGCCCAGACAGAGGCAGGCGTCCAGCGGCTTCAGTGACTCCTAGTTCGTTGCTGACGGTTCACATTCTGCTCCAGGGGCCTCTCTGTCGGGAGCCATGAGCAACAAAGGGGTTAATCGGGTAGAGCAAAGGCTCCCTGATCCCTTTGAACCATGGCCACCTGACTGCCCCCATACAAGAACATGTGGTACTGGCTAGCCCGAGTTGTATTTAGGCTAAGAAAACCACAGTGTTATTGATAAGCCCTGAAAAATAGCGCACCGGGCCCTTTGAAGGCATGGGAAGAAACTATGCGCTTGAGGAACCTGGCCTTGAACCAGAAACTCGGGACGGAGCCAGGAGAGGGCAGGGAGGAACCTGTGGAACTTGTTTATGTCCTATTGTTATATAACCTGAACCTATATAAAGTGTGTAAGTAAGAATAAAGTTGTTGCTCGCGGCATCCCTGTGGGCAACCCTCCTGTTCCCATACTTTTATGTTTCATTCTCTTACCCTCATCCCTGTTCGACCTTGCACGCGGGCCGTGACACCTCTTCTGGTGGCTTCCTCTATCCCAAATAGCTCATTCTGAGTAGAGACGCGTTAGATTGGAAGCTTACCTTAAGCTGACAGAAAGAAACATAAACATGTGTTTCTCTGGGACCCTGGCTTTGCTTAGGTGCCTCCAAGGATGCAGACTCTGCTGTGTCTGTGGAAGCCAGTCAGGAGCTGTTCCAGCACCTCGAGGCTCACAGCATGTCCCCCTCCGATGTGCGCCTTGTGCATCACATGAAAACGCTGTTACTTGTGCGAGACACCGAGAGCCTGCAGCACGCCCTGGAGAGGCTCCCAGCATGTTGCACCATGCCGCCCGGTACGTACTGGGCCACTGGGGTTTGCCTCCGAGGTCGGGGGGCAGCACATCAGGGACGCGCGTGTGCTTGTGGACACGGGAATGTGCTTGCTGTAAGCAGGACTCACATGACGGGCGTGGAAGGACCTGTGCCACCCGATCTTCCAGACGCTGAGCTGTCTGGGCCAGATGTCATCAGTTTAAATGTTACCCCTTCCGCTCTTCCTTCTCTGCTCTACTGGTAGGAGGGTGACTCTTTCTGCCTGCTAAATATCTTGGGGAGACGTGAATTACAAGATGACTTTTCTCTTGTGTACCAACCTTTCTTGGGTGCCGATTCCACACAAACTGTCAGGTGCTGGGGCCAACCATGCTCCAGTCCTCCCAGCACCGGGGTGCTGACTTCATGTCAGTAGCTTGAAATGGGCTTTGGGGGGAATATCAGGCCACGGGAGTGTGCAGACACCAAGTATCAGAAAATCAGGGCTTTTCCTAGAGAACCACTGCAGAGCCCCATGCCTGACCCACACCAGGCCCGTGGCACCTTTTCAGCTGAATGAATGGAGGGGTTCTGCAGACTTCTCCGAGGGAATGTCAAAGTGACCGTAATAACTGTGTCCACCCAGAAACCGCATGGTGCAGCTGAAAAGTCAAGACTAACACGGTATCAAATCAGGTGAAAGGACAGTAAGGCCATCCCAATGTGGTGCTGCGGTGATGAGCAGGGGAGTGACAGGGACCGTCAACACTTCATTCTCCAGTTGGGGAGGCCAGTCACCGAGCTGAAGTCCCAGAGGTCCTGAATTAGCGTGTTTGTTGAGCTTCACTGGGCATCTGCCTGAGCCGCCTTCTGTCCTCAGCTGCTGGATTCTCAGAGAACAGGGCAGACAAAGCCCTGCCCTTGGGTGCTCGTGTGCCGGTGGGGTGACTGGAGATCTAGCTGACCCCCGCCATGTGCACGCTGGACAGGAGCCTTGTGTCCCAGTGGGGAGATGGGTGACAAGATTGAGAGCTGAACCCCGCTGTGTGCACGCTAGATCGGAGTCTGCGGAGAAGGAAGACCCACAGGGAGGGGATACTCTTGCAGCCAGGAGCAAATGCACTGGGATGGAGTGTGGTGGGTGTCGCATGGTGGGAACGGATCGTGGGCACGCACAGGTGGATGGAGGGCGACCTGGCGGTGGTGTCGGCCCAAGTGTGGAGTCGTGCCATGGCTATGGGCTTCTGCTCCCAGACACAAGCAATACCCCCGGCTGTCAAGTTCAGACCAGAGTGAAGGGTCAGGAGCAGAAGGCCGGGGCCTTTGCTTATGGTGAGAGAGGTGGTCCGGAGGTGTGGGAGGTTCAGGGAGGCTGTGCAGGTGGAAGCCACAGGAAGGCCAGCTGAGCAGGCATGGGGCCTGAGCCTCTGGAAGAGCCCAGCAGCTGGTTCTGAGCTGTGATGCTCGGAGGGGCAGTCCAGGGAGAGGGACCCCAGTCCCCCAGGGTGGGACTCAGGATGGGGAAGGTCACCAGGGGCCACCTTCGCAGAGCAGAGAGGGTGGAGGATAGCAGAGACCCGTCCAGGGGCCACTGCAGGAGGCGGCGCGGGGGAGCCTGGAGGCGAGCATGCAGGAAGGCACAGCACAGGAGAAGCTGAGGCACCCCGAGCCCTTCTCAGGAGGAGCTCGGCTCAGCGGGCTCGGGCGGCCAGGACTTCCTGAGAAGCTTGCTGGTGGTCGTGCTAGATGGAGCCGACTTAAATTTCCATAAAGTTTCAGCTCAAATTGCAGAAAGCCAGTTTTATTAAATTAAACAAATATAAAGTTTTTATAAGGTAAAAATAAGTCATTTAAAATTTTCAAGATTTGTGCTGTGTTCCTCACACTGAGGTCCTTCTTCTGCGTTGCTCTAAAATGTGTCGGCAGAGCCCTCAGCAGCAGTTGGGGATTTAGCAGGAATGTTTCTCTCAGCTTCTTACGTTCAGGTCACTGGGCAAGTTTTGTCTACAAGCACACTTACTTTCAGCACTTGGTAGAACTAAAACTTACATATGAAGCACTTTTCTTAAAAATGGGTTCCCTTTTAGTGCATGTAGGATATGCATTCAGAGTTGTTCTATTTAAAGCTGTTTTGTAGACAAAAAGCATGTTGCCAGCGCTGAAGCCCTGTCCTCAGACGGTGTGTCTGACGCACGCTTGTCCTGGGTGCGGCGCAGGGGCGGGCGTCGTGGCCAGGACCACAGCACTTGGGAACCGCAGAGGGTCCCTCCCCGCCGCTCAGTCATTACCATTCCTGACGCTCGGCCCTTTCCTGGCCGCACCTTAGTGGGTCTCTTCACGGGTGCGTGTTTACGGAGCTAGGACCAAGCTGGTGCCCAGGAAAGGGGCTCACCTCGCTGACCGCTTACGGTTCCCGAACACAGGCGCTGACGGTACCGGCAGTTACGCTGCTGTCTACTGCATGTTGTCACGCGACCCTCTTTGACGCCTGCTGAGGGAGCGCGGGGTCAGGCCGCTGGCCGGGGCAGCAGGGCGCATCCGGACCGGCCTTAGCCCTGGGCCTCTGTTCCGAGCGGGCAGTGGGGTGGGCCTCCCAGCGGAGCCGGCTGCATCTGACCCGGCTGCAGAGCGTGCTGGCCCAGCCGGCAGCTCCCGAGGGCAGCCGGGTCTCCGACTCGGCCCCGAGGCCGCTGTGACGGGTGTCCGAGCGGTTAGGAGGCCCAGCGACTGGGGAGAGGCATCCGCACTGGAAGCTACACAGGCCCCGGAGGCGGACGAGGGGCGGGTGGAGCCAAGGCCGCTGCAGGCACCACGGTGCGCTAGGGCTTCTCCTACGTGTGCCTGCCCGGGGCCCCCGCGCCCCCGCGGAGGGAGGGGTTCCGCCGCGGACCCCGAGCGCTCCGTCCCCAGCGCGCACACCTGTGCCTGCACTGGGTTTCAGTGTGCCCTTCCCCTGAGCGCCGGTGGTCGCGCGATTCCGCCACGGGTATTCTGAAGCTCTGACAGAGCCTGCAGACCGCGGGCTCTCACCCGAGGGAAGTACCGACACCCAGAATTTACCCGTGTGCTGCAGCCTGTAACTGCCGCGGGCCGCGACCACTCTCGCTCCTGCACCAGAGATGTGAGCCAACGGCTAATGGCTGTAAAAACATCTATAGTTTTTATCTGCGGGCTTTCCTGTTCAATTTTATTTTTTGTTTTATGTTGTGTGTTTGTTTTCCAGACCACGCCAGAGTGCTCTCAGCTTTCTTTAACTACTGGATCACACACATCCTTCCGGAGAAACACATGAATAAATAGGCGCATCTGAGAAGAGCCAACATTTAGCAAGAAAATATAAAAAGGCAAACATGCGATCGGCAGAGACGTGATTTGTACAAAGAAGATAGAATTGCCTAAAGTTTCTTTGTAACCTGAATCCCAGGAACTTTGAAAATATCTCTGCCGTGTTATTTATTTGTGTGTTGTACACAATGAGCAACATGCAGTCTGCGACTTTGAGAAACTGGGATAAAATGGAACATTTTCAATTATCGGAAATTGCTTATGTCTCAGATTACTACACCGTGATCCTGTTTTTCTGATTCTTGTAAAAATTGAAAATGGACATTCTGTTAAATTTAATAAACTGTATAGTTTGAAGTTGTTATATATTTTTGTAAAGTAATATAACCTTGTATTTGAAAGTCTCTGTTTTAAGAACACTTTATGGACATTAAATGTTCTGGTTTAGGTCGTTTGATTCTAGTTGAATTTATTATTTTCTTCCTTGTTTCCTCTTCTCTGCTTTGAGAATATCAAGAACATCATTTTCCTGGTTTGATATTCTCTTTCTTCATGGTGATAGTCACCTGTTCTCAGGATTACTGGGTTTTAGAAACACCTGTCAGCTGACTCACACTTTAGGAGGTCATTGACTCTGTCCATGAAAATATATTTTTTTATTGTGGTAAAATATGCATAACATAAAATTCATCATTTTAGCCATTTTTAAGTGTACGATTCAGTGGCATTAAGTTATTCGCAGCGTCGGGCACCCATACCACTCTTCAGGCTAAACAGCATTCCGCTATATGGATAAGCCACGTTTTGTTTGCCCGCCAGCTGTTGATGAACGTCTGGGCTATTGTGAATAGTGCTGCCCTGGACACCGTGCACGGAATCCTGTGTGGACACCTGTGTTCCTGCCTCTTGCGGGGTAGGATTGCCAGGTCCGACAGTAACTCTGAGTGTGACTTCTCGAGGAAATGCTGGTCTGCTGTCCATGGGGGCCGCACCACCCTGCATCCCACCAGCCCTGCACAGAGGAGCCACGGCCCCCACATCCACCCTGAAGCTGTTATCTTCTGTGGTAGGCATCCTGATGGCGGCAAATGTCTCGTGTGCTTTCAGTTTACATTTCCCTGGTGTTGAATGCTTTTGAGCATCTTTTCACCTGCTCGTGGGCCATTCTCTTTTTCAGGGAAATGCCCGTTGAAGTCATTGTCCATTAGGGAATTGGATTATCTGGTTTTGTCATTGGATTATAAGAGTTCTTTATATATTCTGGATATTAATCCCTTATCAGAGAAGTGATTTTACAGTGTTTTCTCCCATTTTGTGGCCTGCCTGCCTTGTCTCTATCTCACTACTGTTCTTTGATGCACAAATGGTTTACATTTTGATGGAGTCCAACTTATTTATGTTTTCCTTTGTTGCTGATGCATTTGGTGTCATATCCAGGAAATAATTGCCAAACCAGTATCATAAGATTTTTCCCTAATGTTTTCTCCCGAGAATTTCATAGTTCTTTATAACTCTTACATTTAGGTCTTTGATCCACTTTGAGTTAATTTTTATATACGGTGTAAGGTAAGATTCTAATTTCATTGTCTGTGTGTGGATATTCAGTTATCCCAGGATCGTATGTTGAAAAGACTGTCCTTTCCCCATTGACTGATCTTGGCACCCTTGTTGAGAATCATCTGACCGCATATGTGAGGATTTATTTCGGGGCTCTCTGTTCTATTCCATTCGTCTGTATGTCTGTCCTTATGCCAGGCCCACACTATTTTCATTACTGTAGCTTCATAGAAGGTATGAGATCAGGAAGTGTAAATCCTCCAGCTTTGTTCTTTTTCAAGATTGTTTTGGCTATTTGGGGCCCCTTGAGATTCCATGTGAATTTTAGGCTAGAGTTTTCTATCTCTGGAAAAACCACCTTTGATAATCATAGGGATTGCATTGAACCTGGAGATCACTTTGGGTGGTGTGGTCATCTCAACACTATTATTAAGTCTTCCACTCCATGAACATGGGATGTCTTTCCATGTATTTATGACTCTCCCTAAATTCCCTTTACCAGTGTTTTGTAGAATTCAGTGTACTAGCCTTTCTCTCCATCATTAAGCTTAGTCCTAAGTATTTTATTCTTTCTGATGTGATTGTAAATGAAATTGTTTTCTTAATTGCCTTTTCAGATTGTTCATCATTAGTATAGAAATGCAACTGATTGGGGCGCCTGGGTGGCTCAGTCGGTGAAGCATCTGCCTTCGGCTCAGGTCATAATCCTGTGATCTAGCATCCAGCCCCGCATCGGGCTCCCTGCTCAGCGGGGAGTCTGCTTCTCCCTCTGCCTCTGCTGCTCCCCCTGCTCTCTCTCTCTTTCTCTCTGTCAGATAAATAAATCTTTAAAAAAGAAAAAAGAAATGCAACTGATTTTTGTATATTGGTTTTGTATCATGCAATGTTGCTGAATAACAGTGGTGTATGTGTGTATTCTTTATCCCTCCATGTCCTTAAGAGATGCCTGTTCCACTAAGTAGAACCTTCTGGAGGCAGATTGAGACAGCCAGGATTTGCTACCCGTTCTAGAGAGCCATCAGTTTGCAGCTAGGTGCTGTGAAGCACCCCAAGCTTCATAAAAGTAAGTGGGTCCACTGGCCAGACCTGGACACTAGCATAGACCCGCCACACCCCAGGGCTGTGACCAAGAGCATGAATGCTCTTGGCCGGAGTGGGCGCATGTCCTAAGGGAGCCATTTTGGGGAGGCCACACCTTGAGGTGGGAGAGGTGGGGCAGCATCACCGTTCACTCTCCTGACATCATCTGGCGCCTCCCCTTCCCCCCCCCCAGGGAGAAATGTCACTGCACGAGGGTCCTACCCATCCACTGCCTCCCTCTCTCCCCTAATATAAGTCAGCATAGAATGTGGGTGAGGTGTGAGTCCCGGGAGTCATGTCCCTGCCCGCGGGGACGAGGGACCGCTCAGCCGCGGGATGTCAGCTACCGCTTGCCTTCAGGGACCGCCTGGCTGGCCTCAGGAAACCTGACTTTTCACAGACCCAGATCGTGACCCTCCCCACAGCGCCTGTGAACTAATAAGCTGTGTCTGCCAATACAAAAATACTGACAAACTCATTAATTTTCCTGTTAATTCTCAGCGTCCAATTTGTGTCTCTTAATTATGATCAATTTACATTTTTTCTGTGCACAGCAAGTTAACACACTGTTGACAGAGAGGAAAACCCTGCAGTTGGCAGACAGACGGCCCTTCATTTGGTCTCTTTCCTCTCAGCACAGAATCCGGCCAACTCCCCTCCTCCACCCTCCCCACCTAGTGGGGTTTTGCCTTCTCTGTCTGTTTCCCCAGCCACACCCCAAAATACACAGGAACAGGATGTAATCCCACAGGCCAATGGGTTTTGTGTATCATTCTAATTCAGAGAAGAAAAAAATGCCTCTTCTAGAGAACAAAAGCAAATAAATCCTGTCTCTAATGTGTCGGCATAAATATGGTAATCTGTTTATCACCATGGCGTTGAAGTTGGGTAATAATTAGATCAATTTTTCGTTTCTAAAAGTGCAGAATATTCATGAGGTGCATGTGACTTGTTCTCTGTGAACCAGTCACAACAAAGAGAGGGAAGCTCTCGGGCAATGAGTGGGTACGCATTAGCTGATATTGAGACCGCGGTGTTCCGGAGGAGAGCCTCTCCACACCATCCCACAGCCCTGAGACCCCAGAGGCCCCAGACGAGGCCACGGCATGTGCGCCCAAGCTTTACCTGCCCCCACAACCCCAGGGCTGCAGTGTTTTCAGGGAAAAGCTGCCCTGAGTTCACCTGCACCGGCACTTGGCCGATTCTGGATTTTTCTTCTGTGTCCAGCACATGCTTGAGCCTCAGCGTTTTCTCTGGGGACCTCGTCTTCTCATTTGGGGCACATATTCTTCAGAGAATCTAATGAAAGCATCAGACCCTCTCCAAAATAAGGAGCAGATGCACGTGTCCACCCCACCCCGGACACACAAATATCGTGCACAACTTTATTTTTTTTTTAAGATTTTATTTATTTATTTGACAGAGAGAGACCCAGTGAGAGCAGGAACACAAGCAGGGGGAGTGGGGGAGGGAGAAGCAGGCTTCCCGCGGAGCAGGGAGCCCGATGCGGGGCTCGATCCCAGGACCCTGGGATCGTGACCTGAGCCGAAGGCAGGCGCCCAATGACAGCCACCCAGGAGCCCCTCATGCACAACTTTAAAGAGGTTGCATGTTCCCCCAAACCCATTCACCAGTGTGTTAACATTCTCCTTCTGCACAACAAATGGACACAAACCAGTGGCCTAAAACAGCACCCGTGTATTCCCTCCCACTGTCTGCAGGTCAGGGCGCAGGCATGGCTACCTGGCTTGTGTGCTCAGGGTCTCACCGGGCTGTTGGTGGAGCTCTGTTCCTATGGTTTAGGACTGAGGTCCTGGTGTTCTTGCTGGCTGTTGGCCAGGACATCTCTCAGCTCCTTGAGGACCCCCATGTCCAGACCACGGACCCCTCTGAGCCCCTCCTAACCTGGCAGGGACCCCTTCAAGGCCAGCAGAAGAATCTAGGAAGAGCTGAGCCTTCTCAAGGGCTTCCCCTGATGCATTGGACCCACCAAAATGCTCTCCCTTTTGAATAACTTAAAACTGATGCATGGGGAACTTCAGGATCCTGCAGTAAATGCAGACAAGCCTTTATTGTGCTCACACTACTCACAGGGCACCCGGCCACTGCAGTGTCCGCCACACAAGGGATGTCTGGTGCATGTGCACACACGGGTCATAGCACACGCAGGTGTCTGGAATATGTGCACGCATGAGTCAGCACACGCAGGGGTCCCGTGTTTACACGCATGTGTCAGCACAAGCAGGTATCTGAGATTGTTGTAAGTATCCTATGATTAACTCAAGGGAGTGCCCCGGTCGTGAGACCTGGTGCAGACAGGAGGTGGGGACTAACCTAGTGACCCCCACCCCCCGCAGATTATGTCTTTTTGGGGAGGAAAGCGCAATAGCCTTCAGCAATTCCTTCAGCCCAGATTTAAAGTCCCCCCAAATGAGCCCCTGTTTCTCACCTCTTGATTTTATCTTCCTTTTAGCTATTTAAATATCAATTTCCAGAAAATAATATTAAGATAGACTCCAAATATTAGACCCTCTCCTTTTTTCTCCCTTCAGCAGATGTTTCAAGAAATACATTCCTAGAGAACAAACACACTGTGCAGCGGCCTCCTCCCTCAGCCTGCAGTGGGCGCATGGTTGGCCACGGACACTCTCGCCGGGTCACCCAGCCCCTTCCGTTTTGCAAGAGAAGCTGGTGGCCAGAGGCCGGGGTGTGCTCAGGTAGGAAGTGGGTCATGAGATGTAGGTGTGGGTACAAAGTGGGGGGAACGCGCTGTCGGCATCCAGGTAGAGAGAAATCACCTTCTGGGAGGCTCTCAGGAGAGAGGTGATGTCTGAGCCACTCCCGGAAAGACAGGTGGGAGGGAGACGTCTGGGAATCCGGGAAGAGGACTGGGGCTGGCCATGGGTCCCACGGCTGTTTTCCATCGGCACCCACAAGGCTGTGCTGGGACTCACAGAGCTGACAGACCTTTCCTGGAAATCACCGCAACAGTATCTCCCTGTCAAATTTAATCACCACCACCCTTGCGGGAAACATGCCCGTCTGAAAGTAATAAATGGTGTCCTAAGAGATTGGAACATTCCAGAACGAGCGTGGACAGTAGCTGACAGCAGCCAGCTGCCCGAGGCCGTGCCAGGGAACAGACTCCAGGTGACATGCGGCAGCTCTGCGGGGGCACGTGTGGTGTTACCGCCATGGTCTGGTCCAGGGGCCTTTCCAGGAGGGACGGGGTGCCCACTGTCTCGCCACGCACAGGACACTTGCACGTGGCAGTTTCCCAGGGGCCTCTTGACCTTCAGACATCCTGGCGAGCACGGGACAAGCCCGCGCAGAGCCAGCTCCGTTTGACGGTGAACAAAAGGCAATTTTCTCGCATCTGTCGGAGTGAGGTTTGCCGTGTCCGCGGGGGACACTGGGAGGACTGTTCGTCCTACTCGGGCAGGAAGCTCGTCACCAGCGGCAGTGGCACCCCAGGAGAGGGAGACCAGACGCGGGCAGGGGGGTGTGCGCGGCCCCTAAGGACAGACGCCCCGACGTCGGGTCGCATGAACCGTGTGGGGGTGAAATGCACATTCATCGGGGCCGCTTCAGGATCCGGCACCTTGTGGACAGTGAGGAGGTGTGTGTGCTCCTGTTTAAAAGAAAGCCCATGTTGAGGCGAACTGTGAATGGGGACAGTCAGAGCCACGTGGGGGGCGGAGCCACGGGGACCAAGTCTGGAGGAGGCCCACAGGCAAGGAACCTGGGTCGCTGGGCCACACCTGGGGCAGCCAGCCCACTGAGGCCTGGAAAGGAAAGGTCCAGAAACAGCCCATTCCTGGGTCCTCCATCAGCGGTCCTGAAGGTCGCTTTACAGGATAAATACCCCACATCAGCTCTTGCGGCACAAGAGGTAATTTTCATGGCCTTGTTATTTGGCTGAAGTATGCTTGGCAAACTGACAAAAGACAAATGGGAATTTCCCGCAGACTCTATTCATAAATAAAACGGGGCCTGAATTGTTGTTATTCTACTGAAGTTGATTCGGTGTGCAGACGTGAGGGCGCGGCGTGTGTGCAGGCCGCCGGAGCTGGCCCAGCCTGCGGGCGCCCTCCCCTGTGCTCACAGAATGCAGTAGGCAGCCTCGCACTCGGGGATAATGGGCTTCCTGGGAAGCCAGGCCCCTCAGCACAGAGAGCGGTAGCTCCCACCACCGGGCATTCAGAGCCAGCAGCCCTTGCAATGCTATACACGTTGGAGGCCTTTTCCCACCTTCCCGTCTCTCCCTGAACCTGCTGCTTGGGAGCCACCACCAAGGCCCTCAGGCTGAGTGGCCGCCCCGTAAGGGGGCTTCTTTAAAGACAGAAGCTCCCAACTCACGATGATGAGGAGAAGGGAGAGGAAGCAAGGGCATCACACCTTTGGAAGCCAAAGAGCTTAGCAGATCTGGAAAATCAAATCCTCACCTATTAGCACAAAAGAGAGTGAGTGAAAGAAAGGCCCTGTGCAGATCAAGAGTGATCATGAGGGATAAAGTGAGCAGCATGATTAATTCAGCAGCTGGGGTCCAAGACACAAAGGAACAGCCAAGCAACCACATAACCACACCCTAACCAACCACACAACCACACACAAACCAACCAACCATACAAACACACAACCAAACCACTATACAACCAAACAACCACACACTAATCAACCAACCACACAACTAACCAGCCAACCAACAACAAACCACACAACTAACCAACCACACACCAACCAACCAACCAACCACACAGCCAACCAACAACACACCAACCAACCAACCACACAGCCAACCAACCACACAACTAACCAACCAACCAACAACCAACCACACAACCAACCAACCACATACCAACCAACCAACAAACCACACAGCCAACCAACAACACACCAACCAACCAACCAGACACAGCCAACCAACCACACAACCAACCAACCAACAACACAACCAACCAACCAACCACACAACCAACCAACCAACTACACAAACACCCATAAACCAACCAATCCCACAAATAATCAACCAAACCCATAGACAACCATACAACCAACCAACCAGCCACTTAACTAATCAACTACATACCAAATAAACAAGCACACAACCAAACCACGACAGAGCAAGCTACCCAACATGGCGGGTATGTGGTTTACCAGAACACTTAGAATTTGGGAACATGAGATCTGTTCTTTTGTAAAAATTAGAAGTCTCTGAAAGAAGGGCAAAAGAAACTAATGAAATCCATATTCGATTTTTTTTTTATTTTTTTATTGTTATGTTAATCACCATATATTACATCATTAGTTTTTGGTGCAGTGTTCCATGATTCATTGTTTGTTCATAACACCCAGTGCTCCATGCAGAACGTGCCCTCCTCAATACCCATCACCAGGCTAACACATCCCCCTACCCCCCCTCCCCTCTAGAACCCTCAGTTTGTTTTTCAGAGTCCGTCATCTCTCATGGTTCGTCTCCCCCTCTAACATACTCCCCTTTTCTTCCTCTCCTGTTATCTTCTTCTTTTTCTTTTTTCTTAAAATATGTTGCGTTATTTGTTTCAGAAGTACAGAACTGTGATTCAACAGTCTTGCACAATTCACAGCGCTCACCGTAGCACATACCCTCCCCAATGTCTATCACCCAGCCACCCCATCCCTCCCACCCCCAACCACTCCAGTAACACTCAGTTTCTTTCCTGAGATTAAGAATTCCTCATATCAGTGAGGTCATGTGATACATGTCTTTCTCTGATTGACTTATTTCACTCAACATAACACCCTCCAGTTCCATCCACGTCGTTGCAAATGGCAAGATCTCATTCCTTTTGATGGCTGCATAATATTCCATTGTGTATATATACCACTTCTTCTTTATCCATTCATCTGTCGATGGGCATCTTGGCTCTTTCCACAGTTTGGCTATTGTGGACATTGCTGCTATAAACATTGGGGTACACGTACCCCTTCGGGTCCCTACATTTGTATCTTTGTGGTAAATACCCAGTAGTGCAATTGCTGGATCGAACGGTAGCTCTAATTTCAACTGTTTGAGGAACCTCCATACTGTTTTCCAGAGGGGTTGCACCAGCTTGCATTCCCACCAACAGTGTAGGAGGGTTCCCCTTTCTCCACATCCCCGCCAACATTTGTCGTTCCCTGACTTGTTAATTTTAGCCATTCTGACGGGTGTGAGGTGGTATCTCATGGAGGTTTTGATTTGGATTTCCCTGATGCCGAGCGATGTGGAGCACTTTTTCATGTGCCTGTTGGCCATTTGGATGTCTTCTTTGGAGAAATGTCTGTTCATGTCTTCTGCCCATTTCTTGATTGGATTATTTGTTCTTTGGGTGTTGAGTTTGATAAGTTCTTTATAGATTTTGGATACTAGCCCTTTATCTGATATGTCATTTGCAAATATTTTCTCCCATTCTGTCGGTTGTCTTTTGGTTTTGTGGACTATTTCTTTTGCTGTGCAAAAGCTTTTTATCTTCATGAAATCCCAATAGTTCATTTTTGCCCTGGCTTCCCGTACCTTTGGCGATGTTTCTAGGAAGAAGTTGCTGCGGCTAAGGTCGAAAAGGTTGCTACCTGTGTTCTCCTTTACGATTTTGATGGACTCCTGTCTCACGTTTAGGTCTTTCAACCATTTGGAGTCTATTTTTGTGTGTGCCGTAAGGAAATGGTCCAGTTTCATTCTTCTGCATGTGGCTGTCCAATTTTCCCAACACCATTTGTTGAAGAGACTGTCTCTTTTCCATTGGACATTCTTTCCTGCTTTATCAAAGATAAGTTGACCATAGAGTTGAGGGTCCATTTCTGGGCTCTCGATTCTGTTCCATTGATCTCTGTGTCTGTTTTTGTGCCAGTACCATACTGTCTTGATGATGACAGCTTTGTAATAGAGCTGGAAGTCCGGAATTGTGATGCCGCCAGCTTTGCTTTTCTTTTTCAACATTCCTCTGGCTATTCTGGGTCTCTTCTGGTTCCATACAAATTTTAGGATTATTTGTTCCATTTCTTTGAAAAAAGTGGATGGTATTTTGATGGGGATTGCACTGAATGTGTAGATTGCTCTAGGTAGCATTGACATCTTCACAATGTTGATTCTCCCAATCCATGAGCATGGAACGTTTTTCCATTTCTTTGTGTCTTCTTCAATTTCTTTCCTGAGTATTTTATAGTTTTCCGAGTACAGATCCTTTGCCTATTTGGTTAGATTTATTCCTAGGTATCCTATGGTTTTGGGTGCAATTGTAAATGGGATCGACTCCTTGATTTGTCTCTCTTCTGTCTTGTTGTTGGTGTATAGGAATGCCACTGATTTCTGTGCATTGATTTTATATCCTGCTACTTTACTGAATTCCTGTATGAGTTCTAGCAGTTTTGGGGTGGAGTCTTTTGGGTTTTCCACATACAGTATCATACCATCTGCAAAGAGTGAGAGTTTGACTTCCTCTTTGCCGATTTGGATGCCTTTGATTTCTTTTTGTTGTCTGATTGCTGTGGCTAGGACTTCTAATACTATGTTGAATAGCAGTGGTCAGAGTGGACATCCCTGCCGCGTTCCTGACCTTAGGGGAAAAGCTCTCAGCCTTTCCCCATTGAGAATGATATTCGCTGTAGGTTTTTCATAGATGGCTTTTATGATATTGAGGTATGTACCCTCTATCCCTATACTCTGAAGAGTTTTGATCAAGAAAGGATGCTGTACTTTGTCAAATGCTTTTTCTGCATCTATTGAGAGGATCATATGATTCTTGTTCTTTCTTTTGTTAATGTATTGTATCACGTTGATTGATTTGCGGATGTTGAACCAGCCTTGCAGCCCAGGGATAAATCCCACTTGGTCGTGGTGAATAATCCTTTTAATGTACTGTTGGATCCTATTGGCTAGTATTTTGGTGAGAATTTTTGCATCCATGTTCATCAAGGATATTGGTCTGTAATTCTCTTTTGATGGGGTCTTTGTCTGGTTTTGGGATCAAGGTAATGCTGGCCTCATAAAATGAGTTTGGAAGTTTCCCTTCCATTTCTATTTTTTGGAACAGTTTCAGGAGAATAGGTATTAATTCTTCTTGAAATGTCTGATAGAATTCCCCTGGGAAGCCATCTGGCCCTGGGCTTTTGTTTCTTGGGAGATTTTTGATGACTGTTTCAATTTCCTTAGTGGTTATAGGTCTGTTCAGGTTTTCTATTTCTTCCTGGTTCAATTTTGGTAGTTGATACATCTCTAGGAATGCACCCATTTCTTCCTGGTTATCTAATTTGCTGGCATAGAGTTGCTCATAATATGTTCTTATAATTGTTTGTATTTCTTTGGTGTTGGTTGTGATCTCTCCTCTTTCATTCATGATTTTGTTGATTTGGGTCATTTCTCTTTTCTTTTTGATCAGTCTGGCCAGGGGTTTATCAATCTTGTTAATTCTTTCAAAGAACCAGCTCCTAGTTTCGTTGATCTGTTCTACTGTTCTTTTGGTTTCTAGTTCATTGATTTCTGCTCTGATCTTTATGATTTCTCTTCTCCTGCTGGGTGTAGGCTTTATTTGCTGTTCTTTCTCCAGCTCCTTTAGGTGTAGGGTTAGGTTGTGTATTTGAGACCTTTCTTGTTTCTTGAGAAAGGCTTGTATTGCTATATACTTTCCTCTCAGGACTGCCTTTGCTGTATCCCAAAGATTTTGAACAGTTGTGTTTTCATTTTCATTGGTTTCCATGAATTTTTTTAATTCTTCTTTAATTTCTTGGTTGACCCATTCATTCTTTAGTAGGATGCTCTTTAGCCTCCATGTATTTGAGTTCTTTCCGACTTTCCTCTTGTGATTGAGTTCTAGTTTCAAAGCATTGTGGTCTGAAAATATGCAGGGAATGATCCCAATCTTTTGGTACCGATTGAGACCTGATTTGTGACCTAGGATGTGATCAATTCTGGAGAATGTTCCATGGGCACTAGAGAAGAATGTGTATTCCGTTGCTTTGGGATGGAATGTTCTGAATATGTCTGTGAAGTCCATTTGGTCCAGTGTGTCATTTAAAGTCTTTATTTCCTTGTTGATCTTTTGCTTAGGTGATCTGTCCTTTTCAGTCAGGGGGGTGTTAAAGTCCCCCACTATTATTGTATTGTTGTCAATGTGTTTCTTTGCTTTTGTTATTAATTGCCTTATATAATTGGCTGCTCCCATGTTCCGGGCATAGATATTTACAATTGTTAGATCTTCTTGTCGGATAGACCCTTTAAGTAGGATATAGTGTCCTTCCTCATCTCTTATTACAGTCTTTGTTTTAAAATCTAGTTTGTCTGATATAAGGATTGCCACCCCAGCTTTCTTTTGGTGTCCATTAGCATGGGAAATGGTTTTCCACCCCCTCACTTTCAATCTGGGGGTGTCTTTGGGTCTAAAATGAGTCTCTTGCAGACAGCATATGGATGGGTCTTGTTTTTTAATCCAATCTGATAGTCTGTGTCTTTTGATTGGGGCATTTAGCCCATTTACATTCAGGGTAACTATTGAAAGGTATGAATTTAGTGCCATTGTATTACCTGTAAGGTGACTGTTAACTGTCTGTTGTCTGTGTTCGTTTCCTCTCTTTGCTGCTTTTAGGTTCTCTCTTTGCTTAGAGGACCCCTCTCAATATTTCTTGGAGGGCTGGTTTCGTGTTTGCAAATTCCTTTAGTTTTTGTTTGTTCTGGAAGCTTTTTATCTCTCCTTCTATTTTCAATGATAGCCTAGCTGGATATAGTATTCTTGGCTGCATATTTTTCTCGTTTAGTGCTCTGAAGATATCTTGCCAGTCCTTTCTGGCCTGCCAGGTCTCTGTGGATAGGTCTGTTGCCAATCTAATGTTTCTACCATTGTAGGTTACATATCTCTTCTCCTGAGCTGCTTTCAGGATTTTCTCTTTGTCTCTGAGACTTGTAAGTTTTACTATTAGATGTCGGGGTGTTGACCTATTATTATTGATTTTGAGAGGGGTTCTCTGCGCCTCCTGGATTTTAATGCCTGTTTCCTTCCTCACATTAGGGAAGTTCTCTGCTATAATTTGCTCCAATATACCTTCTGCCCCTCTCTCTCTCTCTTCTTCTTCTGGGATCCCAATTATTCTAATGTTGTTTCGTCTTATCATATCACTTATCTCTCGAATTCTGCCCTCATGATCCTGTAGTTGTTTCTCCCTCTTTTTCTCAGCCTCTTTATTTTCCATCATTTGGTCTTCTATATCGCTGATTCTCTCTTCTGCCTCATTTATCCTAGCAGTTAGTGCCCCCATATTTGATTGCACCTCATCAATAGCCTTTTTGATTTCGATTTGGTTAGATTTTAGTTCTTTTATTTCTCCAGAAAGGTTTCTCTAATAACTTCCACGCTTTTTTCAAGCCCAGCTAGTATCTTTAAAGTCATGATTCTGAACTCTAGGTCCGACATCGTACTAATGTCCGTATTGAGTAGGTCCCTGGCTGACTGTACTACCTCTTGTTCTTTTTGCTGAGGTGATTTCTTTCGTCTTGTCATTTTGTCCAGAGGAGAATAGATGAATGAGAGAACAAAATGCTAACAGGTTTACAACGTCCCCAGCAAATATACTGTATACAAATCAGAAAAGACCTGAAACCAGGGGGAAAGAAAGGGAAAGAAAGAAAAAAGAAAGAGAAAAAGAGAAAAAAAAATATAAAAACAAAAACAAAACAATACAAAAAAGGCAGAATATGATCAAATATGATCAGGCAAGTGCATAGATCAGTGCCACACACTAGATTTTGGGCGTATTTTGGTCTGTTAGAAAAAAGTGCCTCCTAAAATTTTAAAGGAAGAAAGACATATATGTACAAAATAAGGGTTGATACAATGAAGGGATGGAAGATGACTGTAAAGATGAAAATTATAAAAGATTTTATAAAAGGACTTGGTAAGATAAGTTGTTTGAAAAAAGAAAGAAGATTTAAGAAAAAAAAAAAGGAAAAAGGGAGAGAATGTGATCAGGCAGGAGACTAGAACAAAGCCATACACTAGTGATTTAGGGTATATTTTGATCTGTTAGAAGAAACTGTACCTCAAAATTTTAAAGAGAGAACAACTTATATATATATGCCAAAAATAAGGGTAACTACTATGAAGGGATAAAATATGACTCTAAAAATGAAAAATAAAAAAAAAATTTTTTTTAAAAAAAGGGATTTATAAGATGTTGGTTGAAAAAGGGAAAAAGAAAAATAAAAAAAAACAGTCAACAAAAATTAACTTTGATGAAATAATGAATCATGGTAAAAAAAAAAAAAAAAAAAGCCATGAATCCATGTGCAGTATTCCCCTAGCGCTGGAGTTCTCCTATTCTCCTTGATCGATCAACTTGGTCTTGGCTTGCTGGCTGTTTGTGTTGATCTTCTGGGGGAGGGGCCTGTTGCTGTGGTTTCCAAATGTCTTTGCCGGAGGCGGAATTGCCCCGCCCTTGTCGGTCCGGGCTAAGGAAGCTGCTCTGGTTTGCTCTCAGGAGCTTTTGTTCCCTGCAAGCTCTCGGTACAGCTTTGGAGGACCAGGGCAGAAATGGTGGCCTCCCAATCTCCGCCCTGAGGAGCTGAGAACTCGGGGCCCCGCTCCTCAGTGCGCCCCCAGAGAAAAGCAGTCACTTCCGTGTCCCCGGTCTCCGGCCGCACTCCGTGCTCACCCGGCCTGTGATCGAGCGTTGCTATCTTTGGCACCCGACCCCGCGCATAGTCTCCAAACCCAGCAGATCCCTGCAGTGCGCTTCCGCTCCGCTCCTCCCCGGGAAGGAAGGGGAGTCTCCCCGGATCTGCTGCTTGTTGGGTCCCTGCTGGAGGAGCCGTGCCCCAACTGGGCCGCAGATCACAGTTTATGGCCACCCCGAGCTGAGAGCCCGCGACTCTGCTCCGTATCTGCAGCCGGCTTCCCCGCTCTGATACCTGGGAGCTCTGGCGCACTCAGGCACCCCCGGTCTCTCTGTGACCCCAAGGGTCCTGAGACCACACTGTCCCGGGAGGATTCCACCCCCCGCTTAGCCACTGCAGCGACGTCCCTCCGCGGAGCCGACTTCTAAAAGGTCCGATTTTGTGCTCCGCGGCTCTAGCACTTGCCAGAAGCGGCCGGCGGAGGCCCCTCCCCCGCCGTCTATCCTCCCGAATATCGCCTCGGATTCACTTCTCCGCATGCCCTACCTTCCAGTAAGTGGTCGCTTCTCTGTTCAGAGAGTTGTTGCTACTCTCCTGTTCGATCTCCTGTTGAGTTCGTAGGTGTTCAGAATGGTTTGATCCCTATTCAGCTGAATTCCTGAGACCAGACGAAATCTAGGTCTCCTACTCCTCCGCCATCTTGCTCCGCCTCCCATATTCGATTTTTTAAGTCAAAAGATTCCAAGAGAATACTGGATATGCTAATAGGCACACACAAAATTGTCTGCAGGCTTTATTATTTGCTGTATTTGGCTCACTTACAGCCAACTGTAGCTCTAGGACATCTGAGCACAAGGATAAAGGAGAATTTAGGAAGTAAGTTGTAGCTACAGCCTCGGGTCTAGAGACAACAGAGGCCTTGTCTGTTGGAAGATGCTCGACCAAGTTGAAGAGCAGAACCAAACACTGTTGCTCTTCCCAAGGACCAAAGACACGTGCCTTGGACTTGGGCTGACACTGGGTCCAGCTGTGGACCCAGGCTCTGTGGAGACACATCTAAAGACATAACAGGAAGGCTTCTGGTTTACTAGTCTACAAAGCTCTCAGCAGCCTTCTGTTGTGAGTGTGGCTAAAAGGAATTTCTAACTGAGAATAAAGTGCCCAAGTTGCCAAGTTGGAAAATTGTTTACTTTTTTAAAAAAACCTCCTTCAGTTACTCATGTTTTTAGTATGTATTCTCTCTTTTCTTTTTGTTAGTAAGATAGATTTTTATCTACGTACATAGCATTTTCAATTAGGACAAATTCTACATTTATTCATAAAATTACTAACCAACATTGAAAAGGGGTTCAGGGAGTCATGTTTCAGTGACAGAATGAAAGGGAAGACATGAGATGTTCCCAAGGATCCCACACAAGGTGGACCATCTACTGCTGAGCCATGTGGTGGAGCAGATGGGATTCAGTCCTGCGTTTGCCTTATGTTTTTCCCTTTCCTAGCTTGCTGAGGGTTGCCTTTGTGTTCATAAACTCTCCTACTCCTTGCTCTGTTGGCCTCATGATACGCGGGAGCCTGGGAAGGGCCTGACGGGAGGAGGCATGGAGAGACCATGGCCCAATGGCGGAGGACGTAGCTCCTTGAGCCATGCCGACCTGGGTGGGCCGTCCACGGGCTGAGCAGCAGCCCCGGTGCTGTGAACACTGTTTGAGCCTGGACCAGGTTGAGGCCCCTGAAGGACAGGCTTGGTCTTACATGCTCATACTTCCTCATCACCCCACAGGAACACCCCCAGGCATGTAGGAGGTGCTTGCTGAAGATGTAGAGGAGGTTAGAAAGCTTCTCCTCTCCCCGCTGGGTTCCAGGCAGGGGCCCTGAAGGTTCACCCACAGAAGACAGAATGACACTCAGAAAGAGTGGAGTCTGTTAGTAGGTGGATCACCCACCCTCGCAGGAGAGGCTCCCAGGAGCAGCTAGGGGGCTTTGGAACCCAGGCTTACACAGATCTGAACAAAGAACAAACATTTGCAGCCAGGTGACAACCCAGAGGAAGGGGGTTAGGCTTTCAGGGGCAGCAAACAGGGATGGTAGACTTTGGGGAGCTAATGAGGGTATGGTTATTCAGGACCAGTGTGCCTGCTCAGGGTGAGTGGGAGTCTAGCACCTGCCCTCCTCTTGCTGGTCTGGGAGAGGGGGATGCCAGGGATTGATGTCCTGGCTTTAGGCAAATGGGGCAGGGGCAGAGAGCTGCTCTTTCTCACGTGTCTTCAGCTCAAAATCACCAATATGGCAAAGTGGACTGTGTTGGCGTGGGTGTTGGTGTGGGTGTTGTGGCCCCTATAAGGGACCCTCTGGCTCCTTCTAGGGCCGTCTGGCTTTGGTGCAGGGTGCCAGGGGCCTGCCAGGAGCGGGCTTGGAAGGAACAGGTCAGAGCTTGAGGAAGGAAAGACAGGGAGCAGGTGGGGGACACCTTGAGCGTGGTTAGCGATACTGCTCCTGGAAGTGATGTTGTCCGCTTTGTCTAGAATTCCTTGCAAGCTTCTTGAGAAGCCCAGCAGACTTTGGGCAAGAGACAGAAATATTATCTCTTCTGGGAAGGTCAGAGCCAAGGGCCGCGTCCCGGAAGAGAAGGCTCCTTGTGCACCAAGATGTTTCCTCAGTTTTAACAGATTAAGGAACCAAAGCACGGACCATGTTCCTTCCCCTGCAAGAGAGCGGGCGGGAGGGGTGGCAGCAGGGTCTAACCCTTTCCTGGAGCAAAGCCCAATCTGTATCCTTTGCCCATTTATTCATTAAGTTGGTTTTGTTTGGTTGCTTATCACATACTTTTTAATCATTTCTATGTCCTTCGAGTCTTGTGACCCAGGTCTTCGCACCGCTTGAATTCTGCAGACCCAGGCATCCTCTGGGGATAAGGCCCCCCTCTTTCCTAAGCACTATACCGTAAGGTATACCTGCCTGACCTCGAGTGACCACGCAAACCATGTCCCGCGTGGTGACCGTGTGGGGAGGGGATGTGTCTGTCCCCCTGCTGCTCCATCCACGGGTGCTCTCCCCCGCTGCCCCCAGAGATGCCCTCCAGCCAGGACCCAACCAGCGGTTACACCGAGCGTTTGGCCGTGTCTTCCCTCAGCACCCACTCCGGAGAAATGGGTCAGTTTTCCCCAGAGTGGCCCACGTTCTCCACGAGGCCACTGTTTGCTGTCTTCTGAGCCTGTGTTCCCATGGCCGGGGGTTAGGTGGGAAGGCCTCCGTCTCCATAGTCAGTGTGTAAATCCAGTGACGCTTGGCACCTCAGACATTCTGTCCCTGGTGCACTCCCCGGATTTCTCATGCCATCCGTGATGATTTCCTGCACCAGACGCACACCCACTCCTCCCTACTCTGCCTCCCTCCCGCTCCCTCCCAGTAGTAGTCAGCTGCAAGGGGAGACTGGGTATGACGGTCACCTCCATGGGGATGGCCGAGGTGCTCTCTTTCTGCCTCTCTTGCCCCATTATGGAGTTTCCTGGAGCCAATGGGAGCCCCATCAAGCCGGCCCCTGTGTCCTTCTGGCGGGCTGCATCTTTGAGTGCTTCCCCGCTCTCTGAAAGCTCAGATATGCAGGCAGATCATACTTTCTATGCCCCAGAGTTGGGATCATCCATTTCTCCAAGGAGCAAAAGGGTGATTTTTTTAAAATACAGATTTCAGAATCAGAATCAGTATTTTTCAAAATCCTTCTTCCCCACAGGCCCCCACCCAACATGGTTCATAATATCAGGTATGTTTAGGGTGCCCTCACCCCTAAAAAACCTGCACTGTTCCTGGCATGCATAAGGTGCTGAATAACAAAAACCAGAATGTCAATTTTCTTCCTGACCCTAGACTGACAACCTAAGCTGAACCAGAGCATGAATTTCAGCACAAAACAGCCCACATTGACTCACAGTGTCTAATTCAACTTAATTGAGATACCAGTTTTGTGTTGACTGTACCCATTGGAAAGAAAACAAGGCAGGGAGATACAGGCCCCGAGCTGTGTATTCTTCTAAGATCACTGAGCACAGGCGAGGCCAGAACACCAAGGATTTAGAATGCGTGAATACACTGATGTTTCATTTGGCTAAAATTACTTCACTCCATTTTTCCACCTCTTTTAAGCCACCCTAAAGATGGGATCCCAGATCTATTTCTAAATCACACTGAAGGAGATTCCACTGTCTGCTTGCATAATGCATCCCAGTGTTTTAATTTGGGATCTTCTCATCACGAAGAAGCATATTTTCAGTCTCGGCCACTTCGGCCTCCTCCTCTTGCTTCATCAAAAGGAAGATGAAGCGAGATAAGACCACAGCCGCCCCCGAGCTCCGCAGACGACGCGGTGCCGCGCGGCGCAGAGCCCATTCTCCCCCGGACGCCGGCATCACACTGCGGTCCCCGCGCACCCAGCCCCCTAGTGGGTTTCCAGTCACTGCTAGAGAAACAGCCGCCGCCACAGCGTCTGCTCAGTTGCTGACGACTGCCTCAGTCCACGGCGGGTGCTGTAACCAAGCACGGCCCAGAACTTGTTCCTCGCGCCCTGTGGGGGCTGGACGTCCAAGGTCTCGGTGCTGGCTCAGGTCCTCACGCTGCAGAGGGAGAGGGCGCCGGGTCCTCTAACGCCGTCCTGTAAGCACAGCCGCCCTGGGTCCTCACGGACCCTCGGGCACCTCCTCCCCAGCCCTGGGTGCACACAGTCCCGTGGGGGGTCAGGGCCCCACCTGTGAAGCTGGGGGGCTCTCAGTGCACAGAAAAACCAGCCTTTAGAAAATACTTCCTCCCTCGCAGCGCCTGTTTTACAGATGTGCGGATGGATGGGTGGACGGACACAGAGGCGGCCGGGCGCTGGAAGATCCGGCCAGTAGGTGGCAGGGCCCTCTGAGGTCGGATCCCGCGTCCTTGCCTTCCTCAAGCTGTCATCCTGAGAGCATGATGTCGGCTGCTCGTAGGCCCTGAGCGCAGCGGACGCCCAGCTCGTGCCGGGCAGCTCTGTGTCCATGTCGGGCAGGCGCCCGGGAGCCCCGCTTCCGGATGTCTGGTCCGAGCCGCACCAGCAGCTCCCGAGGAAAGTGTCTGGAACAGAAGCTGAGCTTGGAGGGACAGGCGCGGCTTTGGAGTCATCCTCGGATGGCCCCTAGAAGCCCACCTGGAGTCAGACCTCAGGCCCAAGGCAGAAGAATGCTTCCCTGATGCATCCTGAGACCAGGACGCGGCCCGGACATTTGGAGCCAAGAGGGTGGACACCCAGAGCCAGGCCCCTGAGGAAATGGTACCCTCGCTCCTCTGAACAAGACAGCTGTGCCATGAGGACACAAAACTGGCAGGACAACCCTGACGCCACAGGGGCCGCTCCCCACGCCCACACTGTCCCACGCGGGTACAGCCACGTCTCAGGTGAATGGGTGCCACAGGGGTCAGCATTTCCCCAGGGGTCACAGAAGGTCTCACGGATGGATGGACAGGGTGCCCCCAGTGGGCTCGCCCTGCACAGCACAACACACCCAAGGACGCCCTCATGGGCACCACCTTGGAGGCCACAGGCTTGTGCATCTGGATCTGCACAGAGCAGGACCCCCCACCCCACCCTTGCCACACATGCTCCAGAATGCCCACAGGGCGGCACACCACGCCCACCCCCACTTAGCACACACTTCCCTGCCATTTTCCCCCCTCAGATGGTGTTATGTCCCCTCTGCTCACTGGTGGCTGCTCTTGCGGGATTGGCCCATTCCCATCACTCCTTTGTCTCCAATCAGGTTTCCCATTGTCCTCGATGACTGGCGGGACTTCCTGGAATATTCTGGGCGCAGATCCCTTCTCCATTTCAGGCACTGCAAGTGCAAGACTTCCTCCAGCACTCCAGACCTCCTCCAGCATTCCAGACCTCCTCCAGCATTCCAGACCTCCTCCAGCATTCCAGACCTCCTCCAGCATTCCAGACCTCCTCCAGAATTCCAGACCTCCTCCAGCATTTCAGACCTCCTCCAGCATTCCAGACCTCCTCCAGCATTCCAGACATCCTCCAGAATTCCAGACCTCCTCCAGCATTCCAGACCTCCTCCAGAATTCCAGACCTCCTCCAGAATTCCAGACCTCTTCCAGAATTCCAGACCTCCTCCAGAATTCCAGACCTCCTCCAGCATTCCAGACCTCCTCCAGAATTCCAGACCTCCTCCAGAATTCCAGACTTCCTCCAGCATTTCAGACCTCTTCCAGAATTCCAGACTTCCTCAAGCATTCCAGACCTCCTCCAGCATTCCAGACTTCCTCCAGAATTCCAGACATCCTTGAGCATTTCAGACCTCCTCCAGCATTCCAGACTTTCTCCAGCATTCCAGACTTCCTCCAGCATTCCAGATGTCCTCCAGCATTCCAGACTTCCTCCAGAATTCCAGGTGTCTGTTAGTGGGGCTCCTTGATCTTCAGCAAACACATCCACCAATATCTTGCTTGATAATTTGTACCCTTGGGGCTTTTCCATTTCCAGAGCTCAAAGACCTGCACTTCCATCTCTTACTTTATGATTTCACCTGCCACATCAAGTGTTTAATCCAGTTCAAGTCCAGGTCTAATGATGATATTAAGGATCAGGCTTCATTGTTTTCTCCACATAATGAGCAAGTTTCTCATTCTCGACCTTTAAAAAAATCTGTCCTTTCTCTGGGGGAGATTGTGGTATGTCATCTTTATTAAATATTGAGTCTCCCATATGACTATGGGTCCGTTTTTTATCCTATTTTGTTGTATTGATCTATCTGGTCCTATGGCAATCCACACAGCCTATATTAGTTTGGCTTTCTAGTATGTTCCACTGTGAGGTAAGGAGATTCCCCCTTTGGCTTTACCTTTTAAAACTGACTTTGCTGTTCATGTATTTTCATTTTTCATATAAATTTCAAATGATATTTTTGAGCTTACCTAAAATTCCAGCTGGCTATTTAATTTGCATTGCAAAGAATGCATTTGAGTGATGTTGACATCTTTACAGTATTATATCACATCCAAAAATATGTATCTCTCCATTTGTCCAAAACTTCTCTTTTGTCCTTCAGTAGAGTTGAACAGAGTCCATAGAAGTCTGGTGCATTCTTTCTTCGGTTAATTCTTGATTCTTCATCCATTAGACATTCATTCCTTTAATACATACTCACTGAGTGCTTTCAGAGTCCTTAGCACTAGGGGCAGTGATGAAGAAAACAACCCAGTTCCTAGCCCTGTTGGGGGTAAGATTCCATAGGAATGTATGGAATATAAGGCATATTCTATAGCTTTATGAAGATATTTTTATTCTTATTAGAAATGATTACTTACTTACTTACTATATGTTTTATTTTTTACTACATTCCCACAATATTTTACTGTAAGAGCATGTGAATACATTTATTTATTTGCTATAGTGTTTCTAGCTGATTATTGACGGCATAGAAGAGTGATGTTGATTTGTAAGCTGAACTTGGACCTGGCAACCTTGATGAATTTCCTATTAGTTCTAAAAGTACATCAACTCTATTGAGGGTTTTATGTAGATGAGCTAATCAACTATAAACACTAACACTTTATCTCTTTCCATCTTTAATCTTATTATTTTATTTTCACATCTTATACCTTCGGTCAAGATATCAAATGTTATATTAAACCATACCAATGATACCAGGCATCCTTATCTTGTTCTTGATTTTAGTATGAATTATATAAAAATTGTCCATCAAGTATGATGTGTCTATTACAGGTTTTGATATATTGCCTTTTATAAGGTAGCAAATGTCCTATTTTTTGTTTCCTGAGACTTTTTCAGAGAAGAGTTAAATGTCACTATGGGAATTTTCTGCATTTGTTTAGAACATGATTTGATTATTCCCCTTAAACACACTGTGTGGTATGGTTGTTTAAGAAAAGTGGTCACAGTTGTCTGACAATCTTCCCAATGAGAAGCAGGGTCTCTGTTCCCTCCTCTGGGATCTGGGACAACATGATTTCTTGGACCAAAGAACATGGTGGAATGACTCCATGGTAGAATGATGTTGGGTGGACATGATGTTGGATGACTCTCCAAGGCAGGAGAGTAAGTCTACTTCATTCCCTGGGTTTTTCTGTCTGGAGGAAGCTGGCTGCTATGTTTGAAAGTCTGAGAGTACCATGCTCAGGAGGCCAATGCTGGAACTTGGGTCAAGCCCCAGCCATCAGTCAGCATCGACCTCCTGCCATTAGACTGAACTATCTTAGAAGTCTGTATGGTTGGGCTTCCACCGTAAGCTGAAAATGTTGCTCATGGGGCTTCTCCCTGAGGGTGGCTTTGCGGACTGGGAGGCCCCGGATGCATAGGCTGAGGCCGTCACCCCCGTGCTGATGGAACCGACACGCGAGGGGGCTGCACTGCGCGCTCGCGCCTCCTGAGCCCCGTGGGAGCCTGCGTGCTGTCTCCCTCTTCCTCTTTGTCCTCTGTCATTAAGCCATTCCCTGCATCCGCATCTGGCCCAGGGTGGGCGACACAGAGCTCACCCTGCGTTTTCATGGCCCCGAAGCCCCAGCGAAGGTGACACACTCACCCTCAAAAGCACAGAGGAGGAATGACGCCCTCCATCGTGGGATGCTGCACAGAACACGGTGTGAGATGGTTGGCAACAGAAATTATTGTTGCAAACCCAGATAGCGTTTATAACAGAGACCAGCAGACGTGTTTTAAAATTCTTGTAAAACATTAAAACTGATGGAGGAAACTCGTGACTCTGACGGCCGGTGTGTGAGGATCCCCTCTGGGGCTGGGGACCACAGTACAGAAAACACTACTTCCAGCTCATTGTTAGAGGTAGTTAATGTTTCAAGGAAACTAGTCAAGTGTTCCGTGTTTGACAAATAATGAAAGCAATTTCCACGTTAAAGATGTTGGAATAAATCCTGTTCATGCTCCCATGTCAGCAGGCGAATCAAAGATCTCTTCGGTGGGTACGCAGTTTGGGGAAATGCCAGCCCACACCAGCATGGGGGTGTTTTCCGCCAGCTGGGAAATGTGGGAGTCGTGACCTCGGAGCTGCTTGTCCACGAGCAGTGCTTGGTAGGACACGCGTCTTGCCGCTTGGTCTTCTGCAGGGATCCGTCCGAACAGCGTTTCCGGTCCTCCTGCAGGTAGGTGGTGTCCAAACGTGTGGCCTAGCATCGGTTCAAGGTCAGGGCACGTGAGCCAGACCCTGGGCGCCCGTGGACTCTGGGCTTCACCGAGACCACGGAGCACAGCCCTCAGGTGGTAACCGGCTGTCCAGTGGCCTCGGCGTGGGCATTAGGGGTTGTCTGGGTGGACATGGTGGCGTCATTAGAGGTAGGCCCTTCTGACCTGGGACATCTGTGACCCAAAAAGGTTACTAGCGTCCCCACCCCGTGCAGTCAGCGTGGAAACAGACGCTGCGCGGAGACCTGGTGCGGGGGCCGCAGTGTGCGTGCAGGGTTGCTCGGGCGCTAGGTCTCTGCTCCCTCGCCTGGGACCAGGCTAACAGCGGCACCGACAGGAGTTTGGTCCGGAGTAGGAGAGACAAGCTCCACGGGGCCCAAGTCGAGCTGCTTCGGGGCTAGGCTTTCAGGTGGGAGCATCTTGTGTCCCCGGAGGCTGAATTCTCACCTGCACTTCCTGCACATCCCGGGGCCCAGTGCCCGCCATGCTCCAGGCAAGCACGTTGGGGCACTAGCCCGATTAACCTATGGCCCACGTTACCACTAGGAGCACATGGCCCAGGCTCTCCCCTACCGTTTCTCCCCTTGGCAGGGGCGAGGATGCTGTGAGGGGGAGCCTGGTGGGGCTGGCCCCTCAAGGAAGAGTGCAGTCAGGGATAGCAGTCAGCATCTCGCCTCCTGGGGACAGCAGGTGACGGGGCTCAGGAACAGAGCAAGCCGTTGGGAGGTGCACCTGTTTGGGAACCATACATCAGTCCCTCTGATGCTGTTTCTTACCTTGATTCTGGTTTTCATTAAATGTCAGTTTGGGCAAATTCCCAATTTTAGTCTTTGTGAGATCTGAAGATTTTTCTGGCACTTTCCTTGTCACTCCTGATGATTTTTTTAAAAAGATTTTATTTATTTATTTGACAGAGAAAGACACAGCGAGAGAGGGAACACAAGCAGGGGGAGCGGGAGAGGGAGAAGCAGGCTTCCCACTGAGCAGGGAGCCCGATGCGGGGCTTGATCCGAGGACCCTGGGACCATGACCTGAGCTGAAGGCAGACGCTTAATGACTGAGCCACCCAGGCGCCCCGTGACGATTTTGTTTTTAATGTGTGGAGGATTACTCTGAATATATAAGTTTGCTGCAGGTAGGGAAAAATTTTCTAATTTTTCTCCTTTTAATTACAGCTTTGAATGCCATATCGATTTTGTTCAAAGTCCTTCTTGCTTGTAATTTAGTAAAACTAATTCAAGTGAACACAGACTTCTCCCAGTTAAGTCTCATAATGATTCATGAAAGTCTTAATTAAGCATCTGCTAAGAAGTAAATGAGTTATGATAATTTTGGTAATGGCTATCTCTTTGGAATAGCTAATGCCAAACATTTGGAAAGAATTATAATAGCTCCTGCTTCAACTAAATGATAAACATTTCTCCATTAGACTTTGTGAGGAAATCACTGCACGTAGGAAGTGGTGAGCGTGGCCCCGAGCCACATCAACGGCATGTGGCCTGTCACAGGTTCAGTCCACTCAGGCCATGTGGCAATTCAAACAAGCACAGAGCAACCTTCCACTAAAAACAAGAAGCCAGGTTAACCAAACTTGACCTGGATCATAATTAGGGACAAAACTAGAGTAAGAGACACCACAAGTAAGTGTTCAAAATATTCGGATTTCCCACCAATTCCTACGTCCACGTGCCCTCCTACCCACATGCCACCAAGTCCATGGGGCAGACGACACAGAAAATCATGGACGAGAAAATGCCCGCAGGTCCTGGGAGACCCTCCACGAGGCCCTCGCGGGAGAAGTCTGGTGCGCCACGCAATGGGAAGTGTCCTTGTCACGGTCCAGGGTCCACCCAGGTCCCACGAGGCAGGTGCTGACACGGACAGCTTGTCAGGGGCACGTGGGTCCCACAAGGCAGGGGCTGACCCGGGCGGCTCGTCAGGGGCACATGCGTCCCACGAGGCAGGCACTGACCCGGGCGGCTCTTCTGAGACCAGCACCTACGTCTCCATGAGCAAGCCGGGGGGCAGGGGGGCAGCCGGTCTGCTCTGTGCCTCCCGGTCTTTATGCGCAGCGCAGGCCCTGGCGTAGGAAGCTCGGCAGTTGAGCCAGCCATCGGGAAGGGGGACCTAGGGCCTGGAGGTGACAGGGGCCAAGCCTTTGCCTCAGAGGAAGCCAGTATTACATGTGGCGTCCTGGCTTCCGGTACATGTGTGGCTCTTGTTCACCGTGCTGGGACGTGGGTGAGGGACTGAGTGCAATAGTGTGACATGTATGTGTGACAGGTCATTTTTAGCTGAAAGCAAGCCTTGCCAAAATGAATACACGCACACAAAGGCCTACTTGGAGCCCTTGAGACATTTCTGGGAGGTTACAAATGTTTTGATATTGGTGATGTGTGCATCACAGAACATGTTGGACCAAATGTTTCTCCTGAGGTGGACAGCCTGCACCCAGCTCCTGGGACCGTTGGAGCCCCGGGGAGTGTGGACCCCAGGGACACACTGAATGTGCACACTGACCGCAGTCACACCACCTGCAAACACAGAACTCTGACCTAACCCGGCAGCCACCAGCAGGAAACCAGCCCGTCCTCCACGGTCACCAGCCCAGGGACCCAGCCCGTCCTCCACGGTCACCAGCCCGGGGACCCCGCCCATCCTCCACGGTCACCAGCCCGGGGACCCAGCCCGTCCTCCACGGTCACCAGCCCTGGGGACCCCGCCCGTCCTCCACGGTCACCAGCCCGGGGACCCAGCCCGTCCTCCACGGTCACCAGCCCGGGGACCCAGCCCATCTTCCACGGTCACCAGCCTGGGGACCCAGCCCATCTTCCACGGTCACCAGCCTGGGGACCCAGCCCATCCTCCACGGTCACCAGCCCTGGGGACCCAGCCCATCCTCCACAGCCACCAGCCCTGGGACCCAGCCCGTCCTCCACGGCCACCAGCCCTGGGACCCAGCCCGTCCTCCACGGTCACCAGCCCTGGGACCCAGCCCATCTTCCACGGTCACCAGCCCTGGGGACCCAGCCCGTCCTCCACGGCCACCAGCCCTGGGACCCAGCCCGTCCTCCACGGTCACCAGCCCGGGGACCCAGCCCATCTTCCACGGTCACCAGCCCGGGGACCCAGCCCGTCCTCCACGGTCACCAGCCCTGGGGACCCAGCCCGTCCTCCACGGTCACCAGCCCGGGGACCCAGCCCATCTTCCACGGTCACCAGCCCTGGGGACCCAGCCCATCTTCCACGGTCACCAGCCTGGGGAGCCAGCAAGCAGGAAGTCAGACCTGTCCCTAGCAATCCATCCGGGAAGCCCGACAATAACCCTGTGACAGCTGGCCCAATGGCCAGAACTTGATCCATAACTGACAGCTTCCCTAATTATGTCCCCACTGCCAACTTAGGACCCACCCTGGGAAGGCCAATGCGCCCCCGAGCCAGCAGTGAGGGCGACCCTCCTCGCGAGCCCAGTTCGGCTTCCCGGTGCCCGCGGCCTCTCAGGGTGCCCGGCGCTCCCTGACCTTCCCTTTCCCACGCGGAGCTCCTACTCGTCTGCCTGCCTTTGGGTTTCTGCCCCATGAAGCTGAGCCTGGCCCCTCCCCTGCGGCCGCAGGCTCTGAGTGAGTATGCAGCCTCCGCCCGTCCGGCCCCAAGCCACCCTGGTTTGTTTCCACAGCAGCAAAGACAAGGACCTCCCATGTTGATGAGGACACCCAGCCCAGGATGTGTGCGTGCACTGGGGGAGGCCTGTGCTTCCCCCACATCGTACCAGGAGCCCCCTCCCCGCCGAGGGGCCCCCTGACCGCCTGACCTGTGTCTGGGCACCTGTCGGGGGGAGAGCAGTGATTCCCCCAGTTTGCAGTGTCCGCAGACACCTCGGGTCCCTGGCCCTGTTCCCCAGCCCCCCAGCAGCCCTCGGGCCTCCCCCATCACACAGCACAGACCCTGCTTTCTGGGGAACCCAGACCCAGACCCAGTCTCTCTGCAGTTATTTCACAACCCATGAACATTCCTGAACAGAAGAACATTGACGATCCGGGGTCCTTAGAGGTTATCTCTAAAGAACCTCTGACCAGATGAATTCCCTTCCAGAGGGTCCCCAGGATCGCCGGAACGGGGGCCTCGAGGTGACTGTATGGGGTGTGGGCAAATTTGGGAGCAAGGCTGGAAATGAGAAGGGTCTCCTGTGGCCTCCTTCATCAGCCCTGAGCTCACCAGTCCTCTGCCTGGAACCAGGGCTGGCGAGTTGGCGGGGCTTCTGAACAGCTGTGCTTCTCACGCCCAGGCCAGCCTGAGGCAGCCGGCCCCACAGACCCGTGCAAGGTGGGGCCGCAGAGGGGAGCTCCTGGCCCCCAGCACTCCTGCAGACACGGTCAGGAGCCTGTGTGCCCCCAGCTGCTGGGCCCCAGGCACTCCCCTTCCCTCGGCTGTGGGGCTCAACCCCCAAGTCCAGCCCACTCAGAGGGCCCCCTTCCCCAGAGCTCCAGCTCCGCACAGTCACCCCCTCCTGCTACCCCAGCGTCTCCACAAAGATGCCCGCATCCAGACGGTTCTGGAACACGGAGACCCTCGCTCAGGGCACCTGCACCTGTGAAGCCAGACGGTGAACACAGCATATGATAGAGTGTGTGGAACGTGATCCATAGCCACTCGTATCAATAAATCGGTAAATATACATATATACTATACTTACATCACATATGATAAACATTAAGTTGGCAACCCACATCGCTTAAGTACAAAAGGTGGTGCATTCTGTAAAAAGAGTCATTTAAAAGTCTGGAAGGCTCTTGACTGCGACTCTTCTGCGGGTCCAAGGAGCTCAGGAGCTGGTCCACATTAGGTCTGGGTGGGCTGGCTCATGAAACCCCTGCCCCCGGGGTTGCAGGATGAGATACAGCAATGCCCGAAAAAGCACCCTGCATCCTCTGGGAGCTCGGAGCAACGCGGGTCTGGGTCGTCATGCTGACTCTCGTGACGGTTCCCAAGGGAAGCCGGGTGGCGTTCTCATACCCGGCCACACTCCCAGGTGTGAACACATGACGAACGGGAAGATGCATGCAGGATAGGGTCTCCGGAGGTGGACAGGCGGACAGGGCCTTGTGACGGTTCTGCTGGCGTATTGAGCCAGAGGGAGGGTCAACGTGCGGCTCAGCTCCCTCTGGACCACGTGTGGGGGCAGTTCCTCAAGGCTCGGCTCCGTCCGTCCCCTGTATGTCCATGTCTCAGAAGGGGCGTGGTGTGCAGGGTGGAGACGAGCATCTCGCCTGGCGTTCACGGGGACCGCGGCTCGCCTGCCACGGCTGGCTTGGCCCAATTCTCCCCAGCAGTGGACAAGTTCTAATCAGTGCAGTATCGGGCTGCAGCAACCACAGACCCACACTGGGCAATTTGAAGGGGGTGCAGCGAGGGGCCACAGCGTGGGGGCTGCAAGGCGCAGCCGTCCTGGGGCCAGGGCGCTGGGACTTGGCCATCAGCTGAGAGGAGCGCAGAGCCTCCCAGGCGTCACGACACCCCTGTGTCCCCCTCCTCGTTCCCAAATGCCCCAGATGATCCACTTCGTCCCAGAGGGGCCAGGAATGGATCTGCCTTTTAACTCCTGTGGCCCCCGTTCCCTCGTCCCTCACATCGGACGGACAGGCAGCCACATGCTGTCCAGCTGCTTCTGCTGAAGGCGTACAGAGCCCACCACCCAAAATATCTGGGCGTACTGAGTACTTGGAGCCGCAGTTGTCCAAGAATGGGAGCAAGATGGGATCCCTGACTTTATATCAGGAGGTGCATGAAGCTGAGGACTAACGGGTCCCTGGGGCTTCCCTTCCCTCTGCAGACCCCACATGCATAAAACACCTTAAGGAAGTGTGTGTGGCCTCCCTGCTAGTCAGCCTTACGTTGGTTCAGGTCTCAGGCAGAGGGGCAGAAGGAGCTTGTCCTCTGCTCTGTTATCTGGCTCGTGCTGAGCAGGACACCATAGTTTCTCATACTTGCAAACTGACGGGAACATCACGCAAACTATTCGGCAACCAATGGGAGGGGGCACCCAGCAGCCCGAACAGGTGCGGGCTGTGGACGGGAGGAAGGCCCACGGACGCCCCCTGTGCGGGCATGGGCCTCCCACAACAGATCTTGAAGAGGACCATGAGGGCTATTTAGCAACTGACCATGGGTTTCCTTCACTAATGAGTATGGCTCCGAAAAACAGTCTGATTGCCATCCTTCGGGGTGTCCTCACACACCGCTAGCTGTGAGGTTGAGCCACCTGCAGTCTGGCCCCACGGCTGGAGATGCTCTGCAGGCGGGCCCACGGGGCAACAGAGAGGCTCGCTCCCTTACCCAACACCCAAGCCTGCAGGCATTCCAGACGTGCAAGGCCCATTCAGTCCCTCGAACTGACCATATGTGAGCAGGTGGGAGCTTGGCATAGATGAGCCGGTGCTGTATGGAGATCAATGCAGAATCAAGCACTACTGAGAGAAATGAGCCAAGACCTAATCCTAGCACATGCACGGTTGCTAATCACTAGGACATACTCAACTGTGGTTTCTGTAACTAGAAAGATCACTTCCAGACCTCAATATTCTTTTTAGGGATGTTCTTAGTGGCATGGAGGTGAATCAGGGGACCAGAATCTCAGCTTAAACACTCAGCAGTGTGTTCTGGGCTTCAGAACGTCCTCTCACAGGTGTGGTGTTCCCCTCCCAGGACTGACTGCCTGAAAACATTCAAGTAACAGGGTAGACAGCAAAGTGGCGATTTTTGAAAATCTGCACACACACGCACACACACACACACCCTTGTAAGCATCCTCTAAGAGTGAAGTCATCTGCATGAGCTTTCTCTGCTGCAGAAGACACATCTCTCTTCATGAAGTTATAAGCTCAGACTCCACACCCTCTCCCTGTACAATTAGTCTGACAATATTATTAAACTCTAATTTGGATGATCTTTGAAAAAAGGTCTTATAGATGTGGAGGAAAGGGACCTTTCAAGAGGTGCCTCGGGGTACAAGTTATTAACCTTTACCAAGCTAATTAAAGCCAGCCAGAGTTATAATTGTATGTAAATGAACTTTGCTTCCATCAGCTTCCTCCCCGAGGCCCTTAGGGGGTCTCGGGGATTTCTTTTCTTTCCTAATTTTTCGTTTTGAAAATGATGCCCTTCCAACACCATTTACATGTGGCCACTAAGGGACATCCTACACAGGATGATTATTTTAATGTGTAAAGATTGTTCCTTTCAGCATTATTAATTACAGGCTTGTACCATCTTGAAGATTTTCCGGCACAAGAATTTATTCAAGGAAATTGGAAAAATAAACTCTTTGTCAGGTTCCAACAAATCGCCCCACCATTTCCCACAAGTCTGTGTACATGTAACACTTTGGACCTCGTTGACTCGGGTCCCGAGGCCCCACTGGTCGAGGGGAGAGGAGAGTCCTGGGAGGGGCTCTCCAGCCAGGCCAGAAAGGCAAGCTGAACTATCCCAGAGTGTCTTGTTGAATTTCACATCTCCCTCAAAACTCACTGAGCCTGGAAACACTTGTTTTGAAGTCTTGGTTAACACGAAGGATTTTTAAGAAAGGTAACATAATTTCTGATTCCTTAAGACGTGGATTGTTTTAAGCTTTTATTGGCTTCTGTAAAATCAGATTGAAACAACTTCAATCCCAGCAGCACTCAGACTAGAAAACAAATCCGGTTCTATTCCCGCAGGAGTAATAGGGAGAGCGCGGACCTGAAGGGTGTCTGAGCCCAGGATCACCGGTGAGGTGTGCGCTGCCTGGCCCGGGGGCTGCAGGCCAAGCGGAGTCCGGGGCTCACCTCCTCCTGCATCAGCTTTCTCGCATTTCATCTCCACCCAAAACAAAGTGGACAGAAGTACTAAAGCATATGCGTGGGGCATCTTGGTGGGAGAGCAGCAGTTTCGGGGAGCCGAGGGATGAGGTCGGGTCAGTGTCATGGGTCTTGGGTCTCAGAGTATTTCAGAGTCACAAACAAGTTAACTTCATAAATGGGGGGATGCCCACTCACACCTCCAGGGTGTTTGCATATGTTGTTTCAAAGGAGGTGAGCTGAAAGAGAGTACGGTCATCATGGCCAGAAGGGGGTTCTGGCCCCTGGGTGTGCTCCTGTGGGGTGCGCAGGATGCAATGTGTGCAGGTGTGCAGGGTGTGCCCGGGGTGTGTGCTGGTGTGCAGGGTGTGCGGGGTGTGGGTGCCCGGGTGTACAGGGTGCCTGTGGGGTGCGGGGTGTGCAGATGCATGGTGTTCTGGGGTGTGGGGTGCACGGGGTGTGCAGGATGTGCGGATGTTCTGGGATTGTGGGGGTATGGGGTACCGGGGAGCGCAGGGTGCCGCGCCTCAGGGAGAATCTGCCATCTGGGTTCATGTGTCAGCGGCTCCGGAGCTGAACCAGAAAATGAAAATGAAAATGAAAATGAAAAATGCCAAAATAAAGAGTTCCTAATTTTGATATAAAAACGTGGCACCCGCTGCGGTTTCGTGAGCACCCACCCTGCGCAGGCTCTGTCCATGGAAGTTTTGTGCAAGAATCCGTGGTTTGGCTCAGCTCTGCACTCACGTGTTTGTGGAGCCCATCAGGTCTCCCCCCGTAGAGTGGGCACGGGGTCGCAGCCCCAAGGACGCAGCGAGTCCCCGCGGGCGGGAGCCTGGAGCACTGCGGCCAAATGTTCCTCCTCATTATTCTTCTGAGCTTCTTGAGAACTTCAATGGGAAACATAAACTCAAGAAATAAGAAATTTCACGAAGGTCAGACAACAAGTAAACGGTGGGGTTGGGAATTCAGAACCGGCTTCTTTCTCCCCGCGGACCCTGCCAGTCTTGGTGCCGCCGTCCAGCTGGGGCGGTCACTCCCCCGAAGGACACATAACCTGTCTGATGTTTCCCGTGTGTCCAGAGGCTCTGAATTACATTCTTGGTGCAAAGCGCTTTTAAATCATGCTTCATTTATTTATGTTTGGATTCTTCTAGGAAGCTATTTATGCCAACATCATAGATTGAAATCTGCAGCGGGGAAGAGTGAGCAGTGTGGCCAGGGCACAAAGGCGCTGGGGTGAGCTTCCGCGGGCATCTGGGCGGGGGAGACCCTCCGGAGCTCTCCAGGGGGGCGGAGACCGGCAGTATTATTACAGTGTAATTTGAGTCTCTTTGGCTGGAACAGAAAAACTTCTCTTAGCCTGGGTACCGCGCGTGGGATGCACAGCGTGTCGAGGCGGCGGCCTGGCATTGAACTGGCTTGTGTCACGGCCTCAGGCAACAGCGGTGAGTGAGTGCCACGGAAGGGGCGGGCAGCGGGCGGGGCGCGCCCTGCTGTGTAGACGCCCGGTGCTGGTGCTGGGCTGGCGCGGGGTCTCTGGTCCAGGGCAATGTGTATCCCGGTGCCCCCTCATCACCTCCGTTCCAGATAAACTGGCCTCCAGAGGCCTCCTTTGGGGCCTCTGCATCAGCATCGTGCTGAGATGTGTGAGGAGCACCTGCCGCTCATCCTCCATCAGGTGAAGAAGCCGGAGCTGCTGGGCCACAGCCACAGACCTTCCCAACACCCCCAACACATGGGCCCCCTCCCATGGGGCCCCCGGAAGGTGAGGGGCAGGCCGGGCGGCAAACACAGCTCTCAGAGGGCGGAGAGTCTCATCCTCCACCGAGTGCTGACGGTCCTGCAGGTGGCAAGTGGCGTGCGCTGTGCCTGGAGGGGGAGCGAGTCCCCCCACGCAAGCCCCCCACGTGGGACAAGCAGGCTCGCTGGTTCAGGATGGTCTGGGGGAGAACTGCGTGTGGGCAGCACAAGCCCGGGTGCCAAGATCAGGTGCTTCTGCAGGAGTCCATGTGCTGTGAGCACAGGGCACAGCCTCTCTGCCCTTCCTCTGTGTGCGCCACCACATTCAGCCCAAGTGGGAGTTCTTGCTGAAAGCCTGTCCTTCAGAAGGGTGACGTGACTTTGGGTGTAACCAGGGCAACAGTGCTTCTTACCGGAGAAAACGCACTCACTGCCATGGGCCAAGCGATCGGGCTAGAATTTAAGTTCTACACCATCAACAGCCTTAACTGTGAAAAATGATTTGAAATTTCCACCACAAGACGACTTCGCTATGTTGAAACAAGATCTTGGCCCCTGAGAAAGTCTGAAATCCCAGAGCTGAGTACAAGACAGGAAGTAGCCCCGAGAGGGGCTGTCTTCACCTGAGCCTGGGACTGAGCATGCACCCAGCAGCCCTGCTCCTCCCGAGCAGAGCGCCTGCCTCCTTGGTGCGGTGTTCACACAGCCAGACTCGCGGTTCCAGACTCGCGGAAGGACCTGTGGTGCTGCAGCTTCCTCGCCCGGAGACCATGCCTCCGGAGTGCACGTTGCAGGCACAGGATCCTGCGCATCACCGAATTGACACCCACACGGGTGAGACGCGCCCTTGTGTCTGCAGTTGCCGTACGAGCGGGAACCATCCTCAGCTGCAGCTGAGCTGAGGAGCGCAGAAATGAACCAGGAGGGGGAGGCTGGAGGGGAGGCGGCGATCAGGCTGGAATCGGCATCCGGCCCAGGCCCCCCAACACTGTCGTCGCACCAGCCCAGCTCAGCTGCCGCATGGACCAGGGCAGAGTCAGGGTGACAAGGTGTCACAGCCACAGGCGGCGGTGGCCCAAGCCCGAGGTGCAGGGATCGAAGCCCTCCTAGGGTGGACAGAGCAGCCTGTGCTTGAGTCACCAAGGGCAGAGCGCGGGGGTCTCCCCGGACAGAGGGGCTGTGCTCTGGGGCAGCATGAGCTGGGGGGCAGCCCCAAATTTCAGCAGAGGCCGAGGCCCCCATGGACGGACTAAGTGGAGGCCTCCTCCCTCAGGGAGTGGAGGGGTCGCTGGCCTGCAGGGTCCTGGCAGGAGACCCGCCAGAGAAGCAAGCAAGGCTGCGTCTGGAGTCTGGCTTATGCACCGGGAACCAGCCCTCAGCACAGCAGCCCAGGAATGGACGGAATGCTGCAAGACGCCCAGGAGCGCATTTCCCCACGTTGGGTCAGAGGTTGTCGGCAACCCTGGGTGAGGGGGCACCTGCCAGGGCGCTGAGCCAGCGTTTTCCAGACCCCGTCTTGTGGCCGTCAGCCCCGCTTCATCCACACTGAGATTTTTCTGCGAAGTCCTCCCCCCATTTATACATGATGGAAGGGGAGCCCAGCGGGAGCGCGTGCCCGGTGCTCCGTTTCTGGGCACTGGGGCGTGAAGGAGCATCCCTGGGCCTGATGTTTGGGGCAGAATATCGAGCAGGTGTCCTGAAGGTCGACCTCCGTGCAGAGATGTCGAGGAGCTCGGGCTGTGTCTGCTGGGGAGGGGTGAAGTGTCTTTCTACGCGGAAGAGATATAGAGGAGGTGCTCCATGACAGATGGTAGGGAGCACAGAGCGGGTGCTCCATGGACGGGCTCCTGATTTCGTTCGTCCATAGGGGGCCCAACGGTGCACACCTGTGTCCATAGTGTGTTGGTGTGCTAGGGCTGCCGTCACCAGGTGGCCCAAACCACAGAAATTCACAGACCCACGGTTCTGGAGCCACCAGGGTCCCAGCGGGTTTGGTCCCCCCGGGGGGCTCTGAGGGAGGGTCTGTCCGGGCCTCTCCACTCGGCTTGCAAGCATCTTCCCTCCAGCCATGCTGGGATCAGTGTCCACCCAGACGACCTCAGCTAAGTCGGTCACCGGCATACACCGAGGTCGGGAGTGGCAGTCAGAGACTGGGGGCTGCAGGCCAGTCAGGGCCGGAGCCCCTTGGGAGTAAACTGAGTCCCAGATGTCCTTCTCAGTCACAACATCGATGGCACTGTGGCTGATGACTCACTTCACAGATACGGGCAAGCCAGAGGCAATCTGGTCTGCAGGGACAGCCAAGCCTGCGTGCCGACGCTTTAAGGCAAAGTCAACATGCTTAATGCTCAGGACTTATTCCCATAGAAACAGCCTGTGTATTTGGGCACATGCTTTGTCTCATCTATGTGAGCAGCTAATGTGTTTGCATACACTGGGTTTTCAAAGTGTAAACACAGTCCGTTCACTCTTTGACCTATTCTGTGATGTTTATGGACAGCAGCTCTTCACTAATAATGTCTGGTTTTGTAACTTTGAGTCAAGCTGGTCAATTTCTCTTTCATGTGTGCCAAGCTCTGTGGCTAAGATCCACTAATCCAAAATAAGACAGTTCAGCAGGATGACTTACAAACCACCCCTGTCGTGTGCAAGCTTTGGAGGTCGGTTTACATAAGGTGACGGGTGAGCCAGACGCAGACGTGCTTGTTGGTTGGTTTGGAGTGGGCGTGAGAAGGGGGTGGCTGCGTTCTGTCCAGGGAAGCACCCGTTGGAGAAGGTGACCTCCCAGCACACACACCAGGCTCTGCTCCAGACCAGGCTGCTCCCCAGCCACCGGACCTTCTGTGATGTAAAAATAATCATATTCTAGTCTTCATCTCCCAGCTCCTGACACGGAGCCCCCAAACCCCTTGCAACTTCCTGGGCGGGAGGAGCAGGTTTGTTCGAAAGAGGTGACTGGGCATAGATAGCTTCAGGCTGGGGGCTGCTCGGCAGAAGCCCCGGGCCGCGGTCAGAAGCGTGGAACCTCCAGCCGCACCCCACATCCTCCGAGGAGGGGAGAGGGGCTGGAGATGGAGTTGATGCTCCATCACGCCCACGTGAGGAACCCCCATAAAATTCCCAACAGTGGGGGACTCGGGGAGCCTCCAGGTGGGTGGACATGTGAAGTGTGGAGAGGGTGATGCCCCCCAGCTCCACGAGGGTTCCTCCCAGACCTCACCCTATGTGCGTCTTCATCTGGCTGCTCATCTGTATCCTTTATCACATCGTGGGTTCTGGAATAAGCCGGCACACGCCCGTGTTTCCCTGAGCTCTGGGAGCCCCTGGAGCGAGTCACTGCACCTGAGGACAGGGCCGTGGGAACCCTGGTGTAGAGCCACGCGGCCCCGGAGCCCCTGTGGCTGGCGTGTGGGGTGGGGTGGCCTGCGGGACGGAGCCCCCTGCCTGGGGGTTGCAGGAACCCTGGGTGGACAGAATTACAGGGCGCCCAGCTGGTGTGTGGGCCGGTGGGTGTGCAGGAAGCCCACAGGGTGTCCTGGGTGAGCAGAGGAGCACGCGAGTTTGTACTGTCCGTGGAGGCCTTGCCTCTCATGAAGGCTGGCAGTTGGCTCCCGCTCGTCTGTGTGCGGCTGGCCTGTGTTCACGGATGCTCGCTGTCTCCTTACACCATGGCTCCCATGTAATAGCCATGGGGGCCATTTTTCCCAGTGGTGGCTTCTCCCTGCAGATCCTGACATCTTTGTGACGAGACTCGTTTCTGTCTTCAGAACCGGAGACAGCCCCCTTCAGCGGAAACACGCCCGGCACAGATCTGCACCTGCTCAGCTAAGTTATACCCACGGACTTTCCCGCTATCACCTGGAACATCCTACAGGGTGTGGTGCACACTGGGGCGGACCAGGGCATGCACCTGCCCACCATCATGCCCCAGGATGTACCTCAGCAGGAACAGGTTCCCTACCACGTGCCGTGAGCCCTCCGTCCTTTCAGCAGAGTGTGACCCCGGTGCTGGAGGTGGGGGGAGGGGAGAGGGGGTGCAGTGGGCGTCAGGGGACACAGCGGGGGAGAAGTGAGGGCCTGGGGGCTGCAAGAGCCCAGCGCCCACGGCGGTTCCGGGAACAAGAGTGCAGCCAGCTGTCAACGGGCTTCAGTAAGAACTAAAAGTCAGTTTAACATGAGATCTTGCAACAATCCTATACCTGTCCTCCAGCTTACGGTTCTGTGATTGCTGTTTTATTGGGAAATGCACAGGAGAGCTGAAACCCGTGTGCGTGAACATACGCCCGGAGGCACTCGTTTCTCTGCAGAAAGGCTGAGATGAGGTTGTGGACATGATGTGAAGCTCACCCAAAAGCAACTCAGTTACTGGGTGTGAGAACAGTGTTCACGGAAAGGGGCCCCCAGCTGCCTCCCCAGATCCAGGCAGGGACACAGTGATAGGGGCCTGTCTGTGTTTTCAGAAATAAGCCGGTACACACAGTACGCACATATGCACACACACACACACACACACGGTACATACATACATGCACATGGTGCACACATGCGTACACATGGTGCATACATGCACATGGTACCCCCACACATGCACACACAGTGCACACATGCACAGGCATGCACATGTGGTGCATACATGTGCACACATGCACACGGTACCCACACACATGGTGCACACATGCATACGGTACACACATGCACACGGTACCCATACACACATGCACACCTGTGCACATGCACGCATGCAGTGAAACACCCTGTGCGTCCACAGTGTGATTGTTGACCCCCCCCAAGCAGGAACCCTGAGAGGCTGGAGGCTCACTCACACAGGGCCACAGCTGCTCTGGCCATCGGGGACCCCAGCTTTGGAAGCGCCCCAGAGCCGTGTGCTGGCTGTCCCCACAGTGCCTGCATAAAGCAGGAACAACATTATGACAAGCAAAGCTGGGGACATGGACACAGGTGGGAAACTCAGAGGAACAGGCTTTCCCGCATGGAGGAGCCCACGGACAGCATTGGGAGCACATGCTCCACAGGCACAGCTGTGCCCAAAGTGGGACTGAGTGACCCATGAGCCCCGGGATCCTGGGCAAGCCATGCAGGGTCCAGTACCCACATGCGAGGTGAGGGCAACTGGGGTTCAGGTGAGTGGATACAGGTGAAGAAGCCCTCCACGGCCTGGCCCAGGGCAAGCATCGTGTCATCAATACTGCTCCTGACTGAGTGCAGGAGCGCCTGGCTGCACCATGCAGTGATGTTTGGAGGGATGCGCAGGTCAGCCCGAATACACATGCTCAGCATGCTTTCCTGGGGTCCAGTAAGGTGGTGGGGACACATGGTGAGAACAGAAGAGATTCTTTCTGCACGTAGCCCCACATGATGGAGGCACCCTTATAACCCCCTGCCATGGTCTGAGTGTTGGCATCCTCACCCACTGTCCACGTGGAAGCCTAACCTCGGGTGCTGGTGTGAGCAGGTGTGACCCAAGGGTGGTGATGAGGCCATGAGGGAGGGATCAGTGCCCCTGGGAGAGCCCCCGAGCGAGCCAGCCTCTCTGCCTTGCTCACCGCAGGTGTCTGCCACCTGGCCACACCCACACCTGATCCCGGTAGTCCAGCGCCCAGATAGGTGAGGAGTAGACTCTGTGGTTTACAGCTCCTGGGGCCACAGTGCTGGGTGACCAGTTGTCCCAGCTGATGAGCATTTGGCTCTCTAGTTTCTTCCTTGGGACAGGTGGGCTGCTCCTTGGGCTCTTCTGTCGTCCGTCTGCCCTCTGGCCACCCCAGACACCAGAGCCTTCCCTGGGATACTTCCTGCCATCCCGTGGTTTTCCACCCAGCTGGGCCCAACCCAGCTCGTACTTTCCTGCACCTGCTGGGAGACTGCAGTCCACAAGCCCATAAAGTAACTCCTCTGCTGGTTGGTTGGTTGGTTGGTTTTGGTGGAGGGTTATTTTTTCTTTTCAGCTTTATTGAGATATAACATATGTAAACTTAAGGTGTAGGACATGATGATTTAATCCACATACGTATTGTGAAGTGATCGCCACCCCAGCGTAAGCTCACACCTCCGTCACGTCACATAATTACTATTTTTTTGTGAGGGGAGAACATTAAGGTCTACTCCCTGGGCAACTGTCCAGTATCCAACACAGTACTGTTAGCTGCAGTCGCCATGCTGCACACTAGATCCCCAGGACACCCCGTTCCCCTCACCCCAGGCCCTGCAACCCCCACCCACACTCTGCTTCTGGGAGTTCAGCTTTTCTAGATTCCACGTATAAGTGAGAACATGCAGCATCTGTCTTTCTCTGTCTGGCTGATCTCTACCTCAAGGTCCATCCATGTTGCTACAAATGGCAAGATTTCCTTCTTTTTATAGCAGAATAGTATTCCATTGTGTATACACATGCTATGTTTTCTTTATGTATTCATCGTCAGTGGACACTTTGTGGTTGCTTCTGTGTCTCGACTATTGTGAATAACCCTGCAACGAACATGACAGTACAGATATTCCTTAGAGGTCCAGAATTCCTTTCTTTCATACATATTCCCAGAAGTAGGGTTGATGGATCATAGGGTAGCTCTATTTTTATCTTCTTGAGGCACCTCCATACTGTTTTCCAGAGTGGTTGCACCAGCTTGCATTCCCACCAACAGTGTAGGAGGGTTCCCCTTTCTCCGCATCCTCGCCAACATCTGTTGTTTCTTGACTTGTTAATTTTAGTCATTCTGACTGGTGTGAAAGGTTATCTCATTGTGGTTTTGATTCGTATTTCCCTCATGATTAATGATGTTAAGAATCCACATATTGACATAATCTACATGTTAAGAATCTACATATCTACATATGTTAAGAATCTACATACATTCCATTTGTATGGAATCTAGGGGGAAAAATTCTGTTCAGGTCCTCTGCCTGTTTTGTTTCTGTTTTTGTTTGGTTTTGTTTTGTATTGTTTTTTTCCCAGTTTTATTGAGATATGATTGACATTCAACCCTGTATAAGTTTAACATGTGCAGCATAGAGACTTGATATGCAGGGATGCTGCAAAATGATCACAATAAGTTAACATCCATGTTTTTCCTTGTGATGAGAACTTTTAGGACTTTCTCTCTTAGTAACTTTCAAATATAGCACACAGCATCGTAGACTAGGGTCACCATGCTGCACATCACGTCCCAGGAGTTACTGTATAGCCTCTGCCTATTATTTAATTGGATTTTTTTTTTTTTTTTTTTGCTATTGAGTTGTCTTAGCTCCTTATACATTTTGGAAATTAACCCTTTATCAGATAAAGCATTTGAAGTTTTTCCCATTGTGCAGGTTGCCTTCCCATTGTGTTGACGATGGTCTCCTTTGCTGTGTGGAAGACTCGTAGTTCAATGTGGTCCCACTTGTTCGTGTTTTTCTTTTGTGTGCTTTTGGTGTCCTATCCAAAAAAAAAATCATTGCCAAGACCCACATCAAGGAGATTTTTCCCTATGTTTTCTTCAAGGAGTTTGATAGCTTAACATCTCACATTTAAGTCTCCAATTCAAATTAATTTTTTGTGAAATGTAAGATAGGGAACTAATTCCATTTTTGTGCTTACGGTTAACCAGTTTTCCCAGCACCATTTATTGAAGAGACTGTCTGTCCCCATATTCTTGTCTCCTTTGTCATAAATTAAGTGACCATATATGTGTAGGTTTGTTTCTGGGCTCTCTCTTCTGTCCCATTGGTCTACGTGTCTTTTCATGCCAGTGCCATACTGTTTAGATTCCTATAGTTTTGTAGCTTCATCTGATTTCAGAAAGTGTGATGCCTCTAGCTTTGTTCTTTCTCAACGTTGATATTACTCCTTGGGGTCCTCTGAGGTTCCATATGAATTTAGGATTGTTTTCCTATCTCTATGAAAAATGCCACTGGCGTTTCAAGAAGGATTGCATTGAATCTAAAGATGGCTTTGGGTAGTATGGACATTTTAACAATATTAATTCTTCCAATCCATGAACACGAGATATCTTTCCATTTACTTGTGTCTGCTTCACTTTCTTTCATCAATGTCTTATAATTTTCAGTGTGCAACTCTTTTTCCACCTGGTTGGATTTATTCTGAAGTGTTTGCTATTTTTGATGCTATTGTAATGAGATTGTTTTCTATATTTCTTTTTCAGATCGTTTGTTCTTAGTATACAGAAATGCAATTGATATTTGTATGCTGATTTTGTGTCCTGCAACTTCACTAAATTCATTTACTCTAACAGTTTTTGGGTGGAGTCTTTAGGATTTTCTAAATATAAGATCATACCATCTGCAAATAGAGACAACATTTTTTAGTCTCTTCCTTTCTGATTTGGATGGCTTTTATTCTTTTTCTTGCCTGATTGCTGTGGTGAGGACTTCCACTATCCTCTGGAACAGGAGTGGTGAGCATGCACACCCTTGTCTTGTTCCTGATCTGAGAGCGGAAGCTTTCTGCCTTTCACCACTGAGTGTGATGTTGGTGTGGTCTTGTCACATATGGCCTTTATGATATGGAGGTAGATTTCTTCTATACTCAATTTATTGTGTGTCTTTATCATGAAAAGATGTTGAATTTTGTCACATGCTTTTTTCTGCATCATTGAGATAGAACATGATTTCTATCTTTATTCTATTAATGTGATGTATCACATTTATAGATTTGTGTATGCTGAACCATTCTTGCATCCCAAAGATGAATCCCCCTTGGTCATGGTCTAGGATCCTTTTAATGTGCTGCTGAGCTCAGTTTGCTGGTAGTTTTTTGAGATTTTTTGCTTCTATTCATCAGGAACACTGACCTGTAGTCTCCTACAGTGTGCTCATCTGGCTTTCCTATCTGGGTACTGCCAGAAAAATGACGTTGGAAGTGTTCTCTTCTCTTGATTTTCTGGATGACCTTGGGAAGAACTGACCCTCAGGGGCCAGCCTGTAGGTTGGGTCTGTAAGGGCCTGTGTGGTGCTGGGATAGGCCAGGAGCCTGGGTTTATGGGCGCTGGCCTCTTGTGTAGGTGTGTGGGGGCTGGCCCGGTGCTGGGGGGTTAAAAGTCTGGGTTCATGGTAGCTGGCCTGTTGTTGGACCCAGTGAGGCTGGGTTCAGGGGAGCCCAGAAGGAGCCTGGGGCTGAGCTGGGAGCCTGGGTTCGCTGGAGCCACTGTGGGCCAAGGCAGGCGGCGGCACCACAGTAAGCAGGAGACCTGGGTTCATGGAAGCCCACAGGAGCTGGCCTGGTACTGGGTCCCTGATAAAATCGGACACATACTCCCACAGCCGTAAGCCTCAGTACCTACACAGGGGCTGGTGCATGGGAGAGTCTAGGCAGGTCTGTGGGAGCTCACTGAGTCTGTTCCCAGGGAGCCTGGTTTAAGCCAAAGCTGCAGGCCGGCTTGCAGAGAGGGCCTGAGGGACCTGCTGAGTGCTTGAGAGAACGAGCAGTCCTGCCATGTTAACACAGCTGTGCTTGGAGGTAAACCAGGGCTTCATTCAAAAAGGAAGGGTCGGGCGCCTGGGTGGCTCAGATGGTTAAGCATCTGCCTTCGGCTCAGGTCATGATCCCGAGGTCCTGGGATCGAGTCCCGCATCGGGCTCCCTGCTCCTTGGGAGCCTGCTTCTCCCTCTGCTTCTCTCTCCGCCCCCCCCCCGCCCGTCTCTCATGAATAAATAAATAAAATCTTTAAAAAAAAAAAAAAGGAAGGGTCATGTCTATGTAATGAAATTTGACTGTTAAAGAAATAGACAGAAACCAGCAAGAAAGGCCAAACATGACAGTTCTGTCCCATATGTTCTTTATCCTAGATTACGATCCATCAGTCAGACACAGGAGTTTAGAGTGCGTCTAGCACGTGAGCCCGTGACTGCCCCACCATCGGCAGCCCTGCCTCGAGTGTAACGTGTGAAAAGAGCACCTGCACCATCGCTGGGTCCACAGGTGGGAAATTTCATCTACAAGGATGAATGATGGATTGGGGGGGGGCGATGCTTGACTCTCATCAAAGAGTTTCCCCAAACTGAAGCAGGTCTTGGACTTTGAAAACTCATGTTCTTTCGGGAATCACTTTAAAAAGAATCACTTTATCTCACTCTGGGGGCTTAGTCAGCAGGTACCCAGGAGGATAGGCAAGGTGCTCCGAGCTGTAGAAATAAATCATGGACACAAGCTGGTTTATTCTGGAAGGGGGTGAGTTAGCTTCCACCCAAGGCATGCGTGGCCAGAACAGAGACTGTCAGAGGGGAAGGAGCGTCACCCAAGTGGCATCTCCAGGGTCAGGGCCACAGCCAGGGCCAGGCGTCCGGGGCTGCTGGTGACCCCCCGTCCAGCAGCGGGTCTCCTGAGGAGGTGGAGCAGGCTGCTGCCTTTGGGAGTGATATGAGGGTCACTAGCGGGCTTTCTGCTTGGAGCCCAGGAGCTGGGGTCTTGCCTCACGTGGGAGCACTGCTCACCGCACCCGCGCCTCTGGCCGGCGGCCAACTAGAGCTCAGTGTGGACAGCCCCCCTGTGCATCCCCACGCTGATGGCACGCCTGGGAGTTCAGTCTCCTCCTGTGAGGCCCCCATCCCATCTTCTGCACACAGTGAGCACCAACGGCATGCCTGCTGCTGTGCTGGGTACTGACGGTGAGCCAAAAACAGATCTGCCTCAGACGCTGCCAGCGTCAAGACGACGTGACTTGGTGTATGAGACACGGACGTAATGAATATCTGAAGGAAGAGAAGAGGCATCACCTCAGTCGATCCGGCAGCTCTAACAAAACTACCACAGACAGGGGCTGATGAACAACACTTCCTTCTCACGGGTCCGGGGGCGGGACGTGCAGGATGAAGGCACCGGCAGGTCTGGTGAGCCCGCTCCGGGTGCCTGGATGGCGGCTTCTCTCCGTGTCCTGACCTGGAGCGGGGGCCGGGGGCTCTGTGGGCTCTCTTCTACAAAGACACTGATCCCACCCCTGGGGCTCCACCTGCATGACCTCCTCTCCTCCAGGCCCCCCTCTGCAGACCCAACACGTCGGGGGTTAGGTCTCACCCTGTGAATCTGGGCACACACACATCCAGACGGCGCAGGGACTGTCCTGAGAGAGGAGGGGCAGGGCATGGACGGAGGACACACACAGCCCTGCCCCAGACCCGTCTGGCCTCCCCTGTGCACCAGCCCGGATCAACCCATTTCCAGGGTCAGGGAGCCTCCGGAAGGACATTTCCACGGACACGGGAACAACTGCGGCAAAGTTCATGGGCCCTTGAAGACGACTGAAGCAGGGTCAGGTCACTGGAGAGAGTATTTGAGTCCCGGGTTTTCTGCCTCTCAGCTAGTGGATTAGAGAGTGATAGGTGGGTCACCAGGCCCCAGAGCAGACTACGGGGTGATGGAGAGTCACGGGCTCAGAGAGCACTACCGTTTTTCACAGTTGCTGAATATTATCGTTCCCATCACCAGTTCACTGGGGTTCTAATTTCTCCACATCCTCACCAACACTTGCAATTTTCCGGTTTTGTTTGGATAGCAGCCATCATAATGGGTGTGAGGGGGGCATCTTTTCATGTGCTAATTGGCTATTTGTGTATCTTCTTTGGAGAAATGTCTGTTCAAGTCCTTTGCCCATTTTTAATCAGGTTGGTTATTTTGTTGTTGTTGAGTGACAGGAGTTCCCTATATATTCTGAATATTAATCCCTTAGAAGATACATGATTTGCAAATATTTTCTCCCATTCTGTGGGTTGCCTTCTTACTCTGTTGCAGTGTCTTTTGATGTTCGACGTTCATGAAGTCAACGTGTCTGTTTTTTGTTGTTACCTGTAACTTTGGTGCCCTATTCAAGAAGTAGAGGTCAAATCCAATGTCAAGAAGCTTTTGTCCTATGTTCCCTGCTAAGCGTTTTATAGTTTTGGATCTTACATTTAGGTCATAGATCTATTTGGACTTAACCTTCGCACATGGTGTGAGGTGAGGGTCCAACTTCATTCTTCTGCATGTAGACATCCAGTATTCCCAGCATCATTTATTGAAAAGACTGTCCTTTCCCTTTTGAATGTCCCCAACACTCTCGTCAAAGATCGGCTGACCGTGTATGTGCGGGGTTATTTCTGGGCTCTCTGTTCTAGTCCGTTGACTTCTATGTCCATTTCACACTGTTTTGGTCACTGTAGTTTTGTGGTAGGTTTTGAAATCAGGGAGTGTGATACTCCCAGCTTTGTTCTTTTCAGGACTGTTTGGCCACTTGTGGTTCCTTGATATTCCATACAGATTTAGGATGGGATTTTCTATCTCTGCAAAAAGCATCCTTGGGATTTTGGTAACATTTTAGATAGCATTTTTCAGGGCTTAAGACGTCCTATACATGTACTTTTGGGGGGCAGTTAACACTTTGCTTGTGAGATTTATCCACGTTGATACGTGTGTGTCTGAGTTTGCTTTTGTAGACTGTATCCTTGTTTTTCCACTGATGGATATGCCATTTTTCAATTATCAAACAACGTTGCATGAACATTCTGAACTATGTCTCCTTGTGCTTGAGTGTGAGTTTTTCTAAGGTGGAAACCCCAAAATGGAATTGCAGGGTCATAGGATGTGCACATCTTCACCTTCACTAGAGAGTATCAGATGGCCTCTATACTGGTTACGCCAGTTCACACTCCCACCAGCAAGTCCCAAAATCCCAGTTCTACACGAACTGCCAGTGTGTCTCAGGATTTATCTCAACACTGTTAACGTTATGAGTGGGGTAGTTCCTTGGGGGAACTGTGGGACGTTGAGCCTCCACCCATGAGATGCCCATTGCACCTTTGACTCCTGACAGTCAAATCTGACTCCAGACATTGCCAAATGTCCCCTGGGAGTCAAAGTCACCCCACTTGAGAACAACCAATGTATCTTGACTTTTGTCAACTTCACGTCAATGATTCCACTTATCTTCATTTTCTCTCTAGTCTGAGTGAGGTTGAGCACCTTCCATGGTTTTTGGCTGCCATGTTTCCTCTTTTGTGAATTTTCTGTTCATAATTCTGCCCATCTTTCTATTGGGTTTTTTTTTTTGCCTTATTCTTACTGATTTATATATACTTTATTATTTTGTATGTTTATCTTTTGTTATTCCAGTGGTCTTTCTGTAGCAAAACAGTTCAGTGCATAAATTTATCCTTATAAAGATTGGAAATATAAAGCATATTGAATTGATAAAACATCATACATTTTTAGGGGCGCCTGGCTGGCTCAATTGGTAGGTCATGTGACTCTTGATCTTGGGGTCATGAGTTTTCCACCCATGTTGGGTGGAGAGATTACTTAAAAAATTGAATCTTAAAAAAAAATCATACATTTTTAAATAGAGGAACTTTAAGAATCTTCGGTCAGTATGATTGTTCATTTTCTTTCAGCCTTAAGTAGGAAGAGGCGGTTTTTACAGACTTTCCTTCTGGCTTGGCATTTATTATTTATTTATTTATTTATTTATTTTGAGAGAGTGAGAATGAGAGAGAGAGAGAGCACATGAGAGGGGGGAGGGGCAGAGGGAGAAGCAGGACCCTCGCCGAGCAGGGAGCCCGATGCGGGACTCGATCCCTGGACTCCAGGATCGTGACCTGAGCTGAAGGCAGTCGCTTAACCAACTGAGCCACCCAGGCGCCCTTGGCATTTATTTTTTGCTTAACCTCTGGTGCTAGTCAGGAATTGATTTGGCTGAAATCAGTCATAGTTTTGAGAAAAATTATTCACAGATGTTTTTTCTCTGAAAACACTAGCTAATGAAAGTTATTAATTAACTCAAAGTGTTACAGATTTTTCTCACTGTAAGGATTTTGGTGGGGTTTTTAAAATGAATTTCTTTTATTCCTTTCAACAAAGATTTATTGAGGATGAAGATCTGTTCTAGGGAGGACACTGCTGATACTATAAAGTTGAGCAAAACACAGTCTCCACTCGAGCAGTTTATAACTAGGTGGAAAAAATAAGACCGTGGTACAAATAACTATAACATTGGGATTGAACAGCCTGTCAAAACACAACACACCCACCTTACAGCCGGCCACTTGTGTTTACTGAGCAAAACTTTCCTCGAGTTCGAGGACTGAGTTTTCCCTGCCCACGGGACCTGCTCCGTGGGGGGAATCAGGGCGCGTGTCCCGAGGATGCAGGGCAGTGTCTTCTGGCTGAGAAGCTGTGGAGGGTGTGGAGCAGCCTAGAGTTTCTGCTCGCCCTTCAAGAAGAGGTGGACCGTCCCTGGGGAAGAGGGTGGGTCTGCATCCTGGGGCTTGGCACAGACCCTTGAATACTTGCCTCATGGGAGTGAGCACGCCCCGACCTGAGGGAAGGCGCGTGTGTAGAACCCCCAACGCAGAAGCATCTTTGGGTCCTCTCCCACAAGGGTCCCCTATAAAACTGGCAATTCTTGGGTGGTTTTTAGGAGAACTGCAAAGAAAGGCATTTATCTTAGTCACCCCCAAATTATAAATCAAGTAAGCCAGTTTGTTATCTGATGGAGACAGAGCTCCAGCCACTGGGGTGTTGAGGGGCATCCCTTTAAAGAGTTAGGAAGAGTGGTCTGGGCTCTGTCTCTGCCTCTATTTATCTCTGCCTCCTCTCTTCCTCTGTCCCTGTCTCCTCCCTGTCTCTATTTCTCTGTCTCCCCCCGTCTCTATCTGTCTCTGTCTCCCTCCCTGTCTCTCTCTGTCTCTCCGTGTCTCCCTCCCTGTCTCTCTCTGTCTCTCCATGTCTCCCTCTCTGTCTCTCTCTGTCTCTCCATGTCTCCCTCCCTGTCTCTATCTCTTTGTGTCTCCCTCCCTCCCTCGACAGACTGGGTGCTGGCATGGAGGAGTGAGTCCTGCCCTGGGCTTTGGAGCTGACCCCAGGGGCAGGAGCAGGTGCCTCCAGGCCAGCACAGGGTCTCTGAGCCTCCACGGGCACCGAGCCCAGAAGGGCTGGGCGAAGCCCCTAGTGTCAGGCCCAAGGCCCGCAGACACATCAAGTTGGATTCAGAAATGAGGACACGAGGAAGCAGACACTGAAGAAGATTTGGTGAGTTTTCAAGGGGGAGGTGGTTGCATTACTCTAGCATTTTGGTTTTGTTTTTCTTTTCAAAGTACCAAGTGAGATTAATTGAAATTTCAGTATGACCTTGCATTGTATAAACAGTGAAGCGTCTCTGGTGTTTTCCGGCAAGCTCCACACCCCCCATGTCTGCAACAGAGTGGCCACGAACATAATCGCCAGGGCGGACGTGCTGGGATTCGCTCCACGCGGGATGGTCAGAGCTCAGGGGTGCTTGGCCACGTGCGGCCTCCGGGGTCTGTGGACAGAGGAGTGGATGCACAGATGTGGCCTGTCCACACCAGCCCTACAGAAGGCAATCCTGACACACAGTGCGTGGGGAGCCGCGAGGTAAGTGAGCCGTGAGTGAGTCGCCGGCGGCCCCAGAGGGCTCAGATCCACAGAGACATGAGGGGGCGTGGGCACCGGGCAGCACGGGGGTGGGTTAGTGGTCACTGGGGACAGGGTCAGGGTGGGAAGACAGAGCTCGGACGGTGGCCGCACAGCATCGTGCATGTGCCTGATGCTACGGAACTGGACACTCGAAAGTGGTTAAACTTTACGTGTCTTTTACCGCGGTTCAAAGCAGTTCCTCGTGGGCAGCACATACACAGGAGGAGGCTGGAGGCTGGAGTCAGGAGCACTGCACCGCCCCCCCCCCAGCCCAGGCCTCCCTCCCGCCCCTGACTTGTCTCCACGGCTCTGACCCTGGAGCCGTGGGGACAGGGTGGGCACCTTGCAGCCAGCGTGACCCCAGAAGGTGACAGTCTGAGACACAGATGTCCCCGATCGTCCCAGAGACACCCGCTCCGGGGAGGGGGACTACCCCAGCTCAGGACTGCCGGTCACCGGCTTGGAGAGCGTGCTGTGTAGCCCACCAGCCACGGGTTCAGGCCTTCTCCTCAAGCCCACGCTGCCTTCCAGCCGGAGCATTGCTGAGGGAGGCCAGCCCGCAGGTCGGGATCCACGAGAGTTTACAGCCAGGACGTGGGGCCAGGGCTGTGGCGGCTCCTGGGAAAGGGCCTCACATGGATCCACCCGTGGCCTCAGCCTGCTTCGCGGGCCCCTGGCGTGGTGGTCTGCCCGCCACCTCTTGCCACGCCTGCTGGGATGGAGGATCTCAGCTCCAGGTCAGGGCATCGGTCGGCCCCAAGGGCAGTTCCAGGCTCAGCAACCGCCTGCCTGCTGGTCAGCTCAGCCTCCTGCAGTGCTCCTGGGGGCACGTGCAAGTAGTTGGGTGGTGGGGGGTCAGACTACCTGACCTGTTGCAAGGGTCGTTTCTCCGGTCCTTCTGCAAGGGCAGGACGCTGCCTGGACCGTGTGCTCCTCCCTGACGTCCGCGCCTTCCAATGCTTTGTCCCCTCGGATCTTTGCTCAACCCTGCATGGGGGGGGGGGGTGCTGGCTTTCTACCTGAGGACTCCACGGCTTGTCCAAGGACAGAGCCCATGAGGAGGTGTGCCAGCCCCCCAGGAGCTTCTCCAGACCAGGTTACAGACCTTGCTTCTCACCTCCCTTCCTCTGTACACCCCGCCCCCCACCGAGCAACCCTCTGTCCCGGCTTGCTCTCTGCAGGGTCTGCCATCCTGGGAGCCTGCCGGCCTCTGCCCACCCCCTGCAGGGAGGCCCCAAGGGCGACCAGAGCCCCCAGTGCCCACTCCCCTGGCCACACAAAGGGACAGCTGACAACCTGCTTTCCCTTCGCAGAGAAGGAGGCTCTGCAGAGGGCAGGGGCCAGCAGGGGCCAGCGGGGGACCTGGCCACCCAGAGCCAAGGCTGACGCACGTGGGGAGGGAGGTGGCCTGCAGTGAGTCTTCTCATTCATCGGCAATTCGGTTTTAAGCAAGTTGCTGAACCTTTCTAAAACTCACTTTCTTTGTGTGGAAAAAGTGATCCTGTACCCGACCTCAGGAGAGTGTGTGGGAATAAATAAAATGACACAGGTGTGAAGGCCTGGCCCACAGAAGGTGCACAGTAACTGTTTTTGAAGATACTGTGTGACACTGAGGTTCTCAGAGGCACAAAGTGCTAGCTTCTCCCACGGGAGGAGAGGAGGAAGACCGTTATTTATTCCTGCGTATTACGGACGCGGCCCTCACAGTATTATACGAGCCTCTTTCATCCTAGAAGGTGGTAACTATTATCCTACCCAATCTATCTGAGAAAGCTGAGGCTCAGAGAGGTTGGTGAATTACCTAAGGGCACACAGCAAGTAAATAACCAAATACGGACACAGACCTGGGTCTGCTATTGTTCATTCTGGTCTTCCCGGTGCCATGACCTTGCCTGGCACCTGCTACCCAGCCGTACTTGCATTCCTGCCCCGTGCAAGCACAGAGCATACGAGCGGTCCATCAAGGAGGCTGAAATGAGGCGTCGGGGACCGGGCTGCATGCTGGGTAAGCATTAAGCTGAATTCTGCTTGCCTCCTCCAAAGTGGAGCTGGGGTCTTGTAGAAAGAGAGGGGCCTCCTCCGTCTAGGAAGAAAGTGTGCTGCCCTCAGTAAGGCCAGAACCTCCATGACGGACATTCAGGTGGTGCCTTCAGCTCAGCTCCTCAAGCAAAATGCCACAGACATTTGTTTCTTGGCTCTGAGGCTGGGAGTCCAAGGTCGAGGTGCCGGCAGATTCTGTTGCTGGTGAGGCCCCCATCCTGGCACCTTCTCCCGGACTCCTCGCGTGCTGGGGAGAGAGCCCCATCCCATCCCGGCCCCACGCTCATGACCTCATCTGACCCTGACTACCCCCAAAACCCCCTCCCAGCACTACCCCAGTGGGGTGAGGGCTTCATCACGTGAATCCGGGGAACACACCCATTCCGTCCGTGATAGCTGGCAAATAGAAATGTGGAATGCAGCGGGACACCGTGGCTTCGGTGGCAGAGAACGTGCAAGAGTCAGGGCTCAGCGCTGAGGCTGACAGCACGACCCGACGTGGACCAGCCTGGAAAGTCCCAGGCAGGGTGGCCGACACTGGCACGGCCGTGGACGCTGCACCCCCTCAGTGGGGGCCAGCACGCTCAATGCCCTTCCCGTCAGGTGTCTTGTCTGGCTCTGTGATGTGGCTCAGAACGGCACCTTTTCCAGGACGTCGTAACTTCTGAACGCACTCGGACCCAGTTACAGTCACTTTGTGTGGTGGCCCTGGCTGTCAGTCGTGGGCCGCATCGCTCTGCCCGGCTCTCTGCGAGAACTCGAAAGCAGACAGGCGTGTTTCCCTGGGAAGACCTGTGTAGGGAGCAGGTGCTGCGCCGGGAAGGTCCGTGCACCGCACGGGAGGCATTTCTGCCACAAACCTTTGAAGAATTGTGGCTTTTCAGCCCAAGGTGACTCGACACAGCGAGGCAGGCCTCCATCCCGGGGTGGAGAGAAAACCTAAGTCAGGGAGCCTTGGGAGCTCTAGGAAGAGGCATAAAAGCATGCCCCTCTCGGGAGCAGATCTTACACACAGCCATCAGAGAAGAGGTTTCCCCGCTGGTAACCCATTTGTTGTATCATCCACTCATTTAAAGTGTGCATCTCGAAGGCTTTTGTCTATTCCCCAAGTGGGGCAACCATCGCTACGACGAACGGTAAACATTTTTGCCCCCAAAGCAGCGGTTCAGCCCTCAGGCTTCTCCGTCCGCCGCACCGTCTGCGGTCTCGACGGGTCCCTGTTCGGGACACTGCATGGAGTGGGACCCCGTGTGGTCGTCCGGGACTGGCCTCTGCCACTCTAATGTTCCCCAGTGTCATCCCAGGAGTGTGTGCCCGGGCTTCATTCCCTCTCGCGGCTGAGTGATACTGCAGTGCGTGTGCGCCACTGCCTCACCCGCTGGCAGGACGACGGCTGTGGGGCTCGTGTCCACGTCGGGCCCTTAGCAGGGATGCTGCTGTGAGCGTTCGCGGACAGGTCTTGTGTGGACACAGCTGTCATTTCTTGAGCGTGTGCACCTGGAGGGGAACCTGTGGGTCTCACGGTCATTCTGCGTTTACTCTTGGGGAACGCTAGGCTGTTCTCCAAGGTGGTGGCGCCATGTTATGTTCTTGCAGCAACGTGAGCAGCTTCGTTGGTTTTTCATCTCAGTGGGTCCCATTTCCCCACATCTCTAACAACACGTGATGTCTGTGTCCTCGGTCACAGCCGTCCTAGCGTGTTGGAGGGACATCTCGGTGTGGCTTTGCGTTTCCCTGATGGCTGACAAAGCCCAACACCGTTTCGTGGCTTATTGGCCATTTGTCTGTCTTCCTGAGGACACGTTCATTCAAATCCTTGGCTAATTTATAACAGGGGCTTTTTTGTCTTTTTATTATCAAGTTAAAGAAGTTCTTTAGTATTTTGAGTATCAGTCCCACATTAGATACATGATTTGCAAATATTTTCTCCCATTCTTCTTGGGTTATTTTACTTTGTTCAGATCATTTGCAACAAAAAGTTTTAATTTTAACATCCAATTTTCTCTTTTGTTGCTGTGCTTTTGGTGTCAAATCTAAGAAACCATCATCTGACTGAAGGTCATGAAGATGAACACCTGTTTTCTCCTAAGAGAAACCTCAGCCTTCGGTCCTCACGCTTGGGTCTGGGGCCCATGTGTAGTTAGCTCTGTGCACAGGGTAAGGGAAAGGCCTGGCCCCATTCTTTTGTACGGGAATGTCGCACCGTCCCAGCACCACTTTCAAAGCCTGCCCTTTCCCGGGACTTGTCTTGGCCCCCTTGTCAATAGCCAGCTCACCATAAATAGAAGGGTCAGGCTGCAGAAGGCTCCTTGTCCTGCTAGTTTCGTGAGTATTTTTTAATGGTGAAACAGTGTTGGATTTTGACAAAATTCTTTTCTGCATCCATTGAGATGCCCGTGTGGCTTTTGTCCTTTATTACATTGATTGCTGTTGAGCCAGACCCACGTGGCTGGTGTAAATCCTGTTTACTCATGTTTAGGATCCGCCTCACGTGTGCTCTAATCTGCGTGTGGGGGTGGCCATTTCTGCGTCTATGTTCATAGCGGCCCTCGGTCTGTGGCCGTGGGCTCAGACCGACTGTGCCCGGTGTTGGCATCGGGGTGGTGACGAGCTGGGGAGTGTTTACTCCTCCTCGACTCTTTGGCAGAGTTTGTGAAGCGTTGGCACCAATACTTTAAATGTCAGCGGGAAGCCACCAGGGCAGCTCTCTGGAGTTTCTACGTTATTAGTGTTTCTACTTATTTTATAACTATTCAGATTTTCTCTGTCCTCTTGAGTCATTTCCATGTTTGTGTTTCTCTAGGAATTTGTCCATTTTGCTTAACTTCACTGGCATGCGATTGTTGACAGTACTCAGTTCTAGTCTTTTACATTTATAAGGTCATTATTTGTATAAGACGTCCCTCCCCCCATTTCCCCTGACTTTGGTAACTTAGCGGTTTTCTTTTCTCCTTAGTCAGACTTGCTACAGGATTGTGATTCTATCAGTGTTTTCAAAGAAACAGCTTCCGGTTGTGTTGATTTCTCTATTGTTCTAATCTCGACCTCGTTTATTTCTGCTTTAATCTGAGTTCCTTCCTTCTGCTGCATTTGGGCTTGCTGTTCTCTTCTAGTTTCTTAAGGTGAAAGGTTGTTGATTTGAGGTGTTTTCTTAGTATGGGCACTTAAAGCTACAATTTTCCCTTTGAGCACGGCTTTGACCACCCCCTGTAATGCTAGCATGCTCATTCAGCTCAGGCGGTTTCTAATTTCCTTTGGGGTTTATTCTTTGACCCACTGGTTATTTAGGGTGTGTTGTTTAGTGTCCACATTTGTGAATTATTTAGTTCAGATTTAATACGTTTCCATTCCATCATGTGTACTGGAGTGTATTTCATGGTGCACCACACGGTTCCCACTGGAGAGCATCTCATGTGCCTGGCCGCGCCCTCTGCTACTTGGTGGCAGGTCCTGTGGACGTCAGGTAGGTCGAGTGGGTTTAAAGTATGATCCCAGGCTTGTGTTTCCCTGTTGATCTTCGGCCTGGCTGTCCCATTAATTATTGGAAGTGGGTATTGGAGTCTCTAGAAGCTGTTGTTAAATTGTCTCTTTCCCCTTCATTTCTGTCAGGTGCATGCATTTGGGATCCCGCTATTAAGCGCATGTAAGCTTAAAATTGTTGTATCTTCCTTATGAATCCACCCTTTTATTATTATAAAATGCCCCATCTTATCTCTGGGAACATTTTCTGCTTCAAAGTCTGTTTTGTCCCGATGTTGGTACATCCTCCCCATCTCTCTCGTGGTTGTGTTTCCCAGCTCCCCACTGGGTCCCTGTAGACAGTGTGTGTGTGCATGTGTGGATACGGACCTGGTGTGCAGTGTGGACTCACATACATGTGAGTATCTTCCTCCCTCTGTCCAGACCAGTCACCTCTGAGTCCTGATGAGCTGGTCAAGTGACTCACATGCAGGGTTACTGTTGGCGTGGTTGGATCCGTGACCACCATCACGCTCCATCCTCCGTGAGTCCTGCTCCCCCCCAACCCCATCGTGTACCACCTTCTTCTGTGTTCAGCGGCTCCTCCCTGGGACAACAGTATGAGTATTTTACTGTGCTATTGAGTTGTTTTCCGAGTGGTTGTCTCAGGGCTTACGGCATACATCCCGACACCAGGGTCTACGTCGGAGTTGGACTAACTGGGTTTCCGTGCAGGACAGAACGTCAGCCGGCTCAGCGGCACTCCCCAGACCGCATTCCCGTGCTGTTGTGGTCTCGAATGCAGCAAGATGTTGTCATGATTAGTATTTTATATAATCTTCTTAAGCCGAAGGGAGAAAGAACAAATATATATTTACGCAATTTGCTACATTAAAGTTTCCATTGGCCATTCTGACTTGCTCACTGCTTCCTGTGGCGTGGATGTCCCCTCTGTCATTCTGTCTCTCCAACGCCCACCTCCCCCAGGGGCTGTTTTCAAACATATTACATTTCCATATGATACAACCAAGTAATACAATTCTCCACCTATTATCTAATGCAATTATTCTTAAATCAGTTAAGAGAAGAAAGGGGGAGAAATATGCCCGGTACCATCTGCTAAATTATCCACGCAATAGCCTCTAGTAAGCACTCTGTCGTATCACATGAATTTGAATTCTCTCCGGTGCCACCTGCACTCAGCCTCAAGAGCCTCCTCGTGTACCGTGTAAAGTGATTCTGCTAGTGACAAATGCTCTGTTTCTCTGAGAATATGAGATTCGTGATTGGCAGTTTTACCGTCAGTGCACTGAGCGTGTCCCTCCACTGTCCCTGGTGCCCTTTGCTTCCAGCAACCCAGCGGCGAGTCCCGTTGGGGGTTGTGGGCGGGCCCTGTGAGGAGAAGGTGGGACAGTTCCCAAGTCTGCCCCACATCCTTCCATCTCTGAGTCCTGCTGAGCAGGTGCCGCCTGGGGCTCAGGACAACTTTCCACCAGAGAGAGACAGAGAGATGGACGGAGAGACAGAGGAAGCCAAGAGATCAGAAAGAAGACACGTGTGTGGCGGGGTAAGTCCGGCTGTGCACTCGGTAGTGTGTCCCCGCCCACTGGTGACTGAAGGCTGTGGAACTATCCTAGTTTGCAGATGAGGAAACTGAGGCCCACAGGAGGCAGGGAGCTGGCATCGGTGCCCAGGTCATTCTCGAGCCGCTTGGCCAGCCCTCTCCTCCTGCAGCCAGAAGGCAGACATCCCACAACAGGCGGGGCTGTTCTCGCGGGCAGGGGCCTCGATGAAAGCCCCACAGGCATCGGGGACCCTCCCTAGCGCTGGCGAGGTCCCTGCACAGGAGAGCCCGGGTGCCTCCTGACGGGCCTTCCAGCCCCGTCTCCTAAAATAGATGCTCGTTCCGCCCTCCATCAGGCCGGCCTCATCCTCCCAAACAAACACCAACATTAAACACGACCAAGATCTGTGCCACCAGACGCACATGGGTGTGGAGACACCATTGCTCGTCATCCTTTTTGTGTGTCCACACTTTGCTGGTTACGGGATTTCCTTCATTTGCACCCTTAAGTTTAATATTCAGGACTTATAAATAACCTGCCCGTGCAGGGGGAAGTGACCAGAAACGTGACGGGCTTTTCATGAATGTCCCTTCTGTGCACGTCTCTGGACATGACCTGGAACTAAATACCGCCCGGGCCAGGGTGCATCTTCCTGGGCGATGCCTACTGTTTGCATCTTTAAGAAAATAGCATTCTAAGTCATCCCAAAAATCCTAACTTGCTCATTAAAGAGGAAACTTTCTTGGCGTCTCCCTACTGTGGGGGACTGCAGCATATTCACAAAGGAGGAAACCTACTGACAGAAAATAGGCGTGGGGAAGTTGTGACGAGATGCTCTATCAGAAGATGAAGTGGGATTTCCTGTCTGAGTCCAGCTGTTGCCGCAGAGAGCGAAGGGCGCCTGTGTGCCGTCCCTCTCCCTGCTCCTCTCCGGAGCAGGCTCACAAGCGGTAGAAATCGGGTTCCCCGCCCACATGGGCCCCAAGCTGGTGGAGCATCCAACCACTGTTGGAGTAGTTGGTCTTGCCCTTACCCTTGTTTTTATGGTGCGGGAAATGAGGCCCAGCGGGACGAACCTTAGGGGTCCCCTAGTCCCCAGGGGTCCGCACCCGTCTGTGGATCCATAAATGTTGAATTAAAGCTGAAGACGACTAATCTCCCTTCACCGCGTGTTTCTAGGAGCTCCACGCAGATCTAACACCAACAAAATGAGATGATGAAGGACAAAGGTATCACCAAACTGACTTACAGGGCTGACCTCAGCTCTCCCAGGTCAGAACTGACTTTGTCTTCCTTTTACTGTAATTGTTTCGTGTAATGAGTTACTTTCTTAGGAAAGAGCCAGGAGCCCAGGACTCAGTGTTGCTGTTGGCTCTACAAGGTGAGGAAGAGCTAAATTTCCATTGACTCAGGAATTTCAGACAGCTGAAGGCGACCACTTTTCTACCCCAGGGTGGCTTGAATGCGGGCGTGGCTCTAGTCCTTCTGACACTCATGTCCCTCGTCCCTCTCATACAAGCGGCCCGCAGACCCCTGCTCTGTGGCGTCATGCAAGCGAGGACATCCGCTGGCTGGGGGAGTCTCCTCCATACCGACTTCCACCGATCCTGAAGGATGCCCTCTTCAGACTGACCAATCGCGAAGTCTAAATAAAGACATTAATCTCTACTTCGGATTAAGGAAGTCCATGGCATCGGGCACAGAGCTGAGCATCAGCACGTGTGTGTTGGATAAATGAATGGATGGATGAAGTGAAATGAATTGAACATTGACTGAACACTCCTTCCTACTTTTCATTTAGTCCCACATGAACTACAGAAGAACTTCGAATAGGGAAGGGAACACGGGACAAACACACACACATCATCAGTGCTGTTGACAGCATCACCACTGGCAACCTGACACATCGGACCAGTCACCACTGCACAGCCCTGCACCCGTACAGACGAGCACAAGGAGGGGGTTGGCAAAACTGGGGCCAAATGACCAAACGTGCAAATGTTACCATGGTCCCAGACTAGAGGAGGTTGAGCAACTGCAAACATGGGAAACCACACCGCATGGCATGGCTTTCATGCCATAAGTGTTGCTCTTCTCATTTCTGAAAGGTGTGGTCCCAAATCTCCAAGTAAATGAGTTTCCCAAGGGTCTGAGGTGTGGTTCTGCACACGCATCCCTCAGGTGAAGACAGGGGCACTCCACCGTGGTCGTGAAGGGAGAACACGGAAGGCCCAGCATTGTTACAGAGAAACGTAGGATCTGTCCACAGGCCTTCAAGAGTGAGCGGCCTGTGGTCTTCAGGTGATTCGGGTGCAGAAAGGCACTAACTAGTGTTCGATCCTCGACCGAGACGCCCAGAAAGGTCTGCAGGGCTGGTGGCTCAGCTGTTCCTGTCGCCGTCCTGCTGTCTAGGCCATGGGAATGCCGGCTCTCTCCAGACGTGCTGCCAGAGCAAGCTGGGCTCGTCCTCGCCCCCAAGGACATGCCCCCACTAGCCTGCATGTCCTCAAGTACTTGATGAATATTTGCCAAAAGAATGGATGACCAATAACCAGGTCACTACAGATTTTTTTAAACTTTCCAGCCAATTTGGGACTTTGGTCACTTGTAGAAGATCAGAGGCAGAGAGAAAGGAAAGCCTCAGAGCAGCTTGGAGATCTCATTAGCCCAATACCGTGTGTCTTCTCTTGTTCACCAGCTTTGACTAGGGTTTCGTCACCCACACACTCCACTTGGCATGTCTTTCCTGTTTACACATGTCCCAGGTCGAGTGTCATGAATATTTAACTTGTTTAAAAAACTTGATTGTATCTGCGTGTGTAACAGTCAACCAATGAGACTTAAATTTTCTCACAGAAGACCGATGCATTTAAAATATGCCTTTGGCACAATATTTGGCTAAACCTAATGAAAAATGATGTTTTTTCCACTTCACGTAAATTTTATCTGTGTAATGAGGTTCGTAATTCATTTTTTATGCAAGTTTCATTTTGTGCTTTCTACATGTTACACACGGTGCACACAAACACGTTATTGGCCCACAAATTCCACTTATTGTCATCTCATTCTTTTATTTTAGAGAGAGAGAAAGACAGCACGAGCGAGAGGGAGGGCGACAGAAGCAGAGAGGGAGAAAGAATCCCAAGCCGACTCTGAGCTGAGCGTGGAGCCCGACACGCGGCTCGATCTCACGACCCTGAGATCATGACCTGAGCCGAAATCAAGAGTCAGAAGCTCAACCAACTGAGCCCCCAGGTGCCCCAACTGTCATCTCATTTTAAATAAATACTGAAGTTATGTGAAAATAAATCTTTTTACGTAGGTGGGTGATCATTAATGAAAGACGGGACAGGTTTGCAAAGATTTTAGTCATGCCAGGAAACGGGGCCCTGCAGTTATTTTGTTAGACAAACCACTCGTTCAGGCTCAAGCACCTTGTCCTTTCAGCACTCACCCTCCATCTCAAGAGTAAACATTACATTGTGCTACTTTTGTGTTAGTTCTATTCTCAATTGCCTTTGAGCCTTTCTGCTTAGAACAGAAAGCTGGCACTTGACATTGACGGGAAAGATCCGGTCTGGCTTCTCTAACTAATCCACATTGATCTTGCTTTTGTTCTTCCATCTACTGACGGTAAGAAATTGAGTTGAAAGAGAAAAAACGATGCAACACAAGCTCTTCTTCCCTATTTTATAAGAGTGGATGTCTTTCTGCTGCAGGGAAATTATCCATCTTTTCCCTGGTGGGATTAACGATTAAGGTGGATTCCGGAAACTTTCACCCCTGTAACTTTCCTTCGTTCAGTGGAAGTTTGTGGGTGTAGACGGGCCCGACGCCTGCCCGTGGCTGCGGTCGCTGGAACCCTTCACGTCCTCGACGGCACGCATGTCCCGGGCTGCTCTGAGAAGCTTGGAGAAAATCTCTGCAGCAAGAAAGGAGACTCTCCCCAGATTCCCACCCAGGAGTGAACGCCCACCCGTCCTCCGTGACTCAGCCCCTCAGGCCTCTGTGGGGCCGTGTGTCAGTCCGTCAGGGCTGCCGGAACAGAGAACCACGGCCTGGGGGCTCAGACACCCCAGAAACTGGATTCTCGCGGTCTGGAGGCTGGAACTCGGGGACCGAGGTGCTGGCAGGTCTGGGGTCTGCAGAGAGCTGCTTCCTGGCTCTGGGCAGCCGTGTGGAGGGGCTCCCTGGGGGCTCCGTTAGAAGGACACTAATCCCACCACAGGGGCCCCCCGCATGACCTCATCACCCTCAAAGGCCCCACCTCGTGACCCCATCACCTTGGGGCTGAGGGTCCAGCATGTGGGTTTTGTGGAGGCACAGACACGCAGTCCCTAATGGCCTCAAACAAGCCACTGGACCTTACTTCCCGTAGCTGTGCCTCGAGGAGACCAGACGGGAGGGTCCCTCAGTAGGTCCCTTCCCTGTCCTTCCTGCCCTTCTTACTTCATTTCTTCACAGGAAGAGCAGAAGCCAGGAATCCCGCCAGATCTGTGGCTTCTAGATGTCGAGCCAGGTAGCTGTCAAGACAACACACGGTCGGTTAAAACTTAATGAATAAAACCAGCCATGTGTAGATGTCTTCACGACAAAACCACTGTCTAACGCTTGCATCGGGTACTGTGGGCTGGAGACGTTCCCGCCCTGAGGCACTGTCACCAGCGCTGAGACAGGTCTCGCTCATGGAGACTTTCCCGTGGGGCTGTCTGTGCTGAGAAAGCAGCATCCTGACAATAACGTGCCTGGGGGGTCCCTGGATCCTCCCCACAGGGCGTCACGCACAGCCTGTCTCCTCTTGGTGGCAGAACCCACCGGCAACCGGCATTTCAGAACAAAGACGAGGGCTGGCTCGTGCCACGATCCTGGGCTCCAAACTAGATTAGTCTCTAGTCACTCATGCGTCTGAGTGCCACAAAAAGAAATTCACATAAAATCAATAGCAGTTAAAACACAGTTCAGCTTGGCCCACAGAACACAAACAAAAAAGTCATTTGTCTCCCAAGGTAATGTACAGGTCTACAAACATCACCCTGTCAGACCTCTGTTTTCTCAAAAATCAGTTTGGGACACCTTCTTTATGTCTCCAATTTGAGGTTAATTTTTCTCATGTCTTTTTGAACTCAACCAAAATGTCTTTTGGAACAACTGTAGGCGATGTCTAGGATTTTGCCATTAGATATCGCTCAATGGTCACACAGTAAGAGAGTCAAACAGAAACATCTCTAAGTCAGAAGAGAGAACTCCAGTGGCTCTTCAAATTAGGGCGCCCAAAAGGATGGGAACAGTAATAGACGAACCGAAAGCGTGGAACATAATGATGCCGACTGTGCCGAGCTGAGGTAACCCTTTGACTTCCTTTTAACAATCCATTTGAAGATAAAATAAGCACAAGTGTTTTCACAAGTCAGTGACCTTCAGGCTGCGTGTTCTGGTCACAGCAGCTGAATATATACTTAACTTATTCAGGAAGGGGAAGCCATGCTTAGCACTTTTTCTCTTGGGGAAAAAGGAGATGTTATGGTATTTTGCTAACTGGGTAATTTTTGGAGAAAGGTTTTATATTATTTTTAAGGCATCTTTCAAACAGACGCCAGTTCTACAAAAATGCAAATCAGCTAGAAAGTTAAATAAAATAGACAATCGCTTTCTGTTTTGTTGACAAGGAACTGACCTATTACTTTGCCATCTGTAGGCAAATGTGATGCTAAATATTTATTACATTCCATTAGATAACAAATCATTAGTTAAACTAAGCAGGCACAAATGAATTTCAATGAGATTATCTCCTTGGTATACCCTCTTTCGTCTGCTAGTGATTCCCACACCCCGGAGACCAGGCAGCACTACAGCGGGGGAGCTCATAAAACGTAACTCAGAAGACACCCCTTCTCCCCACAGCCGCCCAGCCACTGCAGTCACCGACAAGTGTTGTGTAAAATGAGGGCACTGTGCTGGATTCTTTGCTCTAAGGGGCCGCACGAATGTTCACAAGAGCTCGTGAAGACAGTAGGTTTGTCCCCCCCAAGCAGCAGGGTCTGCGTGTCACTGAAGGCAAAGGACAAGTTAGGTCTTCTGATCGGTGCTGGGCTCCTGCCAACTCCACCAGCCACTGAAATCGTCAAGTCCCTCCCTGGAGATTTTTCCTAGACCATCGGTTTCCACGTCTTTAAAGAAGGATGAAGATCAACCTCCACACAGGCTCTTCAGATTCCTTCCACATGTGCCTTTGTGCTGCAGGACTTTTCCCCAGCAAGTTGAACTAGGTGAATATTTTACTGATTTTCAAAAGAATTTGCTTTCCTAGTGTACGCTTTGACTAAACAAACAATAGAAGCCACTTCTGGCTGATACACATGAAAAAGGGACTTAGTGAAAAGACACTGGGAGGGTGGCTCATGGGAGCCTGAACCACTACCACAGCCCAGCAAGGCCAATGGAGGCCCTGGAGAGTATGCCACAACCTCCCGTGAGCCCTGGACACAGTCCCCAGAGGCAGCTGCTGTGTCCTCTGCCACACCAGCAGGGACACTGCTCTCCTTGCCCTCCGCCTCCCTCCCCTGCAGATTCAAAGTCCCAGCAGGACTCAGTCACATGGAAGTCAGGGCACAGACCTTGCTCGGGGATGTCAGCTTCTGTCTGAGGAGCACAGCCCCCACCCCTGGTCCCCTAGTGTAGGAATTGCCCAGACGGAAGAAGGAGGATGGGGGATTGTTGTGTAGAAAATCTCAAAGAATCAATTCAAAAAAAACCCCCAAAACTCCAGGAACTAATAAATAATTATAGCAAGACTGCAAGATGCAAAGTTAATATACAAAAGTCAATTGCTTTCTTAGATACCAACAATGAACAAGTAGCATTTGAAAGTAAAAACACAGTACCATTCATTTATATTTTCACCCCAAAAATTAAATACTTAAGTATAAATTTAATGAAACATATGCAAGATCTATGGGAGGAAAACTAAAATTCTGATGAAATAAATCAAAGAAAAATAAGTGGAGAGACAATGCATGTACATGGTTGGAAGGACTCAATATTGCCAAAAATGTCAGTTCTTCACAACTTGACCTAGAGAGTCAATGCAACCCCAGTCAAAATCCTGTTATTTTGTGGATATGAGTGAACTAATTTTAAAGTTTATGTAGATAGGCAAAGGACCCAGAATAGCCAACACAATACTGAAGGAGAAAAACAATTAAACAATGACACTGCCTGACTTCCAGACTTACTGGAACCTAGAGTAATCAAGACAGCGGGGCATCAACAAAAGAGTAGACAAATATATTAACGGAACACAATAAGAATCCAGGAACAGACCTACGCAAATATCGTCCACTGATCTTTGACAAAGAAGCAAATGCAATCCCGTGGAGAAAAGATAGTCATTTCAACAAATGGTGCTGGAAGAAGTGGACGTCCATGTGCAAACAAATTAATCTGGACACAGACCTTACATCCTTTACAAAAATTAACTCAAAATGGATCAGAGACCTAAATGTAAAATGTAAAACTATAAAACTCCCAGAAGAGAACATAGGAGAACACCTAGCTGACCTTGGGTTTGGCAGTCATTTCTTAGATACAAAACCAAAAGCATGGTCCATGAAAGAAAAATTGACAAGTTCATTGAAATTAAAAACTTCTGCTCTGTGAAAGATAGCATTAAAAGAATGAAAAGACAAGCTACAGACTGGGAGAAAATCCTTGCAAAACACACATCTGGTAAAGGACTTGTATCCAAAATATACAAGGAACTCTTAAAACTCAGCCATAAGGAATCAAACAACCCAATTAAGAATGGACAAATTATCTGAACAGAAACCTCACCAAAGAAGCTAGACAGACAGCAAATAAGCATATCTACATCACATGTCACTACAAAATTGCAAATTGAAAACAATGAGCCACTACTATGCACCTATTAAATGGCTAAAATGCAAAACATTGAAAATATTAGATGTTGGTGAGGATGTGGAGCAACAGGAACTCTCATTTATTGCTGGTGGGAATGCAAAATGGTGCAGACACTTTGGAAGACAGTTTAACAATTTCGTACAAAACTAAACACGCCTGGGTGGCGTCTGGGTGGCTCAGTCACTAAGCGTCTGCTTTCGGCTCAGGTCATGATCCCAGGGTCCTGGGATTGAGCCCCGCATCGGGCTCCCTGCTCAGCAGGAAGCCCACTTCTCCCTCTCCCACTCCCCTGCTTGTGTTCCTGCTCTCGCCGTCTCTCTCTCTGTCAAATAAATAAATAAAATCTTAAAAAAAAATAAAAACACTAAACATGCTCTTACCATACGATGTAGCATTTCTCTTTCTTGGTATTGACTCAAAAGAATGGAAACATTGTGTCCACACAACATCTGCGCATGAATGTTAATAGCAGCTTTATTCAAAATTGCCAAAACTTGGAAGCAATCAAGTTGTCCTTTAGTAGGTGAATGGATTAATAAACCGTAGTCCATTCAGGCAATGGGATATTATTTAGCTCTAAAAAGAAATGTGCTATCAAGTCATGAAAAGACATGGAGGAAGCTTACATGCATATTACTAAGTGAAAGAAGCCAATCTGAAAAAGCTATACACTGTACAATGTCAATGATATTACATTTCTGGAAAAGGCAAAACTATGGAAACTCTGGTTTGCCAGGAGTTAGGGGAGGGGGATAAGTAGGTGGAGCACAGAGGACTTTTAGGGCAGTGAAACTACTCTGCATAATACTATAATGATGAATATATATCATTATACATTTGCCCAAACCCATAGAATGCACAACACCAAGTGGGAATCCTGGACTCTAGTCAACAATAATGTATTAACGTTGGTTCATCCACAAACAAATTTCCACACTAATAAAATGTGTAAATAATAGGGAAACTGATAAGGGAAAAAGGAGGTATGTGGGAACTTTCTGACAATTTTCCTGAAAACCTAAAGCTGCTCTAAAAAATGAAGTCTATTAAATTTCTAAATGCAATATACAAAACTACAGCATACATAGACTATGATCCAAATTATATGTTTAAACATTGAAAAAGATACACTTAAAATGTTAATTATGGTTGCCTCTGAGTGGTGGATTATGGATTGTTTTGATTTTCTTCTTTATACTTTATGAATTTTCTTATTTTTAGGCAATGAGAATATGATTCTTTTTAGTAATTAAAAAACAATAAAAGTAGTTCATTCTGTTTTGTTTCAATACGATACACTGTTTCACAAGTATAACTATACTTTGGGGATAGTGGAGAAGAATGTTGGAAACTGTTACTGTACCAGAAAAGTCAGGGACAAATGTTTTCTGTTATTACATAGAATACCAAGACCCATCGCTTAAGGAACTGACCCTAAAATGAGAACAAATGTTGGACAAATTCATGTGTATCTCTAGCTAGTTCAAGGCAGTAGAGGGTACATAGGTAATGGCATAGCATTAAGAAAAGGATCTGAACAAGCACTCTGCAATTATTTAAACTCCACTCTGTAGAATAAGCTCCCCCACTGAAATCGGTGGTGAGGACATGCTTTGATTCCCTTAGGCTCCGTGGACTGTTGCAGTGTGTTTCAGGGGTTAGAGAATGAATGCTGCCTCATTCCCTCCTGCCGACCTACTGGCAATTTCACTGATTCTCTCTTCCGAGTAGAGCAGTCCTTGTGTATTTGCTTATTGTCAGTATTTAGAAAGAGCTGTGTGGTTTTTTGTTAACTGTTTTGAGTGAGGTCAAAGGGTCTTTTGTTTTTTACATTGGGGTTTGTTATGTCCTTTGATTTTCCCAAGTCAGTCACATCTCTTTGGAAGCCTAACACTGGGCAGAGTGTGGATGCCACTCTGTGCTCCCAAATACTCTGTAATTTCTAGACTGTCAGTGTTGGATGATCATTCTTTTGTGGGAGGGGAGCCCTTGTCTTCAGGATAGTTGGAGTTCAGAATGACATTGGGTAGCAAACAGGGCTTCACAGAAATCAAGTTTGATCAATTTTAGGTACAGGCCATGTTAGGTGGAGTGGGTGATGGCAGACTTGGGGAAGAATGCAGGCACAATTCAAAAGGCCCAACCACCCGGGGCACCAGGACAAGGAAACGAGGAGTCTGGATGTCTGGATTATAAGATGAACTGCTTCCCTGACTCGTCCTGGCTCCACCAAAACCCTAGATCTGTGACCTTGGGTAAATTACTTTTCCTTTTGGAGCCTCAAGTAAAATGAGGAGTTTGGATTAGCTCAGTGGTTTTTAAACTGTTTTTTGGTCATATGACTCTATGTTTAATGAAATTTAATTACACAGAAAACCAACCTAGAAAAGAGATAAAAGAGGAGTGTTTCAGGCAGGAGGAGGATTCCTGGTGCCCTGCAGTCCCTAAAGGGCACACGCAGAACAAAATTTGAGCATGTTCTTGTCATGTGAAGTGTAAATCTCTTTTAAGCTGGAACATGCCAGGTCCTCTGTCAGTCTTCTGGCTTCTCTATCGAGCCTACCACACTCAATCTTAAAAAAGTTAAGCTCTTTTCGTGCTTACTAGGTATTAAGAGTCACAGCTAGAACCAGAGATAAATGGTAATCTAGGATCAAAGCAGACCGGCTTGGTCCTAACCAACCACTGACGTGGTGTTCTGATATTGGACAAAGAGCTTCAGTGTGCTCTCTCTGTGAAGAGGGAATGATAGGGCAGCTGTTAACCTGGTGGAGGAGGAGCGGGGAGGGGCACCCATCAAATGACAGAGTGAGGAAACACTCTTTGTGAATTCAATCCAGCAGCATCTATTGGGCATCTGCTACGAGTCAAATAGCATGCTGTGTACAATAGAAGAAAGTGAAGAAATAACTGAAATATGGTCTCGGATCTGATGTGGCCATCATAACACCTGGATAAATGTAAGGAGCTGTCTTCACGACTCGAAGTCTGCCGTGCAAGAAACGTGATCGCATGGGTTTAAACAAACCTTAGGAAACATGAAAGAGAACATTTGTAAAGCTGCTTCCTGGAAAGGCTTCTATCTGAGATAAGATTATCTTTGGCACAAAAGCCAAAAATAAAATATTTACCTTTCTGAAAGGTAATGTCCTTTATGACATATTTGTGAAGGTCCCTTCACTGAAAGGGGAGCAGCTCTGATTTCTTTCCTTTCCTTAGAAAGACATACTAGGACTTCTGCTCACAGGAAGAGATGGTAGTTGTATTTTTCCCTGTTCTTCGCACCAAGTGCAACTAAAAACCACATACAGCGTATAAAGGAAACAAACAGACTCTGAAAGATGGAGAGAAGAGAGAAGCCCGAAGAGGGTGATGAGGCTGGGTTTCGCTGTGGTCTCCTGGACTGCAGAGCTCAGTAGAAGCCCCAACAAAACAGCTCTCCTGGCCAAAGCCCAGGGACGGGGAGCCCAGAAAGACAGAACTTGAGACAGAAACTGCCACACGCCAGGGAGGACTGTGGCCACAGCCCCACCCCCACCAGCAGAGGATGGGGGAGACCCTGGGAAATCTGCAGCTCAGTGCCCTGGCGCCTCCTGCAGGTGACAGAGTCAATGAGCCTCGACAGAGACTGAGAAACCAAGAAACACAAGTGACAAATATCAGGATGGAGAGGGGGTTTCTGCTACAGACCCTGCCCACGTCCAGGGGACAGCAAAAGAACATTGTGAGCAACTGTAGACACTTGATAACTTAGAGAAATGGACCAATTCTTCCAGAAACAGAATACCACAACGCAGCCAATATGGTATAAACAATTGGAGTAACCCTATAAACTATTAAGGAAATTGAATTCATAATTTAAAAACTCCCCCAAAAGACTCCCTCTCCAGGCTTAGATGGTTTCACTGGAGAATTCTACCAAATGTTTATAGAAGCATTAACTCCGATCCCACACAATATTTCAGAGAATAGAAAAGGGAATATTTCCTAATTCATTTTTGAAGATGGTGTTACCCTGGTGCAAAAATCAGATGAACTGCATGAAAACAAACTACAGACCAATGTCCTTCATGGATATAGATGAAAAATTCTTTAATTATTATTTTAGTCTAGTTTATTTAAATTCCAATTAGTTAACACACAATGTAATATCAGTTTCAGGTATACAATATAGCGATTCAACACTTCCATACAATACCTGGTGCTCATCACAACAGGTGACCTCCTTCATCCCCATCACCTATTTCACCCATCCCCCACCCACCTTCCCTCTGGTGAGCATCAATGTGTTCTTTGTAGTTAAGAGTCTGTTTCTTGGTTTGTCTCCCTCTCTCTCTTTTTTTCTTTGCTTTTTGTTGTTGTTGTTGTTTGTTTCTTAAATTCCACATATAAGTGAAACCATAGGGTATTTGTCTTTCTCTGACTCACTTATTTCACTTAGCATTATACTCTCTAGCTTCATCCAGGTCATTGCAAATGGCAAGATTTCATCCTTTTTTATAGCTGTGTAATATTCCATTGTATATAAATATATATCACTTCTTTATCCATTCATCTGTCAACGGACACTTGAGTTGTCTCCATAGTTTGGCTATTGTGGACATTGCCGCTATAAACATAGGGATGTATGTATCCTTTTCAATTAGTGTTTTGTATTTTTTGGGTAAATACACAGTGTGATTACTAGATCATAGGGTAGTTCCATTTTAATTTTTAAAGGAACCTCCATACTGTTTTCTGGAGTGGCTGTACCAGCTTGCATTCCCACCAAGAGGGTAGGAGGGTTCCCCTTTCTCTGCATCCTCACCAACACTGACTGTTTTCTATGTTAATTTTAGCCATTCTGACTGGTGTGAGGTGATATCTTATTATAGTTTTGATTTGCATTTCCCTGATGTGAGTGATGCTGAGCAACTTTTCATGTGTCTGTTAGCCATCTGTATGTCTTATTTGGAAAAATGTCTATTCATGTCTTCTGCCCATTTTTAAATTGGGTTATTTATTTTGAGGCTGTTGAGTTTTATAACCTCTTTATATATTTTGGATATTAACACTTTATTTGTAATGTCATTTGCAAATATCTTCTCCCGTTCCATAAGTTGCCTTTTACTTTTGTTGACTTTGCTGTGCAGAAGCTTTTTATCCTGATGAAGTCCCAGTAGTTCATTTTTGCTTTTGTTTCCCTTGTCTCTGGAGACGTGGCTACTACGAAGTTGTTAGGGCCGATGTCAAAAATGTTACTGCCCATGTTCTTCTCCAGGATTTTTATGTTTTCCTGTCTCACTTTTAGGTCTTTAACCCATTTTGAGTTTATTTTTGTGTGTGGTGTTAAGAAAATATTCCAGTTTCATTCTTCTGCAGGTGGCTTCCCAGCACCATTTATTGAAGAGACTGTCTTTTTTCCATTGGATATTCCTTCCTGCTTTGTTGAAGATTAGTTGACCATAGAGTTTTGGGTTCATTTTTGGGTTCTCTGTTCTGTTCCATGGATCTATGTGTCTGTTTTTGTGCCGGTACCATGCTGTCTCGATGATGACAGCTTCGTAATAGAGCTAGAAGTCCGGAATTGATGCCGCCAGCTTTGCTTTTCCTTTTTTCAGGATTGTTTTGGCTACTTGGGGTCTTTTGTGGTTCCATTCAAATTTTAGGATTGTTTGTTCTAGCTCTGTGGAAAATGCTCGTGACATTTTGATAGGGATTGCCTTAATTCTGTAGATTGCTTTGGGCATTGCAGAGATTTAATAATATTTGTTCTTCCAATCCATGAGTATAGAATGTCTTTCCATTTCTTTGTGTCATTTTTAATTTCTTTCATCAACGTTTTATACTATTTAGATTACAGGTCTTTCACCTCTTTGGTTAGGTTTATTCCTGGGTATCTTATTATTTTTGGTGACATTTTAAATGGAATTGTTTTCTTAATTCCTCTTTCTGCTGCTTCATTATTAGTGTATAGGAATGCAACAGATTTCTGCACATTGATTTTATATCCTGCAACTTTGCTGAATTCATTTATCAAGAAAAGATTCTTAACACAATTTTAGCAAATAGAAGACAGTGACATATAGAAAGAATTATACACCAATGACCAAGTAAGTTTCACTCCCGGATAAACATTAAAAAATGAATCATATTTCTGTTTGCTAGCAATGAACACATGGATACCAAAATTAAAAACACAGTATCATTTGTAATCATTAAAAAAGAAATATGTGTAAATGTAACACATTATCTCTGAGGCTTGTGTGCTGAAAACTATACAACAACAAAGAAATATCAAAGAAAATCCAAAGAAGTAGAGAGACACCTTATTAATGGAGGAAGGCAACACAGTAGCTGTCAATTGTCCCCAGCTGATCTACAGAATGAACAAAATTCCTATCAAATCACAGCAGGATTTTTGGAGATACAGACAAGATTCTAAAATTTATGTGGAAAGGCAAAGGAAATACAATAGCTAAAAATAATTTTTAAAAAGAATAAAGGAGGAGGAAATATCCCATCTGATTTCAAGACCTACTTTATGGCCACAGTAATCACGAGTGTACAATATTTGCTGAGGGGTAGGCCCATAAGTCATTGTGTCAGAACAGAGAACCCAGAGCTAAACCCATAAGAATGGGCCCAATCGATGTTTGATAAAGGCACAAAAGCAGTTCAGTAGAGAGAACATGGCCTTTCCCACAAATTGTGTGGAGTACTAGCTGCACATCGGCAAAATCTGAACCTCAAAACCCAACAAGAAACAATGAATGAACCTCAGTGTGTCACCTCATACAGAAGTTGACTCAGAATGGATCCCGACTTAAATGCAAAACATAAAATGATAAAAATGCCAGGAGGAATATAGGAGAAACTTTGGGATCTAGAGTTAAGCAGAGTATTTATATTTGACACTGAAAGCCAAAGAAATGATTTGCAGATTGGACTTCATCAAAATTTTTCAACTTTTGCTCAGTGAGAGGTCTTGCTAAGAAGATGGGGAGATAAGCTACAGAGTGGGAGAAAATATTCCCAAATCATAGATCCAACAGAAGACTGGTGTCCAGAATAGAGACGGGAAGCTCCAACTTCCACAGGGCAAATGAGCAGAAGAGCGGAAGAGAATGTCACAAAAGAGGATCTGCTGATGGCAAACAAGCGCACAAGATGTTCGTCCCGTCAGTCATGAGGGAAATACAAATTACAATCACAGTGAGAGGTTACCTCTCAGAAGAGCTCAAATGGAAAACAGCGACAACCCCAAGGCTGGGAAGATTTGGGGTGGCCCGTCCTGTCATTGCTGGCAGGCATGCGAAATGGTGCAGCCATGCCGGAGAGCAGGTGCGTCAGAAGCTGAACATGAGGCTCCCCCACCATCCAGCCCTGGCTCTCCTGGGCGCTCTTCCCAGAAGAACAATGACTTACGTCCTCACACAAACCCGCACACAAATACTGACGGCAGCTTTACTCCTAGAGCCGATACTGGAAACCATGCGGGTGTCCCTAAGTAGGCAAAGGGCTACACCAACACAAGCATTCTGCGAAATTCTGCTCACGGTGAAGGGACTGAACATGATCCACAGAACAACCTAATAAGTCTCCGGAGAATTGTGCTGAGTGAGTCGCATTAGTCCTCAAAGGTTAGAGGCTACATGATTCTATTTATACAACATTCCTGGAATGGGGAGATTGCAGAGGGGGAGGGCGGATGAGTCATTGTCGGGGTTGAGAAGGACGTGGGGACGTGAGCCCACGTGGAGGACCCCTCGCGGCAGGCGTGCTGTGTCTGGGTTGGAGGGCGCGCAGTGAGGCACACGCTGGAGTCTCTGTGTTCCTTCTTACAACTGCATGTGAGTCTACAGTTACTTCAAAGATTAAAGGTTTAATTAAGACGATAAATTGCCAAATCTCTATTTATGTACCTTCTCTCGCCTAATTTTGAAAGCAATTAGACATAATGGGAACACCACACACACTTCCTCTCAAGTGTGTCATGTTTATTTCTTTACTCTGAAGCCCTACCATGCTTTAGGAATCACCACTGGAAACATGAACTCTGATACCATTTTTTAAGGAAGAATTAATAACAGCAATAAACTTTGGAGCTTCCTGGAGCCTCAGAATTCGTGTGAACACAGAAGCCCTATTCCCCTTCCCACAGAAGAAGTGAGAAGATAGAACAATTCATTTCCTCTGTGGTGTCAAGTTTGTCACGGCAAACTCTGGTGGATCGAAGGTCCTTAACACCCACATGGCATCCTCACCTGGAATGTGCCAGAGGGCAAACCCATCTGAGAGGGGACACACTGTCCCCAGGGGCACGAGGGGCTGCCCCAGAAAAGAGTGGCCTTCTTGCTGCAAAGGGCAGAGAAGGAGTCAGCAGGAATGGAGCAGTTTTCTTCTCAAATGAAGAAAGCTTTGTGAAGACAGCTCAGCTCACAGCGAGCGAGGTGGGGTGATGGCACTCTCCACGGCCCCGCCGCCCCCACTGCCTGACCTCTGCCTTTGCTCATGGACACCTCCGCGGGACGTCCGGGCAGCTCTGTGGGCGGCCACGCGGGGAGCCCTGGGGGCAAGATCCACATCTGCCTGTGGGTCTGCCTCGGCTCTAACCCTGAGGCAGATGCACAGCAGGTGAGTTGACTGGGCTGAACGTCATTTCGGCTCAAGAGTCCTGTGCACAGCACAAGGGTGGACGGCCCCGTGAGCACAGCTCTCCCTGCGCCCACGTGGCTGGCTCTGTCCCCCTCTTTTCCGGGAGAAGCAGGCATTCCCTGAGGGGAGCCTCTACGAGCTGGTCTGGGGTTTGTCCCCGCCGCTTAGCTCCCCGGTGCTCTCGCCAAGCAGCACCTGGGGACACGTGCCTTCCATCCACCAACACACTGTCCCACTGTTAAGATGTTCCTGTGATGCTGCGTGTTGGTCTGGATGGTGAGATCGTGGGATGTGCAGCAGGACAGGCCTTGCGGCTCGGGGAGGTCAACGGCACCCACGTGGCCCTCCAAGGAGACAGCCGGCTGCAAATCCTGGCTCAGCGGTGTGACCGCGGTGTTTTCGAGCACGTGCCAGTTTCTCCTTGTCATGGGGGGATGACACTCCATGTTCCTCATAGGATTGTGGGGAGCGTCAAATGAGCTGACGCAGGTAACGGTGTTTGGGACAAGGCCTGGAGTGCAGAGGACTCCCCAGGCAGAGACCCATCATCCACGGCCTTTCTCCTTCTCCGCAGTGGGCTCTGGGAGGTGATGCAGCACAGAAGTAATCCACAGGTCACCCTGGAGTCCTCGTGGTTGGAGGAGGTGCCTGCACTAGGGGTGGGCTGTCCCAGCGTGGACCAGAGCAGCGGGAAGCCCTACAAATAAGGGCCAAACAGGGGCTGGGTTTGCAGCGGGCATTTCTCCTGGCTCTGCCAGGGCTGCGGCCTTATTAGAACTGGTGGTATTTACCGCCCTCTCCAAGGAGAGGTTTCCAAAAGGCTCCAGTTACTGTGCTATTGTATGATCTATCCAGGGTCTGGAGTTCATCTGTTCCCACCCCCTCAGGTTGTAGTTAGAGCCCCACTCAGCATCTTGAAGGGAAGCCCTCCAAACCCAGCGCCTTGTGCCGCCAGGGGGCCAGGCTGCTCAGACCCTCATGGGCTGGGAGGGAGCCTGGACCAGCATTTCTTAAATAATAAAATAGAACAGATGACATAAAAGTACAAGCATAGCATTGGTGTGGTTCCACTGGGTCTGACGTAAAATGGGTTTCGTGGCCTGCTTCATGGTCACAGAATTAGAGCCTGCTGCTTTAGGGTCTGCAGCTTCCAAGAGAATGTTTCTTGAAAGTGGCGTCTGCCACATGCCCGGATCCAGTGTCGGGAAGCTGGCTGCCCGCCCCCGGGCCTATCCGGAGCTACTGAAGCCCTTAGAAGTCACGGGGTTACCTGCCACCCAGGTCTCAAGCAGGCCCATGTCTGAAACCCCCCGATTTTCACATTCCTCCTGCTGGGTCTTGCTCTCCAGGGTTGCTGGTCCCAGAGGGATGCTGGACTGGAGGAATGCTGGTCCTGGAGGGATGTTGGTCAGAGGGGTGCTGGTCCCGGAAGGATGCTGGTCCCAGAGGGATGCTGGACTGGAAGGAGGCTGGTCCTGGAGGTATGCTGGTCCTGGAGGGATGCTGGTCGGAAGGATGCCAGTCCTGGAGGGATGCTAGACTGGCGGAATTCTGTTCCTGGAGGGATGTTGGTCCTAGAGGAATGCTCATCCTGGAGGCATGCTCATCCTGGAGGTATGCTGGTCCTGGAGGGTTGCTGGACTGGAGGGATGCTGGTCAGAAGGATGCTGGTCCTGGAGGGACTCTCATCTTGGAGGGATGCCAGTCCCAGATGGATGCTGGTCCCAGAGGGATGCTCATCCTGGAGGGATGCTGGTCCTGCATGGATGCTGGTCCTGGAGGGATGACAACAATGCCCATCACGTCATCACTTGAAGAAAATATTTATGAACTGTGAGAATGACAAGCTTTTACAAAATATTACTATCTACAACATTTTTACTCAATCCTGGCGGGTTTACAGGTCTGCACACTCTCTTGAAACCTCCGTTTGTGTTTGGCATCTCTGTGTCCTGCCCGTCGGTGAGTCTGGCAGCATCCTGGACATGGAGATGGAGACAGGTGCGCCCAAGTGTGCCCTCCGCTGTCAGGGAAGGCTCTGACATGTCTTGCACTGACTTTCCTTGAGGATGCAATTGAACTGGGACCCAAGAGAGACAAGCGTTCCTCCTACACCGAAAATGCCCGTCTCAGGCGCGTCCTGATCTGGATGGAGCCCAGGGCAGAGCAGGGCACGTTCGCCTCAGCTACCGTCCCTGGAGGCCTGGGGTGTGCCACCCTCGTGATGCCTCCCTGTGACCCACACAGAGGAGGGCACCGACCAGAGATGCCGGAGCGGCGGCCCACCTGCACATTTCCTGGCACACCCGCCGGATTGCTCCCAGGGCTGTTCCTCTTCTTCCTCCCTGCGTCTCCTCTTCTGTCTGCGCCAAGATCAGAAAGCGGGCGCCCCCCTGATTCGCAAGCACACACCTGTCCCTGTCCTCATGGTTTGTGTCTCTTTTTCTTCTTTACTTCTTTTATGCATTCAGTCACTCAACAAACACTCACGAAGTCCATGGTGTGGGACGTGCCCCTGCTCTGGAGGGAGCCAGGCAGAAGGGGAGAGGGCGCTAAAGTGACACCAGCGGTGTGTGCTCGTTGTGGCTGGTTTGGGAGGTGGGTGTGGATTCAGTAAATCCCACCAGAGTCGCTCCGGAAGACCCCAACCCCCGTCAGGATGGCAGCTTCCCCGGTGGCGCCCACAGTCTCCTAAGCACGGTCTGCTGTGACACCCAGAGCCCCCAAGCCCCTTACTTTGTAGGAATACGGGGTCCTTCTGGTTTTCTTCGACCCTCTCGGGGTCCCTGGCTGGGTAGCCGACAAACACAGGTTAACGGGAGAGCGGACTGAATCTGGATGTGCGTGTGAGCGCCTGCAGGGAGGGTGAAGGCCCGTGGCAACGACCAGGGCAGGAAGCTTGTCAGCCTTTCAGACAAACACACACTGATCCATGCAGAACTGACACGTGGGGTGTGGGCTCAGGGTGGTCAGTGGTGGACAGTCACTCAGGAGAGGATGGCCGGGTTAACAGGTTAGTTTTCGAGATGTCTGTCTCCCTCCTCCTGGTCCGGGAGGGGCACCTGTCCCGCAGCCTGTGACCTGCTTCATGAAGGAGAGCCGGGGGCCTGAGCTACTTTCCCGCTGCTCTGTTTCCTCAAACTCCTCCGGCTTCAGATTCTTGAGATGCTGGACACCGCGCCTGGGGCCATGAGCCCTGAGCCCTCCACCCGCGCTCCCTTTGCCTCCTTGAGGCAAGGGCCCCGTTTGGCTTCTTGGCGTCCAGCAACACCCAGCCCTGGGGCCCCGGGGAAGCTTGCTGCACTCCAGGGCCGGAGGGCCCCCATGGGAGGGAGGCGGGAAATCTGATGAATGAGACCGGTTCGGTGAAAGACCAGAGGCTACCGGTCTTTTTTCAAACGATACATTTTTCAGACGAACAACAGAGCAAGAAGCATTTCTTACCGTGAGTGAGGGGTCGTTGTGGGGGGAGAGGGTGGATGGAGAGAACTGGCCCCCCGCCAACAGGAGAGCATCCCCTGAGGAGGCCCTGAGATGCGACGACGCCAGGTCAGAGGTGCTCGGCTGCACTCTGGGGTGGGATGTCGGGGGGCAGCACTGGGATCCCCAGGGGAACAGAGGGCCGCCCCGGCTCCTGCTTGGGGCTGCGTCGCGCCAGACTGAAGGCCCAGGGCGTGGGGCCCAGGGTGCGGGGCGCGGGGGGGAGTGCACAGCCTCCAGGCAAGGACGTGGTGGGGGCCCGGGATTGGCCCCCAGGACTACAGCCCAGAGCTGGGGCGCTGCAAGGGCCCCGCTGTCAGGGGCCAATGACACTGGGATCCCGGGACGCGCCCGACCCTGGTCGGCCACCTCAGCTCCCAGCAGCTCCCACGGTGCTCCCCCCACCCCGAAACCTGCAGAATGAAGAGGAACGGCCCCACTCATCCCCGCATTTCCTAAGTAAAAATTTCAAAGTAACGACTGCAGTCTGGCGAGGTGGTCTGCCAGCAAAGCCAAACCACGGCCTGCCGCTAAAGCACGACTCCGCACACGTTCGGTCTGTTGCTGTGGCTTTCTTGCCTCGCACGCGGCAGACTGTTGAAGCCCCGGGGGTAGCACCAGGTTCACGGGGAGAGATCGCTTCCTTATTCTCAGGTTTCACTCCCCGCCGCGTTGGTGGTTCCTCGGGGCTTCTCCATGGGGCTGAAGAGCACATCGTGTTCTGAGGTGTTTTAACGTGGGGACCTCACCCGCCACTTCCCGTGGATAGAAAGGGACCAGCTGTGTCTGCTCCCGGGCTGGGCACCTCCCCATGTCTGCAGGGGCAGGGGTGGGGGTGCGGCACCGAGCCCGTCCCCCGCGCCCCTGTGGCTGCCCTTCGAGGCTGAGCCGCACCCCACCCCTGCCCCTTGGAGTTCGGAGCTGTGGTGTTTTGTTGTCATTTTAGCTACACTTTCCAGCGGGAACACGGAGCGCGCTGGGGTCAGCTGGAGGCGTCCCTTCTGCTTGGGGGACCCCTGGAGAACCCGGCCTGCGGCCCCCGCGCCCGCCCAGGCCACCCTCCTGTTCTCAGAGCAAACCCTCCGGCAGCAGGAGTGCGGCGTTCTGACCGCAACCCCGCGCGCTCGGAACGAGGATGACGCGGCGTTGCCAGCATTCACCAGGCTGTCTGCATCAGGGCTCCTGGCCTGTGTTCTGGAAATTTCTGCTGTGGATCCTGCGGGTTCCCCTCTGGTTTTTGGGGTCTCTCCATGTTTCCCACGAGGTGGGCGCAGGACTTTCTGGGCTGATTCTGTTTCTTTCGTCTTGTCTCTCAAATGCTTCGGGTGTGTTTAAGTTCTATCTCCAGGAGCTGTAAGCAACTCCCATGCCCAGCACGTGTGCTGTTCTCGATTCTGATGGTCCTTTCCCTCCCAGAGGCCTGGGAAGGTAGCTCTGTTGTCTCCCTTCGACGAGAACATTCTGGGTTTGTTTCCCGCTCCCTCCATCGACTCTGTGAGTTCTGTCTCGCGTTTGGATCCATCCGGTCCACTGTCCTTTGTGTCTGCGTGCGGACTTGCCCTGCTCCTGCCAGGAGCCGCCACGGGCCTCAACGGGCTCCCCTGTGGGGTCAGGACGGCGCAGAGGCCACTTCTGCCCTGGGGTCTGTCCCGCTGGTCTCCCTGTGTGCGGGTCCGTCCGCGGAGGACGCCGCCCTCTGTGTTGCCATCCCTGCAGGTCCTGGCGAGGGCCTCACAAGCGTCCGCTCAGCCCAGGAGCTGCTCTCCCGCACGCCGCCTACCCTTTCCATCCTGAGTTCCTTTTCAGTGATTGCTTCACTGTTGTTCCTTAATGAAGATTCCCAGTTTTACCTGGTTTACGTAAGTCTGTGTTTCCTGCCAGGCCTCTGACTGATAGAAGCTTTCTTCCCGTTTCTCATGTTGTTGGCTCGCCATGGATGCTGGAGACCAAGGCACCTGTTTGCAGGATTTGGGGGCTTGGTTACCAGTGGCCCTTCCCGTAGAGGATGCCTTCATCGGGGGACCCCCAAATGTGAGCATGTGGGGATTTTCCCTCCTGGCCGGTCCTTCTCTGGGCCCATCTGAGTGGCTCTGTGGGAGCTTCAGGGGTCTCACCATCCAGCAGGTGCTGCCCCCGCCCCGCCCACGGCCCCTGGAGTCCCTGGGTTTCCACCAGAGGCACAGGCTGACCTAGGTTTGGAGGTTGCTGCCTCCGCTCCCACAGACCTTCCAGCCCCTCGAGGCCACCTGCGCCAGTACCTCTGGCTTCTGAGTGTTTCTTGCCCCCCCCACCCCACCCCCCTGCCGCGGGGACCACCTGCCTCCTGGCTTCTGCACTCTGGAAACATCTGGGCTCCCACATGTCCTGCTGCCCCCATCTCCCCTTGCAGCAGACCGCACCTGTCCTCCGCGTCCATCCTCCGGGCTTCATTGTGTCTTGTTATTTGGGGGTGGCTGTTTTTTGCCTTTGTGACTAGGTATTTGACGGGGGAAGGAGCGGAGGTAAGACATGGCTGGTGGACAAAAAGTACTCGTTAAGCAGGAACACCCTGGTGTCCTGGGCATTTACTAAGCAATGAGGGGACACCAGCTCGAGGCTGAACCAGCACCGAGACCTACGTCAGCTCGTTACAGGAACAAAGGTGAGGCCTTCGGGAGCAAATTTGCAAGACGCTGTCTTTGTCTCTCTTGTCATTATTGGCCGATGAAGAACCAAGATGTAAATTCTGATGACATCCCAGAACAAAGCCAGCATTGATGCGGGACAAAGACAGAGGCCATAGTGATGACCCTCCTGCCCGCAGCCCTGGGTCTGAGCCCCACAGAGAAGGGGTCTCCACGGGATGGAAGAGTGTGGGCCACTCTTCTGTGGCGCCCAGAAGCAGGGACCTGCAGGGGGTCCCCACAGCCTCACGAGGCTACGGACACGGTGGCACCTCAGGGGTCGGCCGTTGAGGGCCCCTCCTCCTTCAGTGGACATCGGCCGTTTGCAGAGGCCGCTGGCGGTGATGCAGCTCCACTCCCGTGGACGCCGCGAGGAGCGCAGAGCCACAGAGCTGGGAGCTGGAGACAGGGCGTGAGGGCCGGCATTCTCCCGCACGCCGTCCACAAACAACAGCCTCCCAGCCCTTCACCCTTGCCGGAAGCTGTCTCCTCACGCTACCCCTCCCATGCTTGTGCCGCCCTCCCAAACCCAGGTCATCCCAGCCTTCAACCTGTCCTTCCTGCAGGATACTCTCTCCTTCCCCCAAATCACAGACTCAGCCCCGAAAATATCAAAGCAAAAGAGACTTGAGAGACAGTCTAGTCCAGTGGCTTTTAATGCAGGCGGCGACTGGAAACTTGCCGGGGTCCGCGTGTTGGTGCAACATGTGCACACGTCCCATCGGCAGAGGCAATATGTGAGCAACAAAGAGGTGAGGGAGCCTGGAGATGTCAGGCTGTGGCTGGGTTGGAGAAGGGACGCGGCTTGAAGCAGGGAGGGACACCTGTAGAGGACGCCGGGCGTGCGAGTGGATATGTGCACATATGCCTACATGTGTTACGTACATGGGTGTCTGCATTGTGGGTGCATGGTGTGTGTGCATGTGTGTGGGTGTACGTGCGTGAGGTGTGTGCGTGTGTGCACGTGTGAGTGTGCGCGAGTGGGTGTGTGCACGTGCATGATGTACGTGTGTGTGAGTGGGTGTGTGCACGGGCATGATGTATGTGTGTGTGAGTGGGTGTGTGCACGTGCATGATGTACGTGTGTGTGAGTGGGTGTGTGCACGGGCACCATGTTCGGTGGGGAGGCAGGCGAGAGAGGCAGGAGACGCGGGAGAAGTAGTTAATTTTTACGGTGCACTATAAATATAATTTCCTCTCAAGATTTTGAAAGCAGTTTCAGAAGAGATTTATGTGGCTTCTGGATTAATGGCCCTTCTTTTGTCCTGATGAGCATCACTTTGGTACCATGTCTTCAAGTACAACGTCTGCGTGCATGCAGGTAAGCTGTAAGCTCCTGAGGGCTCCGACTTCGTTGCATCTCGGGGTCCGGCGGGTGCTGTTCCCCCTCCTTGGACCTTCTCCGGCTGGGCCGCCAGGGGCTGTGGCCACCGCGCACGGTTCCCTGGAGGCCTGTTGCTGTGGCTCACATGCTGGGGATTCACCGGCACCCCTGTGACTCAGGCAATCCCAGCCCACAGAGGGTCAGAGGAGGCACACAGAAAACGCGCGAGGCTACTCAGGCCACAACCTGGGGAGCGTGGAGGGGGCGCCTCACTTGGTATCCAGAGCGCTGACGAGATACAGCATGAGAGTGGGCGCACCTAACTCCTGTTTACAGCAAGACATAAAGATTGTAAAGACCATCTTGTGCGTGAGTCCTCTCCCCTTTCATAACCCTAATAAATCAAGCTTCGGAACGGAGCTTGCAAGCCTGGCCGCACCTCTGAGCCTCCAGGGACAGCCTGGGGTCCCATCATTCTCTGCACGGAATCAGCCAAGGGTCCTTCTTTTCCGGCCTGGCAGGTTCAGGGGCTCACAGCACGCCCAGCCCTCGGGCAGAGTTCAGAGCCTAGCAGTGGTGGGACCAGAGTCCCTGTCTCGTCACCAGCCATCCGCCAGGGGCCGCTCTGTTCCTTGAGGTCCCCTGTGTTCCTCTCACATGTCCCCACCCCTGAAGCCAGCAATGTGGGCACAGTTGTCCTCATACCCTTGGCCTCTGGCCTCCCTGCTTCCCCCGCTGGGGCACCCACTGCTCTCAGACTCCGTTGACCAGATGAAGCCCCCCTGGATCACCTCCCTGCCAGGGAACACGGAGCAGCACCAGGCGAAGGTCACAGGGGACGTCCTCTGTCCCGCGTGTCACTGAAACCATCGCCACCCCTGAGCAGAGGAACAGGAGAGGACTCACGGCAAGCTGGCAGGGCGCCAGCGCACAGTCCTTTCTGGGCCAGACGCGCTCTCCAAGGAAGGGGAGGAGGGGCCCCGACCGCCCTTCCTACCTGCCTTCCTGACCCCAGCAGTGTGGCCATCGGGGTCAGCCTCCCTGGCGGAGGCGGGGAAGGAGGGAGGCCAGGAGGGGGCAGAGGAGTGAGCAGCGCCCTGTGACGCGGCCATGGACGCCACGGTCTGTCCTTCAGGATTCGCAGTGGGTCATTCTCGAACGTGAAACACCTGGTGGTCTTAATTGTGCCCCACCCACTTCACCAGATGGTCCTGTCGTTTGACGTTCTTTCCCAGTTGATTCTGCCAGATTTTCTAGATTAGGAAACGAAAATTTTCCTAATCTTGTTATTGCCGTTTTTTGTGGTAAAATACACACAAACTTTATCATTTGTGGCTGTTGGTGCATTCACAATGTTGGGCAATCATCACCCCATCTGGTTCTAGGATTGTCGTCACCCTGAGGGGAAGCCCTGAACCCATTCTTCAGGCTCTCCGCATCGCCCCACAGCCCCTGTAACCACAGGTTCTGCCTCCTCCGGACGTTCCAGAACAGTAGAAGAATGCATGGCCTCCATGTCCAGCTCCTCCCCCTTCTCGTCCTGTGTGCAGGCTTCTTCTGTGTGCAGCCATGTGTCCGACCTCATTCCTTTTTTGGGGCTGAAGCAATATCCATTGTGTGGTGGTACTGCATTTTGCTTGTCCATTCATCAGCTGATGGACACTCGGGGTGTGTGGCTCGAAGAGTGCCGCTGTGGACATCCGTGGGCAAGTTTCTTTGAGCGCCAGTGGTCGGCTCTCTGAGTACACCCCCAGAAGTGGGATTGCCATGTCCACGGGCAGTTCTGTGCGACACTTCCTGAGGGAATATCGGAGCTGTTGTTCGCAGTGGATGCAGCAACTCGGCCCTGAACCAGCAGAGTGCAAGCTCCCCTGCTATCCCACAGCCACACCCACCCTTGTTACTCACCGTTTTAAGAGTGTAGCTGCCCTCCTGGGTGCGCGGGGGTCCTCGGTGCAGTGTGGAGTCACACATCCCCGATGCTCAGTGATGGTGAGCACCTTTTCATGTCATTGTTGGCTGCCTAAGTGTCTTTTTGGAAAAACGTCTGTTCAGATCGTGTTTTACTTGGGTTGTTTGTCCTTTTGCTGTTGAGTTGTAAGAACCTTTATGTGTTGTAGGCACCAGACGCCGTCTGTCCTCGACGTAGTTTGCAGACACTCTCTCCGATCCCATAGGTTGTCTTCTTGCTGCTCTGGTTGTGTCCTCTAACACACCAAGTGTTTTATTTCAGTGAAGCCTAATTAGTCTTTTTTTTCTTTGTTGCTTGTGTTTTGGGTGTCATGAAGACCTTTGCCAAATCCAAGATCATGAAGATTTATCCCTATGTTTTCTTCTGAGAGTTTTAGGGCTTTAGATCCTATTTCATTTTTGACTCATTTGGAGTTGGTTTAGTGTATGGTGTGAGGTAGGGGTCCAGCTTCACAACTTGGCGTGTGGACACCCTGCAGCTGCAGCAGTGTATGGTGTGAGGTAGGGGTCCAACTTCACGACTTGGCGTGTGGACGCCCTGCAGCTGCAGCACCACCTGGTGAAGACTCTTCCGCCCCTCCGCCGAGTGTCTGGCACCAGGTCAGAAGCACAGACGTGCAATGTTAGAGCTCACAAGGAACTTTATCTCCTCCTCTCTACTCTTGCTCTGATCCAAGCGTGTGCTTGTACCTCCAGTGGAGTGTGGTAGAATAGTGCTGGTTTTGAGCACTTTTGCTCTCTCCTGATGTCAGGAATAACACTCCCCTATTAAGCATGAGAGTGTATTTTATATAAGATACATTTTTAATAGTAAAGAAATATTCATCTATTTCATTTTATTCAGTGTTTTTTAAAGAATGTTTTAAAAATATTTTTATAGCAACTGTGAAGATGATCACATAATTTCTCAGAATTATTAATACAATGAATTATATTGATAGATAACTATTATAGAACCATCCTTGCATTCTTGATCACTCTGCATTATTTTAAATGTGCTAATGACTTTCTTCCTATATTTTATTTAGTTTTTGTATTGATATTTATAGGTGATAACCTGCACTTTTCTTTTGGTCATGAATGTTGTATTCACTTTGTAGAAAATAACTGGAAGTTTACCTTCTTTTCCAATGTTTTAGAAATATTTCTGAATTATTGGAATTATCTGCTGTTTAAATTAGTCCCAATGCCCTAGTGGGAGGATCTGGGCCTCTTGCTTTTAAGTGTGGTGAGGAATGGTTCATTCTCAATAATTTCTCTTCTTGTTTCTTGCAAAGTGATCAATTTAGATTATGTATGTCTTGAGGTCCATTTCGTTAGTATTTTTTTAGAAGAGTATCCATTTTTTTTAAATTTTATTTATTTATTTGACATAGAGACACAGCGAGAGCAGGAACACAAGCAGGGGGAGTGGGAGAGGGAGAAGCAGGCTTCCCGCCGAGCAGGGAGCCCAATGCAGGGCTCGATCCCAGGACCCTGGGATCATGACCTGAGCCAAAGGCAGACGCTTAATGACTGAGCCACCCAGCCACCCTGAAGAGTATCCAATTTATCTAGGATTTTGTTATGGACTGAATGTTTGTATCCCTCCAAAATTCATATGTTAAATCTTAATGTCCAATGTGATGGAGTCTCATGATTGGGATTTGTGTCCTTATGAAAGAGACACAAGCGAGCCTCTTTCCTCTCTGCCCTCTACCACATGAAGGCATGTGAGACCTCTGCCCACCTGGAAGAGGGTCTCACAGGATCCCGCCCACACAGGCTCCTGATCTCGGAGGTCCAGCCTCCAGAGCTGTGAGATTTTTCTGCTGTTTACAAACCACCTGGTCTATGGTATCTGTCATGGCAGCCAGAACAGACTATGACACTTGGTGTGCTTCATACATCAGCCAGATTATTAGACGTGGTCAGTCATACCCACCACAAAGGTACCCAAAAACCCCTCCAGAAAGTTCCCTGAGCTTTTCCTAGTTGAAGTGCAAGAAAGGCAACAATTCAGAGCTCCTGCTCACTGGGTCGGCTTGGAGACCAGAAGAGAGACAGCTCTGCTCAGTCACCATGAATGGGAAGACAACTAATCTTCTGATTCCAAAGTGAAATTTCTCTATACGTTCTGAAACATAATCTAGGGGGAAACTTTAGTGATAAACCACAGAGTAAACCAGGAAAGGAATTTATGACTTTTTGATTCTCCCAAAAAGATTGAAAAAGAAAGAAAATTCTTCCTGTCCAAATGGAAATCAAGGTTAACTATATAGGAACCAAGAACCAGGTGAGTCATGGCTGAATGCCAGGAAATAGTGTGTGGCTACAGCACAAATAATTTAAGACCCACAGTTGCTGAAAATGGAATTTGTTTTCCATCTCCCATGTGAGTGCCTTTGTCTTGCTTCTTCTTTGTGGCTGGTTCTGTTCAAACAGGGAGTTATTTCCCACTTCACCTGGCCAGTGTCCGTGCACCTGACATGCTTGACTGTTCTCTCAGAAGGGAAATGACCTGAGCCTCACAGCACCTGGTGGCCTGTGTCTGGGACACACCAAGTGTGTGCCAGGTTTCCTTGCCAGGGCGGGTATTTACTCACAATCTCAACAAGGATAGTTATGCCTACTTGTGCATCTGGGCTCCATCCATGGGCCACGCCTAGAGCAGACAGCCCCACCCCAGCTCTGGAGGAATTTGCGATTTTCTCTTACGCCCTGGGGGAAGAGTGTGGCCATGTTTTGAAGTAAATGTCAGTGCTATCTGATGGGTCTGTAGGGTCCTAACTCACATATGTGGTCAGAAGCTGTACCACACGTGTGCTGGCCATGCCAGAGAATAAACATTTCGTGGGGCAGGAACTCTGTCTGAGACACACAGGCTGCTACCCTGGGCTTCACTTTAGGCTTCAGGTTGCTGGGGTGCGTGTTTCCATGTTCTGGCTTCGCTTCAGGCTCTGAGTTGCTGAGTGTGTGTTTCCATGTTCTGGCTCGTTTGCCTACTCGCAGGAACAGAAGCTGGCTTGCAATGTCAGTGCCACAGAAGGTCCTCGGAGGTCTCTCCCCTCCTACACTGGCCTGTCTCCTGTCCCCTGGGCTGTCCTCCATTGTCCCTGGGCTCGCTGGGGCCCCTGGAACTGCACATGCGGGATGAGAACTCTGTGAGGGCAGCTGTTGGATTGGTTTCATTCCCTGCTGAGGCATCTGGAACAGGGGACATGCTCCCTAAGTGTTCGCTGAGTGGCCATGCAGCGGTTGATGTCTGCGTGTTGGCTTCATGAGTGGCATTGAGCTACTAATTCTCACTGTGCTCTTTCTTCTGCTTCTGTTTAAAGCATCTATCATGTGCTGCATGAACATCTAGGCTTCTGCTTCCAGCAGCTGCTCAGGATGCCGGGAGTGCTCGTCCACCCTTCCAGGGGGCACCGAGGTTCCCTCCAGGGCCTCCCACCACCTGCCCTGCAGGGTCTGCAGACCAGTCCCCTTATGTGCCTGCTCCAGGTTTCCCTTAAATCCCTTTCTGGAACTTTCCCCACCTCCACTGTTCTCACTGCCAGACAGGATAGGGTGTGAGGTGTGGCTTGAGGCTGTGTTTATTTCCCTTGTCCACTGGGTGCTCTGTCAGTCTCCCATGGCTGCCGTTACAAATCCCCATAAACGCAGTGGCTCTTACTCTACTCTAGCCTCAGGACAGGGCAGGACGTCCCTCCAGATGCTCTGCGGAGAACTCATTTCCTTGTCTTTCCAGCGTCTAGAGGCACCGCAATCCTTGGCTGGTAGCCTTGCGCCTCAGATTCTGTTCCTGTCCTTGGATCCTGTGTTCTGACCCTCACGGTTACACTGAATCCATCCAGATAATCCAGGACAATCTCTGTCCTTAACATAATCACATCTGCAAAGTCCCTGTGGCCACACGAGGCAATATATTCGCAGATTCCAGAGATTAGGACCTGGATGTCTTTGGGTCAAGGAGGTCATCACTCTGCCTACCAGAAATGCCTTCCATATTGTTTGCCAATTTTTCTGTCAGGTCTCCTGCCTTCTTCTTGATGATTTGCAGAAGCTCCTTATATGTTTGAATGTAATACAATCCTGGTTGTTTGAAATACTGCAAATATCTTCTCTCTGCATTATGTATGAGCTCTGTCTATTGTGAATGTAAATTATTCCTGTGGACTTTAGATTCTGTTTTTCAGTGTTATGGACTGTGCTGTGGGAGTCTCATTTCCCCACCTACAAAGATCCTTACTAGGATCACTCTCGTTTCATTTTTAACATTTAAGAATTAACTTATCTGGAGTCTACCTTTGCGTAAATGCTCTAATGTAGTTGCTAGTTCTGTTTTCATCCTTGCGATGATTTTTGCAATACCACAGACTAAATAAACCTATCCTCCCCTTGCTTTGTGATGTCTTGCATTTATCTGGGTCAATTTCTGAACTCTCCTTGTTCCATTTGTTTGTGAAGATGTTCCCATGTCAGCATCATACTGAATTTAAAATAATTTTCACCATTGAAATTATAGAACAAATACAACAGAAGAGAGGTGGTACAAATCCCCTCCACGTGTCCCTGCTCAGCTTCGCCAACACTGGGTCTGTACTCACACCATGATGTGGGTCTAAGGCTGTGCATCCAACCCATTGCCTGGTGGGTCTTCTGCCCCCTGTTTTCTCCTTTTGGATGAGGTCATTATACCTATCAACAGGCATTTCTGCTTTTCTGTAAGTTTACACTAAACCTGTTCAGGTCATCAAAAACCCAGCTGGAAGAGGAAAATTCATAGCTTGAAGCTCATACTAATAAAAAAGAATGAAAATAGATTAATTAAGCCTCCACCTCAAAAAGCTGGGGAAAGTACAGCAAAATAATGTGAAGAAGGTCAACACAGTGATTCATGAGGGAGGGAAAGTCCCCTTATGCACTTGAACAAAGAGAAACTGCCCAGCAGGGACAGGTCATGGGTGAAGGTCACCTCCCTGGCAGCCTGAGAGTCCCCATGTGTCCATCTGCTTGTGGCTCACATGCGGCTCTGGGACGTGCCGTGCCAGAGATCAGGGAGGGGCTCGTGCTCCTGAGCCCGAAGCCCCATGCATGCTGGAGGCCTTAGCGCATCTAGCGCATTGGCTCTTCTTCCCACAGGCTCACAGGCAACACTTCCCCTTTCCCTGGATGAGCTGGGACCCGTGGCGTCAGGCATCATCCACGTGGGGTGTGGTGGGGCTGTGTGCAGAGCCAGATCACAGGGAGCCACCCCAGTGTCCCCTCGTTGGGCAGCAGATGTTCCTGTGTGGGTGGGAAGGGTGAGCGTGGCAGCATGGCTGGTGTGGCTGATGGCTTTAGCTTTGGGTGCACTTGCGTGTGTCCACGGAGATAATCGTGATCCAAAGCAGTGCTGGGGAAGGTACCAGAGTGGGGCTGGGGGTTTCCCGGTCCCTGGCGCTCGGGGACGTCAGTTAACACCGCAGGGCAGATGCTGGTGTCCACACGCAGCAGGCGCACTCAGCCCTGACATGGCCCGTGCACACCCCACGGGCATCCGCGTGTGAGTGCTGAAAAGACGCAGAGGCCCAAGTGTGAAAACACGGCCCTGCTTCTCCTGGCCACGGTGTGTGTAGAGACCCACTTTCCACCCCACTGAACTTCCACCCAGTGAGCACTGCACTGCGCGAGGGCCCGGGTTGCAGAGCCTGAGGGAGAAAGTGAGAGGATGGGGCCAACATCTTGCCTCAGTCAGTGGGTCAGGACACACAGTGCATCTTGTGCAGGCACAGATGCACACATGCAGATTCGCACATGCACACACACTCACATGTGCTCACACGGACACGTGCACATTGGCATGCTGATGCACAGACTGTGCAAAGAGACACGCACACGCAGACATGTGTGCACACATGCAGACACGTGCACACATGCATGCACACACGTGCACACAGAGGCACATGCATACACATATGTGTGCACACAGATGCAGGCACGCGCACACATGCATGCACACACAGTGCACACAGAGGCACATGTACACGCAGACATGTGTGCCCATACGCAGACATGTGTGCACACACGCAGACACGCGCACACATGCGTGCACACACGAACACAGGTACACAGACATGTGTGCACACACATGCAGGCACGCGCACACATGCATGCACACACACGTGCACGCAGAGGCACATGCACACGCAGACATGTGTGCACGCACACGCAGACACGTGCACACATGCATGCACACACGTGCACGCAGGGACACATGCACACAGACATGCACACGCAGACATGTTTGCACACACAAGCAGACACACACATGCGTGCACACACACGTGCACACACGGACACGTGCACACAGGCATGCTGATGCACATGCGTGCACACACATGTGCACACACGGACACATGCACACAGACGTGTGTGCAGACATGCGCACACATGCATGCACACACGGACACATGCACACAGGCATGCTGATGCACACACGTGCACACAGACGTGCAGAGACGCTGACAGTGCACACAGGCACATGTACATGCAGATGCACGCACATACACACATGCAAGCGTGCAACCATGGCCGGCTGGGGCACCAGGTCAGCAGTGGCCATGGTGTGGAGATACCTGCCTGCCCTGTGCCGCAGCACCCAGCACTTCGTGACTGATGTTGTTCAGGCTGCTTGGTGTTTGCATGAGTCCCTAGCCCACGGGGCCCCGCGGGCGAGCCAGGCACACAGGATGACTGGGCCTGGATGCCTGGGGCAGGGAGCTAAGACGGTGTTGGCGCAAATGGTGGAGAAAATAGGAATGAGGAAAGTCCATTTTTATTAGTCAAACAGGACCAAGTGCAAGTGTGTGGCAATCCGCCCAAACTCCCTTCAAGCCTTCCTCTGAGTGGTGTCACTCCCCTTTCCATAAGGTCCTCCGACCCCAACCTGCCTACGCAGTCACAGTGCAGTGAAACTAGAGGGAAGGAGGACAGGGTAGAGGTCTGTGCCATGTGTCACGGCGGGGGGCAGAAAGGCTTTGATTTTAAGGAGAGAGGGGTAGATTTGTGAAGTGTGTCAGGCGTGGGGGGAAGTGGGTACAGGGCCGGCGGGGTGCGGAAGCAGATGTGGGATGTGCAGCCGGGGAGGGGCTGTGGCAGGAGTGCGGGAGGGGGCAGAGCTGACAGAGGAAGGGACTCTAAGGACACCTCACCTCGAGGAGGCAGGAGCCCGGGGTGTGCAGCTCAGGGCGGTCTGCGCTGCTGGGGAAAGTGGAGGAAGGAGGTCTCGGGAGAAGCAGCCTGGGCTTCAGTCTCATATTTTCCTTACCTCAGATGTGCTTCTGTTCAGGAACCGTCCTGAGACCTCATGGCACCAGGTCTTCAAGCCAACTTCCCCTACCCCGTAGTCCTCATCGACTTTAATTTATACGGTTGTGACTTAGAGATTAATTTCTTTTTAATGAAGTTGTAAAATTGAAAAAAAAAATCTGTCTTTAGGTTTTGGTGGGGAGTTTCCAAAGGGTTTTTTCTCTCACTTTTGAGAATTCCTGTCACCCAACCCCCAGCCGCCATGAGACCCATTCCGGCTCAGAGCCAGGGCTGGTGACCCTGGGGTACAGAACAGGATCACCACCCGGCGCAGGCTGTCCTACTGCACAGAGCCCAGGACACAGCTGCAAGCTTGCAGTGGGATGCACCTGCCACCAGCAAGGTGAGAGACACCTGCCTCCACTGGGTGGGAAGGCCCCCCGTGTGACTCCCATCCTCTGAGTGCACAATGGCCAATAACTGGTGTAGAAACAAACCAGGGCCGCCCAGGGCCGGACGGGCGGAGGCTGCATACTCACTCAGAGCCTGCGGCCGCAGGGGACGGGCCAGGCTCAACCTCATGGGGCAGAAACCCAAAGGCAGGCAGACGAGTGGGAGCTCCGCGTGGGAAAGGGAAGGTCAGGGAGCGCCGGGCACCCTGAGAGGCCGCGGGCACCGGGAAGCCGAACTGGGCTCGCGAGGAGGGTCGCCCTCACTGCTGGCTCGGGGGCGCATTGGCCTTCCCAGGGTGGGTCCTAAGTTGGCAGTGGGGACATAATTAGGGAAGCTGTCAGTTATGGATCAAGTTCTGGCCATTGGGCCAGCTGTCACAGGGTTATTGGGCTTCCCGGATGGATTGCTAGGGACAGGTCTGACTTCCTGCTTGCTGGCTCCCCAGGCTGGTCACCGTGGAAGATGGGCTGGTGACCGTGGAGGACGGGCTGGGTCCCCAGGGCTGGTCACCGTGGAAGATGGGCTGGGTCCCCAGGGCTGGTGACCGTGGAGGACGGGCTGGGTCCCCAGGGCTGGTCACCGTGGAAGATGGGCTGGGTCCCCGGGCTGGTGACCGTGGAGGATGGGCTGGGTCCCCGGGGCTGATGACCGGAGAGCACCGGGGATCTTTCCCAAAGCAGTGTCTCCCCAGCAACAGAACCAGGGAAGTTTTAGGCTAAGAGGCACGTATATCCAGGAAGGGTATTGTTCCTTGGGAGTTCAGCGCGGATTTGGGGCAAAAGTCATCCTAAGGTGATTCACCCAAAGTCATGAAGCAGCAGGGGTCAGCACCCGCTCTCCGACCCCAGCGGGTCTCATATCTGCATGCTCAGAGGGGTTTTGATGTAGATCCCACAAAGATGAGTGAAGTGTGTGTGAGGTCAGTGTTCACTTCTGCATGTGACAGGTTTCTCTTGGCTTAACGGTGGCCGTTTGTTCTCACAGATGTCACAAGATGGCCTGGGGACTAAAATGACTTTTCTCCCGTAAGGAAAGCTCTTGGTGTCCCACTCTTTCTGCTTCCAGTGACTGTGAGGGATGGCTGGCCCCCAGGGCTGAGGGTCAGGGGCTTCTCCATGGCCCTGAGCAACCGCGGGCCTGTTCTGCATCCCCTTCTGCTCCCTGTTCTTGCAGGCAGCGCCAAGAGGCAAACTTCACGGGGCCGCGTGTGTGAAGAAACCCCACTCTGCTCACATGTCTGCATTTTCCAGCCCCGGGAGAAAGCCCGCCAGGCCAGGCCATGGACACTGCAAAGCCACCACATGGAAAGACACAACCGTCTTTCTGGATGACACCCTCCTCCAGATCTCATGATACGGGCAATAGCAGCCCTTCTTGGAGACCAAGTCGGAGGCTCTGACTGACCAGCGTCTGTATCCCCACCAACTTCTCAGACAGGACTTCTCGATGGGATTTCACACCAAGTGCCGATCCGGGGCCATGTTCCAGGCAGACTCCCCAGCACATGGGAAATGCTGGTACCACCCTCAGGACAGCGTGTGACTGCCACGCGTGGCCCCCTGTGCAGCCCCGTGGCGTCCATACCTGGCCAGTGCCGGGGCACAGGCCCCAGGGTCAGGCCTTGACGTTGATGTTAACTGACTGCGCCTGAGGGGAAATGAAAATTGGGTGTATTTGGAGTTCACAGCCAGCATCCTAATCACCACCTTTGTGAATAAAAAATTCACCCATAGGCTTATAAAATAACCCAAAACCTGTGACAGATCAAACAGCCCTCCTTCCTGCCCTCGGGAGGGAAAGCATTCCAGGAATTTTCCCTGGGCCGCGAGGGTGGGAGGAGCAGGTGAGGTCCCAGCAAACCTTCATCCCAGAACTTGCCTCTTGCACTTAAATGTTGTCTCAGAGTCAGCATTTCATGTCCCTCTCCTAGAGAAATGTCTTATTCACTTGCAAACCAAAGCATTTCTGAATGAAAAAAAGTAATGCTTTCACACAAAATTAGCAATTCAAATGGTAATTGAAAAACCTCCCAAAGATATGCCGGTCGATTTTATACTGGCTCTGAGGAATCAAGTACCTTCTCTGAAGGCTCAGCACTCACCGTGTGTCGTGGTCGTGGGGTCACACCAACAATGGAAACGTGCAAACAGCACCCTGTCTGGAAGAGGGGAAACTGAGTCCTGCTCTGAAAGGCATAGGTGGGCAGGTGTTCCCGAGGAGGCTGAGGGCAGGTCCTCCTGGGGACTGGGCCCCAGTGGACGGATTGTCCAGGCCGGAGCCGGGCAGAGAGAGGGACTGACAAGGCCAGGGTCTGGGGCCAGCCTCACCCCACACCCGTGTCCCGCCACACAGAAGGGGCGAGTTGCCCTCAGTGACTCTGAAGGAGGCACATTCTGGAGAAAAGGTGTTTGTGATGTATTTTGAGGCCCTGAGACACAAACTAGAAGGAAGACTGAGCACTGCAATAGAAAGGATATTTCACCCGCCAGCACTCACCCATGGAGAGGCTCAGTGGTTCACCGGAGCTCGTCACCACCGTAGGGTACATATGACAGCAATAAAAACCCAAATATAATACCTCCTTTGCTTGCAACGTCCTGCTAATTTGGGCAGTCCCAGGAAACAGAAGAACCTACTGTCCTGCAGAACCCCAGGTGTGGTCACCCTCCCTCGGAGCTACCCTGGGCTGCGCCGGCCACACCAGCCACCTCTGAGCTCAGTGCAGGTCATCTGAGATCAGCCTCTCCTGCCAGACAGTGTGCCTGAGGATGATGATGCTGCCTGCGGGAGGGGCCAAGCGCCCTGGTCCTCTCCTGGGGCTCCATGTTCCCACAGACACTCACACTGCAGGTCTGTGTCTGGGATGCAATTTTTCAATGGGCTGATTAAAATCAGCGGTCCATTAAAGTACTGCAGGGTCCTTCTGCAGAAAGCTCCTAGAACATGGATCTGGAAGCCCGTGAGGCCGTGGCAGCAGCGCTGGTGATGAGCAGGAGGCGGGCTGAAGACAGAGCAGGAGCTGAACACCCCGCAACCTCCCCCCAGCCCACTCCTGGGTGGGACATGTGTGACATTCTGGTAGGGCTCTCCCAACTGTCTTAATGTTAATGCCTCGCCGGAGGGGAAAACAACCTTAACTTGACGATGGCAAAGCCTCGGCTATCTCGTAGGTCTCTTGTAGGTCCGTCCTCCTTAGCATATGAAAATTCTTTTGAACCCTCCCTTTTCCTTACCTCCCCCAACTCCAGAGTATATAATCACCATCCCTCAAGACCCAGGGGCAGCAGCTCCTTCTGCCCAGGGGTCCTGTCTCCATGCTTTAATAAACCACCATTTTGCACCAAAGACATCTCAAGAATTCTTCTTGGTCATCGGCTCCAGACCTCACCCCACTGAACCTCCCCTATATTCCAAAACCCCATCACTGGGACTTGCTACCCCTCTTCCCAGGACCGCCCCATGACTCCCCGGTCAGAAACCGCACGGTTCCCATGTGCGCTAGCGTGGCAAGCATCGCCCTTCCCACTGTCTGCCTTTTCCGGATAAAAAACTAAGACCCACACAGGGAGCCTGGCTGCCAAGTCCTGTGGCTACTTTGTGACAAGGACCAAGCAACCTCTGATAGCGTTCAAGAAAGACTTGACTTCTAGGATGGATTCATTAGTCCACACGATCAAAACAACACACAGAACAAAACTCGATAAAATGGCGGACATCAGAGTTTGTGCTGGCGAGCAACCTGGTGAACTGCACATAGCTGACCTCATTGTGAATTAGGTGTCTCGTTCCTAGAACTGGGGCAAGGCACCTTACTTTCTGAGTAAAATTATTAAACCGAGCATGTCTAGCTGATCACTAAATTTGTCTGCTCGTTCACATGACAGGAGCTCTGGGGAAGGCAGGAACGCCGCGGACGCTCCCGAGCCTCCGTCTCGGACCCAAGTTGAGGTCTGTCATCAGAAATGTCCTGCATGACGGAATACACATTCTTCTCTAGTGCCCATGGAACATTCTCCAGAATTGATCACATCCTAGGTCACAAATCAGGTCTCAATCGGTACCAAAAGATTGGGATCATTCCCTGCATATTTTCAGACCACAATGCTTTGAAACTAGAACTCAACCACAAGAGGAAAGTCAGAAAGAACTCAAATACATGGAGGCTAAAGAGCATCCTACTAAAGAATGAATGGGTCAACCAGGAAATTAAAGAAGAATTAAAAAAATTCATGGAAACCAATGAAAATGAAAACACAACTGTTCAAAATCTTTGGGATACAGCAAAGGCAGTCCTGAGAGGAAAGTATATAGCAATACAAGCCTTTCTCAAGAAACAAGAAAGGTCTCAAATACACAACCTAACCCTACACCTAAAGGAGCTGGAGAAAGAACAGCAAAGAAAGCCTAAACCCAGCAGGAGAAGAGAAATCATAAAGATCAGAGCAGAAATCAATGAACTAGAAACCAAAAGAACAGTAGAACAGATCAACGAAACTAGGAGCTGGTTCTTTGAAAGAATTAACAAGATTGATAAACCCCTGGCCAGACTGATCAAAAAGAAAAGAGAAATGACCCAAATCAACAAAATCATGAATGAAAGAGGAGAGATCACAAGCAACACCAAAGAAATACAAACAATTATAAGAACATATTATGCGCAACTCTATGCCAGCAAATTAGATAACCTGGAAGAAATGGGTGCATTCCTAGAGATGTATCAACTACCAAAATTGAACCAGGAAGAAATAGAAAACCTGAACAGACCTATAACCACTAAGGAAATTGAAACAGTCATCAAAAATCGCCCAAGAAACAAAAGCCCAGGGCCAGATGGCTTCCCAGGGGAATTCTATCAGACCTTTCAAGAAGAATTAATACCTATTCTCCTGAAACTGTTCCAAAAAATAGAAATGGAAGGGAAACTTCCAAACTCATTTTATGAGGCCAGCATTACCTTGATCCCAAAACCAGACAAAGACCCCATCAAAAAAGAGAATTACAGACCAATATCCTTGATGAACATGGATGCAAAAATTCTCACCAAAATACTAGCCAATAGGATCCAACAGTACATTAAAAGGATTATTCACCACGACCAAGTGGGATTTATTCCTGGGCTGCAAGGCTGGTTCAACATACGCAAATCAATCAACGTGATACAATACATTAACAAAAGAAAGAACAAGAATCATATGATCCTCTCAATAGATGCAGAAAAAGCATTTGACAAAGTACAACATCCTTTCTTGATCAAAACTCTTCAGAGTATAGGGATAGAGGGTACATACCTCAATATCATAAAAGCCATCTATGAAAAACCTACAGCGAATATCATTCTCAATGGGGAAAGGCTGAGAGCTTTTCCCCTAAGGTCAGGAACGCGGCAGGGATGTCCACTCTCACCACTGCTATTCAACATAGTATTAGAAGTCCTAGCCACAGCAATCAGACAACAAAAAGAAATCAAAGGCATCCAAATCGGCAAAGAGGAAGTCAAACTCTCACTCTTTGCAGATGATATGATACTGTATGTGGAAAACCCAAAAGACTCCACCCCAAAACTGCTAGAACTCATACAGGAATTCAGTAAAGTAGCAGGATATAAAATCAATGCACAGAAATCAGTGGCATTCCTATACACCAACAACAAGACAGAAGAGAGACAAATCAAGGAGTCTATCCCATTTACAATTGCACCCAAAACGATTAAATACCTAGGAATAAATCTAACCAAAGAGGCAAAGGATCTGTACTCAGAAAACTATAAAATACTCCTGAAAGAAATTGAAGAAGACACAAAGAAATGGAAAAACGTTCCATGCTCATGGATTGGGAGAATCAACATTGTGAAGATGTCAATGCTACCTAGAGCAATCTACACATTCAATGCAATCCCCATCAAAATACCATCCACTTTTTTCAAAGAAATGGAACAAATAATCCTAAAATTTGTATGGAACCAGAAGAGACCCCGAATAGCCAGAGGAATACTGAAAAAGAAAAGCAAAGCTGGCGGCATCACAATTCCGGACTTCCAGCTCTATTACAAAGCTGTCATCATCAAGACAGTATGGTACTGGCACAAAAACAGACACATAGATCAATGGAACAGAATTGAGAGCCCAGAAATGGACCCTCAACTCTATGGTCAACTTATTTTTGACAAAGCAGGAAAGAATGTCCAATGGCAAAAAGACAGTCTCTTCAACAAATGGTGTTGGGAAAATTGGACAGCCACATGCAGAAGAATGAAACTGGACCATTTCCTTACACCACACACAAAAATAGACTCCAAATGGTTGAAAGACCTAAACGTGAGACAGGAGTCCATCCAAATCCTAAAGGAGAACACAGGTAGCAACCTTTTCGACCTTAGCCGCAGCAACTTCTTCCTAGAAACATCGCCAAAGGCACGGGAAGCCAGGGCAAAAATGAACTATTGGGATTTCATCAAGATAAAAAGCTTCTGCACAGCAAAAGAAACAGTCCACAAAACCAAAAGACAACTGACAGAATGGGAGAAAATATTTGCAAATGACCTATCAGATAAAGGGCTAGTATCCAAAATCTATAAAGAACTTATCAAACTCAACACCCAAAGAACAAATAATCCAATCAAGAAATGGGCAGAAGACATGAACAGACATTTCTCCAAAGAAGACATCCAAATGGCCAACAGGCACATGAAAAAGTGCTCAACATCGCTCGGCATCAGGGAAATCCAAATCAAAACCTCAATGAGATACCACCTCACACCCGTCAGAATGGCTAAAATTAACAAGTCAGGGAACGACAGATGTTGGCGGGGATGTGGAGAAAGGGGAACCCTCCTACACTGTTGGTGGGAATGCAAGCTGGTGCAACCCCTCTGGAAAACAGTATGGAGGTTCCTCAAACAGTTGAAATTAGAGCTACCGTTCGATCCAGCAATTGCACTACTGGGTATTTACCACAAAGATACAAATGTAGGGACCCGAAGGGGTACGTGTACCCCAATGTTTATAGCAGCAATGTCCACCATAGCCAAACTGTGGAAAGAGCCAAGATGCCCATCGACAGATGAATGGATAAAGAAGATGTGGTATATATACACAATGGAATATTATGCAGCCATCAAAAGGAATGAGATCTTGCCATTTGCAACGACGTGGATGGAACTGGAGGGTGTTATGCTGAGTGAAATAAGTCAATCAGAGAAAGACATGTATCACATGACCTCACTGATATGAGGAATTCTTAATCTCAGGAAAGAAACTGAGTGTTACTGGAGTGGTGGGGGGTGGGAGGGATGGGGTGGCTGGGTGATAGACATTGGGGAGGGTATGTGCTACGGTGAGCGCTGTGAATTGTGCAAGACTGTTGAATCACAGATCTGTACTTCTGAAACAAATAATGCAACATATTTTAAGAAAAAAGAAAAAGAAGAAGATAACAGGAGAGGAAGAAAAGGGGAGTATGTCAGAGGGGGAGACGAACCATGAGAGACGATGGACTCTGAAAAACAAACTGAGGGTTCTAGAGGGGAGGGGGGTAGGGGGATGGGTTAGCCTGGTGATGGGTATTGAGGAGGGCACGTTCTGCATGGAGCACTGGGTGTTATGAACAAACAATGAATCATGGAACACTGCACCAAAAACTAATGATGTAATATATGGTGATTAACATAACAATAAAAAATTAAAAAAACAAAAAAACAAAAACAAAAAAAAAAAAAAGAAATGTCCTGCATGGCTCCCAAACTGGCCAGACTAGAAGGTAATTAGATCAACACCTGTGAGAAATAGTTGACCGTCATTTAGACTGTCTGCGCCCCCCGCCCCGGGGATCAGCGAGGAGCAAGTGGGGGCTGGGGGAGACCCCACGGTGGGGGGTGCCCGCCTCCAGCTGACCTTCTGAACCAGACAGCCCAGCCTCCGGACCCTCAGGCCCTCGGGCACCCCGTTGTTCCCGTCACTCCGTCACTCCTGAGTCCTTTCCTTTCTCGGTGAACGAGAATGTTTCTGTCCTGGAGGGTGAGAGCCCACGTTTGCCGTAGAAGGCAATGCAATTATTTCCAAAATCTCCGACGCCTGGATCCCCCAGACGAAGAACTGCAGAGGACAGGCAGACAGACAGAAGTCCTGTGTGTGCAGACGGATCCCCGTGTGGGGATGGAGATCTCCCCCACGGCTGTCCCCAGCCCATGGGGCGGGGGTCCTGCTCACAGACCCTCCTTCACTCCAGCTCCTGCAGGAACACAGCTCGGGCTTCAAGCCTGTGTCCAAGTCTGAGAAAGAGCTCCACTCCGGCGACCTGCTTACAGATGAGAACAGAGACTGAGGGAGAGAGATCGGGCCCAGCAAGCAACAGGAAAAGTTCCAGAACACGAAGACAGTGAAGATGAATGTACTGGAGGCCGGCAGGCCCGCAAACGACGGGTTTATTTTCAAACGGGAACCTCTGGGCCACAGCCAGACTTTTCTCTTTATCTCAATGGGGAGATTTTGCCTCCAAACGGCCGAATACTGTTCTTAGCTTCCTCTCCTCCTGTGCACACGCGTGTGTAGAGCCCGGATTGCACTTTGTGGCACAGGCCTTCTGCTAGCCACATCCGGTAGACGGTCGTGACCACAGTGACCTCTGCTCTTCCTTCTTGGCCCAGTCCTGCCACAGAGAACTAACTCCCGCCTACTTTACAATCTGTGGGCACCCACTTGAAACCATGCTTGATCACCGAGCTCGTCACGTGGAATTCCCGGCTGATCTGTCCAGTGGTATCCGCACCGCGGCTGGGTCTGCCCTGGAGGCGTCCCTGTGGCCCCGTGTCCTCTCCTCTCACGTGCACCTTGGTGTGCTTTGACCTACGGGACTGAATTTACCTGCAGAACATGAGTGCAGAACTGAGAGAGAGGGGGAGAAACAGAGAGGAAGAGATGGGGGGAGTCAAAGAGACAGAGGGAGACGGGGGAGAGACAGGGGAGAGATAGAGCGAGACAGGAGACAGAGGGAGACACAGGGGGAGAGACAGAGGGAGAGAGGGAAAGAGACGGGAGAGACAGAGAGGGAGAGATAGAGGAGAGACAGGGAGAGACAGAGAGAGAGGGCCGCTGACCTCATTGTGAATTAGGTGTCTAGGGGCGAGCCGCCCACTGAGTAACATCAGCTGTGAGCAAGACCACCCCCCGACCCCGTGACAGGTGCGCCCTTCCCTGGAGATGCAGTGAGATTTGTCAGAGAGGCCTCCTGCAAGGGTCTGTGCGGCTTGTGCGGAGGGCCCACATGGCCCAGGGTGCCAGGCGGACGCTGAGTAACAGGAGCTCCTGACGTGGGCAGAAGGAAGGGGATGCGGCTCGGCGGGCTGGGGTCTGCCCGTGGGCAGTGGGAAGGAGGTGGTTGCTGCTGAGTGGGAGCCCCTGCAGATGCAGGAGCATTGTGAGCTCAGGGCCTGCAGGGAGGCCCCAGGCGGGCTTGAGGGGGAAGGAGTGGAGGGGGCAGGGCCTTGGAACACATGACATTTAAAACTGCAGAACATGGCAGAACCAGGTGCCATTTGTCCCGCATTTGAGATGCCAGGTTGCTTGGCTTGATTATTAAGTTATTGCAAAGTAGATGATGTCTAATTGCTCTGTGCTCTTCATTATCTACCAAATTGCCTACTGTAAACATGCATTATTCTTGTAAGCAGAAAAAATAGCTATTTTTAAGAAGATATTGAATATTTTAACACCAATATAGTAAATCTGTCACTATTAGCCAAATGAGAAGGAACAGGCGAATTGTAGAAGACTTGTAAACCTACGCTGTAAAGAGGAGACGGAAGAAAGGAGGGAAGGAGAGGAGAGCGCAGCAGGGACAGGGCCGAGCAGGGAAGCGCAGGGCTGAGGCTGCCAGCCTCTGAGCAGCCCGCAGAGGTGGTGTGGACCTTGAGCACGCGTCCGTGGCTTTGGACACCTTGCTTCCTGGGACTGGCCCCCCAGTGCTTTCTGAGCGCGCTGTGAGGCCACCGTGGCCGCCGTGGTCGAGACTTTGCTCCTCTGGGTTTGGAATTTGCACAGGGTGGGAAGATCGGCAGCCCTCTGTCGTTGGCTGAAAGGATTGCCCTGCCGTTTTTCTTATTAAACAATTTTTTTTTTACATTTAATATCTTTAAAAAAATGACAAATTCAGTGGTGAGATGCGGTTTCCTCATGGATCGGGGAAGCTCAGTATTCCCTCCAGCCCGGCACGGCAGACTGGGACTACCTGCCTCTCGCACACGGGAGCCCACGAGCCCAGCGCAGAGGCAAGTTTCGTGCACTGCCAGGCGTGTGTGTGCGGCATGCGTGGATACGTGTGGTGTGTGTGGGTCTGTGTGTGAGATGCATGCATGCTGTGTGTGTTCTGTGTGGTGTGCACATGTGTTCACGCATGTCTGTTGTGTGTCTGTGTGCGTGGTGTGCGTGGTGTGTGTATGTGCGGGTCAAATGGGCAGAAGGCCCTGCACGTGTCGCTCTGCTGGCCGAGCGCCCAGATGCCCCGAGTTTGGACGCCCCCCTGGAGCCCTGCCCGAGCTGAGTCCTTGCAGAAAGTTAACTGCCTCTGTCCCTGTTTGATCTTGAAGGAGTTTGGGACACAGCACCCCAAAACGTGCTGCTTGGGTCCACTGATTATTCTGAGCAGAGGGCACTGGAAAAACAGCAAGTGCCTGGAGAGACTTTCTCTGAATGCCCCTCATCTGCCTGAAGACAGACCCTCCAAAGGGACCCGGGTCACCCATCCCCCTCCGTGGAGTCTGGCCGGCCAGGATGATGGACTCTTGTCACAGGCCGGGAGACTGGATGTCAACCCACCCCAAACTTTGTCACCAACGGCCACATCTCCCCAGGGCTCTTCCCAGGGCCCCGCGTCTCCTACATCATGACTCTCCCTGGAAGGCCTGCACCCCTCCCAGGTGAAGCGGCCGAGGCCCCACACCACTCTGCCACGGGACACCTGAGCGTGCAGGCTTCCAAGTCCAGGAACTCACGCCCTTTCCTCCTGTGACCCTGCCCATTTCGGGGGCCAGCTCTGGAACCCGGGAGGCCTTGAGGTGGGGGGGAGCCCTTGCTCCCCTACAGCTTCCCGAGACTCCTTCCCCTCAGGCCACCTTACCCTCCGCTCGGTTAAGGACTGTGTGCAGGTTCTAGAGCAGGTTTCACCACCCTGGTCCTGACAGGTCAGGGGAAGCGGCAGGACCGTCCCTGCCCCCCAGCGGATCCCCCCACCTCGCAGCTCCCCCTGCAGCCTTTCTGCTTCCGCGGCCTGACAGGGGCTGGCCCAGAGATGGAAGGAGACTTGGTGCAGAAGCAGGACTTGCTCCTTCCCACGGGAGCGGCCCAGACGGCAGGGTCTGCAGAAGGGGGATGCATGCTCCCCACAGCCCACCCCCCATCTGATCCATCTCCTGGTTGTTCTGACCTGGGTGCGGCTGTGGACGTTCAGGGTGACTGTCCGCAGGTCCTCGGACGCTGGTCCTAGGGGCTCAGCACTGACTGTGCACCAGGCACTACGTCAAGGCCCCCCCCAGCGCCCCCAGGAGGTAACACCTCGCATCTCTCCAGCCTCGCTCAGGCGGGAGGACACCGAGGCACAGAGCCCGCGGCTGGTGAAGCCTGCATTCCCAGGGGGGCTGCTCGGCTTACCTGGCTATCTCGTCCGTGATAACCGCTCCTTAAAAGTGTTTCTGAGTTTCAGTTTCCATATTTTAAAGACATATAAATATAACTAAATAGAGAGTAACCCTTTTAAATGATTGTAATTTAAAAAGGAATAACTCAGACATGGGCAGTGATTCGGAGGAGGCACCAGGCACAAAAGAGCTTTGGAAGTGAAGCTGGCGGGGAGGCCAAGGGCACCTCCGGCTCTCGCTGGCGTCATCCGTGTTATTGCAGTGCCCACACCTGCTGGTGGGGAGTGGCAGTGAAGACGCGCCGGCCTTGGGTCTGGTGACAGAGGAGGGGCCCTAACTGAGGCGGGGGTGACCGTCGGGGGCAGAGAGGGGGCTCAATGTCCCTGTGGCCATCCTGCTGACGTTCAGGATGTGGGGTTGAGCACCACTCTAACAAAGGCCGTGGCCGAGGGGGGGGTGTCTCCCTGAGATTGGGCAACACAGGCCCCATGGGCTGACACTAAAGGTCAGGAGGTGAAGGCTGAGACCCTGGAGGAGACTCGCTGGCGTTTGGTCAAGGATAGAGTTCTGTTGCCTCACACAGGGTTTGTTGGTTCCTTGAGCAATGAGTCAGACTCAGGTCAGTAAAAGCAGGTGCGTTTGCCCATCTGCCTCTGAGACCCAGAAGCAGTGCTCCTGGGAGCTTTACCAGCGAGAGGTAGAGGAATCACGCTCAGGTTAGAGACCAAACTCCAAGGCTCAGAGAGGGTTAGTGACTCTCCCAAAGGCTCACAGCAAATGCATATCCTGTCTTTCTGTTGCAGGCAGGCCTCCCTGTCTCATCTTAGCGCCTCCGCTCATCACCTGTGAGGCATTCCTATTCCTGTCCCAGGGGGAGCAATAGCTCCAAACGCTCAAGGGGCGCAGAGTCACAGGCTTAGTAAGGCAAAGGGCAAAGTTATTTATATTTGCCAAGGGATTTTTTAATCTGAAAAACATAGAACAGTACCAAAACAGAAAACCAATTTCACTTAAATACATATGTGACTCTTTGTAATATTTATGGTGTACATTATATTTAATTGCAGGAATGTGAGTTTTTATATAGTTGTCATCATTATGTATATATTTGGGTATAGTTACTGAGGTCATTGTAGGGTTTTTTACATGAAAAATAAGAAATAAACTAGAATAAATCAATCATTTAAGTTTGTTGTAAATTGCCCATGTGCAAATCGTTTATATTTTACAGAGTAGATTTCTTAAAAATTCAAAACAGCAAATCCTTTTGAACATCTTGCATACATAATTCATAGTAGATACCTAACATATGAGGGGCACAAATATATTGTAACAACTTCTGTAAATACATACACCTCGCTCTGTCCCCCAGCATACTCCCCAAATGTGACCAGCACGAGGCTTTGGTGCAAACTTTCAGGTTTTGTTTTTTGTAAGTAGAGCCCAAATTTGTAATCCAGGTCAATGTGCTTCAAATTCTGTGTTCCTTCCATTAAATGAGATCATGTATATAAAATACTAGTGAGTGCCTGGAATACAGTAAGCACTCAATAAATATTAGCTGCAGTTTCCAGTTTTATTTCCAACAACACTATTAAGCAGAGAGAATTAGTGGACCAATCAGAGAATATTTGTTTGGCACACGTTTTGTTCCCAGCACGATGCTGGGAACGGATGTACGGGAGGGTATTTGAGAAGCTGCAGACAAGTTGTGACGGGTAGAGAGCGTCAGTTTATTCTGTGCCCACAGGGAAGGATCCGGGAGCTCAGGCCTGTGCACACACCTGCCTCTGGGGCTCCCAGGCATTTGAGGACGGAGTCCGAGACTGGAAACACGGCCCACGTCACTGGAAAACACAATTTCCAAGTCGAGAAGAGTGGCAGTCCTCAGGGCTGCCCCTGCTTTACCACCTCCGGGCCGGCCGAGGACCTCACTCTCTCCTGAGGCTGTTCCTTCAGTTTCCAAATAGTTTTGGTTACTATTAAGTTCTATGTGGGGGCACCTGGGTGGCTCAGTCATTAAGCGTCTGCCTTCGACTGAGGTCATGATCTTAGGGTCCTGGGATCGAGCCCCGCAGCAGGCTCCCTGCTCAGCGGGAAGCCTGCTTCTCCCTCTGTCCCTGCTTGTGCGCTCACGCGCTCTCTCTCTTAAATAAATAAAGTCTTAAGAAGAAAGGAAGGAAGGAAGGAAGGAAGTTAGTTAGTTCTATGTGGTACCCCAGAGCATACTCTCACTTAAAATTATTTTTGCTAGAATAAAATCTCACTAAATTGAGCCTTCAGACCGGGATGGGAGACTTGACTTTTAATAAGTAAAAAGAGTTTCTCCGCTAGTGAATTTTCAGGGGCTCTCTTAGCCAATCAGGGAAATTCCGGCTAAAGCAGCTCCCTCCAAAGGAGGGCTCAGTACCCGGAAAGGGTTTTCAATCACGTCTTGCTGGATACAGAAATGAACTCTCGTGTGTAAGGTTGTCTTTTTGTGACCCCGGATTGTGTGAAGTGCACTACTTGTGAAGTTTAATAGCACCACTTAATTTTATAAAAATCATAAATGAGTGAATAAACAACCCACAGGTAAGCTTGCCAGAACACGTGCAGAGCGCCCCCCCAGGAATTGGGAGGGTTCCGGATTGCCTTCAGGAATGCCCCGCACAGAGGACGACCACCTGCTTCGCTCTCCCCCTGCTGCTTGCTCGGGGTTCCTGGCATTCCACCTCCTGCCACCCTAGACACCCTAACTGGCTCTCCCAGAAGTAACAGGAATGCTGTTTAAAATATTCTGGGAATTAGCCTTTTGATTTAGAAGTCTGGCCTTCTCCTTCCTGGATTTGCAGGGGGTCACAGTTGAACTCGCAATGAAGATTTTTAAAAGCACAGGAACGTGGATGCAGCAAACTGAGAGGAAGCCGGCGGTCTGAGCACCGGCCCCAGCCCCTCTCCCATGAAGGAAAGGATCTGTGTTATTTGTTGAAGTGTTCTGAGTTGGCTTTCCACGTTTTGTTCGGAGTGTCCTTGAAAGGGCTGTGTTTGGATCCTGGCTTTGTTTTGTAACCTCTGCTTCATGGTGTTTGACTTTTATCAGTGTTTGTGCTTGGACCGTGTTTATTGTGAAAGTCGCCTGTGGGACCTGGAGTACAGACAGGCACATTGTCCATGCACTGGGGTTTCTTAAGACTTTCCAGCCCGAGGGCCAAATTTGTTTGACCTGGTTTGAAAAGGTGTGCGTATATACACATTTTTAACATTCTTATACATTTCCAGGAAGAAGGAGTTCTTAAATTTAATTCCTACCGGTGATTCTTTAGTAAGTGTTCTGTGGTTTCACGTGATTCTGTAATATTTGTGCTTGGTGAATCCAGAGATATTCGGGAGTGGGTGGGGTAGCTATGTGTGTGACTGTTTATCCGCTGATCTTTGTGACCCACTGAGCACGTAAGGGGAGGATTTGTGGGTTTGTCGCCACATGGTCTTGCTTCCCAGGTAGCTGGCTGCTATTTAAAATTTGGCTTTATCCGCTTAGCAGCTTGGTCCCTTCCAGACCTTCGCCACTAACCCTGTAGGGCCGTATGCCCGTCTCCGGTGGATCTGTTCTTTGTGCTACTGCAGACCCTTCCTGAAGACAGACTCAGACCTGCTTTTCATTTTTTTTAAAGATTTTATTTATTTATTTGAGAGAGCACATGAGGGGGGGAGGGTCCGAGGGAGAAGCAGACTCCCCGCCAAGCAGGGAGCCCGATGCGGGACTCGATCCCGGGACTCCAGGATCATGACCTGAGCCGAAGGCCGTCGGTCAACCGACTAAGCCACCCAGGCGCCCTACTTTTCATTTTAAACGTTCTGCTGCTAATCACTCCTGGAAAAACCCCAAAGGTACCCTTGATTATTATTATTACTTTTAGAGTAGTAAAGTTACAAAGCTTAAGAAAGTGTTTACAGAAGCCGACAACTCTGGATTCCTTTTATAAAATACGTTTTTAAATTACTCAAGTAATACATGAATATATATTTGGTGTGAAAATATAAGCACCATTGAAGTATATAGTGTAAAGTTTCTCTATACAAATTGCTGGGTAGGAGGGTATGCACATTAGACTTTTGACAGCTATTAACAAATAGATCAAATTTGCCTTCTAAAAGTTCATACCATTTACACTGCTGCCAGGAGCCTATGAGGGCTTCCCTACCCTGTTCCCAACACTAGATGTGTCTTTATCAATGTTTGTTATACCCACTTTGATAGGTAGGTTATCTTTCTTACTGAATTTGAAACTTTAATTCCAGTAGAGTTAGCATAGTATTATGTTAGTTTCAGGTATACAATATAGTGACTCAACAATTCTATGCCTTACTCACTGCTCCTCACAAGCGTCCCCTACTTCACCCATCCCCCACCCACCTCCCCTCTGGAGACCATCTGGTTTTTCCGCGGAGTTAATAGTCCCTTTCTGGGGTTGTCTTTTTTTTTCTTTGTTTTTTCTTAAACTCCACAGGTGAGTGAGATCATACGGTATTTGTCTTTCTCTGACTAATTTCACTCAGCATCCACTGCTAGGTAGATACCTTAATTTGCACTTCCCCGATCACAACCCAGTTGAGTATCTTTCTGTAGTTTATTCGTCTGTTTTGAGAGACAGGAAACGCATGTCCCTTTGTACTTTGGAATGTGTAAGAGGGGCGAGAGATCCTGTGCGTCGAGATGGGTCCTCTGACTGTCCAGCTTGGGGTACAGGCCGGTCCTGCCGCCGCCCCGCCGACAGTGACGGTAACCTATCTTAGCTCAGTAAAGACCACCTGTGAAAGTCCCTTCTTGTGAAAGCCTGTAACCTGCACCCACACATCTTGTCTGCCAGTGGTCCAGAGAGCCTGAGAATCCTTTCCCCACTCTGCCCCAGAACCTCAGCACTGCCTGGCCGGGCTTCTTGAGTGCCAGGGGCGGGTGCTGAAGCGGGTCAGCGGCGGCCCAGAGCGCTGCACGGGGCCTGTGCGGGTCCCGGCCCGGTCGGGCCACCCTGCTGCCTCTTCCTGGACCCGATACACCAGGGAGCCCCCTAAAGCTGCCCCTGTCCTGTCCCGGCCTGCGTCTGGGCACAGCCGAGGCCACAGCCCCAGCGCCGCCGCGCACACCTGCGGCCGCGCACACCTGCCGGAGCCCGGGAGCGGGGAGGAGGGGGGCAGGGCAGGCCGGTCACCCGAGCGCCCGGGTTCGTCTGCGGGAAAGCCGCATGCTGGGCGCCGCCGCGCCCCGGGACACCTGCGACCCCAGGCTCGTTGGAGGGCCGCCGCCGCCCGGAGCCGAGTCCTCCCGCAGGGGTCATCGTCCCGCGCGCGCCGCCTTTCCTTCTGGGGGCGGAAGCCCGGCGGGCAGAGGGCAGTGGGCATGCGCACTGTGCCCGCCCCGCGTCCGGCGGCTGTTGCCATGGTGACCGCAGCCCGGCCGCCCGGGCCCCGCCCCCGCGCCACCGCCCGGCGGACCTGGCCGCGCCCCACGGCCGGGGTGAGGGGCTGGCCGGGGTGGGGGGGGTGGTCCCGGGGTGAGGCGGGGCCCAGGATGAGGGGGCGGGCTCGGGGCTCGGGGCGGCCCGGAATGGGGGGGGTCCCGGGTAAGGGGGTCACCTCGGGGTGACAGGGTCGGACCGGGGTGGGAGGTGCCAGGTGTGGGGGGGCCGAGATGAGGGGAGCGGTGAGGGGTGGGGAGTCCCGGGGTGAGGGGGTCCGCTTGGGGGAGGGGACGGTCAGCCCGGGAGGGGGGGTGGCCGAGGGTGAGGAGTGGTCTGGGGTGAGGGGGGCCGGGGTGAAGGGGTCCCGGGTTGGGGGAGGGCCGAGGGGGGTTGTCGCGAGGAAAGAGGGTGGTGAGCGGTGGGGGGGGCCCCTGAAGCGAGGATGTCAGCCCGGGGGGGGGGAGTCGGCCCAGGGCGGGGGGTGAGCGGCAGCCACGAGAAGGGGAACCCGGGGTGCGGGCGGCCGGATCGGGGGGCAGCCCGAGGCCGTGAGGGGCGGGGTCTGGCGGAGGGGGCGGTGAGGGGGGCGGGGCCGTCGCGGGGAGGAGTGGGAGCGTGGTCCTGGGGGCCTGGTCCGGGCCGGGGCCTGGCCCGCCGGGCGGGGTGCTCGGCTGGGTTGGGGGGCGGCGACCTTGGGTTGGGGGGCCGTGAGGAGGAGTGGAGGCCGGGGTGCGGTGGTGGTGGTGGTGGGGGGCGGGCCTGCTTGGGCTTGGGGTCTGGGACCTGGTCGGGGGTGGGGGCGGGTACGGTGGGCCTGGCTGGGCGCGGGGAGGCCCGGGCGGGGCGGAGGCGGGGGCTCGGCCCGCCCGGGGTGGGTCCGGTCCGGCCGGGGTGGGCCGGGCCCCGCCGCCGCCGCCGCCGCTCAGCCCCGCCCTGCCCCACTCGCCGCGTCCCGGTCCCGCAGGAGCCGCAGGCCCAGCGTCGGCGCGCTGCGGGCCGGCAGAGAAGGGGCGCGCGTCGACGCACCGACCCCGGAGCCGCCCTGGAGCATGTGGAAGCTGAGCCGGAGCCGGGTGCTCTTGGACGAGCCCCCCGAGGAGGAGGACGGCCTGCCAGGGGGGCCGCCGCCGGCCGCCGCCGCCGCTGCCGCGCAGGTAGGGGGAGGTGCGGGCGAGGGGGGAGCGGGGAGGGGTGCGCGCGCCAGGCCCGGGGCTGTGCGGAGGTAGAGGCGCGCGGCTGGGGGGTGCGCGGGCGGGGCGGCGCGCCGGAATGGGGGCTCCCAGGTAGGGCTGCGCAGGTGAGGCCCGGGCCGCGGCGCCCGTTAGGACCAGGGGCTTGTCCTGGGGCCGCGCCGCTGCCGTCCGTGCGGACTCCCCAAGTTAGTAGGCGCTGAGCCCCACGTCCTCGCCGCCCCCCACGCGCAGGCTCGGGAGCCCAGGGCAGCGCCCGGGGCGCGCAGCCGGGAGCACCTCCGCTGCTGGCCCGCTGGTCCTCCTGCCTCGGTGGACCCGGCTGCCGGGTGACGGCCGCCCGGGACCTTGGCAAGTCCGCCCCGCGCGCCAGTCCCGGGCGGCTGGGGACCTCAGGGCCTGCCCGCGGACGCGAGAAAGCGCTCGGACACCACAAACTTGTCGGGATAAGTATTTCTTTTCCTTAAACCTTTGTCTGGAGGAAGAAGGCAGGTGTCCTTCGTGCAGAAAATGGACAGACACTGGCCTTACAAGCTGGGAGATATGCTTGGAATGCTTAGAATTTTTTAATTAAAAAGGATCCCAGGTGGAGTCTGGATGCGTTACATATGTGTGCCCCTCCCCCTTTCCAATGCAAGTGTTCTTTTTCTCCCATTATGAAATTGAGGTCAGAAATTCAGCTTTTTTTTTTTAAAGGACGTGATTATAAAATTAATTTCTTTTTCTTTCTCTCTCTCTCTCTCTCTCTCTCTCTCCCTCCCTCCCCCCCCCCCCCCCCCTCTCCCTCCCTCTCCTTCCTTCCTTTCTTCCTTCGTTAAATGTTTGGAAACTCCTGCTGCTGTTAAGGCTCTTACCGAAGTCAATGATGATCAGTGTCTTTTTCCTTCTGAGACCTTGTGAATAGTTGACGAGCCTTTTTCCCCAGTGGGGGGAACATAACTTAGCTTCCAGACTGAAGGAGTTCATCCCGGCAGCTATTTCTTATCGGACTTAAATGCATCTGATGAATTGTTGAAATTTGGTTCCTATCTGAGCTGGCCTTTCAGAATTTACTTTTTGATAGTGCTCATCCTGCTTGTAACTTTTTGAATCTCAAAACTTTATGATTGCTCTAAACAGCAACTCTCTTAAATGTAATGGTGAGAATTTTTATGTTGTTTGTATGTGGCAACAGAATTATTTAGTACAATTCTTACTGGTCAAAGATTAAAAATACTGTTGTTTCTGGATGAACTCTTAAAAATTTAAATTGATCCTTGCTGTGTTCTGCGTCCACTTATAATGAATCCTAAGACCCATTTTCTTTCTTCTTACAGAATTGTCATCTTAGCTCACAGTGGGTTTTTTTCTTCTATTTTAATAGACTTTATTCTTTAGGTACCCAGCAAAATTGAGTGGAAAAGACAAAGCGTTCCCCCATACCCCCTGTCCCCACACATGCCCGGCCCTCGCTCACTGTCAGCCTCCCATCTGTTGTAATCCATGAACCTCCGTTTTCCCAGGGTTCGTACGCACTGGTGCTCACTCGGGGTGGTACGTTGGATAGATTTTGACGAATGTAATGTGAAATCCATCCACCGTTAGAGTACCAGAATAGTTTCACTACCCTACAGACCCACAGACCTCCTTGTTCTACTTACTCATCCCTCCCTTGTGCCCCTGGGTCTGTCTTTTCCAGGAGTCCTAAGAGTTAGAATCCTGCAGGATGGAGCCTTCTCAGACTGGTGTCTCTCTCGTTTAGCAATGTGTTTACGGTTCCTCTGTCTCTTTGAGGCTTGAGAGCTCTTTTTTTTTTTTTTTTTTTTTTTTTTTTTTAGCCCTAAATAACATTTCATTGTCTGGTTGTACCGTGTGTCCATCACCTGTGGAAGGGCGTCTTGGTGGCTTCCAGGTTTTGGCAGTTAGGAACGAAGCTGCTTGTTCTAAATACCTTTATGCAGGCGTTTGCCTGGACATTAAATTTTAACTCAGTGAAACGCTCAAGAGCGTGACTGCTGTACGGGAGGGTAAGAGGTTGTTGAGTTTTGGGAGACACCGCCACTCTGCACAGTGGCCGCACCATTCCGCCTCCCGCCAACAGGGAGTAGGAGTCCCCGGGGCACCATGGCCTCGCCAGCACTTGGCGTGGTCAGCGCTCTGGGTGGTGGCCTCTGATGGGCGTGAAGTGGTGTCTGGTTGTTTTCAGTTTGCGTTACCGTGAGGACCACAATGTGGAGCACCTTCTCCTGTGCCCGTTCTTCACTGAGCTGTCCACGTTTCGGCCCATCTTTTAACCGGGTTGCTTGTTTTCTTGTTGGTTTTGGAGAGTTCATTGTGTATTTTGGGTAACAGTCCTTTATCAGAGATGTCTTTTTCAAATATTTTCTCCTAGTCCGTGGTCTGCCTTCTTCTCCTGCCAGTGTCTTTCACAGAGCAGAAGTTTTCATTTTTTTTTAAATTTTATTGTGCTTTAGAAGTTTTTGATTTTAATGTAGTCCAGATTGTCAATTTTTTTTTTCATGGATTGTGTCTTTTGTGTAGCATCTTTGAAGTCATGGCCACACTCAACGCCATTTGGGTTTTGTTCTCTGTTTTCTGGGAGTGAGATGTGACTGTGCTGCTTGTGTTACTTTATTAAGGGTGCGTGTGGTTTAATGTGTGGAAACACTTTGCTGTGGAAATCAGAGCCATGTTGAATTGGGATAGGTTAGTCATACTCCACATTCACTTAATCCCTTCAGGAGGATTCCTCTTTATCCCAAAGCCAGTTCTCCTTAGAATTAAATTTTAAAATTCATGACAAGTCCATTCTAAAACTTCTGCCTATGAAATTTTATTTTAACATTAAAAAAAGTAGGAATTAACAGGCAGGAGGAGTTGGTGGATCTGTTGAGGCCAGCGTCTCATTAGCAGGAGGAGGCTGTGCGCTCTGCTTTATCTCCAGCCTTTGGGCCCCCCCACCCCTCAAAGTCAGCCCGCTGCTCGGGCGTCACTCTTGAGGGCAGAGAGCGCCCTGCCTTGCTCTAGGACGCTGTTCTGTTGGCATTCCTGTCTGGTGTTCTACTTCCTTGGAAATCCGGTCACATGGCTATAATCCGTGTTTTATTTAAAAAGAAAAAAATAGCTTAATGTTAAGTTTTAATAAGTTTGAGATGTGAGGCATTCAAAATTGGTACTTGGATGTGGGTGACACCGAACTGTTACTAAAACAGTTTTAACAGTAGAAAACAATCTCTGAGCTGCTCTTAGGCTGTTGGCCTGTATTGTCATGAATACACACTATTTTGTATTAAAATCTAGCAGTAAGGTTTATAAAGCGATTTATTCGCTGCAGTCATTTAACAAGGAGAGACAAGTTTTGGTGAGTTTCATGTTTATTTATTTTAAAGATTTTATTTATTTTTATTTATTTGAGAGCGAGAGCACGAGTCGGGAGGAGAGGGAGAAACAGGCTCTCCGCTGAGCAGGGATCCCGATGGGGAACTTGATGGGGAACTTGATCCCAGGACTCTGGGATCATGGCCTGAGCTGAAGGCAGACACTTCACTGACTGAGCCCCCCAGGTGCCCCAAGTCTCATGTTTATTTAAAAAAAAAAAAAAAAAACCCTGCTATGCACATAGTGAAAGACTCCTGGATGTCAAATGTTAGCTCCTAACTTCTTCCCATTCTCCCATAGAAGTACTATCACTTTTTTTGTATAGCTTTTCATGAGCAATATTTATGCATATACATAAGCGTATGTTTAAAATCATATATTTGCTTTCCTACTATAAATCTCTCTGCATCTTGAATTGTTCCCTCCATAATACGTATATCAAACACTTCTCGTTTCAGTACTGTGGCTGAAAAGAATTTCATTTTTAAGGCTGCATAATATTAAATGTCAGAATTTCATTGGACCACTTCTGATGGATATTGAGGTTGCTGAGCCTTTTTTTTTTTAAACCTCTGCTTGTCAAAATTTTATGCAGTAGCAGAGAGGGAAGGTCAGAGATGCTCCACTAAAGGTAGCTGACACAGCTTCTCCGTTGCTTTGAGCTGGACCGCAGAGGGCTTTAGGTAGCTTTAAATGAATGCCTTTAGTCATCTCTACACCCAACGTGGGGCTTGAACTCACAACCCTGAGATCAAGAGTCACACGCTCTACTGACTGAGCCAGCCAGGCGCCCCTAAATTAGTATTAATGCCTTTAAAAACCTCAGGGAATTTTTGCAGCGTTTTCCTGTTTAAAAATTTTAAGAGGGTGGGCGCCTGGGTGGCTCAGTGGGTTAAGGTCTTGATATGCGGGTCCTGGGATGGAGTCCGCGTCAGTCTGCTTCTTCCTTTGCCCCTCAGCCCTGCTTGTGTGCGCGCGCTCTCTCTCTCTGTCTCTCATAAATAAATAAAATCTTTTAAAACAATTTTAAGAGGCTTACACATATTCTGTAGGTAGCCCCTTCACCCCACCCCCAAATCAGAGAACATTCCAGGTGTTTTTTAACCTGCTTTTAAGAAGGAAGAACCAAGGGGTGGCAAACCTTAGTTTCAATGACACAAAAGTCCTTCTTTATGATGGTTTGAAGTTTGCTGTGGTGGTGTTTGGGAAGAAAGTAAACTAGATAGTTGTAGGTATGTTCAGAAGATCCATGCTGTGAGGCCTAGCATTCTCCTTGGGGGATGGCCGTGTTGGGAAGAGGTGAGCTTTTAGTATAGAATGTAGGCTCTACCAGCTTGCTCTTCCCAATTAGCACTCTTCCTGATACGTGAAGAACTTGCTTCTGCGTGTTTCGCTGGGGTCTGTAGTATTCGCTTGTATGGATAATTGACTTTTTATTTTTTTTTTAAAGATTTTATTTATTTGAGAGAGCGAGAATGAGAGAGAGAGCACATGAGAGGGGGAAGGGTCAGAGGGAGAAGCAGACTCCCTGCTGAGCAGGGAGCCTGATGCGGGACTCGATCCCGGGACTCCAGGATCATGACCTGAGCCGAGGGCAGTCGCTTAACCGACTGAGCCACCCAGGCGCCCCGATAATTGACTTTTTAGAAGCAGTCCACTGTTGACCTTTAGAAGGTTATTTCTAGTCCGTTTCTGTTACAGCATGCATCGAGTCATTTCACAGGTCTGAGGATCATTTCTGGGAGTGGAGCTGCTGAATGCAAGGGCTTACACTTTTGTAATTTTGATAGGTCTAACCCCCCGCCCCCCCGCCGCCCCCCAGAGAGGTCGTATTGCACATTGCAGTTCTGAGGCAGCGGATGAGACCTCTTTCACAGCAGGCTTGCCAGTGTGATATAATGCTTAGAGCTGATGGGTGAAAAGTGGGATCTTAATATGGTTTTGATTTATATTCTTCTCATGGATAATATTAAATCACTTTTCATGTGTTTACGAGCCTGAATGAAGACTTCTGAGAACTTCCTTACCAGTCCTGTTTACCACATCATCGGATGCACTGTAGTCAGAATTATTGCTTTCCCGTGAAAATACAGCCTGGCGTTTCAGATTCTGATGCACCAAGAGTTAGTCTTACCTCTGCCACTCGAGCCGCTAGACCTAGTGGAGCTTCGGTTTTGTTTTTGAACTGTAGAATTGAGATAAGGATAAGCCAACGCTAACCTTTATCATCCGTTGTGTGATAAGCCCTTGACGTGGGTTGGTGCCACCATTTGCCAGGTGGGGAAACCGGTCTCAAAGCAGGACGGTGACCTGGAAGAGCCATACGGCTAGTAGGTGGTGATCCAACTTGAGTCAGGCTTGTCTGAGCGCTCTTTCCGGCTCTGAGAAAATTTGTTAGCAGTCTGGGATGGACATGCTGTCCATGTGAATTCAGCTGGTGAAGTGCAGTTTGGCAGGGGGCGGGAATGGGTGATTCTGCATGGCAAGACAGCCGGCTCTGCACTCGTGGTGCAGACTTCCTGCATTTTAGTCGCTTGATAGGTGTTTAGAGAACACTTACCTCCCTTCTGAAGAGTCACTTAGACTCTAGATGGACAACTGCACAGAGAAAGGACTTTATGTCCCCTGCTGTGTCCCTAACAGCAGGAAGACGCCAGGCACCCAGCTGGTGGGCATCCGTCAGTACCTGTGAGATGCATGGTCCAGGCGCAGGATTTTCCAGGAACTCCACCACCTGTGCTGAGTGCTGCGCTGTGTGAGGTGCTGAGGGGCTTAAATGAAGGGAAGGCAGTGAAGGAATCCCAGAACAGGGTTCATTTTCACTGGATCTGGAAGTATGAATAGGAGTTCTCCAGCCTTAGAAGATCGGAGACATTTCTAGATATAGATTCATGATGGGGCAAGCAGATGCTTCTTTGTAGGGTTAGTCTCATTGGACACTCAGGAGCTAAATCTAATTTAGTCAGCAAAACTGGTTTTGTCAAATGTAAGTAAATGAGGATTATTTGAGGGAAGGGAAGAAGAGGCAGAGTTAGAAAAGAGAAAAGACGGCAGGTAAAACACTCAGTCCTCCCCCCTAGATTTAGTTCACTCATCCTAAAAGAAAGTTTGAGGATTCTTTTACTTTGGGGCTGCCTAACAGAAAAAAAAAATGCAAAAATTTTCTAGTAGCCATGTTAAAAAAGTTTTTTTTTAAGGTGAAATTAATTTCAATGCAATTTTCTAAATTCAGTGTATCGAAAATATTAATTCTATCAGGATGTAACCAATATAAAAATTTGTGTGGGGCACCTCGGTGGCCCAGTCGGTTAAGCATCTGGCTCTTGATTTCAAAGATTTTTTTTTTTTTTTTTTTTGGACAGAGAGAGACAGTGAGAGCAGGAACACAGGGGGAGTGGGAGAGGGAGAAGCAGGCTTCCCGCTGAGCAGGGAGCCTGATGCAGGACTCGATCCCAGGACCCTGGGATCATGACCTGAGCCGAAGGCAGACGCTTAACGACTGAGCCACCCAGGCTCCCTGGCTCTTGATTTCAGCTCAGGTCAGGAACTCAGGGTCCCGGGATCCAGCCCGGAGTCGGGCTCCCGGCTCAGCTTGGAGTCCGCTTGAGGATGTCTGTCTCTCCCTCTACCCCTCCTCCAACTCGTGCGTGCTCACTCTCTCAAATAAATACCTGAATCTTTAAAAAAAAGTTGTGAATGAGGTATTTTTTTCCCATATGAAGTCTTTGAAATCTGGTGTGTAGTTTACATTTACCAGCATGTCTCAATTTGAATGTTAGCTTTTCATCACAAATACTTGATAAATATTTACATTTTATAAAATGTGCAGTTAAAAAAAAGGTTTTATCCCAAGTTGTTCCACACATACTTAAAATAGCTGAGCTGAGTATCTGTTTTTAAACTGATGTTGCATCGTTGGAAATGCGGTTCCTCGGCCATGCTAGCTAGGGTCCTGCGTGGACAGCACAGCTCCAGAGACCCCCAGACCCAGATGAGCTCGTGCAGGAGGGTTTGCGGGTTCTGGTGCTCACTTGGCCTGTGGGCCTCCCAGTACTTAGCCAGGCACGTGTGGAGGCCCGCGGCCTGTCCCTCGGCACAGTGAGGGATGTGCAGACAGAAGTGACCCAGGCTCGGTGTCTGCCTCTCCCAGGCCCTGGCGTACTGCTGTGTAGAATGTTCACCCATAAATGCCAGATTAAAACTGTTACTCCCAAGAGTTTCACGTCCTAATTTATAAGTTTTACTTTCACTGGTTTTTACTGGAGCTTGAGGTAGCATGACTTAGAACATTCTTAAAAATCAGCACTCCACATCACACGTGCGTTGGACGGTGTGGGCTTCAATGTGAGAGTCAGACTGGGAGTGACCCTTCCGCTCTGAGGCTGTGCCCTGCGGCTGCATGTCCCCTCGCTGGTGACCCCGCCATGGGAGTCGTGAGGGGTAAATACCTGCTGGGAAGTCTGGGTTTGGGGTTAAGGTGTAATACAGGGGCTAATGAACCCCAGTTTTAAGATTAAAAGCCAAAGACTGAAGCTCAGAGGACTTTCACCTATTATTTAAGAATGAATCAAGATCCACACTAGGGACAGCCACGAGAATTTTGTAGACTTTGTTGTTTTCCTGTCTGTACATGGATTAACAGATCATTTTGCCTGCATGTTCCTCACACACTGAGCGAGCTCTTCTTGGTCTTAGACTCGTGGGTAGTCAGATAAACCAGAGTTTCTGCCCGAACGTCTAGTGGGAGGTGCTCTGAGGGAAGACGGAGTCTGGTCACTTCTGCTCATCGCAGAGACTGAGGGGAGGAGGGACCCAGGGCGCAGGGTAGATGCGGGGCACGCACACAGGGAGCGGGTCCAGGGAGCGCCTTGCGTGGGCTCTTCGCTTCCCAAGATGGTAAACGGATGTTCCGTAAGAGAAAACTGTGGCTTACGTTCGAGCCTATAGACGGAGTACAGTATAAACTTCTCACTGTGGAAACTCGGTGGCTGATGCTCATTGATTCTAGTGTCCTCTTGGGAGCGCTTGCCGCGGTACAGTCGGTGGAGTACTGCAGTCCTTAGAGATGTTTTTACAGCGAGCGACTGTCTCAGTTTGGGGGATAAATGCTGGCTCCCGCCGCGTGCCAGATACTGTGGCGAGCGCTGGACACGTGTCACTGCAGGTCCTCCCAGTGACCCCCAGCAGTGGGCACACTAATCCTTGTGACCTGCCCATTCTGGATTTGCAGAGCCACCTCCTCGCTCAAATTTATTAGGAACCCCAAGAGAGTAGTCCACGCACACCCTCGTGGCCGAGGCCGCATCAGTCCGGCTCCCGCACGCGGTCCTTCTGGTACTTTGTGTTGTGGATGCGCCGTGTTAAGTGGCCCCCCAGCGCCATGTCGCAGTGCTGTCTGTCTAGAGTGCCTTTGGGCAGGAAGGCTGCGATGTGCCTTACGAAGGAAACGCACGAGAAGCCAGCTCTGTTCAGGCGTCAGTTACGGTGTTAATGAAGCAGTACATACAGAATAAGAGGTCTCCGGACAGAGACACGCATGAAACAAGGATGGAAACCTGACCCCGTATTTCCCCCTGAGAACCGTGACTCAGTCGTTTAATTTAGGGCTCAGGACTATGTTTATCTCAGCGCTACCTCCAATAATGACAATCACAGTAGTTTACGTTTGAGGAATTTAGTGAAGTTATACAGTCACTAAGAAGAATTTGAATCCAGAATCCAGGTTTCTGAGTTTATATATATATATATATATGTATATGTGCAATAATACGTATATTTTTAAGTAGGCTCCACACCCAAGGTGGGGCTTGAACTCTCGACCCTGAGACTGAGTCACACGCTCTACTGACTGAGCCAGCCAGGCGCTCTGAGTTGCTATTTTTTGCTACATTGTTGCTCTTAATAGGTTATCATAAACTTGTGATATCATTTTTCTTCATTTTCCAAATATTGATATTTTATATATTTTATATAAAAAGTTTTAGGATTTCAATGATCGGTGCCTTAGGAAAGCATTGATGAAACTGTGTTTTGGCTCAGATTCCTATATAGTATAGTTTTACTTTTTTTTTTTTTTTTAAAGATCTTATTTATTTATTTGACAGAGAGAGACACAGCGAGAGAGGGAACACAAGCAGGGGGAGTGGGAGAGGGAGAAGCAGGCTTCCCGCGGAGCAGGGAGCCCGATGCGGGGCTCGATCCCAGGACCCTGGGACCATGACCTGAGCCGAAGGCAGCCGCTTAACGACTGAGCCACCCAGGAGTCCTACTATAGTTTTACTTTTTGCTGTATGTAAGTTTTGCAATACTGAGCATATTGACAGAAATCTTACGTGGGTGGTAAGTCCTCTGGTGAATTAGTAAGTTCTAATCACCAGTTAGAACAGGTGAGAAAAGAACTGTCATGTGTACCCCTCCCCTTTTCTCTGTACACCTCTTCTACTTAATTATCAGAGGAGGAACAGAAAGTGTAAGCTGGCTCTTGAGGAAGGATATCGAGAAAGGCAGAGCAATGCAGTTTAACTGGCACAGGAAGATTTGTTTAGGGGAGAACTAGGAAAGCCCCATTAAGGAGTCCAGACTTCACCTTTTAGGTACGTAAAGATTTTTGAGTGAGAGCTCTATGATGTCTTAACAAGGGACACTACTTGTCTGAGGAGGAGGGGTTAGAGGCGAGTGCAGATTAAACAGGGGGGCTCCAGTGTGGCTGCTCAGATGTGAAAGAAGAGCCTGAATTTTAAACAGTAGTCAAGAAAAGCTGGAAGAAGGGAGTAGTTGCCAAAGCTGGTCGGTGAGCTCTGTGCCTTGGGCGGTGAGGGTCGAGGCCTGAAGGGCAGCTGGAGGGGTCAGGACAAAGATGTCACCTCTGAGAGCAACAGAGAAGCCGGAAGGAGGGCAGCAAGGCTTTGGGGGCAGCAGGGTCCAGGCTGAAGAGTCCAGCAGGTGCTGTGATGGGGGAAGGCCTGAAAGGCTCATCCTTGATGGCACTACAAGAAATCTGCAGGGACTGGCTCTCCGCCTCAGAGCTCGTAATTTGATCAGTAAGTGAATGGGAACCAGGGAAAAGGGAGTCAGTAGCAAAAGGTGTGTTGACAGAGTCTCTGTCCGGGAGTCAGCAGGCGGCAGATCTGGGTCTCAGCCGTGTCACTAATTCTGTGACTTGAGGCAAATAGTTATTCTGTGTCCTACACCTTATGTTACTGTAAAGGGCCAGGTAGTAAATAGTTTAAGCTTTTCTGGAGGCCAGATGGTCCCTGTCACTACTACTCAGCTTGGCAGTTGTCAGACAAACCGCCCTAGACAATATGTAAATGAATGAGTGTGAGCGTTCCAATAAAACTTTATTTACAAAAACAGCTGCGCTGGGCTGGGGGCCATTATTTGCTAACCTCTACCTTATTTTAATTTTATTGACGTGTAGTTGACGCAAAAGAGTATATCAGTTCCAGGTGTACAGCATATATACTGACCCAGCATTTCTCTACACTGTGGCATCATTGCCACTATAAATCTAGCCACCCTCTGTCACCATACAAGAGTTGTTGCAGTGTATTTGACCAGTTCCCTCTGCTGTATGTCACCTCCCCTTGTCTTAATTATTTTCCAGCTGGAAGCTTGTACCTTTTCTTCCCTCCCTCGCTGCCCCCCGGGCAACTACAGCTTGTTCTTTGTATCTATAAGTCTGTTTCTGTCGGTTCGTTTCTTTTTCCCTTTTTTTTTTTGTTTGTTTTTAGATTCCACATAAAAGTAAAATCATATGGTATTTGTCTTTCTCTGACTTATTTCACGTAGCATAATATGCTATAGATCCATCCATGTTGTTAGAAATGGCACGATTTCATTCCTTTTTTATAGCGGAGTGATATTCCATTGGTGTGGGTGTGCGCACACGCCCGCATGGGTACACACACACCACATCCTCTTTGTGCATTCGTCCATCAGTGGACACTTGGGTTGCCTCCATGTCTTGGCCACTGTAAGTGATGCTGCCGTGAGCATTCGGGTGCATGTGTCTTATTATATGTGTATTGTATTTATATAAACACACTTATTTATTCATCATTACTCACTGTAAAGGATAAAACGCAGGAACAACCCCAGGGAAGAGATGCATGGGCAAAGTATGGGGAGGGGTTCAGAACTTCTTGCCCTCTCTGGACACACCATCTCCTAACACATGAATATGATCACCAACCTGGAGGCTCCCCAAACCCTATCATTTAGGAGGTTTTAGGGAGGTTCCATTCCCGAGGCATGGTAGATTAAACCATTGGCCCATTTCCAGGGCTTTCCTTCCCATGTCAGGGGAGGGGATGGTAGCAGGCTGAAAGCGCTGTAAGCCTTGGCTTTTCTGGTGACCAGTCCCAGCCCGAGCTCTCCAGCCCCCTCCCCAGCCACATCATTAGCATACAAAAGGCTGTAAATTCCAAGGGTTTTAGAAGCTTCGTGCCAGGAAACAGGGACAAAGACCAAATATTTTTTACTCTACCACACCCAGTATTTGATTTGTTATAAATATGTATGAACTTCAAATTAGACATTTTATCAAGATAGGTAAATGATTTCTTTAAGAACTTTAAAAAAAATGATAAAATCTCTGTATTTCTCTTTGTTTTTTCCCTCTTGCTTTTATGCCTGGAAAGGCATTTCCTTCCCTGAGTTCAGAGTTTTCTAGTTCCTTTATGGCTTCATTTAAAAGGAATAACTCTTTCATCTGTGGGGAATTTATTTTGCTGTCTGCTGTGTAAATAAGGATTTAACTTTTTTTTTTCTCAAAATATGGTTACCAGTTATTTTACATCCATTAAAAAAATTGTTCTTTTACCCTCCTTTTCATGCCACTTACTGTATATTGAAATCACCCTATATGTTGGGGCCTGAGATTTCCCATTCTGTTCTCTTGATCCTTCTGTGTATTCTTGTCCCATTCCTGCAGTTTTGCTAACTGAAGTTTTATAATGCATTTAATAACGGGTACCACAAGTTACCTTTAATTAGACTTAAAAATAGTCTTCCCTTTCCTGTTCACTTTTTTTTACTTGTGTGTTATTGAGCCAGTTTTTCATTTTCTTTTTGTTTTTAATAGACTTTATTTCGTGGGGGCAGGGGCAGTTTTAGGTTCACAGCAGAATTGAGGGGAAGGTGCGGAGATTTCCCATAGAGTGCACCCTCCTCCCCGCCCCCAGCCTCCCCCACCATCAGCACCCCAGCAGATGGTGCATTTGCCACCACTGATCTGATGAACCCCATGAACGCCTTGTCATTCCCCAGAGTTCACAGTCTACATCAGCGTCACTGTTGGTGGTGCACGCTCTGTGGTTTGCACAAATGTGTGGTGATACGTCCCCACCCTGACAGGGTCACACAGAGTGGTCTCACTGCCCTGAACCCTCTGTGCTCCGCCTGCTCCTCCCCCAGCCCCTAACCTCTGCCGACCACTGATCTTACTGCCTCCATAGTTTTGCCTTTTCCAGAATGCCATAGAGTTGGAATCACACAGTATGTCGATTTTTCACACTAACTTCTTTCACTTAGTAATCTGCATTTATATTTCCTCGCATGTCTTTTCATGGCTTGAAGGCTCCTTTCTTTTTGGTGCTGAATGACATTCTGTTGTCTGAGTGGACCACAGTTTATTTAGCAGTTCAGTAAGTGAAGGACGTCTAGGTTGCTTCCAAGTTTAGGAAATTATGAATGTAGCTGTGTGCATGTTTTTGAGTGGCGATAAGTTTGTGAGTTGTTGGGTAAGTACTAAGGAGTGCAGCTGCTGGACCGTAGGGTGAGAGTGTGTTTAGTTTCGTAAGAAGCTGCCGCGCTGTCCGCCGGCACCGTGCTGCAGTCCCACGCGCAGTGCTCAGTGCGGGAGGGCTCCCATCGATGCACATCCTCGCCAGCACTTGGTGGTGGGAAATGTCCTGCATTTTGGCCGCTCTAACACTCGTGTGAGGGTATCTCGTTGTAAATTGCAGTTCCCTGATGACGTATGATATTGACCATCTTTTCATACACTTATTCACCATCTGTATATCTTGAGTCAGTGTGTAATGTCTTCATTGAAATAAACGTGCCCTGTATCACACCAGCCTCGCCGAGACTGGACGCCAGTTACCGCCACCATCTTTGTTATTTGTGTTTGCACACAAAAGTGGGAAACAGGCTTGTTTTTGTATGAGAAAATAGGAATTCACCTTTTTGGTTTTACTCTGTCTTTGATGAGGTGTTCGTTCAAGGCTTTTGCCCATTTTTAAATTGGGTTTTCATTTTCTTATTGTTGACTTTTTTAAGAGTTCTTTGTATGTTTTGGGCAATAGTCCTTTATCAGGGATGTCTTTTGTGAATATTTTCTTTCAGTCTGTGGGTTTTCCTCTCATTCTCTTGAATTCTACCTCTGGTCTTGTATTCCACACTCCTGAGGGCCGGGCTGCTGTGCCAATGTCGATGGCAGCTCACCGGGCCTGTGGAGACTGGGGAAAAGCAGCAGCCTGGATCTGGGTCTTCTGAGGCCTGTGTGACCTGGAACCACCACAGATTCTGTCCTCTACCCCACTGAGAAGTCACCCTACCAGCCCGGCGACTCGTTTAGGAAGAAATGATGTTTTCTAATGTCATGTGCCATTCCAAAAGTGATTTTATAATCATTTACTCAAGTTTTCTTTTTAATATAGTTGGTTAAGGCAACATGTAAACTTTTTTTCTGAATATTTTTAATGTTTTTGTTCTTGTGAATGGCTTTTTTCCTATTCTCTTTAACTGTAATATAGCTATTTTTTCTATTTAGCCATTTTCTTAGGTCTAATGGTTCCTCATTTGATGCTTTTCCATTTTCTCATTAGTCTCAATAATAATAATTGTAACTTCCTTTAATTCATTTCTATTTCATGCCTTGTACTGATTAGAACTTACAGAATAATACAAGTAAATAATGTTAGAGGGCTGTCATACGTTCTTTCTGACTTCAGTGGGCTATGCTGGCTAGAATGTCATTTATTTTGATAGGACTTTAAACATGCTAATATACACACTACTTTAGTACTAGTAGTTATATTCAGAGAGAGATATTTCATAGTATTACAGATACAGTTTTTTTTTTCTGCCCCAGGGTTTGCTAAGTGAGCATTTAAAAATCATAGAAAGTATAGATCAGAAAAGATACTTAGAGTGAGGATGAGGAAGGGGAGGGAACCATGAGATTGCATCCAACAGCTCTCAGGAGTCAGAGGTCAGTGTGTTCTGTTCATGAAATTCAGGCCGAGGAGGTGCTGGATAATTTCCACCAAGTTGCAGAGCTGCTGAGTGAGGCCCTGAAACCTGACCTACATTCCCAGTATGGATGGTGTCTTTATTCGGTTATTAGCTAAAGCATAATAAATTCTCAATTTTAAAACTCTTCCTTTTCTAGATTTTTTTTCTGGGTAAATTCCATCAAGGTTCAGTTCCTTCATTTTACAAAACGAGAAACTTAATATTAGGGTACTTCTACCCCTTGGGAACAAATAGGCTCCTGCCCCCTGGTGTTAGCCCTGCAGCCCTGAGCTCCTGAGCTTCCATTGGCTCAGGCACTGGTGAGACCTCCTGTCCACCAGCCGGGAAGATAAAACCTACGTTCCCCTTGTCTTGGGGGACCCGCCAGACTCCCTGTACCATGCTCCTTGGGAAAGAGTTGAATTTGGAACAGAGTTTATCCAGGAGGAAGGAGACAGGGCTTGCAGATCCATTTTGCTGATGTATTTCATCAGTCATGGGATGGCTTTGTAGCTGAACAAGTGGTTCTTCATATTTCCACACATTTGGTTAACTCAGTGTTTCTCTGGAGACACCAGGTTTGTCACAGACATCCTAATCTCTGGATTGGGGCAGGGAAGGTTGATCTAGAGCAACATTGAGGACAGCAACTTCTAGTTCCTCCTGTCTGGTGGTTGTATGTGAGCTACAGAAGCACTGAGAGGGGAGGCCTCGAGTTCCTCCTGTGCTGTGAGCCTGTGTGTGATCCAGGGAAGCACGCGGTCCTCCCTTCCTCCTGTGCTGTGGACGTGTGTGATCCAGGGAAGCACGCGGTCCTCCCTTCCTCCTGTGCTGTGGGCCTGTGTGTGATCCAGGGAAGCACGCGGTCCTCCCTTCCTCCTGTGCTGTGGGCCTGTGTGTGATCCAGGGAAGCACGCGGTCCTCCCTTCCTCCTGTGCTGTGGGCCTGTGTGTGATCCAGGGAAGCACGCGGTCCTCCCTTCCTCCTGTGCTGTGGGCCTGTGTGTGATCCAGGGAAGCACGCGGTCCTCCCTTCCTCCTGTGCTGTGGGCCTGTGTGTGATCCAGGGAAGCACGCGGTCCTCCCTTCCTCCTGTGCTGTGGACGTGTGTGTGATCCAGGGAAGCACGCGGTCCTCCCTTCCTCCTGTGCTGTGGGCCTGTGTGTGATCCAGGGAAGCACGCGGTCCTCCCTTCCTCCTGTGCTGTGGGCCTGTGTGTGATCCAGGGAAGCACGCGGTCCTCCCTTCCTCCTGTGCTGTGGGCCTGTGTGTGATCCAGGGAAGCACGCGGTCCTCCCTTCCTCCTGTGCTGTGGGCCTGTGTGTGATCCAGGGAAGCACGCGGTCCTCCCTTCCTCCTGTGCTGTGGGCCTGTGTGTGATCCAGGGAAGCACGCGGTCCTCCCTTCCTCCTGTGCTGTGGGCCTGTGTGTGATCCAGGGAAGCACGCGGTCCTCCCTTCCTCCTGTGCTGTGGGCCTGTGTGTGATCCAGGGAAGCACGCGGTCCTCCCTTCCTCCTGTGCTGTGGGCCTGTGTGTGATCCAGGGAAGCACGCGGTCCTCCCTTCCTCCTGTGCTGTGGACGTGTGTGTGATCCAGGGAAGCACGCGGTCCTCCCTTCCTCCTGTGCTGTGGACGTGTGTGTGATCCAGGGAAGCACGCGGTCTTCCCGCGGCTCCCACACTCTTGGAACATTTGGAGTGCAGCTAGTTACACATCTCCTACTTAGAACAAATCATATTTCGTGTTGATTGTGCCGAAGCTCCATAGGCACAGCATGTGCTGCTTACCTGGCGGGGTGTACAGGACAGTCATGGTAGTTGGCTTTCCTGCTCAGACATCAGTACGTGAGTAAAATGGGCAGTGCATCCAGGCTATGGCTATGGATTGTTTCCTGTTGTAGGACAGCTCTGCAGAGCCTGCTTGTGAGCTGTGAGCACGTTTCCGGCATTCTGGTTGCAGGGTTTGACTGCTGGTGGTAGAGGTGCTGAGAAGGTCTCGTCCTCATGGCATTTTCAAATACTACCGTCTCCTTTATCCTTTTAAACAGCTTTATTGAAATATTGTTCATTTGACATCAATTCATCCCCTTAAACTGTAAAACTAATGATTTAGTGTATTCACAGATATGTGCAACCTGTCAGTTTTAGGACAAAATTTTCTTGACCTCAAAAACCCATCCCTGAAGCTATGCACTCTACTGTTTCCCCCCGGCCCCAAGCAACCCTAAGCAACCCCTAATCTAATTTGTATCACAGAGATTTTTGTATATTTCGTGGCCTTTTTTACTGGCCTCTATCACTTAATGTAATTTTTTTTCTGTCTTTATCTTTATTTTATTTTTATTTTTTATTGTTATGTTAATCACCATACATTACATCATTAGTTTTTGAGGTAGTGTTCCATGATTCATTGTTTGTGCATAACACCCAGTGCTCCACGCAGAACGTGCCCTCTTTAATACCCATCACCAGGCTAACCCATCCCCCCACCCCCCTCCCCTCTAAAACCCTCAGTTTGTTTTTCAGAGTCCATCATCTCTCATGGTTCATCCCCCCCCTCCGATTTCCCCCGCTTCATTCTTCCCCTCCTGCTATCTTCTTCTTCTTCTTCTTCTTCTTTTTTTTTCTTAACGTATATTGCATTATTTGATTCAGAGGTACAGATCTGTGATTCAACAGTCTTGCACAATTCACAGAGCTCACCATAGCACATACCTTCCCCAATGTCTATCACCCAGCCACCCCATCCCTCCCACCCCCCACCACTCCAGCAACCCTCAGTTTGTTTCCTGAGATTAAGAATTCCTCATATCAGTGAGGTCATATGATACATGTCTTTCTCTGATTGACTTATTTCACTCAGCATAACACCCTCCAGTTCCATCCATGTCGTTGCAAATGGCAAGATCTCATTCCTTTTGATGGCTGCATAATATTCCATTGTGTGTGTGTGTGTGTGTGTGTGTGTGTGTGTGTGTGTGTGTGTGTGTATCACATCTTCTTTATCCATTCATCTGTCGATGGACATCTTGGCTCTTTCCACGGTTTGGCTATCGTGGACATTGCTGCTATAAACATTGGGGTGCATGTACCCCTTCGGGTCCCTACACTTGTATCTTTGGGGTAAATACCCAGTAGTGCAATTGCTGGATCGTATGGTAGCTCTATTTTCAACTGTTTGAGGAACCTCCATACTGTTTTCCAGAGTGGTGGCACCAGCTTGCATTCCCACCAACAGGGTAGGAGGGTTCCCCTTTCTCCACATCCCCGCCAACATCTGTTGTTCCCTGACTTGTTAATTTTAGCCATTCTGACGGGTGTGAGGTGGTATCTCATTGAGGTTTTGATTTGGATTTCCCTGATGCCGAGCGATGTGGAGCACTTTTTCATGTGTCTGTTGGCCATTTGGATGTCTTCTTTGCAGAAATGTCTGTTCGTGTCTTCTGCCCATTTCTTGATTGGATTATTTGTTCTTTGGGTGTTGAGTTTGATAAGTTCTTTATAGATTTTGGATACTAGCCCTTTATCTGATATGTCATTTGCAAATATCTTCTCCCATTCTGTCAGTTGTCTTTTGGTTTTGTGGACTGTTTCTTTTGCTGTGCAAAAGCTTTTTATCTTGATGAAATCCCAATACTTCATTTTTACCCTTGCTTCCCTTGCCTTTGGCGATGTTTCTAGGAAGAAGTTGCTGCGGCTGAGGTCGAAGAGGTTGCTACCTGTGTTCTCCTTTAGGATTTTGATGGACTCCTGTCTCACGTTTAGGTCTTTCAACCATTTGGAGTCTGTTTTTGTGTGTGGTGTAAGGAAATGGTCCAGTTTCATTCTTCTGCATGTGGCTGTCCAATTTTCCCAACACCATTTGTTGAAGAGACTGTCTTTTTTCCATTGGACATTCTTTCCTGCTTTGGCGAAGATGAGTTGACCATAGAGTTGAGGGTCCATTTCTGGGCTCTCGATTCTGTTCCATTGATCTATGTGTCTGTTTTTGTGCCAGTACCATACTGTCTTGATGATGACAGCTTTGTAATAGAGCTGGAAGTCCGGAATTGTGATGCCGCCAGCTTTGTATTTCTTTTGTTCTTCCAGTCCATGAGCATGGAACGTTTTTCCATTTCTTTGTGTCTTCCTCAATTTTCACTTACTGTATTTTTTAAAGGTCTAATTATATTGTGCATTTATCAATGCTTCATTACTTTTTATTGCCAAATAATTTTTATTGTATCAATCTGCCACAAACATTTGGGCTCCTGCTTTTGGCCCCTGTGAATACTGTGATGTTGTAAACGTGTGTGTAGAACATTTTGTGTGGACCTGTGTTTTTAGGGTTGGTGGGTATATATCTAGGAATACAGTTGCTGGGTGCTGGAAGACTGAGTGTTTGCATCTGCCCCGTGCCCCCGATTCATATGTTGAGCCCTAATCTCCAGAGTGATGGTGGTAGGAGGTGGGTCCTTTGGGACATGGGTAGGTTATGAGAATGCTCTGCATGGCCTTAAGTGCCTTTATGAAAGGTACCCAACAGAGCTCCCTTGCCTCATCTGCCATGTCAGGACCCATTGGGCAGATCGCCATCCATGAGCCAGGAAGAGGGCCCTCACCAGACACTAAACCCATTGATTGCTACCTTGACCTTGGACTTGCAGACTCCAAAAGTTAGAGAATAAACTTCAGTTATTTCTAAGCTGCCCAGTCTATAGTGTTCTGTTATAGCAGCCTGGCGGACTAAGACACTGGGTCATATGGTAACTTTATGTTTAATGGTTTTAGGAGCCTGCTGGACTGTTTTCTATGGGCACTTTCTCCATTTGACATTCCCAACAGTGATGTATGAGGGTCTGAGTTCTTTCTTTTTTATTTTTTTAATTACCCATTTTTTTTTAAAGATTTTATTAGAGAGAGAGCACAAGCTGGGTGGAGGGGGAGAGAGGCAGAAGGAGAAGCAGACTCCCTTCTAAGCAGGGAACCTGATTCCGGACTCAATCCCAGGACCCTGAGATCATGACCTGAGCTGAATGAAGGCAGATGCTTAACCGACTGAGCCACCCAGGTGCCCTGAGGGTCTGATTTCTCCACATCCTTGTTATTATCTGACTTTTTGATTTTAGCCATTCTAGTGGGTTTGAAGTAGTATCTCATTGTGGTTTTGATTTGTATTTTCCTCATGTACTGAATATCTTTTCATGTGCTTATTGCCTATTTATACAACTTTTTGGAGAGGTATTTATTCTGATGCTTTGCTCATTTTTAAAACTTGGGTTTTCTTTTTATTATTGAATTGTAAAGTTTTTCATATATTCTAAATTCAAGTCCCTTATCTGATCATATGATTTGTAAATATTTTCTCCCATTCTGTGGGTTGTCTTCACTTTCTAGATAGTGTCCTTAGAGGCACAATTTTTTTTAAGATTTTATGTATTTATTTGACAGAGAAACACAGAGAGGGAACACAAGCAGGGGGAGTAGGGGAGGGAGAAGCAGGCTTCCCGCTGAGCAGGGAGCCCGATGCGGGGCTCAATCCCAGGACCCTGGGACGATAACCTGAGCTGAGGGCAGATGCTTAATGACTGAGCCACCCAGGTGCCTCCTGAGGCACAATTTTTTAAAATTATGATGAACTCCAGTTTATCTCTTTTTTTCTTTTGTTGCTTCTGGTTTGGTATCTTATCTAAGAATCCTTTTTCAAATCCAAGATCTTAAAGGTTTGCCCCCTGTGTTTTCTGTTCAGTGTTTTATAATTTTAGCTCCTTCATTTAGATCTCCGGTCCATTTTGAGTTAATATTTGTAAGTGGTGTGAGGTAAGGGTCCAGCTTCTTTCTTTTGCATGTGGCTCTTTAGGAGTCCCAGCATCATTTGTTGTAAAGACTGTTCTTTTCCTAGTTGATCGTCTTAGCTCCCTTCAAGAAAATCAGTTGACCTTAGATGGATGGGTTTGTTTCTGGATTCTACTTCTATTCCGTTCATCTATTTATTAATTCATGTACCAGCCCCACACCGTCTTGATTGCCACTGCTTTGTAGTAAGTTATTTTTTTAAGGAAATGTTTTGAGTATAGTTACCACGTTACATTCGTTTCAGATGTACAATTGTGATTCGAGTTCTTTCCACGTTGTGCGGATCTACCTTCTGTCACCATTCAGCACTGTTGCAGCACCACCAACTATATTCCCTGTGCCTTCCATCCCCACGATTTACTCGGCCCACAGCAGGAAGCCTGGATCTCCTACTCCCCTGCACCCATTTTGCCCACCACCCACCCGTTTCCTTCTGGCAGCCATCAGTTTGTTCTCTGTATTTATAGGTGCTTTGTAGTAAGGTTTTTTGTGAGTCCTTCTGCTTTTTTTTTTTTTAAAGATTATTTTGACTATTTGGAATCTCTTGTGATTCCATATAAATTTTAGACTTTATCATTTTCTACAAAGAAGTCAGGATTGTGATAAGGGATGGCATTGAACCTATAGATCAGTTTGGGGACATTGCTATCTTGACAGTGTTATGTATCCTGAACATGATATGAGTTTCTGTTTATTCAAATCTTTTAAAACTTTCTTTTTTTTTAATTCAGCTTTATCTTTTTTAATTTAATTTTATTATGTTATGTTAATCACCATACATTACATCATTAGTTTTTGATGTAGTGTTCCACGATCCATTGTTTGCATATAACACCCAGTGCTCCACACAGAACGTGCCCTCTTTAATACCCATCACCAGGCTAACCCATCCCCCCACCCCCTCCCCTCTAGAACCCTCAGTCTGTTTCTCAGAGTCCATCGTCTCTCATGGTTCAGCTCTCCTTCCGATTTCCCTCCCTTCATTTTTCCCTTCCTTCTCCTAATGTCCTCCAAGCTATTCCTTATGTTCCACAAATAAGTGATAAAACTTTATTTCGATAATATTTTGTAGTTTTCAGGGAAGAAATTTTCAACTTTTGTAAAATTTATTTTGTTGTTTTTTTTTTTTTAAGATTTTATTTATTTATTCATGAGAGACAGAGGGAGAGGGAGAGAGAGAGAGAGAGAGAGAGAAGCAGAGGGAGAAGCAGACTCCCAAGGAGCAGGGAGCCCGATGCGGGACTCGATCCCAGGACCCTGGGATCATGACCTGAGCTGAAGGCAGACGCCTAACCATCTGAGCCACCCAGGCGCCCGTAAAATTTATTTTGAAGTATTCTGTTTGATGTGTTTGTAAATGGAAGTTTTCTTAATTTCTTTTTTGATTGATCATTGCTGGTGTATAGGAACACAACAGATTTTTTTATATTGATCATATATTATCTCAAATTGTTGAACTTGTTTATTAGTTCTAAGGTTTTTGGTGGATTCCTTAAGATTTTCTATGTAAAAGATGATGTTATTAAAGTAGAGATAGTTGTACCTCTTCCTTTCCAATCTGGCTGCTTTTTACTTTATTTTTTCCAATTGCCGTGCTCGCACCTTCATCACAGCGTTAAATAGGAATGGCCAGATCGGCCTCCTTGTTCATTCTTGATCTCGGGGGAAAGCCTTCAGTAGTTAGCCATATATATGATACTAGCTGTGGGTTTTTCTTAGATGCCTATTGTCAAATTGAGGAAGTTCTTTTTTTAAAATAATCGCTGATTGGAAAAAATAGCATAAAAAGCAAAGCAAACAATATTATTAATATTATTCTGACCTATCTCATGTTATCTAAACATAGAAGTTGAAAGTAGTCCATTCAAGTTTCAAGTATAATTTGCATACAGAGTTACAGTAAAACTGTCACTGTAGACTCCAAGTATGGTAGCAATAAGTTTTAAGTGTTTGCTTTACTTTTTATGCTATTTTTTCACAGAAAAAATATAAAATATACACGCATGTATATAAGTAAAAAAGTAGAAATAATTTATAACCCTCTACACAGGGGAACATTCTCCTCTATTACTAGTTTGTTGAATATTTTTATCATGAAAGGGTGTTGGATTTTATCAGATGCTTTTTCTTATCTATTGAGATAATTGTATAATTTTTTATTTTCTTGAAATGATTTTATTATATTGATTTTCAGACGTTGAACCAACTTTGCATTTCTGGGATAATTCCACTGAGCCATGGTGCATAATTCTTTTTAGTTTTTGCTGGATTCAGTTTGCTAGTATTTTGTTGATGATTATTTTGTTTATATCTGTAAGAGATAACTGGTCTATTTCCTTTTCTTGTGATGTCTTTGTCTGGTTTTGGTATTAGGGTGATATTGCCATTAGAAAATGAGTTAGGAAGAGTTTCCTCCTCTCATACCTTTTGGAGCAATTTGTGAATAAATGGTATTTATTCTTCTTTTAAATGTTTGGTAGGACTCAGTCATGAATACATTTGGGCCTGTGCTTTTCTTTTGGGGTAGCTTTTAGATTACTAATTCAGTTTCTCTGCTTGTAGATCTATTCGGGTTTTTTGTTTTCTCTTGAGTCAGTTTTGGTAGTGTATATGTGTAGGGATTTCATCTGTGTTATGTAATTTGTTGATGTACAGTTGTTCAGAGTTCCTTTATTCTTATTTTTGTAAAGTCAGTAATAATGCCCTCTCCTTAGTTCCTGATTCTAGTAATTTTGAATCTTCTCCCTTTTTTTTTTTTGGTCAGTCTAAAGATTTGTCAATTTTGCTGATCTTTTTAATGAACCAGCTTTTGTTTTCGTTGATCTCTCCATTGTTATTTGTTCTCTCTTTGATTGATTTCTGCTTTAATCTTTTTTTATTTCCTTCCTTCTGCTTTGTGTTAGGTTATTTTGGTTTTTGTTTTTTTCTCCCCAGTGTTAAGATGGACGTTTAGATTATTGATTTGAAGTCTTTGTTACATTGAAGGTTAAACATTTTCCTGTAAGCACTGCCTTAGCTGCATCCTGTAAGTTTTGGTATGTTGTGTCTTTTTTTTTTTTTTAAAGATTTTATTTATTTATTTGACAGAGAGATAGCGAGAGCAGGAACACAAGCAGGGGGAGTGGGAGAGGGAGAAGCAGGCTCCCCGCAGAGCAGGGAGCCCGATGCGGGACTCGATCCCAGGACCCTGGGACCGTGACCTGAGCTGAAGGCAGACGCCTAACGACTGAGCCACCCAGGCGCCCGGTATGTTGTGTCTTGTCTGTAATTTATTTCAAACTATTTTTGGTTTCCCTTTTCAGTCCTTGTTTGACTCACTGGTTATTTAGGAATGTGGTGTTTAATTTCCATATACTTGTGAGTTTTTCTTGCTATTGATTTCTAATTTCATACCACTGTTGGCAAAGAACCTACTCAGAATGATTTCATCCTATTATTTTTTTAAAGATTTTATTTATTTATTTATTTGAGAGAGAACGAATGTGTGCAAGTGAGGGGAGGGACCGAGGGAGAGGGAGAAACAGACTCCCCGCTGAGCAGGGAGCCCACCATGGGGCTCAATCCCAGGACCCTGAGATCATGACTTGAGCGGAAGGCAAACACTTAACCGACTGAACCAGCCAAGTGGCCCTGATTTCATCCTATTAAATGTATTGAGATTTGTTTTAGGCCTAGCGTATGTTCTATATTGAACACTACTCCCTCTGCACTTGAGAAGAGTGTGTATTCTGTTGTTGGATGGAATGTTTTATATATATGTTCTAGTTAGTTTGTAGTGGTTTTCATGGCTTCGGTTGCTATCTTCTGTGTAGTGGTATTCATTATTGTTAGTGGCATATCTTTTATTGTTGGGTTGTCTAGTTCTCCCTTTATTTATTATTTCTCCCATTTTTGCTTATTGTATTTTGTTCTGTTAGTATGAATCTTTATGTCGTCCTGATGGTAATTCATTTATCATTATGAAATTTCTCTTTACCTTTAGTAACTTTTGAAATTTTATTGTCTATCTTGTCCACTGATGCAACCACTCCAGCTTCTGTGGTTCCTGTTTGTATGACCTCTCTTTGCCCTTCCTTTTACTTTAATCTCTTTTTATTTTTGAATTTATGGTATGTCTCCTGTAGGCAGCCTTTAGTTGGAACAGTTTTTAAAATCCAGGCTGACCATCTCTGCCTCTGATTGGATTATTTAATGTGTTTACGTGTAATAGAGTATTGTTGCTGTAGCAGGTTTCCATCTGCCATTTTACGTTTTGTTTTCTAGGTCTCGTGTCTGTTTTGCTTCTCTACGCCTCTTCTGACCCTTTCTTTGCATTGGGTATATTTTCTCTTGTAACATTTAATTTCTTCTTATCATTTACTGTCTGTGATCCTTCTCGTAGCCCACTACAGTCTTCCACCACCCACCTCTTTAAAGCTGTTGTTGGCAAATGCATTACCCATGCATTATATCTGTATATATTACAGGCCCAACAGTACGTTATATGCGTATTATTGTCTACGCTTTTTTAAGTTTGTTGTGAGAAGAAAGAAAAATAGGCATTTTTTAAAAGATTTTATTTATTTGACAGAGAGAGAGTAGGAGCAGGGGGAGGGGCAGAGGGAGAGGAAGAAGCAGACTCCCCACTGAGCAGGGAGCCTGATCCTGGACTCATTCGCAAGACCCTGGGATCATGATCTGAGCTGAAGGCAGCTGCTTAACTGACTGAGCCATCTGGTGCCCCAGAAAAATAGGCATTTCTACTGTGTTTTATGTTTAATTAAATAATGACCCCCACCAGCGCTGTGTTTTTTCATGTGGATTTGCTCACTGTATGTGTCACTTGCTTTCAGCGTGAAGGACTTCCTTTAGTCTTTCTTGTAAGGCAACAAATTCTTTCAAACTTGTTTATCTGGTTTATTTCATCTTTCTTTTTGAAAGATAGCTTTGTTAGATACAGGATTTTTGTTTGACAGTTTTTTTTTTTGAGCTCTCTCACTGCCTTATGGCCTCCATTGTTTTTTCTGAGAGTTCATCTTATTAGAGTTTCCTTGGTAAGTGACTAATCACTTTTTCCTTGTAGTTTTCAAGATGTTCTCCTGTCTTTGTGTGGTGTAATAAAAAAATGTATGTGGTCTTTGCCTCTGATTCCTAGCACAGAGGTTCTAAAATCCTTGGGATCTCCTGAATGTTAGGAGTTTTTGTTATGCTAACGAAGTGGCTGAAAATGGGGGATGCTTACCAGAAAGGGCAGGCCCGTGATTAGAGGCTTGAGATTTTCAGCCACCTCACCTCCAGGGATGGGAGAAGGCTGGAGATTGAGTTCTAGCCTCTGGCCAGTGGTTTAACCAATGCCTACATGATGAAACTCCAATCAAAACTTTGAACACAAGGCTTAGTGGAGCTTTGTGGCTGGTGAACACACTGATGTGCTGGTGGGGAGTGATGGGCTGGCCCTGACTCCCTAAGGAGGCAGGGAGGCTCTGCATGGCCTCCCAGGCCTCCCACTGTGTGTCTCCTCAGGTAACTGTTTCTTTTGTTACTACTACTGTAGTCTTAAGCGTAGTGGTCTCCTTCCTGCTGTGTGATCTTCGTCAGCTATTGAACCTGAAGGGATTGTGGGAACCCTTGAATTTATACTTTTCCATCAGAAGTGCCCCTGGCCTGGGACGCCTGAAGTCAGGTCAGTCTTGAGGAGCACTGATTCTTCATTGTAGAGTCTGAGACAAACTCCCTGTGGTTAGTGTCAGAATTGTATTACGGTAAACCAGTTGGTGGGTGAGACAGAACACTCTGATTTTCTTTTACTATGTGCATGTTTGTGGATCTCTGTGTTCATCCTACCTGTAGTTTGTTAAGCTTCCTGGATGTATTGATTTTTGGTGTTCGGTGAATTTGGGAAATGTTCTCTTGTTTCTGTGGATATTTTCTTACCAATTAATTTCTTCTGATGCTTCTATTTTGTATGTGTTGGCGTCACACATTTCTCTTAGGCTCTTCATTTGTCTTCATGCTTTTTCTTTCTGGTTTTTGGCTTGCATAATCCATCCTGATCCATCTTCAAGTTCCATAATTCTTTATTCTCCAAATTCAGACCTACTACTGAGACCCTCCAGTACATTTTTATTTCATTTATTGTACTTCTCAACTTTAGCATTTCCATCTGATTCTTTTTGATCATGTCTGCCTCGTCACTGGTGTTTCTGTGTGCTGCCATCATATCTTCATTTGCTTCTTCCATGGTGTATTCCTTCAGTCTTTTAAAACATAATTATTTATAATGGCTGTTTTTTAGTGTTATTGTTGTTAAATCCAACATCTGGGTGTGCTCAGAGGCATTTTGTATTTACTTTTTTCTGGTGTATGGGTCATACTTTTTTTTTTTTTTTGGCTAACTCAAAATTTTTTGTTGGAAAGTGGACATTTTATTTTAGTTTTTAAAACTGAGGAATAATTAACATAATATATTGGTTTCAGGTATACAGTGAATGATTTGACACCTGTATATATTGCAAAATGATCCCTACAGTATATGCATAGTTACAAAATCCTTTTTTCCTGTGGTGAAAACCAGAAGAATATAAAACACGGTATTATTAACTACTGTCACTGTGCTGTACATTATATCTCCATGACTTATTTATTTTATAACTGAGAATTTTTCTATCTTTTGACCACCGTCACTCATTTTGCGCCCCTTTCCCTAGCCCTTGGCAACCACCAGTCTATTCTTTGTATCTATGAGATTGTTGTGTGTGTGTGTGTGTGTGTGTGTGTGTGTGTGTGTGTGTGTGTGTTTTAAGATTACACATACAAGGGAGATCATAAGGTGTGTGTCTTTTTCTGACTTACTTCACTCAGCATAATGCCCTGACGTTCCATCCATGTTTCCTTCTTTATGGCTGACTAATATTCCATTATTTACACACACACTTTCTTTTTCCATTTATCTTCTGTTAGACACTTAGGTTGTTTCCATGTCCTGGGTATTGTGAATAATGCTGCAGTGAACATGGGAGTAGAGATGTCTTTTGAGCTGGTATTTTCATTTTCTTTGTATAAATAGCTAGAAGTGGAATTGCTGGTTCACATGGTAGTTCTATTTTTAACCTTCTGAGGCATCTCCATACTGTTTCCAGAGTGGCTGCACCAGTTTGCATTCCCACCAACAGTGTAGGAGGGCTCCCCTTTCTCTGCATCCTCGCCAACGCTTGTTATCTCTTATCTTTTTGATACTAGGTGTGAGGTGAAAGCTCAGCGTGGTTTTGATTTGTATTTCCCTGATGATAATAACGTTGAGCATCTTTTCATGTGTCTGTTAGCCATTTGTATGTCTTCTTGGGAGAAATGTCTATTCAGATCTTCTGCCCATTTTTTAATTGGATTGTTTTTTGGCTGTTGATGTGTATGAGTTCTTTTATATGTTTTAGATATTGGCCCTTTATCAGGTAAAAGATCTGTGAATATTTTCACCCATTTGGTAGGCTGCCTTTTCATTTTGGTAATAGTTTCCTTTACTGTGCAGAAGCTTTTTACCTTGATGTAGTCCTGCTAGTTGATGTTTGTTTTTACTGCCTTTGGTTTTGTGGCATACCCAAAAAAGTCACTGTTGAGATGTATGTCGGGGAGCTTACCATGTTTTCTTCTAGGAGTGTTATGACTTCAGACCTTATATTCATGTCTTTGCTCTGTTTAGAGTTTATTTTTATGTGTGGGGTAGGACAGGGTCCAGTTTCATTCTTTTGCACGGAGCTGTCCGGTTTTCCCAGTGCCGTTTGTCAGGAGATTGTCCTTTTCCCCAATTGCTTTGGGTCCTGTATTCTGGGTTCCTTTGTCATGAATTGATCTTATCCATGTGGGCTTATCTCTGGGCTCCCTGTTCTGTTCGGTTGGTCTGTGTGTCTGGGTTTATGCCGGTATCATACTATTTTGATTATCACAGCTCTGTGATAGAGTTTGACAATAGGGAGTGTGAGGACCCTGCTTTGTTCTTTTTCAGGATTGCTTTGGCAGTTTGGGGTCTTTTGAGGTTCTATGCAAATTTTGGGATTGTTTGTTCTATTTTTGTTTAGAAACTGGACATTTAAAATACTGTGTTGTAGCAACTCTGAGCACTGTCCTTCCCTTCCACCCCCATTACTGTTGTTATTATTTTTTTTTTTTTTTTGCTTCTCTGTTGAATGGCTAGCTGGGTTATTTAGTGACCTGTCCATGCCCCCACTCCCGTTGTTAAATATCTGCTGTAGCTTCCCAGGGAGTCCCAGCTGTAGGCATGCCCATGTCACCTTCTCTTTCCTGACAACATCCAGCTGGTAAACTCCACTAATTGCCAGCTGATTGCTCTTGTTATTATTTAAATATGCTGGGTATGGATTTCTCTACAAACTAATCAAACTGGCTGCTTTGAGGGAATCATTTTTGAGGCTCCTGTTTGATAATTGCTCTAAGGGGCCCCTTCTAGGTTTATTCTCAGTTCTTTTCTGCTAGCTAGCTCAGTTTAGCCTGTACCAACCTCCCTGACTCTGAGAGCACGCTTAGGTTTAAATTTCTCCATGCTCTCTTGCAGATGAAATCAACCCCTTTGGGAAGTGAGTCTTTTTCTTCCATAGCTGCTGCTGCTGCTGCTCCCAGCTCTGTTTCATGTCCTGCTTCTGTCCCAGGTGCAGTCTCTGAGCCAGGGCTCTGGAGATGGGGGCGGAGACCATGATGGGCTTCTCCCTGAGCGGTTCCTTTACCGTGGGAGCGAGTGCTTGGTGGGGTGGGCAGATGCCTGGGGGCCTCTCAGCTTGCTCCTGCCTGTGTGTGACTGTCACCCCATGACCTGGGCGAGGTGATGAGGGCCGCAGGATTCCCAGCGATCCATACGCACTCTGCCCCCTGAGAAGGGGCCCCGTCTCTCCAGGGAATCAGCCTCAGGATGAGAAGTGCTGAAGCCCTGCTTCCCTGGGAGAACCGCCTTCTGCCTGGGAGCCGCTGCCTGTGGCAGTCTCCAGGGGCAAGGACACAGCGGTCACAGTTCAAATACCACAGAGGCTCACCTTCCGTAGATGTTGTGAATTTCTGAGTTTTCAAGTATTTGTAGGTTTTGTTTTTTTTTAAGATTTTTTATTTATTTATTTGAGAGAGAGAGAATGAGAGAGAGCTCGAGAGGGAAGAGGGTCAGAGGGAGAAGCAGACTCCCCGCTGAGCAGGGAGCCCGATGTGGGACTCGATCCCGGCACTCCAGGATCATGACCTGAGCCGAAGGCAGTTGCTCAACCAACTGAGCCACCCAGGCGCCCACGTATTTGTAGATTTTAAGTAGATTTTTTTTTTAAGTAGATATTTCTTTATTTACAGTTTGTCCTTAGGTGCATTTCCAGAGGTTGTAAGTAGTTCTTCTTTTTGGTTTTGGTTTTACAGTCTTCAGTGGTTCCGTTGGGGAGTGAGTCTTCATAGCTCCTCATGCTCATGGTGGAAGGTGATTCTTGCTTTCCTCCTTAAAGCCCCTAAGTAGCTCCCAGACGTGGAGACGGTGTGTGTGCATGCGCACCTGGACAGTGTTGGAGTGATGGACCCTGGGGTCTTCTCCGTTACTCATTTTGCTCCTTTCTTGCTGTAAGTCAAACTCTCCTTCTTCTAATAGGAAGTGTTCAATACAGTAAATTTTCTCAAGAGTTTTCAGTTGCGAGGGTGCATGGTGTGGGAGGTGGTGGTAATTTTGCTTTCGCGGGTGCTCTCCTAGCCTGTGGGGGAGGGATTGTCAGAAGTCAGGCATCGGGCTGGCACGAGGGGGCCCCAGCTATTGCCACGGGGGTGCGGTGGCCCCCCTGATCTGAGACTGGCGCCCCTCCCTCACTGTCAGTGCTGAAACCATTTGTTCAAGTCAGTGGTTCGGATTGCTGCCATTTGGTGTGTTCATGTGTCTCTAGTAACTTTCCAAAAGGAATGATGGCTTGAGTGAAGGCACGGGGTCTTTTTTTCCTTCAATGGTTCTTTTTATTTCTGCCTTTTATGTATATGTATTTACCGTTTAAGTTCATTTTTACAGCAGTAACATAGAACACCGCTGTTATTTATGAACAGTAGCAACGGCTTTGTTCTGAGTTGCACGTGTTTCTTTTGGCATCTTCATACAATTTGGAATTCTTCTCACTTGACCTTTCGTGCAGCTAGGTTCTTACGACTATTTTTGGTAGTAGGATTGCAAATATGTAGAATTTTAGTATCATTAATGACTGTGTGATGATTCTATGATTAGCTTCTCCTCCAGCTGTGGAGTGGGGGATGGCACCTGCCGTTTCTGGCAACATTCTGGACTCTCCTTGTACCTACACAATGGAGAAGAAAGCCCAGAGAGAAAACGGAGGCTAGTGTTTCATTTGACCGTTTTGCTTTCTCTGAGCACCGTTCTTCAGGACGTCTGCATGCTGCCGTGGCTCACGGGCGCCCCTCTTGCTGCTCTGTCGGACTGCCCCTGGGAGCGGCGGAAGGCGGTGGCTACTGTGCTGCGCACACTTGCTTGCTCCCTGCAGCCCAGAGCCCCGCGGGGAATGGGGGCGGCGCCGTCAGAGGCGGGAAGGAGGGAAAACCGGGCCCTGCCTGCCGTCGGTGAGGCGTGTCCGTGCCCGCGTGCCGTGTCCACGCAGTCTTCAGACGCCGGCCAAGCAAGAACTGCAAGCCCCACATGGCCCAGGGGAAAGCTGGAACTAGCCGTACCCCTCGGCCCTGCCCCGCGTGACCGTGGTAGGAGGGCCTGGAGGGACGCAGAGGGCAGAGCAGACCCCTGGCCTGCCGCACCCCGCGTGTTGAAGCCGCTGCGTTTCGGGCGAAGCCGCAGCCGCGGCTACAGCTCACCCTGGGGGAGGCCTGATCCTTTGAGGGCTGTGTGTTGGAGGGTGTTTCCATGCTGTGTCCTGCTTTGTGTGCTGTTGTGCACAAGTCTGGCCTTTGAGAATAATCATTTTTTATTCTCAACCTAAGCCTCCTTGAAGTATTGATTATCTGATAACGCTGGGTTTTGTCTGCTTTTATATATTCCCATTGCTGCGATTGAAGGGGGAATTCAGAGACTTTATGGGAAGTGGGGAGGAGTAGGTGGAATTTTCCATTGGTTTCTGGCAACATGTTAATTAAGTTCATCTGCCTGAAATATTTCTAGTAAAAAAATCCCCATATTTTGGATTTTGGTTAGCAAAGTAATGGATGACTTCTCTTCATTGGGATTGCTTTTTCTAGTTCCTTCCAAACACGTTTTAAGCATCTTTGTCTTAGTCTGTTCTGCCGGCTGTAACAAAATACCAAGGACTGGGTGGCTTAAAACGTGGAGATTAATTCTCGCCGTTTATCGCTCTCAGAGTTGTGGTGGGGCCTCTCTTCCAGGCTGCACACGTCTTGCCGTGGCTGTGTCCTCCCGTGGCAGGGCCTCTGTTTTCAGGGCAGCTCCAGCCTCATGAACTCCTCCCCCGAAGGCCCCACCTCTGAGCACCATCACGTCTGGGGTTAGGGTCCCAACATGTGAACTTTGCGGGGCACAGACTTTCGGACCACAGCAGCCTTCGTCACTGTGAACCGTGGTCTTCCTCCTCCTGAGAGGCCCCCACCCCCGAGTTTTGCAAGAGGGCCAGCATGAGGAGCCTGTTATTAACGCCAGCGAGTACTCGGCGACGTGGATTCATGCAGCACATGTGATGCACTTGCTGGATCCGTGGCTTATGGTACCTGTGGAACCAGAGGATGTGTCCCCAGGGAGGCTACAGCCGGCCTGCTTCCCACCGTGGTCCCTTTGCCGTGTGGGCCGGCGCTCCATGTGCGTTAGCGCATGTGTCTGTGTTCATTAGGCATACACGATTAGATCGAGTTATGATTGATATTGCTTACATAAATTGAATATTAGTTGTCATTGAAGAAGGTTAATTTTCATTTCCACAAAATACTTTGTTAAACAATTAGGTGCAGGAAGTAAAAAGCCCCTTTTCCGCACTGTTCAGATTCTCCTTGCTCTAAGTAAGTAATCACCACTGTCTGTTTCGTCTCAAATAGATGTTGTAAAGGACAAAAGGGAGAAGTTCCTAGGGGTGGGAAATAGTTAAAAATGCTGCCTCAAAGCTCTGAATGAATTATTACTAAATTTAGGTTTCAAAATGTGCATAAGCAAAGAACACAAGTTCATTTGTCTTGATGATTGTCTTGTCACGGTCTGTTGTTCAAGTGCCGGTTTTTGTTCTGAAAAGTAAACGGCAGAGTGTGAAGAAGTGGGTTAGCTCAAAGTATAGACTGGCCCCACTGACAGGCACTGAGGGCCACGTGTGGCTAAAGGGGTGCCCTGTTCCTCCTGACAGTATGTGGATTTCTTTTTTTTTTTTTTTTAAAGATTTTATTTATTTATTTGAGAGAGAGAGAATGAGAGATAGAGAGCATGAGAGGGAAGAGGGTCAGAGGGAGAAGCAGACTCTCTGCTGAGCAGGGAACCCGATGTGGGACTCGATCCCGGGACTCCAGGATCATGACCTGAGCCGAAGGCAGTTGCTTAACCAACTGAGCCACCCAGGCGCCCAGTATGTGGATTTCTAACGCAGTTGGTTTTAAGGTGGTGGACTAAGAGTGGGTGTTGGTTTGGGATTCTCTGCAGGGCCCCTGAGTTCACTTCTCTGACTTGATGCCCTTCCTGCTTGTGAAGAGCTCTCAGCTAGCTTGGTAAATGAATGTTTTAGGGATCCTGCTTTTTCTCACTGTTTTCTGGCTTCCGGACTCAATAAACACGTCATTGTTGTATTCCAAAATTAAATGAGAGAAAGAGAACTAAAGACAAAAAGGAACCTGTTACCCCAGATGCAGTGTCTGAGCCTGTCAGAGGAAAAGTGAGGAGCCCCACCGTGGGCTGGCAAACAGGTCCTTCCTTGCATGTTTTACAGAAACTGCAGGGAGGACGTCTCGTGGAGGCTGGTGCCTGGCAGAGCCCAGGGCGAAGTAGGAAAGCTGTTTTCACCACCAGGTCAGCAGGCCGGAAAGATTCCTTTGAGCTCTGAGGCCACAGTTGTCTCTGAGGAGCCTTAGGTTTTAGATCTCTGCCAGAATCATTAAACTTGTAGAGATAACCTGAGCGGCCCGCCTGAGACCTGCTCCCTGTCTCAGGTCACTGTCTTGTCCTGTGAACAAGAAGATACTTTTGTATTCAGAAGACTCTTGCTTTTCCCATTGTTTTGCCCATTTTTCTACTTGGCTGTTTTATTATTTTTAAAATAAAATCCTTTATGTTGAAGTCTTTGGAATTTTTTTTACAACTTTTCATTTTAATTCCAGTATAGTTAGCGTACAGTGTGATATTAGTTTCAGGTGTACAAGATACCAGTTCCACACTTGTACACGTCACCTGGTGCTCATCATGCACAGCAAGTGCACTCCCTAATCTCCCTGTTTCCCCCTCCCCCATCCTCCTCCCGAGAACCCTGTGTGTTCTCTGTAGTTAAGTCTGGTTCTTGCTCTGCCCCCTCCTCTCTCTTTTTTTCCTTTCCTCATTCGTTTTTTAAATTCCACATATGCGTGAACTTACATTGTATTTGTCCTTCTCTGATTGACTTATTTCACCTAGCATAATACTCTCTAGTTCTATCCACATCATTGCAACTGGCAAGATTTCATTCTTCTTTATGGTAGAAGAATATTCTGTAGTGTATATATACACCACATCTTCTTTGTCCGTTCGTCTGTCCACGGACACTGGGGCAGCTTCCATAGCTTGGCTACTGTAAATAATGCTGCTGTACACAAAGGGGTGCATGTATCCTTTTTAAAAAATATTTTATTTATTTGACAGAGAGAGACGCACGCAGCGAGAGAGGGAGCACAAGCAGGGGGAGTGGGAGAGGGAGAAACAGGCTTCCCGCTGAGCAGGGAGCCTGATGCGGGGCTCGATCCCAGGACCCTGGGACCCTGACCTGAGCCGAAGGCAGATGCTTAATGACTGAGCCACCCAGGTGCACCTGCATGTACCCTTTTTTAACTTTATGTATTATTTGAGAGAGAGCCTCTGTCCGCCCGCCCCCCCCCCCCCGCCCCGGTCATGGGGGCTAGAACAGCGGTTTTGTTCTGAGCCAGGGCTGCCACTTCAGGTGGCGCTCCCATCTGTTCAGTCCTGGGACCTCCTCCCCGCTGCTCCTGTGTCTCGTTGTGTCAGATGCAGTAGTACCCTGACCCCGTCTCGCAGTTGGGTTTTCATGTGTTCTCTTCTAAACGTGTCTCTTGCACTGGCAACATCTCTTCAGTACCACCTCGTCTGCTTTTTGTGTCTCCATCTGCGTTGTGACCTGCCCCGGCCAACCCCCCCCCCCCCCCCCCCCCCCCCCCCCCCCCCCCCCCCGTCTTCCCTGCTTCCCAGTCCCTCCAGGACCAGGAGGGCCAGCCGCATGGAGGGCCCAGGCTGTCCTTTGCTCCCCGGGCCCTGTGAGCGTCCCCGCGCGGGCGGCACGCTGAGCCCTCGCTGCAGCCCCTTCCCACGAGTGCTGCTGGTCCGCGGGGACAGCCAGAGCTGAGGCC